>NW_027464588.1:3817500-4512500 GCF_043290135.1 Rhipicephalus microplus
TGAAGGCGGCTGTCTCTTGTTGTGAAGAGTTGTAACCAAACAGAACATAAGGAAAGAACTCTTCCAAATCCTGGTGATTTGTGGAGACATACATACTGAGCATGTCGGCGAGCGTGCGCGGTTGAATCGCTCGCACAACCATTCTTCTGCGGGAGGTAGTCGGTGGTTGAGACATGATCGCTCCCCATTGCTCCAAATATTTCTTCAATGAAGTTACTAACAAAATGCTTTCCCCGGTCAGTGATTATCTTCGCCGTGGCTCCATGTCGTAGAACCGTTTGCTCGGCAAAACCCTGGGCAGCCTCAGTGGCCGTTGCAGCGGGGCAGGCGACTGCTTCTACGCACTTTGTGTGGTAGTCCATCATCACAAGCACGTACCGGTTGCCGCGTTTCCTTTTCACGAAGGGTCAAACCAATTCCATTTCGATTCGTTCAAATGACCACCCAGCTGGAGATATAGGTTGGAGAAATGCGATCGCTTTGCCTGGCGGTGGCTTTCTCGCCTGGCAGTCTGGACAGGTGAGAACATACTCTCTCGCGTATGTGAACTGCTTCCCCAGAAATACCGGCCAAAAGCTTTTTCCCATGTGTGCCTGACATAGAGGTGGCCTGCGTGGTGTCGATGTGGCAGTGCTTCGAAATATCTGGTCTCAGGTACTTAGGAAGAACGAATGCGGCGTGGTGTTACTGAAACCCTATCGCCCTTCGATACAGTAGACCATCGATCAACCGAAAGCTTCATGCCGTTTTTTAGTTTTCTTGACAACGGGTGCGTTCGGCTACTCGAGGCGCTAGATAATCTCTCTCGTCCTTGGATCTGCCCTCTGTCTCCCTAACGCCCACGCGATCCAAAGCCAGCCACAGTAATTGATTTTCTTTGCTTGCTGGTGCGGAATCATAAGGAAGGCGAGAAAGCGTGTCGGAATCTCGGTTCTTCCTGCCTGGGTGGTGTCTCAACGTCATGTCAAATTCCTGCAGCAAATAGACTACTGCATCACTCGAATATTCAGATTCTGGACCTTCATAAACCAAAAAAAGACTAGCTTGGTCCATCACGACTACAAAAAGAGCCCCAAAAACTTTCGGCCGAAACTGTGCATAGTCATACACGATGGCGAGACATTCCTTCTCAGGGGTGCTGTAAGTAATCTCAGCTTCACTAAGGTGTTGGCAGTCATGTGCGAAGGCTCTTTAATGAACTGCGGCTTTCTGAACGAGCACTGCTCTAGTGCCGTAATGACAAGCATCCATGTGCACCTTGATTGGCCGTAGCGGCTCATACTGACGCAAGACGGAGCCAGTGATAAGCTTGTTCTTGATGAATTGCATCGCTGGTTTGCAGGCCGCATCCCAGACGAAAGGGGTATCTTTTTTGGTCAGGTTGGTCGGAGGTCAAGAAATACCAAAAAATTCTTGATTCTTTGCCGAAAATAGTTGCAGATTCCAAGAAAGCTCTGTACACCTTTCTTGTTTGGTGCCTTGAGGAATTTTTCGATCGCTGCCAGTGTTTCAGTATCTGGTGGGCTGTTTCGCCCATAGGAATGTGTCCGAGATACTTGACTTTCCTTCGGGTGAAACTGCACTTCTCGGGCACTAATCTTAATTTCGGCGCGTCCAAAGCCGTAAGTACGCTTTCCGAGTTTTTCAAATGAGCTGCCATGGTCTTAGAGAAAATCACAATGTCGTCAAAGTAGGCCATACACACCCTCCGCAGCAGGCCACTGAGAACTTTGTTGATCATTCTCATAAATATGGCGGGTACGTTACCCAGACTTAAAAAGACAACATTAAATTCATAGAGTCCCCACACATGAAAGTGCTGTCTTAGGCTTATCTTCCTTGCGAATTCTAGTTTGTCAGTAGCCTGATGTCCAATCCAATGTCGTGAAGGGACGGGATCGCTTCTGCACATAAAAAATGTCGTTGATTCTCGGCAAAGGATGCACGTCTCTCTTTGTGACAGCACTGACTCTTCTAAAATCCCCAAAGAAGCGCCAGCCACTGTTCAGCTTCTTTGCCGAAACCATAGGAAACAACCATTGACTGTTGGACTTTCTGATCACTACGTCATGAAGCACGCACATATCTCATCAATGTGCTGGCGAATAACTTCCGTTTCGAAGGTGGAGTGTCGGTAGGGATGTTGATGAATGGGAACCGAATCACCAGTGTCTGCTCCACGACGTCAGTTCTTTGAATTGGGCAGTGTTCTCCTGTAAGCAAATGGCGGAACCTAATCAAAAGTGAGAGCAGCTCAACACGTTTGATATATTGCAAATAGTCCATGTCTCCTTCGACGTCGCTGCTGCCCGCTGTGCAGTGTGTGCGGCGATACTGAGCGGCGCATGATAGACGCAGACCAGCCAAACTTCGTGCCGCAGTTCAATGTTACTGGCAACATAAAAGGGTTAGCCACACGAAAAATGGCGACCCCAATCATCACATTTGTCACTGTTTGTGCCACACGTAATGCGTTTTTCAAATTAAAATTCGATTCCATAATGTAAAAGCCATCTATGGGAACCTGTACAGGCATGAACACCTTGGTGCCTGGCTCTATGCGGATCTGCTCCGGGCAACTCACTGGGACATCGCTATAAGAAAAACTCTTCGGTTCTTCTTGAAAATCAAAGACCTTTCCCTCAATCTGCCATCTGTACACAGAAAAATCGATCACTAACCGAGCCTCTCGGCGAAATTGACCCCCCTCCCTCAACAGCTCCTAAGGGCATTCCTCGACAACTAGCAAATTACTGATATAGATGCACAGTGTCGAATTCAATAAATATTTTCGTTTGCACCGTGGGTGGTAGGATATTACCCTCAATTCCTATAATACAAATTTCATGCTCTCCAATTCTCGAACTTAAGTTATCTACTGCGCGAAATAATGGAGAAATTTACAGAAGAGCCGCTGTCGACGACGATTGGTCTGTGACTTCCTCTCTTCGCCTTGACCGGTAGATAGAATAAATGGTTAACCACCAATGTGCAGACTCCCCACGGCAGTTATCTACGGGCTAAGGCACTTGGCGGCTGTCCCGCAGGTCATGCGATCGAATTCCGGCAGCCGTGGCTGCAATTTCGATCCAGGCGAAAGGTTGCTCAGACTTGGGTGCACGTTAAAGAACCCCAAGTGCTCAAAATTTTCGGAGCCCTCCATTGCGGCGTCTCCTATATTCACAATGGTTTTGGGACAGTAAATCTCACACATCAATCAGCCAATGTGCAGACTGAATGGCCAGACTGGCTCCTTTTGCCAGGCCATTGCCGTTTCCTGAGTCCAATATCGCTCACCGTCGCCGCTTTGTTCGTCCCTTCTCTGTCGCTGCTGGTCCCCGTACTACATGTGACACTGTCGCGTGGCGTGGCGGTGGCGATGGCAGTAGTAGCACCGGGGACACTCATCACCATCGCGAGATTTTCTAGGAAGCCACTGAGTAGGTGGCCGGCAAACCCCGTCCTCTACAGCTTTCAACCTGTCGGCAAGTGACTTGATCGACTCTGCGAGGGCCATCGATTCTAGATTGCTCACAGTGTCGAGTTGGTGGTGTTGGGTGCCCAAAATGCATGTTTGCATAGCATCCTGGCACTGCTCGCGAGCGGGGACGCTCACCAAAGAAGGCTGTGCCTTGATTGATTTCCCGGGAATAGCCGCTGCCGACAGCTGCGTAACGTCGGTTGGGAGGTAGCTGTTCAAAGGAGTTAAATGAGTACGGCCCATCAACGCGGCAAGATGTTAAATTCCCTAGAACTTTTCGGGTTCGGGAGGACAATTTTCTATAGAGCATCGGCGTGGAGTCCACGCAAAAGGTTATGTATGCGGTCTTCCTCTTTCATAACTGGGTATATGCGGGCGCAGAGCTGCTGCACGTCCTATCAATACTGCTCCAGGCTCTCAGACGACAATTGCACTCGCTTCTGTAGTCTTATCCGCGTTATCTCTTCTACGTGGCGATTATTGAAGCCAGACTTAAGGAACGCGGTCGACTGTTTTGACGTATTTGGAGCGCAGGTCATAACTTTCGTAGTGTAATAATTTTTTGTATAGCCTTCAAAAGCCAAATAAAAAAATTCACTTTTGTACTATCGTCACAGGAGTAGAGTGAAGCTGCATGTTCGTAGCAGGTCACTCACTCTGATGCAGATTTCTCACGTGTACCTTTGAACATCGAAGGCCCGATGAAGAGTCTCTAGGTTGCAGCAGTTGTAGGTGGGCCATCCTCGTAACGTCGTCCACGCCGTTTTAGCTCCTCAAAGTGAGCATCCCAGTTTTGCTACCGCACAGCCTCCGCCACTGAGTAGCATAGTGTTCTGGTCGATACGCCACCGGAGAGAGGATCGACACGTACACAAAGCGTATCCATAGACTTTCTGCTAAACTGATTTATTTCGCTAAAACTCTCCTGATCGACGTTGCGCATACTTGCACGCTACATAACTGGGACAACTATGCACGGCACTCGCTGTAACCTACTCTCGTGGCATCCACTATGCAACACTGTCTTAGCTCCCCTGGAAACATCTGGAGTGCCAGCCCAGAAACAAAAAAGGAAAGGACCACTCAGAAGTCTCCGTTGACGACACTCAGTTGGGTGTCACGAATTTAAACAGGTAAACCCAAGCGCGGGTAGTCTCTATCGAGTTTGACCTCGAGGACTGCTGTCAATTCAAGAAAAATGAGCCCCGTATCTGCATGTTACACTGCAAATGTCGTCGAAAGACAATCGTCTTGCGTCTGGAGAGAGTGAACAAAACGTTTATTCCATCTTCTGTGCGAGAAAATCAGTGAATGGTATTCTGGAGGTGCTGCGTTATAGTGCGTCGAGCGTGCAGCGGAGGAGAACGAGCGCATCACTTCACGTCGCACGTGAGACGTGAGTGCTATCTGGCAGTTGTCTTGGAAAAGGAAGTGCGTGGCGTGCGCGCCCGTCTCGGAAGCGATGAGGTGTAGAAGGCAGGGCGGCGGGTAGGTGCTACCACCATGTCGTCTTAGCAAAGCGTTGGAAACACTTGCCCTTTTGTGTAAGCGTTGCATTGTTAGCGCAGCGTGATAAACGCTGTCGCCCTTAGGATTACTTATGTATGCCTCATCTAGCAAAAATACACAATACAGAATATCGACGTGTCATTATGGTGCCTCAGATATGCGTAATAATATCTTTTTATGTGACAATTGTGCAAGCTATATTTGCTATAGACCACCAAGTGGAAATCTTCCTAGTTTCTTTTGTTTCTATGAACAGCTGTTATCATTTGTTTCAGAAACTGGCGATTATTTGGTGTCTGCTGGTGATTTTAATATCGACCTGTTGACCATTTCTGCACCACAAAAGGCCATGTTAACCATGCTGACTTCTAACGGATGCGAAAATTTAATCTATGTACCGACAAGGGTAACTACTGAAAGCGAAACACTGTTAGATTTATTTATTACTAATATCGATTCTACAAAAGCCAACAGTGGTGTAATAACGTGGGACCTTAGTGACCACCTCCCAATATTTGCTCTACTAAGAAAGCAAAATTTCACGATAAATGAAAAGCATCAGTACATTTCTTTTCAAAATATTACACAAACAGGTTTGGATAATTTTAGAGCTGAATTGCTACTTAGCGATATTCCGCAAATTCTGAAAATAGACGACGTTGACATTGCATACAGTAAACTTATTGATGAAATTTCTCGTGTGTATAAGTGTCACTTCCCACAAAAAAAGTTTAAATTGGGTAAAAAAATAAGAAAACCATGGATAACCCCTGAATTGTTACAAAAAATTAAGTGTAAAAATGCGCTTTATCACAAGTTCATTAAAAGTAAGGAACCAAGCATATTGAAAGAATACAAGTCGCTTAGAAACAAACTAAACAAAGAACTAAGGTCACACAGGAAATGCTATTTTCAAGCTGAGTTTGATAGCTGCTCGAAAAAACCCGATATGTTATGGAAAAAGCTTAATACTGTCTTAAATCGCCGTAAATCGTCTCCACGTGTAGAAAAGCTATTTCTTGGTGGCCACGAAATATGGGGCGATGATTTGGCGAATACATTTAATGATTATTTTGTGAGCAATTCTAATTCTTGTGCATCTGCTGATATTACAAAATTTATGCCTGATAGCAATCCATCTTCCTTTTTCCTTCGCCCATTTACAGAGTCTGAAGTACTGTCAGTTTTTCTTTCGCTTAAAAATAGCTCAAGTTGTGACGTTGAGGGCATGCAGGTTCGTCCAATCAAGTATGTGCTTGATTTAATTTGTCCATATCTTACCTACATCTTTAATCTGTCTTTGGCGAGCGCTATCTTTCCCAGGAGGATGCAGATCGCAAGAGTTTCTGTGCTTTTTAAGAAAGGTGACATAAACGATATCAAAAATTATAGACCTATTTCGATATTACCAGTATTATCCAAAGGGCTGGAGAAACTTATACGCGTGCAAATGTCTAATTTTTTCGATAAGCACAATCTTATATCTACAGCCCAATTTGGATTTAGAAAACACCTTTCTACTGAGTTAGCCTTGCTACAACAAAAAGAATTCATTTTAACACAATTTGAAAGCAAGAATCTTGTGCTCGGCCTTTACATTGATTTCAGTAAAGCATTTGATTGTATCCATCATTCCATACTACTTAAAAAACTTGAAACCTATGGTATTCGCGGGCACTGCTTAAACCTCGTGAAGTCGTATCTAGATCATCGCCATCAGTACGTCCAGATTGAGCATTACCGTTCAGACTTAAAACACATCAGCAGAGGCGTTCCTCAAGGTAGTATTCTCGGCCCATTTCTTTTTATAGTTTACATCAATGACCTAGTAAATATCTACAGTGATGCGAAATACATTATGTACGCTGACGACGCTAGCCTATTTTTTTCGTCACCTGAACTTGGTAGCCTTCAGAATAACACCAACACTGCTCTAAGGGCGCTCCAAGAATGGTCAGCAGCAAACGTTTTGCAAATTAATACTAAAAAGACAAAAGCCGTGATTTTCAGACCAAAATCTAAGCAGATAACCTGCGATCACATCACCCTTCTTTACACAAATGAAGCAATAGAAATAGTGAGTAGTGTGAAAATACTGGGAGTTACCTTCACACAAAATATGCTTTGGGATTTACACATCGAATCAGTTTTAGGCAAGCTATCTCGTGTGGTTGGTATGATGGCGCGTCACAGATTGATATTACCTTTTAAAATAAAGCTTCTTGTTTACAATGCGCTCTTTTTTTCTTCCTTGTATTATTGTTTTTTGGTATGGGGTACGACGACATATACAAATCTTGAAAGACTTCATGTACTGCAGAAAAAATTTCTACGGGCGCTTTTCAATGTACCCTACAATTCCCATACTTCAGATTTATTCTTGAAGGGAAATGTCATCCGCGTGTTTACCCTATACAATTACAAGTTAAGTATAGCGTTCAAACGAGAGATAAAAGAAAACCTAAAGTTTTTCCACGAGTTATCTCATCTTGCCAAAAACACCCATTCATACGGCACTCGTTACATAGAACAGTGGAAGGTGGTCACTGCGCGGACAAGCTATTCTATGCAGAAGCTATCATACACGCTGCCAACCCTTTTAAATTCATTTCATAAATTACACATTGAATTGAAAATAACTTCTGCACGAACACTGCGCGAGCATTTCATCAATTCATGCTAACATAGTAAATAGTGTAAAATATTGCTTTTTTTTCATTCTTCCTTACTGATGTGTTTTTTTTAGACATATCTGTATTCCGAATATGTGTTTCTTGTGATTTTTTTTTCTCTTTATGTGAATGTTTGCCATCGCTGCCTGCACTGTAGGGGTGGCTGCGGGCCTCTGTCAAGTTGCTTGTGCTTTCAAGCAACTTTTACCCGCAGTCTCCTCCATCGCTGATGGAAATAAAAATTATTATTATTATTATTATTATTATTATTATAGGATGAACGCTGAATCTTGAGCAATATTGGTGGGCGCTGCGGATGGGGTCAGCCGTTTGGAGTGTCCTTTGGTGCCCTTGAGGGTACCGTTAAGGGTGCAAAAACAGACAAATGTATTGACAGACAAACAGACAGGCAGGCCAAAATTTTTGCGTTGAAGGTCCCCAAGAAAGCCTATCGTCTTTGATAATGACCTAACAGAAGTAAAAACACAGGAAACTACCACGACGTATGTTATGCTTCCAGCGTACGGCTCCCGCGTATACCGTCAAGCACTACGAAACGCCGTAGGAAGTCCCCTAAATTAGAAACAGCTCTCGTAGGAAGGAAGCTAATGTTCGCACAATAAAACCGGCGCGACAATAAGTAGGAAACCATAGCAAACCCTACCCTTGGGCAAAGCCCTGACATGAAAACGAGCCAAAAGTTAAAAAATAGCTACATAAACATTTACGCGACACTATTTAGCTACTTTCCTAATTATTCCACTTTTTTACACTCACAACATGAAAAAAAGGTTAGCTGTTTCGTCGAAAGTGATGCAGTGACGGCGATACTTTCAGACAATTTTTTGCTTGTTTGCGTATTTCGACAAAGATCTGCTCAACGCCACCAGCATAGCCAGCGAATTTATGCATTCATGGCCTCCGCAAAGGGCACCTAAGTGTAAAGAAGAATTTTTTGTGGCCAACTAACTACACTTATAGAAACACCGATGGTGACACTAGAGTTTCTGCGAAACGGGCTTGTCGATACTTTTGTGTTAAAAATGCAGGACGACTGTGCCCGCCTACGCCTACTGCAGGGCAAGGGCTTCCATGCTCCACCAACCAGCCCGGTCTTGTGCTTTCTGCTGCCACGTTATACCTGCGAACTTTTTTTTTGGCTCTGACCCACCTAATTTTCTGTCTCCCCGTCGCCTGTGTGCCTTCTCTGCGAATGCACTTAGTTACCCTTATTGACCAGTATGTTTACATGCTACGTGCCCAGCCCTTGTCGATTTCTTCTTTTTGATTTGAACTATAATATCTTTAACTCTGGTTTGTTCGTAGACCCACTCTGCTGTATTCTTGTCTCTTAATGTTACACCTACAATTTTTTTTCATTCTTGACTGCTTGCTTCAAACTTTAAGCTGCACGCTTTTTGCAAGTTTCGATGTTTCTGCTCGGCTGGAAAGCGCCGGCAAAATGCAGCTGTTATGTGCGTTCCCCTTGAGGGTTAGCGGTAACGACAATTCGTAATACTGAATGCTTGCAGGATGTCATCGAACTTTTCAGTATTCGTTTAGTTAATTCACTCAATGATTCGGCTCAGTGATTACTGCTTCATATTCCTTAAAGACATATTCCTTAAAGGAGCACTGACATAAAATTTACTCATGCCAAGATTTTTGCGTCAGCGAGTAGCTATAGACCCCGTGGAAATGACTCACGACCTAAAACGCAACTTGGGGATGAATAACTATCTCTTTTATTGATTTATGTTACTAGAATCTAGCACTATTCAAAAACGGTCGGCAATCCCGCCATTTTTAGCGCTGGGACACACAGTGGCGCTACCTTGCGGTCACCTCCAGATCACGTCACAGCTGGCCACTTCTCAACAGAAAAGAGTGACGTCAAGCTCAGCTGCTCTGAAAATATTTTGTCTGCTAGGCGGACACATTCAGTAATACCTTGTCACCTGTATTGCTGCCGTCGCCGTACAAAGTGTTCACTGGGGTTCTATACGATAGTCTGGAGCTTGGAATCCCCACGACTCGTGAATTATTTTTGCTTCGATCGACCTTTTGCAGAGCAGTAATTTTGAAATGGACGCCGGTCCAAGCAGCACTGCAGAGGTGCCCGAGGATGCACGCTTCAGCCTTGTTCGCTCGTGTGTCTCAGGTAGCTATTTTGGTGTGTTTTGGCGTGCAGAGTATTCAGGTATACGCAGAGGGGTCAATGCAATATAGCTATCGCAAATGAGCATCGGCGAAGAAATAGAATAAGTTTCCTGCTTGTCAGGTTATTTTTTGCGCTTCCAGATGGCCCCACCTATCCAGCCTCTCGCGGTTAACATGGTATTACCACTTTTACGTGAACGCAAAGTCTAGATTAACTAAAATTCAGCGATACCTGCGTGTTACTTGTTAGGGATGATATCTGACTACACGCTCTTCCACTTTTGCTAGCTTGTGGTTGTGTTGATGTGTAACACATGCGTGACATGAAAAGACACACTCATAGCACTTTTTTCGTGCTTCAAACTAGACGACTGCAACTCATTTGCGACTCGCTACGATTCCCCGACACGCTGATTGACAAAGAAACGTTTAAGCATGCTGTTTTCTTTCGTCATTCTTTTAAAGGTAGTTTTAATCTTGACTATTTCACGAAATCATTCAAACCGGTGCGATGAAGATCAGACGCGACGAGACACGGCCGGGGCTAGACTGCACGAGCGCGCGCTAGCACAGCCGTGGACAAACGAGTGCGTTCTGCACTTCGGCGCAAGTCGGCGCCACGATAACAACACTCGGATCGTACACGTCTTTGCAACTAGGGCATCGTCACTTTGGATAGTATTTGTGGAGTGTATCACACCGAACAGGTAGCCCTAGTGTAGATGTCACAGGGCAGCTAATTTTTCGTTTTTTTCTCCTTAGCTTTCCTACGCTGTTTGACATCGCAATAAAATAACTTCCACGCGATGGATGCCGTTCAAACTTGGCCAAGAAGACCTATGCATAACAAGCAATCAAATGATGGGCACAATTTGATATTGAAATTTGATATCAGTGCTCCTTTGAAACTTCCAGCATCTCCCTAGAGACAGCACATACCCCCCAGAGGCGTGGCGGGCCTTCTTGCGTGCCTCCGAGCCAGAAGACCAACGCCGGCTCATTCAGTGCGTGGGGGAGGCTGTGGTATCCTAAGAGAACCACTCTCTGTACTGGTGCCTTCCATTTTTTAAATTTCTTTCTGGGAGAAACAAAGATATCACCACCAACACCTGCTTATCGCTAAGTGTCATTTTCTGTCGGTGGTTGCACAATACTTTAGTTATATTCACATTTCTTAAGGACCTACTCGTCTGCTTTCCATGTTCAGTTCAGTAATTATGAGCAGTAATTAGTCTCCTTAGTCGCTCATTAAAGCATTGTCGTCACCGAGTCAAAGAGTATCAAGATACTTTTCGTTAACTCTTATCTCTAACTCCGGCAATCTAGAGCCCTGGAAACCTCCTGTAAGCACGCGACGATTAGCATTGCAAAGATCGTGTCTCCCTGCCTTAAATCCTTTTTTTTGAGATTTTGTCGCTTTCTTGATGCAGGACTATGGTGGCTGCGCATTCGTTGTAATTTATCCCAGTATATTTACGTAGTGGTCGTTGCTGCCCCAATTTCCTTGCGCATGCATCACGGCTAATATTTCGTATAAGTAAACCTCTTTGAGTCATTCCTGAACCCTATGGGTTGGTTTTGTTCCGTACATTTTTATCACCTGTTTGACTGTATGAATGTTGTCTACTGAGCTGTAGCCAGTAGAACATTCTGCTTGGTCGTTTAGTTGATAAAACTGTAATGTCGCCGTAATTTTATTAGCTATATTTTTCGTAAATAGCTTGTAGAGAATGAACTCTAAGCTCATGGGCCTGTGAAGTTTGATGTGCCTGATGTCTCTTTTCTTATGGAAGGTGATGTTGGCCGTTTTTCAAGATTCTGGTACCCTATCTGTCAAAAGACCCTTTAATTATGTGAGGGATGTGGGGGAGATGGTGTTGAGCAGCCATGAAAAAACTCGCTTCTGTAAAGGTAGTAAAAAGAGATCCTATTAACAGGTATGAGGCCGTTGAGACCCTGCTAATACTCGGAGAACGCTGTTTCTTTTCTCACGCTTGTTCGTCCTTCTTGCTCTTTGTCTGGAGGGCCGCCAGCACTCACGGCAGGATAAAAGTATGTAAGGTGGCCAGTTTTCGTAACAGCACTTTCCTTTCATGCTTCAGCTGGTATGTTGTTACTCTGTCCTCACCAGCAGCTTTGTCTCTTTGCATTCTTTCTAGATCTTCCAATATATCCCTTGTCGCTACTGGTAGGATTAAGAATTCGTTCTCGTCTGGGCTATTACTGCGTCTACGATATCACCCTGGTTGTTTTGGGTTTTGTAAAGCTCTCTGTAGAACTCCTCCGCCACCTCAACTATCCCACCCATATTGGTTATGACATTGCCTTTCTTGTCTTTTGAAGCATACCTACAATTATTCCCTATGCACAAGTTTGTCATCGCAGATTTTACGGATTTCTACTTTTTACAACATGCTTGATTCTCTTCATGTAATATGTCCGCTGTCTTGCACCTATTGACCAGCTTTCGAAGCTCCACTAGCTCCATTATGTCGGTTGCATTTCAGGATTGCATGAATTGTCATCTCTTCATGAGATTTTTAATCTATTAAAATTGTTTGCCAGAGTGCTGTCTGGTGACTGTACCTTCGAATTATATTGTATACTCATTCATAATACTGGTCAGATTAGCACTCGTGTCATCGGTAATGTCAGTTACCTTTTTTAGAGCCACGAATTTTTTGTGATACAAACCTGAATTCCTGCACTTTCTCTCACAATGCGAGGCCGTTAGGTGGTATCTTGCCATCAGTGTCTGTCTTTGGTTTAGTATAGGTGAATTCGAGCTCGATACCGGATTTCGTTAACTACTTCCACATTCTGTACAATGCCCGGGTGTGCACACATAATGAAGTCAATTTAACTATTAGTTTCGCTCTTAGAACTTCGCCTGGTGTACTTCCCGTAGAAGGTGTTCAAGATTCGTAAATTGTTACGTTCGGAAAACTGTAATAATAACTCCCTTCTAATATTTAGTATAGCCATCCTGCCTGAGAAGTGCCTAAATCCTCTGTGCTTCAATTTTTTGTCCCCTCCTTCTCCTCCTCTAAAAACAATGCCGTATTTTTCCAATGTATAGCTTCCAGCCTGTTTCTTACCTACTTTGACAATAATGTCGCCCATCAGTATAATATACTGTGTCTTTATCAATTACCTGCTCTACGTTTTAGTAGAAGCGTTCAACCGAATAAACATTATGATATGATGTGGGCTACTAGGCCTTCATCTTGTACCATTAGTTAAAATATTTATCGTAATTACCACCTTGGTTTTGATGCTATGGTATTCAGCCATGTTGCTAGCGATATGCTTCTGAATAAGCAACCCAAGCCCTGATTCTCTTCTATCAATTACTCCATGGTAGTATAAAACAGTTCTTTCTTCAGCACTGCAGAAGCCTCACGTGTCTTTCTAACTTTGTTGAGCCGTAATCTTCCAACTAAACCTCTTCTTTCTCGAATAGCACAACTACAATAACCTTCCTAGATTTACCTTCCTATTCATGGCAACACAGGTAACATATACACTCATAACTTACATCATATTCTTGATAAATCATCCCATGCCTACTGTATATTTCTAGAATTTTCAAAAAAATTGACAATGTATGCCATAGACTGCTACTTTACAAACTACATCAACTAAATCTTGACGGCAATCTACTGATTTCAGTTGAATGCTTTCCCATTAACCAATCACAGTTCGTTTTTGCAAATGGTAATCATTTTTCTTTTCGCGAAGTTCATTCTGGCCATCCGCAAGGGTCCATATTAGGCCCCCTGTTATTACTCTCTTATATTTATTGACCTGCCATCAGTTGTATCATCTAACATTCTGACGACTGTGTTATTTTTAAATTAATTCCTACCGATAATGACATTCCCCTACTGTACTCTGACCTTAACGCTATATCTAGCTGGTGTGAAAAATGGCTAACGAAGCTAAACACTGAAAAGTGCAAAATCATGAGTGTATCGAGAACTTCATTACCTGACCTCTTTTCCATCTTAATAACATTCATCTTAATTCTGTTAACTGATTGATTGATTCGTTGGTTGTTTGGTTGGTTAGTTGCGGTTTAAGGACGCAAAAGTACCTCAGGCTATGCTGCGCCAGACACAAGGTGGTATGAGAAAAATGTCTTCGTTATTTACACTTGCACAGGACTAAATTTTGATGAAGATAGCGACTGTGAGCAATGGTTATGTTAGGTGGCTTTGAAGGGGCCTTAACGTTCACACGCAAAAAGCAGATAAAGCATAAATTTTAAAATCATGAGTGCGACGTGAAATGTGTCTCGTGTGGATGAGTGCCAGAACGTCGTAGTGATAAAAACTGTATAAATAAGACGGGTACTAGAAGTTCATTGAAAAGCCACATTCTTTCAGAAAGTTGAGCATATTAAAATGGTACAAGTGGATTACCTTCTAGACGCAGAAAAGGATGGAGAGGTATGTGTTTTTCATACAGAGCACTAAAGTACTTTTGTCTTTGCGTCTCAGTGCGGGGACATGTGATTAGGATGTGTATGACTGTTAATGGTTCTCGACATTTCTCACATGTTGGCTGTCCTTTCTTCCTAAACATGTTGGCTGTCCTTCCTTCTTATGTGTGAGATGTGTGTGTCATATTTGGAGGTGGCATATTATAACCTCAGTGTAGCGTTCTTGTCCCTAGATGTTTTCCATTCTCTAATGAAGGGTTTGACAATGTGGAGTTTGCTATTCAGACAGCTGTACGTCCCATCGCTGTTGCCACTTTGAAGGCAGAGCTAGCCGAATTTCCCACTGGCTGTCTTTTAATGAAATGTTTATTCTTGTAACTAGTTTTCCAGGGTTCACATTGTCACCGCCAATGAACAGCTGCAAGCGCACACACAGAGTCCATGTAAATGACAGCTTTCGTGTGTTGGCCTGGGATGACTCTTTCTACAGCTTTCAATAAAGCATGGGCTTCAGCTGGAAAAATGAAAATACCTAGAGAAAGATTCATGCTAATTATGTTTTCCTCTGAGACATGCCCTATAATAATACGACTTTTTCTTTTGGAACCATCTGTGTAAATTTCAGTGTACTTTTGACAATTTTTCTGAAGAGCATGGAATTCTTGTTGTATATATTCTACTGGAGTATGTTTTTTCTGCAGGTGGGGCACGGAAATATTGCAAAGTGGCGTCAGATCCAGCCATGTGGGTAGTATGTGGTTCTCAAGCTACGTTGAGCGTCTCCTCAGACAACGCTATTCAAGCCATAGAACCAGTGGTCTGATCGAGTGTGGTTTATTTGTATAGTGTAGGCAGGAATTGCATGTTGTGGTAATGTCTTGACGTAAGTGCATGAGTGACGACCTTATTTTAGAACGTACGATAAAGACAAATGGGCTCTTCGCTGGCGCTGAGATGGTTGGTCGCATTCTACATACAAACTCTGCACTGGCCATGTCCTGTATGCACCCCTGCACAACCATCGACCAAAATAATGTATGGGATTGAGATGGTTGATATAGGTTGATGTGGGTCATATGTAATCCGTGATGCTGTAAACAACAGAGCGGTATATAAGCAGTAGAAATAGCCGATTCCCATTGTTTATTGGAAAGCATTTTCAAAAGGCTCATTGCCCTATTCGCCTTAATCTTCAGTGTATTTATGTGGGGCAAATTTCTGTTGCTAGTCATGTATGAGTCCTAAAAGTGTGTGTTCTTGTTTCAAAGAGACAGTCATATTAGTTTCAAGATTGGTTACGGATATAGTCCCCTTTTTTGTAAACAGGACATCAACAGTTTCTTTTTTGTTGAGCAACAGAAACCGTTTTGGCGAGCCAATTAGATCAGTTCATTCACTGTGATTTGTAGCTGCTTCTCGCAAATTGATAGGTTCAAGGCCTGACACACTACTTGCAGATCATCTACAAACAGGGAGTGCATAAGTGTGGGCAGTATTACGTTGTTAATGGAATTAGTTTGACCACAAATAAGTCAGTGCTGATGACACAGCCTTGCCGCACACCATTTTCTTTTACAAAAGACTTCGACAATGCTGTAACAAGACGAACCTGAAACGTGCGATTGCTCACGAAATCGGCATGATATTTTGGCATTTTACCCCGTACTCGTAAGTCAGCGAGGTCTCTCAAAATTTTATATCTTTATGTGGTGTCACCAGCCTACTCTAAATTGAAGAAAACCGCCAACAGTGCTTGCTGCTTGTGTAAAAAAGCTCGTATTACTTGTTCAAGGTGTACAAGATGATCACTTGTTTAGCAACTCTTTTTAAACCACATTGGTGAGAATGAAGGAGGTTTCTATAATCAAGTGTAAATGAGATCCTAATACTTATGATGCTTTCATAAGATTTCGCCAAGCAAGTTGTCAGAGCGATTGGCCAAAAGCTGCTTGGATAAGTCGGGGGTTCACCGAACTGGAGAAAGGGGACTATTATTGGACTGTTCTATTGTTTTGACGTGACACCAGATTCCCGTATTATATTGAAACAATGAAGAATAGCCTGTGTTGATTCTTAAAAAAGATGTGTAAACATTGAATAGTGAAGGAGGTTGCACCCACCACCGTTTTCTTTTTGCCTTATTGAGAGAACTCTTTCTAATTCATGTTTTGTGTGTGGCGATTTGTAACCTTCATGTGCAAAACCAGTGGTGGGGTTTTATGTTTATTGGTTATCTGTGTTTTACAAAGCATCGGAATGGCTTGCTGAGCCTAAAACATTGTAAATGTGGTCATGCAGTATGTCTGCCTGTTCTTTTGATGTATGTATGCCTGAATTTGTGAGTAACGGTATTGCGTAAGATGAGTAATCAGCCCTGTACTTCCTTAGCTGCTTCCACATTTTTCTTAGATGGGACAGTATTGTTCAGAAGCGAAACATAACTTTGCCATAATAATTTTTGGGCTTTCCTCCACAGATATCGTGCTTTAGCTTTGGCGTACTTAACGTTGATGAGGCCGAGATACACTTTTCCAGGTAACCAAGGAATGAATTCACTGGACGAGCTCAGTGCTTCACGAATTCAACGCCGCAAAAATTTTAAGAATCCTGTGGTCAGTTGCTCATTTATCTCATCTATGGTGAGATTCGGTGAAACTACGTTGTCAAAGTTAGCTTTTCCCATTATTAGACTCTAGTCAGCCCGCTGTATTATCTGGCACCGTGGATTAGTGTTGGTGATGGGTAATGTAGAAGACATTTTAATGAGAACGGGTAGATGATCGCTTCCATAAGAAGTGTCAAGAACATCCAAGTTAAAATTTCTGAAAACAGAAGGTGAGCAAAACGCTAAATCATGGCAACTGAATTTACCAGAGCTTGGTGCGAACTGAGAAGTATGTTGGTGCCCCGCAGTTTAAAAGATGTATGCACAATCTCTATTAAAATCACCTACTTAAACGAACAGTTGTGGAAGTCGTGGAAGAAACGTACAGTTGTGGAACAGTGTGGAAGTAATGCAAGGCTCTTAGTTCATGGAAAGTGAAAGGTTGATAGGCGGTAAATACAATGAACAGAAGGAGATGACTGTATGCGCTAAAACAGTGATAGCAGCAGCCACCAAGTAAGTGTGAATTGTGATAGCTGTGGTGGGAGTTCCGCTTTTTATGACGACGATGACTCCTCCCAATAATCGGTTAGTATGTTCGCTGTCCTTTGAACTACGGTAAAACCTTATAGAAATTAGTGTTTTTGACCCCAAGTGAGTTTCTTGAAGACAAAAGGTCACTGGGGAGAGTGCATTGATGATGTCCTTGATGTCACCTAAGTCTAAGTTATGAATAAAACCTCTGCAGTTCCATTGAACAATAAAAGCAATGATGAGATGAAAGAAGTATATGGAAGCCAATATATATATATATATATATATATATATATATATATAGTATGAAGTCTTGGTTTCGATTACCTTTTATTAGGCCTGAGGAACCGGCAGCCGACAGCTACGATGAATGAGCCAAAATGATGATGCTACGCGACAACGATGAGGATGCATGAGCCACACATGATAATGATGATAGTGTACCGGTGAAGAGGATGCGTATACTAAATGCCCACATCAATTCCCCACACGTGAAAGCGGCCAGCCTGGCCGCGGCAAGTCAAGGGGACAAAGAACGTCGCATGAAGGGCTTCATACGGGAGACATGGACGACCTCTGTAGTTCAATAACGGTGATCTGCGGGGGCTACAAGTGGCGTCATGCGGTAATTCACTGGTGAAGTCTTTTCAAGAACTCTGTACGGCCCGGTAAACCGAGGCTGAAATTTGTCACACAATCCAGGTGTGCGAACAGGCGTCAAAAGGAGCACTTCGTCTCCAGGTTGGAAGGATACAGCACGATGCGATTCATCATAAACTAGCTTTCTGTCTTGCTGGCGGGTTTCAGTGTTTATACGAGTTCGTTGGCGGCACTGTGCGAGTCGTGAAACGTATTCCTCTGAAGAGGATGGAGATGAATTCGCTTGGCAGGTAAAGAAAGAGACGTCCAGAAAAGAAGTAGGGGAGCGTCCATAAACTAGGCAAAACGGCGAGTAGCCGGTTGTTCGCTGAATGGCCGTATTGTAGGCGAAAGTGAGGAATGGTAGAACAACGTCCCAGTTTTTGTGGTCTGGTTGAATATAGGCGGCGATAATGTCAGCAAGAGTGCGGTGGAATCGCTCAGTGAGGCCGTTAGTCTGTGGATTATAAATAAAGGCAGTCTTGTGAGTTGTGCCGGAGGCGTGAAGAAGTTCGTTCACTAGTTGTGAAAGAAAGGCCCTTCCACGGTCACTGAGCAACACACGTGGAGCACCATGACGCAGTATAATGGCTCGGATCATGAAATCGGCAATCTCAGAAACTGAACCTGTAGTAACGGATGCCGTCTCGGCGTAGCGCGTCAAATGGTCAATAGCTGTTACTATCCACCGGTTTCCAGCAGCACTGACTGGGAGGGGGCCATAAAGATTGACGCCTACGACTTCGAATGGTGTGGCTGGGCAAGGAAGAGGCTGTGGTGTACCGGTGCGAGCAGATGTTGGTAGTTTTCTACATTGGCAGGTAGTGCAGGACCCGACGTACCGAGCTACACTAGTGGTAATGCCTGGCCAATAAAACCGACTTCGAAGGCGATCGTACGTTTTATGGTAACCAAGGTGACCAGCAGTCGGATGGTCGTGAAGTGCCCTGAGGACTTTGGACTGAAACGATCGGGGTAGAACGGGAACCCAGCGCTGACCGTCAGGATGGTAAATTTTGCGGTACAGCACCGAGTTGTCCAGCTTAAATTGCGAGAGTTGGCGACGGAGCCTTGCATTAGGTGGACGGGAACTGCCAGTGAGGTAGCCTATAATACGTCGACAGTATGGGTCAGCCAACTGTCGAGTAGGGAAATCGTGCGGGTCGTCTGAAGGCAGCTGGTCCATAGAGGTGAGAGAGGAAACCGCCGTAGACGTGGACTCCGAGGGCGTGTTGTGCAAATTGATGACTGCTGTAAAGGCCGAGGAAGCAGCATGATCTGCAGGATGGCCTTTAGAGGAGACAGGGGTAAGAGGCACAACGCACACAGGCTGCAGATCGGCAACGCAGGCGACAGTAGTGCCCCGTTCGCGTATGTCATACCCTCGGCAATCGTCCTGCTGGCGCTTGCGGCAAAAGCATGCAGTGTGACCACGATAGCCGCAATAATAGCACCTAGGCCGAGTCGATCGATGAGGAGGGTAGTAGCTTGCACTAACTGCACCAGGAGAGAGAGAAGTCAGAGGGACAGGTGACGGCTCACGCGGTGGTGATGAAAAGCTCGTGGGAAAGCTTGTGGGAGGTGCGGCAGCAACCGACGCGTACGTTCGGGGCGGGGACGTCGAGCTGACGGTGCCTGGTGGTGCGGCGGCGGCGGTGTGCGGGAACGATGGTAGAGTACGAGAGACAATGGGCTGCAGGTTGGCCTTGTGGGTCATGGACATGAGCTCTTTCCTGATGACATCCC
This sequence comes from Rhipicephalus microplus, assembly GCF_043290135.1. Classification (NCBI taxonomy): domain Eukaryota; kingdom Metazoa; phylum Arthropoda; class Arachnida; order Ixodida; family Ixodidae; genus Rhipicephalus; species Rhipicephalus microplus. The sequence continues at coordinate 3,837,291 of NW_027464588.1, forward strand.
GCAATGACGTTGAAGAAGACTGAATGGGACACACTGAGGGTAGTGTGAATCCCATTGATTCTAATTCTTCACGTACAATCGCCCACGGAGAATAACAAAGGGACTCCACAAGTTTCCATAACAAATACTTGTGGTCGTCAGCCATGCATCGTCGCTATAACCAAATGTTACGCCCCAGGTTGACCAACAGCCCAAGGTTAACCCTTGCCACATTAATAATTCGAAGTAAATAGAAAGATTAAGAGATAGAGAAAGACGAAAATGTAGGGAGAGAGACAGAAAAAGGCGTCTGTCGATTTCCCCTGTGTGGTTCAGCCCAGGATTGCCGTCTACGTAAAGCAGGGGTCAAAGGAGTATGTTGCCCTGCCGGGACCCTTAAATTTCCAATAACCCAGCGGCGGCTCAATATTCAGGATCCCCTGTTCTCCGGACACGGCAAAGCCATGCATGGCTAGGCGCAGGAGGTAGTCTCAACTCTCCCGTTAGCTCAGGTTCGTGGTGTCACTACCAAACGTCTACCTGCGCAGACACCCCTGTGGGGGAATTCTGTTAAGTGTTTAGTATTTTGAAGTTGACTGAAAATATCTTGGAGTTCACATAACAACTAATATCAACTTGTCACTACATAATACATACGTTATTATCAATGCTAACCGCAGGCTCCCCAATTACCAACGTAACCTTTTTAACATTCCACACGACTTTGAACTGCAGCTTCATAAAATAATAATACACTCTGAAATAGAAAATGCTACACCCACATAGGACCCCACCTACAGTAAACTGGTAATTTTCTTTGAATTTGATCAGAATAGCTCCGTTCGTATTATATTGTCTAAGTATAACAGAACCACGAGCATTTCAGCATAAAAATTTTTCTTGCACTCGCTTTTTTCACATCTCACAGAAAAGTCTCTCAAATAGGACTATTTAACGAGATGTACCGTCCTCTCTTCTTGCATGACCAACTACTGCATCGCCCACAGCACATATCACGCTGCATTGACCACCGTCACAAAGTAGGCATTCCTTCATGCTACACAAAAACTTTCTTCAAATCGTATTTGCCTCGTAGATCAAAGCATTGAAACAGACTTCCCTATGATGTTGTCGCTATTAGCAAAAATATGTTCCATGATGCATTACCTATTGTTGTGTAATGAGGTCTTTTTCTTTCAATGGGTCGCGTTGTAAATTGTGGTACTGTGTTGCAATAGCTAGCATGTAAAATTATATAATGTGTTAGCAAACACTGTGCATATAAGAGATTTATTTGTACAATCTAACCATATTCGCTTTTTTTGTTGATTTACATTTTTTGGTAAATAACGCCCCCCACCTCTGTAAGTCTATTTGGCTCTGAGAGTTAAAGAATAAATAAATAAGTAAATAAATAAATAAATAGTGTTCTAGCATTAAACGTATAAAGGGAAACTAAAAGCATGCGGCTGTTAAAAGTGTTCGCCAAGCGAGTATTTATGCTATGCTGCCTAAAGAGCAATCCATGCTTTTTCTGAAGTTAGACGACCATTAGGCATAAAAAAATGCAAAGCGTCTCACCGCTCACGCCAGGCACTTGAAGAGCAGCTCCTTCGATATTGTCTCTGGGCCGCGAAGTGACCGTTCCGTGCAATTTGCTAATATGTGGTCTGAGACAAAAGAAATTCAATTATTGTAAAAAGAGACTGGACGAAAATGAATTCAGTCCCAGTATGGAGAACCGGGATGTGTACTCAGTCGCAACATGGTGACAAATCAGCTACTATGACGACGACATGGCAGTGGTACCTCGCAAATATTTAGAATGTATATGTTTTCTTTCGCTAGAGCTATAACCAAGGTAATTTTAGTGATAATCAATCACTTATCTAACATGTCAAAGACCAACCGTTATGCCTTCACGCAGGCGAACGTAAAAATAAAATAAAAATCATAACACAGACGCTTAAAAAGAGAGCAGACAGACAGACAGACAGACTGACAGACAGACAGACAGAGAGACAGACAGACAAAATAACTCCCTTCCCAGGACGCAAATAACCCACCGATGGCTACACCCACGATGGGGTCAGAAACAAGCGGTTCCCGATCGCTTCACAGGCTCCCTGGACCGCCCGGAGTTGTTTCGCAACGTGTGGACTTGCGATACATTCTAAATAGTCTGTCTCGTTTACGTGATGTCTCCTCGTTGAAACGCGCAAGCCGGAGCACTGCCACATTAAGTGAGGGAAGGTGGCGAGCTGATCGCATGCCGCGCAGTTAGGGGAAATGTCCGTATACAGTGCCATAGTGGCCGGCTACTGAAAGAAACTAATTTGGAGGAGTAGGAGGGCTATCGCTCTCTCCATGTTAGCTCTGTGTTTGGATCTGGAAAGAGTTTTCTGCCTATTCGGTAGTGGGAACATAACTCATGAAAGATAGTAAACGGGTTCCTGTCAGCACCATCACCACTCCCGACCCCCTCGTAATGAGGGGGGCTGGTTAGGCCGGGGCAGATGAGTCTTCGCGACCGAGCGTGAGCCATTTAGTTGGGGTTGATGATGCCGGAGACAGAGGTGCTCATGTGGGCGGAGAACCACGTCAACTCGCGAGCGATTACTGTCTCGTTTGTGAGAATGCTGTAAGCAGCCAAAGAAACTTTGTTGGCATCAAACGACCTGACGGCCGTCATGGACTCAGACAAAATTGGGGACGGATCTCTAGTCGTCAGCGCTAGAGAGGTAGTGACCTGCTCACCTACCCTGATAGATTCGGTCCTCACCGAGGCGGCATAACTATGTGGCCACTCATGTCTACCAGTGCAGCAACAAAGCTATTCGGTACTGACCGAGATGCGTCTACGAAGAGCACGTCTTCGCTTCTGCTATTTAAATTGAAGAGCAAGGGCTAAATGCCTCGCTCTTTTTCTACCTTTATTATGTACCAGATGCATGTTTGGTGGTAGTGGATGAACCATTATTGTAGGAGTTACACTCTCTGAAAGAGGATTTGCTCTCTCTTTATTTAGAGGAGAGGTGATGCCTGCTCTGTATTGAATCGCCTTGCCGGCGCTAGTGCACGAAAGTCTGGAAATATGGGCAGAATTATTCGAAGCACAGTACACTGTGCTTCGAATAATTCGTAGAGCTTGCTATGAACACCCAACGCCTCGGCTTTCATGGTACTCGTTCGATAAGGGAAAATAATCTAGTAACGTTGGGAAGCCCAACACCTTTTTAACAGTCTGTCGAACCAAGACTTCTACATTGGCTTTTTCGGCAGTAGTTCATGCGTGCATAGTGGCGACGTAATTGATATGACCTAAAAAAGGCAAGAAGTAGCCAGAGTAGGTTGTCTTCTTTGATGCCTCCTCGTCTACCTGAGACTTTCTGAGTAAGCTGAACGGTGGCAGCAGTGTCCTGGTGCAACTCCTGTATCGTAGCTACATTCCTGCCGTTCTCAAAGATGAACATGCCTAATACGCATATAGTGTCCTTGCGGGGGATTTCTACGCCACTCTTCATGAAAAGGTGTATGTTGATCTCCAGGGTTGGTGCCCATGCATCAGGGCGTTACCCCATTGAATGAGTCGGTAAACAACGACCTCGGACTTGTTGTCTGATAGCGCGTGGTTGATACCAGAAATGGCTTTCTCGACCGTGTATACAGCTTCTTGAAATGTGCCCTCGGTGTGGCCCACCGAGCCTCCCCGCAACCAAAGGGTGATGTTGTCGGCGCAGATGGCGCAGCTGATGTCATTCTTGTTATAAAGATGCCTAGCTAAAGCCGCCATACCTATGTTCGAAGGAAGGGGCGAGATTACTGCACCTTGAGGAGTGCCCGTGTTCTTTAAATGAAACCTGTCTGAATCTATCTCTTCTAACTTTATGGTGGCTGTTATATCTGACAGGAACTGCCTCACGAAGTTGAAGAAACGTCTACCGAGACCCGGCTCAGAGATGCCTTCAAGAATGCGATCATGGAGTATGGTATCAAATGATTTTTTTTGAGCTCCAGAGTCGAAATGACTCTGGGATCTCGGGTAGGGGCGTCGATGACCTGCTATTTGATGAGAAGCATGGCGTCTTGCGTTGAAAGATGTGGGCGAAAGCCAATCATGTTATACGGGAAGAGGTCATCGCACTGTATGTACTTAGAGACCCTACCGTTTATGACAAGTTCGAAAATTTTGCCGACGCATGATGCAAGCGAGATCGGTCTCAGATTTTCTGTTGTGCATTTTTTACTGGGTTCCGGTATCAGTATGACCATGGCGTGCTTCCACTCGTTTGCCTTTCAGCCACTTTTGCAATGTGTGTTGAATAAATTGGTCAGGAAAATGCTCGATTTATCGTCAAGGTTCGTCAGCATGCGGTTCGCGACACGTTCAGCGCCTGGCGCCGAGGTGCTGTTGAGTTAGTGAAGTGCAGACCTGACTTCCCATTCCGATATGTCGCTGTCCAGCTCGGCGGAATCGCTTCCTGTGAAACTGGATGGTGGAGTGGATGAGGTGGTACCTAGCGGGACATGAAGTTCGGCTAGATCTGGCATGAGCAACCTTCGCTACGATAAGTGAGTGCCTGGTGACCAAGTCTCTCGATGGCAGATCTCTGAGCGACTCGAGTGTCGGTAGCTTTCAGCATGTGTTTAAGAAAGTTCCACTTGCCTCCTACCCTCATCTGACCATCGACCTTGTCAAATGCTTTGATCCAGTGTTTCTGTTCTAACACTATAGAATATGATGCAATTTAGGCATTCATCTTGACAATGCGTTTTTTAGTAAACTGTTCAGTTTGTTCTTTAGCCACCGTTTTTTGAGAGACATTTTTGCTTCAAAACGGTGCGCAAAGTGGCTGTCCATGGTTGAAAAAGTCTCTTTTGTTTGTTTCTATCTCTTTAGTGGAGGAAGAGATATCAGAAAAGAGGGTGTTTACCAACTCTGCATAGGTACCAGGAGGGGCTTTGGCAATTCTGTTGGAACCGAAGAGGACTTACTGAAGATGAACTACCCCTAACCCCGCATCGCAACTCTCGGGAACGGAACAGGTGCCGATCAGCGATTCGCCGTATTCTGGTGCTTTTGCATTGAGCATGCAGTGTCATTTCGATAATGAGATGGTTAGAACCTAAATCTTCCCCCTTATTTCGCCATGACGACGTGCCGCTATGGCCGACCAGAGAGAAATCTGGGGTCGAGGGTCTTGTTACAGAATTTCCTAAATGAGTGGGGAAGCCGGGGTCCGTAAATAGCATGAGATTGGCGTCCTGTATAGCCTTGCATATTGAAGCCCCCTTGGGTGAATCTCTAACGTAGCCCCACGTCGAGTGAGGCGCCTTAAAGTCACCGGCTACTTTGAGGGTTCTGCCGTCGTCAGTAGCCATCTTTACTGCTTTACCTATGAGGCCGTAGAAGTGCTCGTCTCCTCGTTTTGGCGGATTGTATACGTTCAGGAAGAGCAATCTTCGGTGCAAGTGCTTTCCCGGTAAGACTTCTCTGCAGAAATAATCGGCGTTAGAGTGCTTATCTATGTTTTCTTAATAAATGATGAATTTAATGCCCTTTTTGATCACAGTAACGACGCCTCTATCACCGTTTTTTACGCATTCAAAGGACTCGTAACCACTAAACATGGTGCCAGATATGAACGCCTCCTGTAAAAAAATTACTTGTGGTTTTCAGGCACACATTAAAAGGTATTGAGCTAACACTCCTTTTTTTCGAATCCATAGCAGTTCCATTGCCAGACACGAAAGTCGGCGTTCGATCCCACAGCCATGATTAGCATTTAGATTTAGATGAAGGCGTTGCCTTCGGATTACTCTGAGGATATAGTACCTGCTTTTGTACAAGCTCCGTCACAGAGGTGGGGTCTGATATTAACTGCGATAATTCGGTCCGATGCGCCAGGGACTACAGGAGACTCGTTCTACTTTCAAGATCCCTTAGGCGAGAATCAATAAAACGATTCCGGGCCTTCACAGTTACTATAACTTCGGTGATTTTTGAAGCGTCAAAAAATTCTGCTTCAAAGAATTTTTGATTTGGTTAAAAGTTTAAGTTACCACGGCCTAGAGAACATCACACACAGCTCGGCCTTTCCGATCATTAGCACCATTTGGGTCCCCATCTGGTCTCGCAGCTTAAACGGTGGTTTTATTCACTGCTAATTCCTTTCGCCCCTCCACTAAGTCTGAGCTGAGTATCACGTTCTCGGTTCTGACTTTTTTAGGCTCCTCCGACTCTTTAGCGCTGGTGTTACCCCCCCTCTTTCCTGGGTACAGGGTCCAGCATGTGCTCGGTAAGGTTTTTCACTTTTGTCCTTGAAGGCGAAATTTCACGGTGACGGGAAGCACAGATCTACGTTTTATGGTGAAGGGCGGCAGCCAGCCACTTGAAGGCGGCCAAGGTGGCCCGGTCTGGAGTGTGGAGAAGTTTTGCAAGTCTACGTCGAAACCACGTTTTATTTTTTTCCCTTTCACCTCTGTTGAATAACAAAAGGTGTCTGGTACCTTTGCTTGCAGGCGTTGCTTCTAGTAGTGGCCTTTGCCGCAGAGTTTGCACCTCAAGTGGTACGAGTGTCCTTGCTTCAGATCTTTGGCCACATGCGACGATAGGTATAGCGCGAGAACAGAACGACGACACAGAGATAAGGACACGAAGGACACCGTCTCTGTGTCGTCGTTCTGTTCTCGCGCTATAACTATCGCCATGTCATACCAACTAGCTCAAGGTGCCACACTTCTTGGCCCCACAGTTATAACGTCGATTAATAAAGCGGGGTAGACGTCCACACGATGACCTACGCAGGTGCATTTGCTGGACACCTTGGTCTGCTTCTTGCAGAGGTAGCACCGGACTATTGCCTAGGAACTCTGATGTAACTTGGCACAGCTCCTCTATCAAAAAAAAAGGAAACGATGACGGAGCCGGTACCCTTGTTGCGTTTGAATCTGCGAACCATGGGATTTCCCTGGTGTACTATAAGCCTTTCGACTCGGCGTCCCCGAAGTCGCGCCCGACGTTGCGAAGCACTCCCTTGACGTAGTTGCTTTCGGTAGTAGCGTACACCGTTACTTCGTGCTCTTTGCCATTGACGCAAGTGTTATTGAGAGCCCGGATTTTTTGAGTGTTGCCTTTATTTTTGATGCACATCGCAGTTATGTTTTGCACGATGTTGGGGCAGACCACGTCGGTGCAGGCTTGAATGGCGGTGATCCCGGACGCCATGAAGATGGTGGTGGAAATGCCGCAACAACTGGTTCTGCCGTAAATATAGACCATCGCAGGGTCTGACGATAATCTTCTGAGCGTAGAAGATAGCTCTGGCATACGCGAGGCTGCGATGACACTTTTCTTTAAGGCAGCCGCCCAGCGACTGCTTTGAACGACAGCCTTGCTGTTGTCTTGAAAACGTCCTGAAGCATTGGGTTGAGACAGGGCTCTCCACTGCTTGCTTCTTCATGGCTGATTTAGATTGAACCACTTACCATTAAGCTCTTTCTATTGCTTCCAGTTCATCTTCTTCACCCCCTTCGAAGGGTTGCAGACGCTCGCAGTCAATTGAAGTGGCGTCGAAACGCTCACTGTCTTTGCAAGCGTAGCCGTGCCGGCGCCGCTCGGAGCGGCCAGCATTCCTGGGTAGGTCACACTGGGCTTCAGTGGCGCAACGTTGAAAGTGCGGAAAAAATCAAAAACTCACCCAGAGACAACAATCTGAACTTTCTTTTGATCAGGGGGACGAAACGGACTCGATGAAACAAAAATACAGATGAAAATTGGCACATCAGCGATCACAGAAACGCAAATGACCGGAGCAGTGTGGATGCACGTCCGCGCTGCTCATCCAGTCGAGTTCATTTGAGAAAAAAGAACAAGAACACAAAATTTACTACAGTGAAAGACAGCAGGTAATTGAAAGAATTTCTGTGGCTTGTTGTCGTCAGCAAACAAAAAGAATGGACAATAATGAATACCAGAAAGAAAACATCATTGATGTAAATAAAAAATGGATATGCGCCTAGTAGAAAGCTTTGAGAGACCCGTTCCGCATTGCCCCCAGCCATTTTGTAGAAACACAATTGGCCCTTTATGGCAACAGAGCACAATTTAATAAACAAATAGCTAGGTAGCAGATTCACAGCAGTTGTGTCACGATGAACGTGCGGAAGTTCAATCATAATATTTGAGTGATTAAGTCCAAATTCTTGCTCAGGTTGCAGAAGACTATGAGAATATATGTACCAGTTCCGTATGAGAAATAGGCGTGTAGGTCTGCGTCATAAAGCTAACCGGCCTTCGTACAGTTCAGCGGTCTGCGAGATAACCATGTTTATTTAGAATCAATGAGATTGCTCACTAAAAGACATTATACTGGCAAGAGTCAGTTCAAAGATCAGTTATCCGGCACACAGGAGAAATCTGCCGATAACTAAAACATCAGTATGAGAACATGGTCTAAAAACTGGAAAAGCAGGAGCACTTTTTAAATGATAAAAAATGAGAAACTTTTCAGACAATAAATGAATACAGGAGTGATTGTTAAGACAAATATGCTGCTATAAGTTGTAATAAGTTGAAAGGTCTGCCATCTGGCCACCAGATGACGATGGTTTTAAGCGCTTTGTGGCGAAAAAGAAAAGAGGAAGAGGATAACAGCAGAAAAAAAATGCGGCACGTAGCGGGAAAAAAGCGCGTGGTGGTAGCGACGATAAAAAAAAGAAAAAGCAACAGCCAGGGCTTGCAAGAACATGCAATGTTTCATCGTCCTTCAGGCATACATTGGTGCGAATAAACGATTCTCTTCCTAAATTGTGGGCTAGCTACATATTTTCAAATCCGAAATTGGCATTTGAAATCATAGTTTAACAACTAGCGTTTCTAGGATTGAAGCTATGCAGAAAGTATCGAGAAAAATTGACCCTAAAATGTGCCAATCCTTTTAATTGGGTGCGAGATATGTGCAAAGAAAAACAACAACAGCAACAACAACAACATAAACAACAACACAACGTTCGAGACGCTATTCAGATTGACAACGGCTACACAGTAGAACCACAGGGCAGGCTCCTGACGCGTCTACCTCTTATGAACGCTTGCATGCCAGGCGTCCCATTTCTGTCTAGTTCTTGGCTGGTTCCTGGACTTTTCAGCATCCACCTCACTCGTCTGCTCATCACAAGGTACTGTGATGCCCCGATGGACTACTCGCTGCTCATCAAGCCACGCCGCGCCTTCTCAGTCATCCCCCCAGTGGTTCTACCGCTGTCCGGCTGTGTGACAGACGATTACGCTGACGTGAGCGAGTCACTGTTGTATATGGAAAGTGCGTGTAGCCGTGCGTTGTAGATGTACGGGATCCTTGTGCATGTATCTGTATTGTCGCCGGTAATCAGTTTCATTCATCATATATATGTGTTTACTTGTATGTATGTATGTATGTATGTATGTATGTATGTATGTATGTATGTATGTATGTATGTATGTATGTATGTATGTATGTATGTGTGCTCGTTCATCTAGAAAACACTTCAAGAACCGCCATGAAGCATATTTTCATCATATATATTAATAACATACAAGTACCGCCATACAGCGGACAATCCTAGGACTAAAACGAAAGGTCGCTTTAGGAGACGCACGCCGTACGCCTTAAGGAGCTTCGCCCCTAAAAAGCAAAAACATTCGGGAAAAATGTTTTTTAATCCCTATTTTTAGAAATCGGTGTAACATGAAACTAAAATGTCTCCTCGTGGATGTAGCTGAGCGTTCATTGGGCACTGTTTTGCCACAAGGGCGAAGGAATGAATGCTACAGCAACAAATTGCAATGTAACGCGAAGAACGGCAAGCAGTCCGAAGCTTGCCGCGCACGTGCACCTCAAGCAGGAAGAACGCACGAAATAAGGTTACACGGGACTAGCGTGGACCAACTGTCGCCGCTCGACTCTGAAAACACGCTGCTCAAGCAGAAATAAAGACGCACAATATGAACGCATATGAATACACATGACTGTCACAACTATTGTCATGAAGTCAATTTTCAGTGGCTACCTGGTCATAGTGGACAGGGGTAATGAATCCGAAGACAACGTGGCTCCCACAACCCAACAAGAAGAGCACACTCTTCTAATTTCTCTGACAGACGCTGCAAGGCAATTTCGTCATCTGGCACTCCGTCTCTGTCTGCTACAGTGAATTACTCCAAGCGTCAGTCGTAGAAGGCTCCATAAATTAAATCCTCCACGGGAACTTCTACCTCCATCTGGACTTCGTCGACGTGAAGCTCCCCTTTTTTGTCGGCTATGTGTGGCCGCTGCCTTTACAAAGTCTACATAACTTTCATCGGAGTGACCGACAGTGCGAAATGTGATGTCTGCGGCGTCGAAGAAGACATTAAACATTTACTATGTCATTGCGCTTGATTTGCCCCGTGGAGACAAAACCTTTTTGAGGCGTTGCGACAATTGAACGATCGGCCACTATGTGTGCAAATGCTGCTGGAGCACCGTCCTCATCTTGAGTCGCCTCAAAAGGAAGTCGAAGCTCTCTGGTGTTTTATGACGAATACGGGCCTACGTGAACGTCTTTTACTTTTGTTTAGTGCCAGTGCTGCATACGCGTAAGGCCATTTACTGATATACTTTGGTTTCTGTTTCTTCTGTCTCCTGTCTTTTATTTTATCTTTACACCCCAATTTCTTCCCCTAGCGTAGGGTAGAAAACTGAACATGTGCCTGGTTAACTTCCCTGCCTTCTCTCTTGTTGTTCTTCTTTCCTTAATTCTTCGTGTGTGAGCAGCGCGCTCCTTCCGTGAACGCGGCCCTTCATGCTCTACCGAATCACGAGTCTGATAAGCGCTCACACTGAATGAACCATACTTCATGAAGGTGGTGCTTAGCGATATGCAAAAGACTTCCCGCCATCTCGCTAGTGATGATGAAAACACGCTGAGGATATGAAGCTAGGAGGGCTGTCGAAGGATGTATGGTGTATAATATAAATGGCTTGCCCTTAACACGCTTGAAATTGTGCACGAGGTCGCTGGCTAAACGCCCGGCAAGGAAACTATTTCTCGTTTTAAAGACGATAATCTTTCTTGGGGACCTTCAACGCCAAAAAATTGGTCTGTCTGTTTCTCTTTCTTTCGGTCTGTCTGTACGTTTGCCTGTTTGTCTGCGCTAACGATCCCTGTAATGGCATTGCACGATACCTCAAACGGCCACCCCATCAGAGCGCCCCCCCCAATATAGCTCAAGTTCAGCGTTCATACTTGTGCGATTGTCAGTTAAAAAATTGGCAGATCTCATGTACAGTAGGAATCAATCATATGCGAAGAACGAATGATAAATGTTGATAAGTCACTTTAAAATCAACACAACGAGGTGTAGGTAAACGATGCTGTAAATGACTTCGATATCATGATTATTATGTTTGGATGTGTCGTTTACTTCGTCATCTATTCACGTCAAGTGATACCAAATTTAGTGTATGTGGAGCTAGAGAAACGGTCGCGAGCACGCATGAGCATGGTTTGTTGTCATAATCTTACATAACACGTGTGTCAGGTTTATCATGTTTGCACCAGGCATATATTTAGTCATCCATTGACGTCACGTAACAGCCTATTAGGTATATGTGAAGCTAGCGAAACGGCCGTGGGAGCATCAAGAAGGGCCCAATATACTCCTATGTAGCGTTGACACGCGCGTACGCTGGGCACAGCGACGCTACGTTAGCAAAATGTGAGCACTCTATTACGCCAGGCGCGACCAGAGTCCGTCGGCGCGTCCTGACGGCAAAGGCGCGAAATGCGACATGCTTCATTTCTCGCCAATGTGTTACCCAGAGAACACTGCGTCTCCCTCTTTTCGTGATTAAGTGACGCCGGACGCGCTGAAATGCCCAAAATTTAAAGCAATTGACGCAGGGCGGGGCGCGCCTGCGAGTATATGGCAGGACCGGCGCCTGGCGTGGCAACGCTGGCATGACGCGATGAAATGAACACCGCTGAGCACGCGCATCACGTCATGTCGAAATGTATTTGCGCCTTGACTGTTGCATGTAGTCCTCTTCTCATATGACACGACACTCGTGATTATCATGTTCGCGCCAGTCACATACCTTCGTCATCCATTGGCGTCACGTAATACGAAATTCGGCATATGTGAAGCAAGCGAAATGGCCGCGAACGCATCATCAGTGTGGCAAGTAGTCAAGTTGTTACATGACACGCATTCTGTGATTATCATGTTTAGAAGTGTCACTTATATATGTCGTCCATTCGCGCCGCGTAATACCAAGTTTGGCACACGTGAAGCTAGCTAAACAGCCGCGAGCACTTCATGAGCGTTGCATGTAGTCATGTTGGTACATGACGCACATCTCATGTTTGTCTTGTTTGCATCAGTATAATATCTTTGTCATCCATCCACGTCCCATAATAACAATTTTGGTATAAGTGAAGCTAGCGAACCGGCTTCCGGCTTATCATGAACGTGGCATGTAGTAATGTTGTTACATGACACGCATCTCATGATTACCATGTTTGCACCAGTGGCATACATTCGTCCTCCATTCGCATACTGTAATCCAAATGTGGTATATGTCACACTAGCAAAGCGGCCGCCAGCGCATCATGAGCGTGGCTTGTAGTCATGTTGTTACATGATACGCATGTCATGATTCTCACGTTAGGGTCTGTCGCATGTATTCGCCACGCAATCATGCCATACCAGACCAGTTCTTCAACATGCCACGTGAACGAAACCACCAGAAGAGCTGCTGGACCATAAAATGTAAATCATGACATTCATAACATACATGTCATGATTTTCATGTTATGACTAATGAAATAAGTTCTTCGTACAGTCATGATATGCCATACCAAGTTTGGTATAGATACCATCATCGAAACGGCCAGGAGAGCTAAAGTCGTAGGCAGCTAGATAGATATATAGATATATACGCTCAAAGTCGCTGAAGTGTTCTAAGAAATGCCACATTTAAAAACAGATATTGCGCATATCTCGGGCACCATAACAACACGTCGATGTTTTTATTTGCTCCTACATACTAGAGAAGACAGACACAAGTAACTCTAAGGACCGTAGCGTTTGTCACGCTGTGCTGACAGTGCAACGCGATGCTCAAAAAGGCAAGTGTTTCCAACGCTCTGCTAAGATGACACGGGGCTGGCACCTGCCCGTCGCCTTGCGTTTTACTCCTGATCACGTCCGATACAAGTGCAGTAGTAGTAGTAAACATTTATTCAGAAAACAAAACAGAGGTTGCTAGGAAGATCAGCCTCTAGTGGGTCAGCCTCCCTGCAGTGCCAGGTGGAGTCCCTAGTCAGGAAGCCCATTGGTCGTGGCCGCTTTCCTGGCACGCGGGACCTTATCTCGTTTGGCCGCAAGGTCCTGGCAATCGAGCCGGGCCGTCTCCCAGTCCTCTCTTGTTGTATTTGGGTTCGGGGGTAAAGAAGGAAGGAGCTAGCATGACCATACATGTGGTAGGTGTCAGCCACCTCCGCACAGTACTGGCAGAGGCCGGAAAAGAATAAGTCAAAGTGTTTAAGCACTGCCGGGCACAGTAAAGTATTGGCAAATAGCCGGAGAAGAATTCTCTCGTCCGCCTTCTTTGCAGGGTGGTGGAAAACGGCGGTGGGAGTCGTGATAATAGGTAATTGTATCTCTATAGGTTAGGAGAGAAGCTTTTTTTTTCTAGAACGCAGGCGTCATCGGCGGGCGAGGCAGTGGCCCGCGGAATGAGTGCGTGTGCGGCAGCGTGCGCCGCTTCATTGCCTACGAGGCCCTCATGGCCAGGAGTCGAGATTATTGAACGAGAGGGCTAACCTGCTCGCGGACAAGATTAAAGAATTTCGGCAGCCGGGGAAGTGATCCATCCCAGTTGAAAATTTCGGCAAACTCCTTTGGAGTCTGATAATTTAATTTGAGAACTGTCGTGTGATACAGCCACAGCTACGGCCACCACCTCTTCAGTATGGGTAGCGTTGCTTGCGTGGAAGGACAGGCCATCCACCTGCCTGTCTTGGTGGTTCACGGCGGCCGTATACCAACTGCCGCGGTAAGGACTAGCGATGTCCGTGTAAAATACGGTTTGTTTATGGCCGAATTGGCGCCGGAGAGCAAGAGCCGGCGCCTCTCGACGGCCAGCGTGTGACTCACGTGACATAATTGTCGGAAGGGGTCGAACATGAATCGCGTATTTTCAATGTTCGGGCACTCGTACCTGCTCCTCTGTGCAGAATTCATGCCGAATGTTTAGGCGATCTTGGAGTCGTCTGCCTCACGGGGTCTGCGTCAGATGCGTATATTGATTTGTTAGGCGAGCCTTCCGGAGCTCCCGATACGTGTTTCCCACTCCTAACGCAAGAAGTTTTGCTTTGGAAGTAGTGATCGAGAGATCTAGCGCTCTTTTCACAATTTTGCGAAGGGTGAACTCCAAGGAATCTTCTTCGTGCTTCTTTAAGTACAGGTACGGAGTTGCATACAAGATGCTACTTGTAAGTGCAAAAATATTGGTCCCGTAGTGATAAATATAGTTGTGTTGTGGAGCCGTGGAAATTTTTAAAGGCTCGGTGCAGTTGTTCTTGCGTTTCATCTCGCGTTTGAGTGGGATCAATCAGACTGCAGAAGAGTTTCTATGTATTTTGACTGGACATTTGCCTGCTGGTAGTGTTACATCGATCTACCCAATTTGAGTTGGAGAGCTGGGCAGCGCACTTGGCCACCTTCTGGGTGAGATCCAGTATTCGCATGTTAAGTTTGCGGTTGTGTTTTTGTCGGCGCCATCTCTTTGGGAGGCTGCGACGGGCCCCCCAAAGATGAAGGAGATAGTTATCTACATCTGGATGACTATCCGTGAGTTGTATTTTGGTCTTGTGTTTTCTTAGTGTTTCGACCACAGCCCACTGGGAATAACCGATCTCCAGGATGGGAGAGTCAGGTATTGACTGCCGGAAGGCTTCCCAGTTTGGTAGATGAGCCTGTGCGATAGGGCGTTGTAGGGGTCATGTAGAAAAAGTAGTGTTGAGAATGCAGTGGTCACTACCGAGGGTTTCCTCGGTATTGCACCAGTCTGCGTGTCTGATGTTTTTCGTGAATGTTAGATTGGGGCAGGTGTCCTGGCTGACAGAGTTACCTACGCGAGTTGGTTGCGCGGCGTCTGTTTGAAGAGTCATGCGCAGCGTAAAACTCAGCTCTGCAAGTTCCTTCCCCGCGCCTCTTCCTTGCGATAGCCCCAAAGCTTGCTAGGGGTGTTGAAGTCACCCACTATTAAAAGGAGGTCATGCCCGGCGACCTTCAGTGCACTGCTGAAGATGTTAGCAAATGCGATGTTTTTGAGCTTAGGTTTGCAATAAACATTGAGGATGTGCACTGGGAGGTCGGTTCTGCGCTGGGGAAGAACCGTGACCATAGTGCACGAGTACGGCATTAAAATTTCGAGGTCGACCTTTTGTGTAGTTAACGTTTCATGAACAAGAAGGCAGGTAATTGGGTCCTGTTGAAACGTGTTATAACCTGAGAGGCACACGGCATTGCCGGGCTCTTGAAGGGCAAAGACGGCGCACAGGTGCTCAAATGTTTCAAGATAGAGGCAGAAATGGACCCGTTTGGCCCTATTTTTGAAGTCTCTACAGTTTTTGAAGCCTCTAAAAAGTAAGTGAGGTTTTCGGTGTGGCGATGTGGAGCAGTGTAAGAAAAGTCGCCATATTGAGAATTTGGGGTGGCTGGGAGGGACTCTACACCTACTTTATGCCCTGTGCAAGTGGGAGCTCGGAGTCCTCGGAGGTTTCAGCGAGGCTGAAAGCGTGTGAAAACTTAAAGGGACAACTAACGTCCTTCAGAGAATTAGCCCTTTGGCTTCGAGAATTTACGTCATGGAGCCGAGTTTTATTTTTACTCGTCACCTGTTGGGTAACAGTGTTGGAAAATTTCCAGGCTTTTGCTAATGACGGTGAGCTGTGTCATTAAAGCGGTCACAGTACTTTAAATAGCCTAAAATCGCTCTTCAGTGTTAGAAGGCTCCGAGACGGAAGGAATGGTGCACATGGGCATATGTTATGGAGCGGCAATGGTAATATTGGTGGGAAGTGACGTGGGCGGGACTGGTAAGCTACCTGTCTACAAGGTGGCAATTTTGTCTTGAAGCTGCGCGTTCTGCGCCCGAAGCGCAGCAGGCTGTTGTTTGAGCTTGAAGAATTCGACGTAGGAGCAACGCCGACTAAATTTCAAGGCCGAAAGGCTGCCGCAGTGACGTCAGAGGGTGGGGGACCAGTTACGCCGTGAACGCGGCGGAAAGCCTGCGTTTCGTTCACGTTTTAGGAGAACCAACGCTCCCGCTCTCGCAGCTGCTGCGGCTTGATTGGGCCGAATAAAAGATGTGAAAAAAAAGTCTTACTGAGCATGCTCAGTTGGGCAACTGGGCCCCCAGCCTCTGACGTCACTGCGGCAGCCTGTCGGCCTTGAAATTTAGTCGTCGTTGGTAGGAGGCGTGAAAGGAAGAGCAAGAGGAGGAGGAGGAGACAGCCCTCGCTCCGTTGCCTACCTGAGAAGCAGTTTTCTTGTTCGGCAGCTTACGGGCGCCGAGATTGATTGAGTTGTGGGGTTTAACGTCCCAAAACCACTATTTGATTATGACAGACGCCGTAGTGGAGGGCTCCGGAAATTTACCACCTGGGGTTCTAACGTGCACCCAAATCTGAGTACACGGGCCTCCAACATTTCCGCCTCCATCGGAAATGCAGCCGCCGCAGCCGGGAATCGAACCCGCGACCTGCGGGTCAGCAGCCGAGTACTTTAGCCACTAGACCACCGCGGCGGGGCTACGGGCGCCGAGAGCAGTCAGAGGTGGAACGTCCCCAGATTGGAGCACAGGGGCACCTTAGTCAGGTGCCTTGGATGGCGTTTGCTGTGAAGGTGTCTTAGGTAGAAATGGTGCTTGTTGACTAGTCCCTTCGTTAGCAGGGTTCTTCGGGGCTTGGATAGTATCTCCCAGCTGAAGTCGTTCTAGCACGATGCCCGATGTCTTGGGCGTTGACCGCAGCTTCGACGAGCCGCGCCTGCCATGATGCCCAGACGGCTGCTGCAGGCGGCGAAACTTTGCTTTGGAGGTCTGGGATCTGGTGAGGTGTCCCTCACCGCACAGCAGGCGCGATGTCTTGCACTCGTGCGGTGCCATCTCCTCCTCAGAAGCACCGACAACTTGACCAAAATGGCCACAGCGTTGGTCAATGAGGTGGGGACACAACTCCACTTGGTGGCCCACCGTACCACAGCGGTAGCAGGCTGGAATGGTGCGTTTATATTCGCCTATTGGCGTCACAAACGCTGTTGTAGTGCACGCAACGTGGCACATGGCGACCCTCAAAAGTTATAAGGGCCATCGAAGTCTTCTCAAGCTTTCTGATGAAAGCGATGCTCCCACTTCGCCAATGGATTTTTGCTTTCAAGGAGGTGGAGGTGTCCTGCTCGTGCAACGTAATGACGCCACGGCACACTTCCTCACTGATCTTGGTGTGGCTGATCATTGGTAGGGGACCTTGTGATGTGTCTAGTGAGAATTAGAGAGAGAGGAGGTTCGCAGAATTGATGTTTTTGGTTGAGACAACAATGTTAATTTGCTCCCACATGAGCCACACACTGAGAGAGTCACTCGAGGTAGTGTTCACGTATGAGGTGAGCTTGACGCCTAGTTCACCTGGTTGAAAAGTAGCTTTCAGATCCACAGCGACACGAGGCTTCAGCATGATGGTGAAGTCTTCTGGAGCAATGCGGGGTATAGCGGTAGGCCACCACGATACACGGGATGTCTTCTTCTCGGGTGGTATGTTCGCGGACGCGGCGTTATTGGTAGCCGAGGCCTTGGTAGCTTTCGATTGCTGGCGACGCTTGCGGAGGGCCACCACGCTGAACAGTCCCTGATCCATGATATCCGTTGGTGGAATGGAGTTTTCGGGCACTACACTAGCAACTTCTTTCTGCGCCAACGTTGTGGGATCATATTCATGGAGAGTGATGACCAACATTTGTGGCTGCGGCCGCGGAGAAGTTCCGTTGCAGTCAGAGCTCGGTGCGATGCTCGGCCGGGCGAGCGTAGCTCCCACGAGGTCAGGTAAACAAGGGGACATAAAATGGCCCAAAACTGGCCTATCTGGATAAGGAAGGTGCCTTCTAGTGAAGAACAATGTTACAAAGAAGATAAGATCAATATTGATGAAGTGTGAAGCAGAGTTCCACCGGTCCTCACGAATAGAGCGGGAGCCGATGCGACGCATGCGAGACAAGACTACCGTCTTTCGACGACATCTGCAGTGAAACATGCTGCTACAGGGCCGATTTGTTCCTTGCAATCTGTAAGTATAGATGTTACAATGTCATATTCATGACGAAAATACGTCAAGGGAGCCGAGGTGTGCACTGGCTTAAAACACCTTTGTGCTTAAACAGGAAAAAATGAATGAAAACAGAAAATAAGAAGGCAGATAAATACGCAAAAATAGGGCTACTATTAAGCCTACCGACTGCAGTGTTGTATTAATAAATATTTTTATTTGTCACATTTTCATTGTAATATCATTATGAAGTGCAATCCAATTTGATATCGAAGTCTGTAAAATGGTCTGTTGAAAAGAACACTCTAAAGATAGCGAGTGAAAAGGGTGCCCTTTTGTCCCACAAGAATAATCGTCACTATTTTGCGTTCCATCCTTGCGCTATCACCCCACACGCGGAACATTCCGGTCACTATCGGCATGCCCATTATTAGGGTTACATTGCATTCTCGATAGAAAATTGGCTTGCGCAGATTTTTCAAGAAAGGGAGCGAACGCAAGCCTGATGAAAGTTGTTGTCGTGGGACAAAAAGACACCCTTTTTACTCGATATTTTTTTAATGTGAAGAGATACATTGATAATTGACAATCAAGCAGACATTGTGATAATCTGATGAGCTGTAAAATTCGTCTCTCGCGCAATTGAGGAAAATTATAATACAGAGAGGCAGAGACTATTTTTCAACGGGTTGCCAGAAGGGTTAAACTAATCAATGTTTTGATGTCAGTGGCGTTTCAGCTTAGAATCATACTTTGAAGGGGTAAAACAAGCGGCTCGGTTCTATATGCGAAGCATTTCTTAGCGAGCTTCGTCGACTTCGAGCGTATCTATCTATCTATCTATCTATCTATCTATCTATCTATCTATCTATCTATCTATCTATCTATCTATCTATCTATCTATCTATCTATCTATCTATCTATCTATCTATCTATCTATCTATCTATCTGTCTGTCTGTCTGTCTGTCTGTCTGTCTGTCTGTCTGTCTGTCTGTCTGTCTGTCTGTCTCACTATCTATCTATCTATCTATCTATCTATCTATCTATCTATCTATCTATCTATCTATCTATCTATCTATCTGTCTGTCTGTCTGTCTGTCTGTCTGTCTCACTGTCTATCTATCTATCTATATATCTATCTATCTATCTGTCTGCCTACGACTTTTAGCTCTCCTGGCCGTTTCAATATTGGTATCGATACCAAACTTGCTATCGCATACCATGACTGTATAAAAACTTTTTGGACTAATCAAACAAGAAAATCATGACATGTATGTCATGAATGTCATAATTTACATTTTATGGTCTTGCAGCTCTTGTGGTAGTTTCGTTAACATGACATGTTAAAAAATTGGTATGGGATGGGATGACTGCTTGTTGAAGACAAGCGACAGACCCTATGATGAAAATCATGACATGCGTGTTACATAACAACATGACTAACAGGCCACGCTCATGATGCGCTCGTGGCTGTTTCGCTAGCGTCACATATACCAAATTTGGTATTACAGTACGTGAATGAATGATGAAGGTATGTAGCTCGTACAAACATAATAATCATGACATGCGTGACATGTAAGAACATGACCACATGCCACACTCATGATGCGCTGGCGGCCGTTTGGCTAGCTTCATACGTACTAAACTCGGAACTACGCGACGTGAACAGGCGACATAGGTAAATGACAGTTCCAAACAAAATAATGACGATATGCGTGTCATGTAAGAACATGACTACATGCCACTCTGATAATGCGCTCGCGGCTGTTTCGCTAGCTTCACATATCCCAACTTTGGTATTTCCTGGCGCCAACGGATGACGCAGGAGGTATGTGAATGATGAAAACAAGATAATCATAAGATTCTTGTCATGTGAGAACATGATTACATGCCACAGCCGAGGCGCCAAAATATTTCGACGTAACGTGGTGCAAGTGCTCACCGGCGTTTATTTCGTTGCGTCACTTCTGCGCTACCACGCCAGGCGCCGGTCCTGCCCTATACTGGCAGACGTGCGCTGCGCTGCCTCTCTTTGATGCATGCGCGTTTCAGCTCGTCCGGCGTCCCTCTGTAACGAAAACAGGGAGACGCAGTGCTGCCTGGGTCACGCATCGGCGCGAAATGCAGCATGTCATATTTCACTGTCATTTACGGCATCAATTATTTCCACCTCGTAATGTTGGGCTGATTTTAAAGTGGCATATCAAAATTTCTTATTTGTGGTTCGTATATCATCGATTTCTACTGTACGTGCAATGTGCCGATTTTTTTTTGTTGCTTCGAACGCTTGGAGGCACCGTCAATGGAGGTTATAGATAGGGCACGTGTATACAAGTTTGGTGTGTTGGAAGGTTTTGTATGCGATTACCCTTATGGTCGGTGAAGTTGTAGAAGAATGGGAGACGGCCAGATGGCGGCGACGAGCCCGTGCAGAGGTCGAAGCTTTTATCTGAGTCGCAGGCGTAGGCGGAGTTGCCGCTGCCGCGTTCAGCCAGGCCAGGAGTACCGTTCTGAAATTCCTCGAAGCTCGTACCACACGAGCCACATGGCTCGCTTCTTTTTCGGCGATGCCGGCGGGCCAAATATAGCGTGGTGTTACATAGGCTCCTCCCTAGCGCATTGCGCGATTGAAAACATATGCACAAAAAGAAGAGAGAGACAGATGCTATGTAAAGAAAAGACAACCCGTAAGGTGTTCGTTTGGGAAGTCCAGGATGTCAGCGTGATAGGGCACAGGGTCGTGATGATTTTTTGATGGTCGGCACGGGGACAAACGTAGGGGCCAAATGAAGAAGCACCACCGGTGCATGTTTATAGACAAGCATGTCCCTTGATGGCTAGGTGGATGCGTTTGTGAGTACTCCAGGTAGCGCGAGCGGGCGCGGCTGTGAAAGGTACCCGTAGAAGTGACAGTTTGGCTGCTAACGTTGGCACCGGGTCAGTGGTGCTCGTGTTGACTGCCGCGGAAACGCCGTGCTTGAAGAACCATCTGAAGGACGGGAAGTGATCGGTCAGCACGTCGGGCTGAGGTGAACCAGGCTTGCGACGTGGCCAAAGGAATGCCTGCATTCGACTTGCACGCTTGGTAGTTCGCGTCCCACGTCAAGAACATGGCAGGAGGCATCTCATGGGAGAGAGCAAACGCGCATTCTTGATGTGGGTCTGTCGGCGTCCTGGAAGTCCCCTTTGAAGCCCCTTCGGTAGTCGGCGAACAAGGGCCCGTGCACAGGTGGACGTGGAAGATGGCTGCCTCTGTGGCAGGCGCGAAGTTAGTGGTGTGCACTCCGTACGTTGACGCGTGGGTCATAGTGCATCCAGCACGTTTGGTTGTGTCGGGTGAACGGCACGAGCTTCTGCTTAAGGGTACATAGACGGAGATTCTAATGGCTGTTTGCAGGATGCACAGAGCACTGACGTGGATCGGGAGTTGCCTTCAGACACTGTCGGTGGTGAAGCCTGTATAATCGGGGGCCGAGCAGCACACTTGACGATGTCCGAGGTCACAGCAGACTCCTAGGTGTGCGGCAGTGTAGCCGTCCTGAATTCTGACATGTCCGAGAAGTTGTGGTCTGTGGAGGTTGGAAAAGACGTCCGGGTGTCGAGCGTGCCCGAAGTAGCATTGGCCGAAGACTTCGAAAAAACGCACCTCGTGGTCGACTGGTCGTCGGGAGCAGGAACGTCTCTAAGAAGATCGTCGAGAATGTGACCGGGTGTGAGAAGCCCTGCGCTAGTGGCCGGACCAGAGGTGGAAGGAGATGTTGCCGGGGAGGTTAGGTCGTGGTCAGTGGAGAGCTTCGGGCTGCAGGGTACCGCACGCTGCGACGGAGAGGAAACCTGGAAGTTGCGGGTAAATGGAAGTGGGCGGTAGGTGAGGCCATAGCTGGCAAGCACCGAAGAGCAGAGGTTATCCTACGGCTGAGGGCTGCAGCTTGAATTTGCAGCGAGATGAGCAGCTCTGCTGAAAGGGCATCGAGAAGAATGGCATGAATCAGCGGTTGATCTTTGACGCCATTCAACACAAGAACGGTGTGATGCTGCTTGAACTACACTTTCGAGTAGGTCGATTGGAACGACGACACTGGCGCGCAAATTCGCGGAAACATGGCAGCCGATTGCTCGTCGAAGGAGACGTCCTTCAGATCACCAGGTTCTTTATTTAAGGAACGGTAGCAGAGGTGGATTAAGGTGCAGCTGCAAGGTGTGAGCTGGCTGGAACTTGGCCGCGAAGATCAGAGGCAGTGGTGCAGCGTCACTCACTTCTCCGTTGGTCCGGGGTTACCATATGTTGAGGAAGGAGAGACGGCGAGACGGCGGCGACGAGTTCGTGGCAAGGTCACAGCTTTTATTTGAGAAGCAGGCGTAGGCGGTGTCGCTGCTGCAGCGTCCAGCCATGCCAAGTGCTAGACCGTTCTGAAATTTCTCGTGGCTCGCACCACCCGAGCCACGCGGCTCGCTTCTTTTTCGGTGTGGCCAGCTGACCAAATCTAGCGTGGCCCTACAAAGTAAATATATATGACCATGTGATGAAGCCTAGAGATGTTGAAATGCTTGCAGAAAGTGACGCCTTGTGCTTAGAAAAACATAACGTATTTGTTACTCCTACGCCAAGATATCTACAAGATTCTACCTGTGTTAGCATATTATTGTCTATTATCTAAGGGAAGTGAAGGTGACATTGCTAACGGGACACGTGCGTAAAGACGAAAATTAAGCAGGAAGGTCTTTGATGACAATTTCGAACAGAAGGAGGCCAGGAAAAGAATCCTGTGGAACTCCGGAGATAGCGGTAGTAGCAATAGCTGAATGGCCTTTGATGGCGGTGTACTGGGAGAAATCAGTTGAAATGCAGTGAATTCACGACGAAATCAAGGGGGTCAATTGAAAGGCAAAAATTTTTTGCCATGCGACGCTGGTGAGTGACGTGATCAAACGCCTTAGAAAAATTAAGGTAAATGATACCGGTTGCCAAAGATGCGTCTGGGTTTAGGTGCAAGTCAGTCGTGAATTCGTCAATTGAGATTTTCATGAATAGCCACACAGAAATCCATGTTAGTTCGGGAAGAAAAAATATTTATTGTCCAGGTGATTTGCCAGATGAGAGTAAAATATGTTCAACAAGTTTGCACGCAATACATGTTAGCGAGATAAGGTGGTAATTAGCTGTATCAAAGTGGCGTCCTGTCTTTCAATTAGGTGCAACCCTGTTACCCTAACACTCAGGCGAGATGGCCTTACTAGATAAAGATTGTGTGAAAATGATTTGTAGGATGCGACTAGATATTAGTTTATTTACCTTTATTAACTTTAGCAGATATGTTGGCAGGTCCAGGGGGAGTGTAAGTTATCCTGGACTGTGTATTTCTAAGTTATTCATTAGCTTATAGATTGCTTCAGCCGAAATTCTAAGAGGAAGCGTTTGAAAAAAAATTGGGTTGATAGGCACAGAAACATTTGCAACTGGTGAAAACAGAGGTGAAATTGATAACGTCAGAAAAAAACCCTTTTGAAATGACACAACCATCTTCATTTATTGAAGATCTTATGTGAGCCACTCTACTTGGGAATGAACCAAGTATAAAACATTTTTCGGCATAGTTCGGAGAATATATTTGTTGTAGAAGCGCTCTTCAGTGTGCCTAATCAATCTAGTATCTTCGCTTGAACTCTCTAAGTATTTATTCCAGTTGAATGCAGAAAAAGAGTGCCTCGCTCCCTTGAGTAATGACTTGTTCTTATGGCACAAAGTTCTTATTGAAATTTGAACCATGGTTATTTAGCAGAATCACCATGAATGCAAAATAACGGCACTCATAACTCTGTTAGCGAGAATATTTTTTGAAAGGAATACTGAAGGCAACTACCAAGTCGATGTTCATTATTGAATTAGTGGTCCGAAAACTTCCTGGTGTTGCTTCTCTGCCAAGGGAAGGCTTATTTTAAATAAAACCACGTTTTTGTGGTCCTCATTAGGTTATCGCACTTCAAATTACCCGACTCAAAAGCGGGCCATCTCACGTTACTGTGGGCGGCAAAACTTTGCCCGGCTGTACTGTGCAGCCACCGACACTAGGAGCAGCAGAGCGAAAACAGCGATAGCCTTAGCAGCAACAATAGTCATTGATAAATTTTCTGCTGTTGGCTTAGAGATGGCAGACGCGTTTGTTTAACTTGGTCCCGCTAGACAGCCTGACCTGTCCTGTTTAACTACGCGAGAATTGGAGTTTTGAACCTCTCAAGCCAGCCCTCATAGTAATATCTGGCGGTTCCTTTTTCCATGAATCAAAGAGAAATGAACAAACAGCATTTTATTGCGTCTCTTGATTCACTGAAGGTTTTTTCTTTAGTGCAGCTAAATCGATTACTAGTAATTATTTGTGGGTGGTTTGTCTGACGTCATCGGGGTTGTTGTGAGAATGTTCTACTGCAGTGCAAATACCTCAATTTCTTGCTAAGTAGGGCGCTGCTGTCGATAATATTGTTGTTTTAGATATTGTCAAATATTGATCTTTTTTCCGACATGAATCATTATTTGACATAAGTGTCTCTTTAATATGAAGACTAGTTTTCATCGACAGACATATCAGAAGGTGATTATCTAAAGTGTTGAAAAATACGACTGTTCATTGATTCTCAAGGAAATCAGAATCTTTACTGTCAGTAGTGTACTTTAGTGAACGTTGTCGTAAATGAATGGAAAGTGCGAGGCTAAAAATTACTAAAGTATGGTCACTAAGGCCGTCGATGGCTGATAAATAAATTAGCTGAGAACTTGATACAAGGCTGAGGCAAGAGTGTTATTGACTGCAAGAGTGCTATAAATGCTGATGTAGAGCTCCTGAGAGCAGTATGAAAGGATACGCGACTAAGTTCTTGACTATATTTCATCCTTCTTATCAGCAAAAAAGCGAAAATTTCTTGAAATTGTTTTACAAGACCACCACTTTTTTTAAATTGGGCAGCTAGTGTATGGCGTTGACGTCGATGGATTTGATTTGTGGGGTTTAACGTCCCCAAACCACCATATGAATATCAGAGACACCGTACTGGAGGGCTTCGGAAATTTCGACCAACTGGGGTTCTTCAACATGCACCCAAATCTGAATGCACAGGCCTACAACATTTCCGCCTACATCAGAAATGCTGCCGCCACAGCCAGGATTTGATCCCGCGACCTGCGGGTCAGCAGCCGAGTACCTTAGCCACTAGACCACCGTGGCGGGGCGCGTTGAAGTTGAAGGAACTGCTAAGTGCACATGGTAAAAACATTTTTCTAGGCAAACAAATGAACAGAAAATATTGGCAGATCCCATGTACAGTGGGAATCAATGATATGCGAAGCACGAATAAGAATTGTTGATATGTCACTTTGAAATAAGCTCAACATCAAGAGGTGAAGATAAATGATGCCATAAATGACTTTCATGTCACGATTATTATGTTTGGATGTGTCGTTTACCTTCATTATCTTTACACGTCACGTGGTACCAATTTTAGTAAATGTGGAGCTTGCAAAATGCCCGCAAGCATGCTATGAGCGTGGTATATTGTCATGTTCTTGCATGACACGCGTGTCATGATTATCTTGTTTGCATCAGTGTTATACTTTTGTCATTCATTGACGTCACGTAACACCAAATTTTGTATATGTGGAACTAGCGAAATGGCCTCGTGTGTATCATGAAGGGCCGATGTACTCCAACGGGACGTTGACGTGCGCGCACGCTGGGCACACTGACGCTTCGTTAGCAAAACGGGAGCACCGTATAGTCTGACGCCAGGCGTGACTAGCATTAATCGGCGCGCCTCGATGGCAACCGGCGCGAAATGCGACATGTTGAATTTTGCGCCGATGCCTTATCCAGACAACACTGCGTCTCCCTCTTTTCGTGACGGAGGAATGTCGAATGAGCTGAAACGAGCATGCGTCAAAGGAACGCAGCGTGGCGCGCGTCTGCCAGTGTATGGCAGGACCGGTGCCTGGCATGGCAATGCCGGCGTTACGCGACCAAATAAACGCCGGCGAGCACACGCACCGCGTCACGTCGAAATGTATTTGGCGCCTTGTCTGTGGCATGTAGTCATGTTATCACATCACTCGCATCTCATGACGATCATGTTTGCATTATTCACATACCTTCATCTATTGATGTCGCGTAATACCAAATTAGGCATACGTGAAGCTGCCGAAACGGCCGCGAGCGCATTGTCAGTGTAGCATGTAGTCATCATGTTCTCACATGACACGCATGTCGTGATTATCACGTTTAGATATGCCATTTACCTATGTCGTCTGTTCGCGTTGCCTAATACCGAGTTGGTACATGTGAAGCTAGCAAAACGGCCACGAGCGCATCATGAGCGTAGCATGTAGTCATGTTGTTACATAACAAGCATCTCATGTTTATCAAGTTTGCACTAGTATCATACCTTCATCATTCATTCACGTTCTGTAATACCGAATTTCGTCTAAGTGAAGCTACCTAAAGGCCGCCAGTGCATCATGAATGTGGCATGTGGTCATGTTGTTACATGACACGCATTTAATTATTATTATGTTTGCACCAGTCACATACCTTCGTCATCCATTCACGTACTGTAATACCAAATTTGGTATTTGTGACGCTAGCGAAACATCCGTGAGCGCATCATGAGCTTAGCATGTCAGTCATGTTGTTACATAACACGCACGTCATGATTTTCATCATAGGGTCTGTCGCTTGTCTTCACCATGCAATCATGCCATCCCATACCAGTTTTTCAACATGCCATGTTAACGAAACTACCGCAAGAGCTGCAGGACCATGAAATGAAAATTATGCCATTCATGACATACATGTCAAGATTTTCATGTTATGATTAGACAAAAAAGTTTTCATACAGTCATGTTATGCCATAGCAAGGTTGGTGTCGATACTATTATTGAAACGGCCAGGAAAGCTAAAAGTCGTAGGCAGACAGACAGACAGACAGACACACCGATAGATCTATCTATATATATATATATATATATATATATATATATATAGATAGATAGATAGATAGATAGATAGATAGGTAGATAGATAGATAGATAGATAGAAGCAAGGGCCAACGTTGGATTCATTCAAGTATCTGGCCTGGCAACCACCTTCGTCAACTGATACAGCAGGGGCGGAGGCCCTACTAAAGCATCACTTCGACAGACTGCTACTGGGTCGTGTCACCGCTGCCGACATGAGCTTACCTCGCCTTCTCGCGCAGGTTAGTTACAGAACCCTGAATCTTGCTACCGATGTTCAAACCGATGTTTGATAGCGGTGTGATGCCCCGACTGCCTAGTTCAGTTTTTGAAAAAGTGCATGTGTTTGCGTGCGCTTCGCTCTCACGTCTTTGATGTATTGCTCTTACTGCTCTCCAGTGACGTGGATTTAAACCCTGGCCCAGGTCAGGCTACAAGAAGTAAAAGCGATAGTGCTAGTCTTGAAGGGATTTGTGAAATTGTGAGCAGGCTAGAGCAGGGCCAGACACGTTTTTTCGCTGAACTAGAAGAAGTGAGGAAGCAGCAGTCTGCTTTTGCTGCTTCTCTTCAGGAACTGCAGAGTACCGTTGCTGCTCTTCACAGCAACTTTCTTACAATGAAAGAAAGCCCTCAGGAGCGTTAAAGAATACCTTTATAATACGAACGTACTATATAGTATAAGTTTGTTCATTACTCGAGTACACTTGCGCAGCATGGGACCCTGACACCATCTGTCTTGTAAATAAACTTGAGCGTATCCAGAATCGCGCAGCCAGGTTTGTCTCTGGTAATTGCAACTATGAAAGCACCATCTCAATAATTAAAGACAACCTTGGCTGGAAAACGCTAGCCCAACGCCCCTAGGCAACAAAGTTGGAACTTTTTTCACATTTACTCTGATCTCACAGGTATTAACAAAAACTTGTACATTTTTCCCCTCACTTCATCTCTATGCGTCCTGATCATGACTGTAAGGTACTTAAAACGCGATGCCGCACAACAGTGTTTCATTATTCATTCTTTGCTCACACCTCCACGCTTTGGAAGAGACTTGCTAATGGTATAGCAGATTGTAAAACACTTTCCCAGTTCCAACTGTTTTTACATTCAAATTTTCCATATGTCTCCTCTATGTTGCATACACCGCTTTGTTATTAGCTCATTCTTTAATCTTTGTCTTTGTGTAAACATATGTACTGTTACGGGATTAATCCTGTTACCCCCCTGCAATAATGCCCTCGTGGCGCTGCAGGTAATTTTATAAATAGATAGATAGATAGATAGATAGATAGACAGACAGATAGATAGATAGATACGCTCATAGTCGACGAAGCTCTCTAAGAAATGCTTCGCATATATAAGTCATCGGTGCCAGCTGACGTAATATACTTCACACACTGTTCGAAGCAGACAGTCAGTGAGCTGATGGTGAGCTCATAAAGGGGACTATTAGTGTCCGGGCATTGAGAGAAGGACCAACTTTATTTACACAGTGTAAAAAGGGACTTTATTAAAATATGTGCCCTTTACAACACGATTTTAGGGGAAGCCTTTTATAAAGTTTTTTTGTGTTGCTTTTTTATTATTCATTCAGTCAATCTTAATAGGTTAATCCAATACAAAAAAGCCTTTTACATGCTATGATGAAGCCACAGTTTGCTTGAAACCACAAAATAAATTAAATTTGATTTGGAGCTGTTTTAGAGATTGTCCTAAAGGAGGGGATTGCAGACGAGTCGTAAGTCAAAGTGAAGTTGCGGTATGGTGAATGTCCAACAAGCTATATTCAACGAATGTCATTATGTATTGAGCAGGACTTTTTAAACTGCTTCTCCCGCGGCCCCTTTGAAAGAGAACGGCAACAACCCATTATGTATTGAGCAGGACTTTTTAAACTGCGTCTCCCGCGGCCCCTTTGAAAGAGAACGGCAACAACCCATTGGGAACTTAAGCATCGATCACTTCGCATAACAACGAGCGGACTCTGAAATCCAAGGCCTTATCGAATACCTCCAAGACAAGGCTGCCGTTGTTCCGAAGGTATTCAAGCGAAAACTGGCGTCGTTTTTCATGCGTATCGGCATCCTCGGCAAGTAGAACTTCTCCCCACATTGGGCTCTCTACCTGATCGTAGTACCTTTGGCAATACGTCCAGAAGTTCTGGATGCTGGCATGCAGACTTACAATTCACTCAATCGTTGCTCAGGGAGAAGTCTCGGAGCAAAGAAATGACGAAGGCATTTAGAAGTAAAACAAGAGGCGCAGAAACTGTAGGAATAAGGAAGAAAAATACATGAAGTTACAACGTACACACTAAGCCTAAGCTAACAATCTAAAACCTGTCCTATACATTGTTCCACTATACTGCTTGTGAAAATAAAGAGTCACCGGTGGTGCTGATGGCGGAGGTAGCTTGGTGGGTTGAGGTGGCAGACGCAGGCGATGATTCAGCAGCTGGAGTCACATGCTGACCAGCGAGTCGACGCTTGGCGGTAGACGAAGAGAATATTGACCTCACAAGTACTGCGGCTGCTTTCCGACGATGGCTTGTTCCGAGGAGGAAAGCACCACCCGGAAGGTTCCGCCCTCTACGGGTGGTTCGGTACCGGAGCCTAGGTCCACACACCTGGGACGTGACTTTGAACAGTCACTTCTGGAACTCTGGAAGGCTGTGTACGTCTGAGTACAATCTGGCCAGCTGGGGCATTTAGGCCTTGTCCGAGTTCACACCGTTCGTATCCGGAACCCGACAACGCAGTTGCGCGACACCAATAATCATTTCTCCAGCCTGCTCGGTAACATTATGCCTTTGACTCGTGAGCTTATTTGTTGCCTGTGAATATGGGCACATAACCACGCTGCGACTGTCTGCTCTTTTTTTTTCGTCTACCATGTGGCTTCTGCCCATTGGTGTTTACTAAAAGACTTGGCCATGCAAGCTTTCGCACGAAGTTTCTTTCTTTTTTCAGTGGGCCGTAATTTCACGCGTGACATTTTGCACCGACGTCATAGTCATCTGTCGTCTCTCCGCTGCTCTGTCGAGAAGCACCACTTCCTTCACCTCCAAGCACGTTGCACAGAAACCCATGGTGCCATCACGCTTCACAAACACCATCGCATCACTCAAATACATCACAATACACGCCTTTTTGGGAAAGTGTTTCTGCACAAAAGTGCTGCTTTGTTCTTGGATCAAATCATTCAATAAAAACACAATAGACCGATAACCAAAATGGTCGAGTTCCATTCTGTCGGTGGTTTACTGTGCTATGTAGTTTCCCGCACTGAGATGTTTTTCACTATGGTGAAATAATTGCCCCAGTGTATAGTCACTGAATTTGGCTTATGTAATCCGCCCCAACATTTTCAGACCCTTTGACGTGCTCTACGTGTAATTCATATTCCTGCAAGGCCAAACTGCATCTCAACACTGCGCTGTTGAGATGCTTTGCCCGCGACAAATATTGCAAGGGTTGATATTCAGTCTGAAGTATAATGTAGATTACACATAAATATACGTAGAACAATTCTATAGCCCACACCAGAGCTCGTCGCTCGTGCATTATAACAGAATACTTCTGTTCCCGAGGTAATAACTGCCGGCTAGCATACGAGACTGCATGTAATGCAGACTCATGCACTTGCATAGGGACAGGACCCATGCAACTTTCAGAGGCATCCCTACGTAGCACAAGGGGTCATTTGAGATCTGGAGACGTTGATGATTGGTACTTGGTTGAACACCTTCTCTGAGATTTCGAAGGCGGCTTCTCTTTCCCTGTTGCAGCTGACCTTTGCTTTCTTTTTTCTTGGTCTATTCAGCTAGGGGCCAAGTTTTCTCCGCGTATTGTGGTATCAAATCAGGGCGATACCCTGTCAGACCAACCCAACAACGAAATTTTTCCTTGGTCTCAGGTCGTGCAGCTCTTGCTATCTTTTAAATAGTGTCGTCCATTGGTTTAATGATTCCACCTCCAAGTCGATGGGCGACCAAAACTACGCCCGTCACGCCAACTTCACCCTTCTGGAGCTTGATTGTGATTTCAGCCACGTGAATCCTTCTGAAAAGTTGACACAGGGTTTCCGCATGCTCTCGCCATGTCTAACGATGAGCACGTCATCAATGTAATGGACGAAATTTCGTAAGCCCTGCAGAAAGCGTCTCATTATTCGAGTAATGACTAGCAATGCTGTTTTGATCCCAAAGGCACGTAGAAAAATTATAATGTCCCGATTTAGTGGAGAAAGCCGTTTTTGGGTGGGAATTGCGGGCCAGAGGTCCCTATTTATTTATTTATTTATTTATTTATTACCCTCAGGGCTTACAAGACGCGTTACAGAGGGGAGGGGCTACATCAATAGTTGATCATAAGGCACAAAAAAAACAGGGAACTCAAAGGAATACGAGATAAACCAACAGCGAAAATGCATGAGCGGAGATACCCATGTTACGGTACAATAACACGTATAAGGTGAATGTGATCAAAAACTGAAAAAACTCACTGCTAATAACAATACCAAGTATAAGGTGAAAACAACTGAAAACCACACTGCTAAGAAGCAATACGAATAAACAATTGAAATATAAAGTGAACATAGGCAAGAACTCAAGAGTAGATCACACTGGAAAAGTTCCGAGTTGATTTTAGCACACGCACCTTCATAAACCCAGCATAATAGAAAAAATATAAGCAGGTAAGGCGTAGGGGTGTACTTTCTAGGTAAGGTTTGTAAGTGCTCCACGAAAAAGATGAGTATCTGCGATAGTCACCAATGAGGCAGGCAGGTGACTGCAATCAGCACACGTCTTCGGAAGAAATGAGTTACTGTATGTTGTGGTACGCTGAAATCGAATGCGAATTTTATGATGGTGGTCAACACGAGCAGAAGTATAGGAATGGGATGCGATGAAAAGGGATCGCAGCAAATGATTGTGATAATATATTTTATGAAAGAGGCCTAGTCGAGAAAGCTTTCTGCAAGAGACAAAAAGGGAATGTTAAGTGTGGTCTTCATGTTAGTAATGCTTGCTGTGTGGTGGTAGTCGGAAAGAATGAAGCAAACTCAGTGGTTTTGAACACTTTCTAAACTATTTATAAGGGTTACAAAACCGGGGTCCGAAACAGAAGATGCGTATTCTAGGTTAGATCGAACGTAAGTGAAATACAATTGTTTCTTGAGTGAAGGCGGAGCAAGGTGGAAGTTTCGTTTTAGATAACCAAGCATACGGCTCGATTTTGAAACTATGTACTCGATATGCTGTTTCCAGGAAACATTCTAAGAAATATGTATACCAAGGTATTTGTATAAAACTATAGAGTCAAGCGGAACATTTTTAAGGAAATAGTTTGGACAGGACGATTGCTTGCGCGAAATTCTCAAAGATTTACATTTGGAAATGCTCAGATTCATAAGCCTGAGCGCACACCAAGAAGTGATTTTAGCGAGAACAGTCTGTAATGCAGCAATATCTGAGCTAGTAGTTTGCATGCGGTACACAACACAATCATCTGCGAAAAGACAGATAGAGCTGGATATATTACTAGGAAGGTCATCGATGTAGATTAGGAAGAGCAATGTTGCTAAAACAGAACCTCGAGGTACATGAGAACTGACGGGAGTTGAAGCCAAGTTTGTTTCATTAGCGAGTACATACTGAGTTCGGTAAGTTAAGAACGCAATAATCCACCCCGAGACTTGAGTACCGGGGTTTAGCTGACAAATCTTTAGTAATAAATGTTGATGGTTAACTGTGTCGAAAGCTTTAGCAAAGTCTAAGAACACAGTCGGTTTCGAGTCCGGAGTCGAGAAATGAGTGCAAATCAACAGTTAAGGTCAGAACCTGCGTTTCACATGAATAATGTTTTCAAAATCTATGCTGAGATGGATGGAAAAAAATATTCAATTCAAGAAAGTTAACCAGGTGCGTAAAAATGATATGTTCAAGAATTTTGCATGGCACAGATGTGAGTGAGTTCGGCCGGTAGTTACATTGGTTTTGCGTGTCTCTTGATTTTGTGAAGCGGAACTAGTTTGCCTGTTTTCAAATCAATAGGCAAGCATACATCTTTGAGAGATTTGTTGAAGATGCACTGCAGTATTATTGATCTGTATTCTAAAGTACTTTCAAGAAATTTTGAAGTGATTCCATTAGTGCCACGAGAAGATGACAACTTAAGTCCCTTAATAATACTTCTAATCTCAGCATGGTCAACAAAAACAAAATACATGGGAAGAAAATTGGGTTGGGGAGGGAAAGGCTCATTAGAAATAAGGAATTGTTGAATAGGCGGGTAAAAGTTTTGTTAAGTAGTGATGCGCAATGGTGATTAGGAACTTGCTCACTGGAGCCGTTAACAAGAGTTATAATGGTATCGTTTTTACTCTTCATAACGTTCTTAAAGCGGTTAGGATTGGTTTGAAGGATTGACGGAAGGGTCTAATAAAAAAAACAAATCTGGCGTTCTTGAGGCCGTTAGAATAAACTTTAGCTTCGCGCTTCTACGCTGCCCATCGGGTGGCACTTGGGCATTTTTTCGCTGTGCGAAAAAACCGCCATTTTTATTAGATAAACACTTAAGCAACTTTTTATACCAAAGAGAGTTAGAGGATTGCAGTACTCTTCTTAGTGAAATGTATTTGTTTATCAGATACATGACTTTTGTTTTAAAATAGGCCCGAATTTCTTCAATCGGTAGCTCATTGCAGGTTAGCAAGAAAGTGTCTAGAAAAGACGAAAGGTCACTGTTTATAGCATCAAAGTTACCCTTGTTGTAATCCCTGATATATTTAGCGCGATTGCTAGCATGTGTGGAAGGAACAGATATGGTGAAATGCAATGCATCATGATCACTGAGGCCAGGATTGTGCGTTACTGGTGACGCTTTATCAGGTGGTGACGTGAGGATTACATCAAGCAAAGAAGACGTTGATGCTGTTACACGTGTTGGATGCTGAACGATCTGACACAGCGTGAAATTTGAGCAAACATTAAGAAAACAAGCAGCGTCAGTGGACACGGGCTTAGAAACGATATTAAAGTTGTTCCAGTTCAAACAAGGAAAATTGAAATCACTGAGAAAAAAGATGGGTACACCGGGAAATTGTACTGAAATTTAATTGAGACAGTCATAAATGTTTTCGCAAAAATCATCGCAGGACCCAGGCGGGCGATAACATGCACTAAAAATTTGATGCCTGAAGAAAATTTTTATACAGCACCATATAATTTCTAAATTGTAAGTAAGCAACAGTGAAAAACAGTCAAATGTATCGTTAAACGCAATCAGCACACCTACACCAACTCTTTGTTCGCGGTCGTTGCGAAGGACAATGAATTTTTTGTTGCAATGAAAAAATTCAGCGGTAGTTGTTTTCTCGGAGAGCCGGGTATCAGTAAGTACAATAATATGAGCGTTGCAATCATTAATTAGGGCACTATGCTGTGTCTTTTTGGATAAAGACTATGTATGTTAGTGAAAAGTACGGGCACTTCTAATGTTACGCCACCACCCCTCGAGCATCCATACTTCGTCGCCGAGAAAACACGACCGGAGCGAGTTGCTCCTGGGCAAGAAGTATCTAGGCTTCGGAAGTCCCCCTCAGAACCCGTCGGGTGTATTGCATCGTCGTTCAGATCATATGCGTATATTGATTACCAATAAAAAGTTTGCTATGTTTTAACTAGAGAGAAGCTTCTAGGCGTTTTCTATACTCAACAAGCTTTTTGCGGGCAAGTCGAGTTGCAGGAAGGATATCCAAACTAATGCTAAAATCTGAATCATCGAGCAATGATCGCTTAGCAAAAACAAGTTCCTTAATTTTGTTTGCAGAAAATTTAACGATGATAGGTCGATTCCTACCAGAAGTAAATCTGCCGATTATATGTGCATGGGAAATGATACCAGTTGGAATCTCAAACTCGAGCTGTTCGGCAGCAAGTGCAAGAATCTTCTTTTCTGAATCTTGCCACGTTTCTGAATTGCTGTCCGTAATTCCATTAAAAGCTAAGTGTTCTCGCCGAGAGCGATTTTTGGCGTCATCCAAACGTGCTTAAGGGTTGCATTCTCTTTTCACATGCGCTATAGAACTTGACGTCTTTCGTCTGTGTCAAGTTTTCAGCTATCGTAGGTGGTGGATTGTGTTTCAAGTGCCCGTAATCATTTGTCAATATCAGCTATTGACTTAAAGATGAATTCTTGTGCATCTTTCAGTGCGGTGATAGCCTGCGACATGTTGGATTGGTTCTCGTCAATGCTGATTGAGTGCTCATAGGTTCTTTTATAAGTTTAAACATTTCATTCGTGGTTTCAGTTCCAGGTCCCGGTTTTTCTCAATGTCACCACGCAATAACAACAACCGGTCACGAATTGGGTCAAACAGCGTTCCAGGGCATGGAAGCACAAATATAAACTGATTACCTCATTTTAAACAGTTATTAAGTACAAAGGTTTAACCAACCTGCGCAAAAAAGACGATTCGTGAATTTTTGGCCATTCTAGTCGTGCCTACATGCCCACTGACGAGTGAGCACGCGAACCCAGAAGCTCGGACGGAAGGATGGTCGATGTCACTACGGCTGAGTGGCGGAAGATGGGGAACAGGTGCGCAGACTCGGTGGTGTTCGGAGAGCACAGCGACGCTGCGCATATAGGCACGGGTATTAGGTCATCCGTAAGCAGGCTGGGGGCATCGTTGAAGCGTGCTGCAGGGTACCGTACCGACCACACAAGGAGGCCTACGATCTGTGCAAAGAAGCCGAGTCGTGAATTGTTGGTAATTCCAGTCGTGCCTCCGTCTGCCAGTATTTTTTAGTAAGGTTGAACTTTTAAAAGAATTTTCTAGTTACAGTATCCGCAAAAATCGCAGCATATCCACGGAGTGCATGACGATAAGTGAGGCGAAACATCCATTAGTCCATCCGCGCTTCCGTCCATTCATTCACTCTTGCTTCCATTCACCCGTGATTTCCGTCTGTCTGGCCATCTATGCATCCGTCCATCTGTTTGTGCGTGCGTTCATGCGTGCGACCATTTGTGCTTTCATCCCTTTGTCCGTCCGCACGTCCGTCCGTCCACGCATTCGTCCGTGCATGCGTCCGTCCGTCCAACCATCTATGCGTCTATCCGTTCATCAATGCATGGGTCTTTTTCTCCGCCCGTACGTCTGTCCATCCGTCCGTCTATGCCGTGAACACTCCAAGTACCACCGGCTCACATATTTTCAATATATATATTCATCCTTTAGAAGTATCCCTATTCAACGGACGCAAAGGACTAAACGAGAGGTGGCACGGCCGGACTAGAGGAGTGGCACGCACGCACTTTCTTACGGCCTGCGCTTCGTGTCTATTTCCCACATTTCCCGCCTCTAGTTCATGGCACTGCGGCACTACCCTCTACAAACCTTGCTAAAACCAAGGAGGTTTCGCCCAGCGTATTCAACATGGCAACTATTTTTGGTACAATAGTGCTAAAAGTGCGTCCTGCCTATACTGGTTTTGTTCAGTAAGCATCAAATTCAAGGCACAATTTGTTAGATCTTAGGTCACCGATACTGTTCTCTGTAGTTTATTTCATCGAAAACAACTATCTTTGCATTTATGACAAGCGTGCGCGGGTTTCCTCCCCAATTCAAATGAGTGAGCGCGTGCCGCTTCTCTGGTCCAGCCGTGGTGGTGGCTACCTACTAATACGACGCACTACTACTACTACTACATACGTCGCGGCCGCACAACCCACAGCTTAAAGAACTTCGCCCCTAAAATAACACCTGTCTTTGATAATGGTTCCACGTCGTAAATTGCAACATCGTAATTCCAACGGAAATCGATGAAAACGTGGCAGCTTTTTACACATTTTCTTAACCAGCACGCACCACTGGCCAATTGTGTGGACAGTTCGACCATTCAATCACTTCAAGCTTGAGCATATCTTGCAGCTCTCTCTCGTTGACTGCTATCATTGAAAAAAAGCTGTGGGTGTTGTTGAGTGTGGATGGGTTCAGAGGTGGTCGATTGAAGACGGCGTTCCAATACAATTTTTTTCACGGTAATTCGGAAAAGGCGTCTTCATGACTTCACGAGATCTCACGAAGTTCGTTGCACAGGCGTTCCTGGAGGTCGTGCCCAAGCTTAACCGATTTGAAACCACTGCCCTCAGTAACCTTGAAGCTAGGTGTCGGCGTATCTTTCTTTTCCTTTTCCACCACAATAAAACTTACCGGCTGTAATGCGCTTTCAGGTTGGCAGTCTTCATGACGCTTCATCATATTGATATGAAAGAGCTTACTATTTTGGGTCTTGTTCAACCAGTAGGCAAAGTTTCCTTTTTTTCCACGTGACCAGGAAGGGTCCTTCCCACTGCATCAGTAGCTTGTTCTCTGTATTTGAAATCAGTCTGTGGGATCGATCACCAATGTTCAGTCAACGCGTTTTACTTCCTCGGTCAGAACATTTCTTCTGGGTCCCTTTGGCACGTGAAAAATTCTTTTGCGCCAACAGTAGGGTCTTTTCAACACTAACTCTAAGGTCTAAGACATATCCATACGTCATCTTTACTTCTTCGCGTGTATGATCTCCAGTCCACATTTATTTGAGTATGCTTAGAGGCCGTCGAACATGCTTGCCGTACAACAACACAAATGGCGAGGAGCCCATACTGTTGTGCGGTACTTTGCGGTACGCAAAGAACAGAGTTGCCAACAATCGATTTAATGACTTGGTTCTTCTTCACTCTATTTCCGCAGCATTTGCTTCAATATACTAGTGAATAGCTCCAAGTACCAGTACACTCGGGATGGCAAGACGTCAATTTGAGATGTTTATTGGCCAATAAAATATTCACTCGCCTCAATAGATCAGATTTAAAGCACGGCACGTAATTGCACAGTATCTTGCTAGCGAACCCAATGCGAAAAACCATTGGAATAAATTTTCGAAGGCAATAGCACGATCAATCGATGACAGAGCTACCGCATTTGCGTATCGAGTGGCGAAGGCTACCAGAGTCAGTATGTGACGCTTCAACATATGCGTCGTTGGCTTTAAAGGTCTGGTGATGTCGACCGCCACTCTTTAAAAAGTAGTGTCAATTTTAGGTGTTTGACTCACAGAGGCCTTTCCATTCTTTTTATTAGGATAGGTTCGCTGGCTTACGTCATAAGAGCGCACATAACTTTTCAGTGCCTCCTGAACGCCAGGCCTGCAGAATGCGCCTAAAACTCGATCGATGGTACTTTCGATTCCCTCTGCGCGGACATACGTTTCGTGAGCAAAAGACAACGATTGGCCATTCAGATTTTGGGCTATAAACAATTGTTGCATCATTTCATCTGAGGGTCTCCGGTAGTAGCGCCACAGAATTCCTTTTTCCATACTGAACAAGTAAGTTGCAAGTCTTCCATGAAACACTTTATCTATCTATCTATCTATCTATCTATCTATCTATCTATCTATCTACCTGCCTACGCCTTTTAGCCCTCCTGGCCATTTTGATAATGGTATCGATGACAATCTTGCTATTGTATAACATGTCTCTATGAAAAACATATTTGACTAGTCGTAACATTAAAATCATAACATGTATGTCATTAATGTCATGATTTACATTTCACGGTCCTGCAGCTCTTGTGGTGGTTTCGTTCACATGGCATTGTCAAAACTGGTACGGTATGACATGATTGCATGGCGAACACAGGCGACAGAGCCTAACATGAAAATAATGACATGCATATCATGTAACAACATGCCTACATGCCATGCTCATGATGCTCTCGCAGCCGTTTCGCTGCGTCACTTATACCAAATCTGATATTACAATATGTGAATGGATGACGAAGGTATGTGACTGGTGTAAACATGATAATCATGAGATGCGTGTCATGTAACAACATGACTACTTGTCATACACATGATGCACTGGTCGCTTTTGCTAGCATCACATATAGCAAGAGAGAGAGAGAGAGATAAAGATGCAAGGAAAGGCAGGGAGGTTAACCAGACGCACATTCGGTTTGCTACCCTGCACTGGGGAAGGAATAAAGGGGAGCAAATTTAGTATTAAAGTACGCGAACGTGTGACGAAGGTGTGACTGGTGCAATTATGATAATCTTGAGGTGCGTGTCATGTAACACCATGACTACATGCCAAGCTCATGATGCGCTGGTGGTCGTTCCTCTAGCTTCAGTTATACCATATTGGGTATTACGGGACGTGAATAGATAACGAAGGCTTAATACTGGTGCAAACATGCTGAACATCAGATGCGTTCCATGTAACAACTTGACTACATGCTACGCTCATAACGCGCTCGCGGCCGTTTCGCCAGCTTCACATGTACCTAACTCGGTATTACGCGACGCGAATGGACGACATAGATAAATGACACATCCAAGTATAATAATCACGACATGCGTGTCATGTAACAACATGACTACATGCCACTCTCATGATGCGCTCGCGGCCGTTTCGCTAGCTTCACATATGCCAATTTCGGTATTACGTGACGCCAATGAATGTCAAAGTTATGTGACTGGTGAAAACATGATAATCATCAGATCCGTGTCATGTGATAACATGATTACATGCCACAGTCAAGGCGCCAATACTGTTCGACGTGACGTGGGGCACGTGTTCGCCGGCGTTGCTACGCCAGGCGCCGGTCCTGCCATATACTCGCAGGCGGGCACTGGTGCTGCGTTGTTTTGACACATGCACGTTTTTGTGTGTCCGGCATCCCTCCGTCACGAAAAGAGGCAGACGCAGGGCTGTCTGGGTATTGTATCGGCGTGAAATGCAGCAAGTCGAATTTCACGCCGATTGCCGCCAGGCCGCGCCCACGGACGCTGGTTCCGCCCGATGTCAGACTGTAGAGGGCTCGCGTTTTGCTAACGTAGCGTCGCTGCGCCCAGCGTGTGCGTGCGTCAACACTACATTGGAGTATATTTGGCCCTTCATGATGCACTCGCGGCCGTTTCGCTAGCTCCACACATACTAAATTTGGTATCACGCGACGTGAATAAATGACGGAGGTAAACCACACATCCAAACATTATAATTGTGAACCGGAAATAATGTATGGCATCATTTACCTACATCTTGTTACGTTGTGCTGATTTTGAAGTCACATAACATTTCTCAATCATGCTTCGCATACCACCGATTCCCACTGTACTTGAGATCTGCCAATGTTTTTGAGCTTTGCACACATCTCCTCTGGTTAAATGCATTGCGTTCATATTGACCTTAGATAACGTCGACCATTCTCGGCCCTTGACACCGACCACCATTGAAACAGGGGGATTTTTGCCTCCATTCCTCTTCCACTTGCTGAACGTCCTTGTTTCGACGTTTTTCTCCTAATTTACTCTTTCCACTTTTCGTTGGAATCTTGAACTTTCCTTGCTCCGTGAATACTGCCATTGTATAAGCCGGACAACAGATGTTAGCATGAATTTTACTATTCAAATACCCCAAAAATAAAGCTACCAAATTTCAACCTGCACCTCCGGACCGCTAATGCTACTGCCATTGTCGAAGAACAACGTAGCAGTAGCACATGTTAGAGCTTCATATTGAACCAGAGATTGACGGACTACTAGCTCAGTACTTCTTGTGTCTTTGCCACGAGGCTATTTAATGGGTAAGCTCTTATGTAGGTTCATGTAAAGCGAAAACCACCGATGGCCTTTTTATAGCTTCTTGTAGCGGCATACATTTGTTACTCCTAGCCGTTGTAGTAGTGTGTAACAAATATAACATTTTGACCTCCAAGGTGGTACCGGTGAGAGATTTCTTCTGTGCGCTGTTGAACAATAAAAGATTGTGCCTAATGTACATCCCAATGGCTGCTGAGGGGGAATGAGAGACAGGGAAATTCGGCTTTTAGTTAACGCGCACGCTGCGAATTATTTATTGTTCAACAACGCACAGAAGACAAGAAGGGTTGCTACGTTAAACTCGCTGGGCGTAACCTGCTAGGTTTTAGTAAGGTTTAGCGAGCGTTGGGCCGCAGTGCCATGAATACAGTGAACTAGTATATACCATGAACTCGAGATGGTTAAAGGTGGGAAATAGACACGAAGCACAAGCCCCATGAAAGTGTGCGTGTGCCTCCTCTCACTCAGTCCTTGGAATGTCCGCGGGATGGCGGTGCTTCTATATGAGGAATATATAATGAAAAGATGCGAGATAGTGGTACTTGGAGTGTTGAATAGGTGGACGAACGGACACACAGACAGATGCAAGGACGGACGCATGGATGGATGCACGGACGGACGCACGGATGGATGCACGGACGAATGGACGCATAGACGAACGCAGGAGCGGATGCATGGACGAACACAGGGACGGACACACAGATGGGCGTGCGGACGCACGAACAGACGCACACATGGACGGGCGAATGGACGCACAGGTGGCCACGCAGACGCACGCATGGACAGACGGAAGCAAGAACGAATGGACGGACGGATGCTTCGCCCCACTATCCATCATTCACTCCGTGGATATGCTGCCACTTTTTGTGGATACCTTAGTATCGTGTCCTAGCTTATGGCAATATCCACATTAAGGTTGTTTAAGCTTAATTCGGCAATTTGAGGCCCTGTGACTAGCTTGACAAGATAGAAGACACTTTATCGTCATTTTCATGGATAAGCCTTCGCTCTTTATCGTGATACCACTATTCTATAATATGCCACAAAACATGAGCAAGTTACGCTGTCATTTTGCTTCTGAAAAATCATCAGCGGCTTCTGCCATGTGTTAAAGCTTGTTCTGATTTTTTTTTGACGGAAAAACATCGGAAGTCTTGATAGCAGTTGTGACATTCCACAGACACTTTTAGATTTGGCAGTGCCAAATGCTTTTGTTTGTCTTTCAGATATACACTCACCGATCAAATAAACCCAACGACTCACAGCGTGTTGTTTTCCGGTCTCACCCTTTTGGGGCTTGCTTTGAGAAACTTCTCCAGGTAGCGATCGGCCGTAAACCGAAAGCGTTGAAGCAAAGCTAATTTCGCGTCATTATAGTCGAGTTAATCTTCAGAAGACAGCCGTACATAGACTTGTGAGGCCTTCCACTCAAAGATAAGCTTAGGGCTGTGGCCCATTTTCTTCTCCACTAGTTTTTTCAGGTGGTGACGTTCCCAAACGTTTTTAGGTTTGAACCCAAATTGTTGAGGTTTTCATTAAATTGCGGAATTAGGCAGTGAAGATTCTCGTTGAAAAAAGCATTCCCTCCAGATCCTCGGTCAGCTATTCTCGCCTTGCTACGATTGCCTTCTAATTTCACAAATTTAACTGGAACTTCACATTTTTCTTGCTTGTTTCTTCTAGTTCGAGCAGCCCCTCTCTTGCTTCGCGCTCTGCTGCTCGCTCACGTCGAGCCCGTGCGCCTTCGCATCTAACCGCACCTTCGGCCTTTCATAATCAAGCCTGACGCGCTCGGCGAAAACAGCTAGATCTCCTCATTCGGTTGCCATATTCTTAATACGCCTACCGCTAACAATACTATAACAATAACGGCTTTGTGGTGACGTAGCGGACTCCAATTTGTTATTAAAATATACATTTAAATAACCCATTACCCGAAGAGAAAGCCTCAGAACTAAGAAACGAAGCCATTTATAACAAAACAAATAAGTAGAAACATTAGGCATAATGAAGGAAACAAGAGTTGAAGTTAGAACGTACACATTGAGCATAAGCAGGCAAACTAAAACGTGCCCTCTACGTTGTCCCACTTTAACGTTTGTGATAATAAGTAGTCACCTGTGGCATTAATAGTGGCAGTGGCTTGATGTGTTGAAACGGCGGACGCTCACGATAGCTCAGCAGCTGGAGTTGCACGCTAACAAGCACGTCAGAGCTTAACGGAAGACGAGGTAATTTTGCACTAACAAGAACAGCGGCTGCTTTCCAATTGTGATGCAGGTTCATTTTAATAATCATAAGAGCTCTCAAGGTTCGGACCTATAAGAGTCTTATTGGAGGCCAAAGCCGTTTGGTTTTTAACAATGTCTACACAAAAAGCCAAATGAAAAAGTAAAGACATGAAAATCCCCACAATACCGAAACACTTATTGACTGCATGCGGTAAACCCTGTGGGTGTGCTGACACCCCCTATAAAGTTGTTTGCGCTGCGTGGTGCACGTGTCTCGCCCAAAAGCCGCATTTTGGGTTACAACCACCGGGCGGTAGGTGGCCTTCTGTTCGCGTTGACCGCCACTGTCATCAACATGGTATTGCACTGGCGGTGACCCCTGGCGGAAGGCAAGCCTTCGTAGCGGGTGAGAGTTGAGTGAGTCTCCCCTGCACGTGGCGGTTGCCACGAACCGTTGTCTCTAGCATACAGGTCCTCGGTGAGTGGAACCACAGGCTACACGTCGAGGATCCTCGTGGTAAGTCAAGGGTTGGTGACGCCACCTTGGGTATGTTATTAGGTTGTCATGTTATTGTGTGTTTGTCGTGTTATTGTGTTTGTCATGGAGTGTATAGTAATATTGTGTAAGGTTGATACCGAGTGATGTAGCGATTCGGGGGACGGTATTGTCGTTCAGAAGTAGTTAAATAAATATGTGTGTACTGTTTGGTTTGTACCGACTTCGTCTGCTGTGTCCATTCACTCTAAGAGCGTGGCGTGGCGCTCGCCAATACGAGACCCCACACTGGCTGTCCAACGTGGAGCTTTTGAAGTATCAGACGCCAGTTCTCGCGGTTCGGTACAATCTTTGTTAGAACTGGGCTAGAGTGGGCCTAGCGGGACTTCTTTGCTAGCGTCGGTAGTGTGCTTTGTTGAGAGTGAGGAGAGCGGTAATGGCGACGTGTTTAAACTTGTCGGCAGGTTGTTTTTTTTTCTGCTTGCAAATGTTTTTTTGTTAGTTTGCAAGAACGCTGTTGAGTTAGGACGAGAGTCATCCGGTCTGCATCCTGATGTGAGCAAGGCCTATAGCACGTGGATTGCAGGCCGAGCCCGAAGCGAATCAGTACGGAAGCCTTGTGAGTGGTCTGCTTTTCTATAAATAGCTTCTTCTATCTCTTTCGGCTCAGGGAGCCGGGCGTTGTTGCTGTCTGGTATTGCGGCTCGACGCCGGGGCATCGTAACACCGTCCGGGGTGGTGGACGCCGATCGCTCGGTAAGCTGCTTGGTGCCACGAGCGATAGGGCCACCTCAGTGGATGTCTCCTTGCGGCTGCCTCGTCTGCGTCTAGGCTGAGTGCTGGGTGAATGCCGGTTGTTGTCGAGCGACTTATTAAGCCTAAGGCTCCACGCAGCCGCCTGTCGCACGTGGCACAA
Organism: Rhipicephalus microplus; assembly: GCF_043290135.1. Classification (NCBI taxonomy): domain Eukaryota; kingdom Metazoa; phylum Arthropoda; class Arachnida; order Ixodida; family Ixodidae; genus Rhipicephalus; species Rhipicephalus microplus. The sequence goes on from NW_027464588.1 coordinate 3,881,920, forward strand.
CCAGAAAGATCGTGGCGTCGAAGTGTTGCACTCTGCTTCCATAATTTTTTTATCTTGCGATGCATGAGTTATGAAAAGTGATTTTTGTTTAGTTTGAATGGGTGTCTCGGCTGCCGCCGATGTATTAACTAGCTGCACTGACCGACGTCCCACGTGGGTGAAAAGCCCGAAGCTCGCTTCCCTAGGCCCTGCTCCATTGTATCTTTCGAGTGTTGTGGAATGTACGCATCGGGAGTGTTGTAAGTCACGGCTCGCTGTCATCCGCACATCTTCAACGCCGCTGACCAGGAATGCGGTCGCAAGGACGGGCTATGGAAATGCCTGGGACCTGCGCAACTGGCTGCAGTCCGGCGCCCTCGAAGGTGCTGGTCGCAACCGGAAGACGTTTCGGCACGAGTGACAGTTCATCGCGCCGACGACAACGTTGCTGTTGCGGGACCGGTACCAAGGTGAAGTTGAGCCGGGCAGTGGAGCAGTGCAGACCGGCGACGGTGTCGTGGTGCGCGGACATTATTAAGGGACATGTTTTGCAATTTTTTGTTAGAGCTTGTGCAGAAGATTTCTTTGTTTTTCGGAATATGGCTTGAATTAAGTTTGGGAGATGTGGGGGTGCTGAGACCCCCTGTAACGTTGTTTGCGCTGCGTGGCGCACCTGTCTCGCCCAAAACCACAATTCGGGTTACAACCACAGGGCGGTAGGTGGCGCTGTGTTCGCGTTGATCACCACTATCATCATCATAGTGTAGCAATGGTGGTGACTCCTGGCGGAAGGCAAGCCTTGGTGGCGGGTGAGAGTTGAGCGAGTCTCCTCTGCGCATGGCTGTTGCCGCGAATGGTTGTCTCTAGGAAATAGGTCCCCGGTGCGTGGCACCCCAAGCTACGCGTCGGAGGCCTCGTGGTAATTTAAGCGTTGGTGAAGCCGCCTTGGGCGCGTTATTGTGTTTGTCATGGTATTGTGTGTTTGTCGTGTTATTGTGTTTTTCATGGAGTGTAGGGTAATATTGTGTAAGGTTGATAACTATTGATGTAGCGAATCGGCGGACGATATCGTCATTTTAAATAGGTTAATATATGTATGTTGTTGAACGTAAACATTCGACAGAAGTCTGTCTGAATGGGTGTGAAACTGGAAGATGAATAATCAAAACTTTTGGATGGAGTCTAAATCATCTCCCATGTGTTCGGTTTGTAACGACCGCGTCTGCTGAGTCCATTCACCCCAAAAGCGTGGCGTGGCGCTCGCCAATACCAGACCCCACAACCCTTATTTAATAAAAACAAATGACCAAGTTGATCCAACCAAACTACTCTATCCTAACGCGGGTGACCGGTGGAGTGGTGAAAGATGAGAGTTCAGTCTCACCAGCGAGTTAAGGTTCGCAACGATGAACAAACCGGAAGGCAGTGGCTCCGGGTTCAGGACGTGGGGTGGCTGGTGATGAAGGAACGCTGGCTGCTGGTGATGCATCGAGAAACGAGGGCCAACCAGGCCAAGCAGCCGGGCGCAACTCTCGGGCTGACACGCCCATGGTTGTTGCTCGCCTGCCTTCGAAGATCAGGTCCAACACCAGACGGACCATCTTGAATGTTCGTTCTTGTGACCACCTTCCGCGAGCCACGTCCTCTTCGAACTCCCCTGCTCTTTTATACTCAGGCTTCTGCTTTAGCTCCGACCCACTTGTATCATCCTGATTGGCGATTCGGCACCTTGGGGGCACCCAGCCAGTGGGCCATAAAATTTCTTTCGCGACTTCGCATTGGGCCACTAGCACGTCGATTCATCGCGCCACAAGCTCTCGCGCTCGACCTTACTTTGACATTATCTTCAGCTTCCACCACAGTACGCACGCGTTCTTCAATACTTTCCTGTAGCTCACTTCTCTTAGGCACACATTTCAAACGCGCACTTGAATGATCACACTGACGCTGGCTTGTTCCGAGGAAGTGAACGCCACCCGAAAGGTTCCAACCTCCACGGGTGCTTTGTTACCAGAGTCGAGGACTGCACATTTGGGACGTCAAAAAACCCACCTTTAACAGTCACGGGCAGTACTAACAAAGGTTATGTACCTTCAAGAATACCCTGGGCAGCTGGAGCGACGCTGCGTTTGTCTTACTTCACGCGTTAGGGTCCGGAACCCAACACTTCCGTCATGCGATACCAACGATCTTCCCTCTAGCCTGCTCGATAACGTCCTGCCCTTGACTTGTCTGTTTGTTTGTTGCCTGTGAAAACTAACACATACTCACTCGGCAACTGTCTCCTCCTTTTTCTTCTTCTTGGTGTCTTCTTCCCATTCATGTTCATAAAGGCCGAGGCCATGCATTCTTTCGCGCTAACTTTCTCTTTTTTTTCAGTGGGTGGCAGTTTTGCGCGCGACATTTCGCACCGACGTCATCGCCACCTGTCGACTCTCCACCACTCAATCAAAAAACACCGCTGCCTTCACCTCCGAGCACGTTCTACAGGACACCACGGTGCCACAACGCTTCACAAACAGAACCGCGTCACTATACTACACCGCAATGCTCGGCATGATGTCCCTACAGCTGACACTTTGTAGTTTCTCGCAGGCTAGCAAGGACATAGGAAAAGTACTACTGACCCCAATTCACACGTCACCCAATACGTAAAAAATTGGCATCATCCCACGTACAGTGGAAATCGATGATATTGCGAAGCACGAATAGGAAATGTTGATGTGTCACATTATAATCACCACAACGTTACGAGTTGGAGGTAAACGATGCCGTTAATGACTTCCGTGTCAAGTTAATCATGTTTGAATGTGTTGTTTACCTTTGTAATCTATTCACGTCACGTGATACCAAAGTTAGAATATGTTGAGCTAGTGAAACGGCCGCGAGCACGCTATGAGCATGATATGTTGCCATAATCTTACATAACACGCGTGTCAGGAGAATCATGTTTGCACCAGTCATATACTGCGTCATTCACTGACATCACGTAACACCAAATTTGGTATATGTAGAGCTAGAGAAACGGCCGCAAGCGCATCATGAAGGGCCCAATATACTTCAATTTAGCGTTGACGCGCACGCACCTAGGGCACAGCGACGCCACGTTAGCAAAACGCGAGCACTCTATAGTCTGACGCCAGGCGCGACCAGCGTTCATTGGCGCGGCCCAACGGCAACCAGCGCGAAATGCGACATGCTGCATTTCGTGCCGATGCGTTACCCTGAAAATACTGCGTCTCCCTTTTTTTATGGCGGAGGGATGCCGGACGCACTAAAACGCACATGCGTCAAAGGGACGCAACAAGGCACGCCTGCGAGCATATGGCGGGACCGGTGCCTGGCGTGGCAGTGCCGGCATGACGGGACGAAATGAACGCCGGCGAAAAAGCGCACCGCATCACGTCGCAATGTAATGGCAGCTTGACTGTGGCGTGTAGTCATGTTCTCACATGACACGCATCTCGTGATAATCATGTTTTTACCAGTCACATACATTCGTCATCCATTGGCGTCATGTAATACCAAATTTGGCATATGTGAAGCTCCCGAACGGGCCGTGAGCGCATCATTTGTGTGGCCTGTAGTGATGTTGTTACATGACACGCACATGTCGCGATTATCATGTTTGGATGGGTCATTTACCTATGTCCTCCGGTCGCGTCCCGTAATACCGAGTTTGGTACAAGTGAAGCTAGCGAAACGGCTGCCAGCGCATCATGAGCGTGGCTTGTACTCATGTTGTTTCATGATGCGATCTCACAATTACATGTTACCACCAGTCACATACCTTCACATAAAACTGTGAAGTGCCGCTGTCTGTCAGTGCCGCTGTCTGTCTCCTTCTTTTTCTTGTCTCTCGTTTTTGGCGCTGTTTTTTATGTGAATCATGTCGTACCAACTCGCCCAAGCAACCACGTTAGCTACTCACATACCTTCGTCATTCATTCACGTACTGTAACACCACATTTGGTATATGTGACGCCAGCGAAACGGCCGTGAGCGCTATATGAGCGTGGCATGTAGTCATGCTGTTTCATGACCCGCATACCATGATTTTTATGTTAAGGTCTGTCGCTTGTGTTCGTCATGCAATCATGCCATACCATACAAGTTTTTCAACATTCCATGCAAACAAAACCACCGCAAGAGTGGCAGGACAATGAAATGTAAATCATGACATTCATAACATCCACGTTACATTTTCATGTTATGACCAGTCAAATATGTTCAACATACAGTCATGTTATGCCATACTAAGTCTGGTATCGATACCATTATCGAAACATCCAGGAGGGCTAGAAGTTGTAGGCAGCAAGATAGATAGATAGATAGATAGATAGATAGACAGATAGATAGATAGACAGATAAATAGATAGATAGATAGATATATAGATAGATAGATAGATACGCTCAAAGTTGCCGAAGTTCGCTAAGAATTGCTTCGCTATTAAAACCTGCCGAGAGTGTCAGTGATGGAAGTCACCGCGAACCATGCCAGCTAGACTACTACAAGCCATGGAGCGGCCTCCATGACCGTTACAGCATATCGGCATAGACTGGAACGATTTCCGACGTCGAATTCAGGAAAAAAATGGATTGTCGTAGCTTCTGATTACCTCAGCCGCTACGCCGAAACAAAGGTGCTGTCTAAAGGCAGTGCAACGAAGGTACCAATCATTCACAGAGAACATCGTCCTGCATCATGGTGAACCAGAGATTCTCATTAGCGACAGAGGTACGGCCTTCACTGCAGAGTTACCTCATGTGATCTTGGTACACAGTCAGACAAGTCTCCACCGGACGACACAGTGCCACCCAAAAACCAACAGTCTCACCGAGTGGCTAAAGAAGACCATCGCCGACATGCTGGCTGTGTATGTCGACGTCAAACTCCAATTACGTGAGTGGGATGCCATCTTTCCGTACATGACTTTCGAACTTGACACGGCAGTGCAGGAGACGATGCAGATGTCACCATACTAATTAGTCTACGAAAGGCAGCCGTCGAGGACGCTCGACGGTGTGCTGCCAGATGTAGCTGACGAAGAAAATCTCGATGTGACTGTCAACCATTAGCGCGCTGTACTAGCACGACAACTATCCCGCCTCTAGATTAAGAACGAACACACAATCCATAATCGCCTTTACAACCTTCGACGACGCTTCGCGGAATACCAATCGGTGAATGTGTTTGGGTGGGGACACGGATACGCCAAGCTGAAGTGAGTGAAAAACTTGTGCGACGGTACTTTAAAAGGTATAGAGTACTTTGACCTCTCAGCTACTCGACTACGAGGTTGTACCAGACGGCATCACGAGCCCTGAACTCGTTCAAGTGCCTGAAGCCGTATTACGCACGTTCACGAAACTAAGAACTATATCATTTGTTGTTGTTTCTGTGTTATAGTTTTTTATTACTTGTACTATTTATATTTGCTTTTCTTGATTTATAGCAGTTACTTTTATGGTTCCTCTTTCTTATGTTTTAAGCATCATGATGATGCTTTTTCAGAGTGGCCCAATGCCACGCGCGCTTCTAGTGTTCGCTTTTATTTGATTCGGTTTTCGTCCACAAAGCCTGGTGCAGGAATGCTCAGCCCAAACTGCGCTTCATTGTTCGAGAAGGCTCGCGATCATTGTAGATAGTTCTGTTAGGATTCTTCCCAAGGCGCGAACACTCGAAATCATTCCTGATCTTGCGCCAAGACCTGTGATAAGTCTGTAGTCTTCGACGACACATATGTAAATGCCACCACACTTCGCCGCTTGTCAATTGGTCGACGGCTAACCCCCTTTTCGCCGCCATCATGGCCCTTGTATTGCTTTAACCTGACCTTCAGTCTCCCTGTAACAAACTAGGCCGAAAAAACAGCTTCAATTGAGCATCGAGTCTGCTCGCTTTGTCCGCTTCACGACCCCTTCACAACATGCGTGTTTTAGAAGATTGTCGGTGATGGACAAAAACAGCATGGTGAGCGCTCTTGAAACGTACTCTAGTGCCTACCCATAACTTCGAAACGCGTAGGTTAGAGCTTGAGCTGCGAACGTGTGCCGGCGTTTCACGACCTGCTGGCCTCAGTTTTGGTCTACGAAGGCACGACATTTCTTTGTCGACATCAATGCCTTGCTGCAGTGCTTACTTCAGCTGTTTTAATTGAAAATCTGGTGCTATTGCACTCGAAGTAGTCCATAAAGAAACATCGTTGATGCATTTAAAAGCTTCACGGCTTCAAAAACGCACTGTCACTACTAACACGAAGTGAAAAAAAGAACATAACTGCCTCGGCGAATCTCCCATGCTCGCTCGGTCAGGGTTTTTCAGTGCTATCGAGAAACATTGAACATGACCTACAAGGCTGCGTGGAAGTGCCTGCTGGTGCGCCATTTCGGACGCCACGCTTTAACTGCGTCATGCCACATTATTTCTCTTGAGCACCAACAGACGGCAGCATCAGCCCACTTTCCTAATAGAGAGCATGAAGTGAGAGAGAATGTGCAAACGATTTAGGGCGTGCTCGTACGGAGGTGAGCCAGTTCCGCGATTGCTCCAAATAGCTCCGTCACACCTCAGTCAGTGAAACAACGGCTGCTTATTGGTCTTTCCCAAAAAGTCAGAGGTTTCACGGCTAGGGTGAAACACTTTTTTCAATGTTTTTTTAATTCTCATATATTAGCGTTAACTTTACAGCATCATGTTCATGACAGAAATACGTGATTGATGTCTTGCTGGACCCCGGCATAGAACACTTTATTGTTGAAAAGTCAAGTTGATTCGGAAACATTAGAGAGCACCGCTGCTAAACCTGGGAGTTATGAGATTGGTCTATATAGACGTGTTTCACAGATGATGGTACTTCAACGGCCGCTAGACAGAAAAAAACAAGGTGTGGCCTGCTCTTTGCTGCTGAAGCGGCAGAACGAGCCTAGTTTACCACGCACCCACTCTGGCTCCACCACTTCTCCCAGGATTAACCAATACTGAAACAACAAAAGCTGACACAATCATAAGAGCGGCATACAAAGTTGCAATTGAACTGCCCACCAATGCAAGCACCAAAGAAGTTGAGGCGCTAGGATTTAATAATGCCCAAGAAGAACTCACGTCCGCCATGCTTATATTTCAAAAGGAACGATTAAATTTGGCAGACCAAGGAAGAGTTCTACTTGAGCAGGTTGGCTATCTCTTACGGCCTCGACGCGCTGGAGAGGAGACATACTACCTCACCACATTAACGCCCAAATCAGGGCATCAACCATCCCGAAGAATATGAGCGCAAAATACAACCCAGGCATGCGGCAAGCCAGAGCAAGATTAATACAAAAGCATTACGGTAGCAACCCAACCTTCTTCTACACAGACGCCTGCAGACTGCAAGAAAATAGTTACACCATTGTTGCGACCATTGTTACAACTATAGCAGCGCTGATGAAAACCCTGTTGTTCAGTACGGCCGAAACGGCAGTGGTAGCTTTCGCGATCAGATGCGCTGAACAAAAGGAGACTCCGCCCTTGTGATTACCGAATCCTAACCAACTTGCCGTACGTTTCATGCTGGGTTGATTCCAAGGACAGCTTTGAGCATGCAATACAGCTTTGAGCATGCAATACTAAGGAGCCCTGTGCATGTGGAACTTGAGGGCAACAAAATAGTTGCTACGAAGCGCACCGCTGACGAGGTTATGAAGGGCGCCACGAAACTCGCCGCTTACAAGGACACCGGCTGCGCCGACAGGGAAAGGGCTCGAAGCAACGAGACGCTTCGCTGACGCATAGGTCGACTGCTGGCGACGCGCCGCAGGGCTTTTTTTATAGGCACAGGATGGATTTTAAGAGTCACCAACGTCACACCAGAAGCGCCGCTAGCCGTGATGTCAGAATTCTCTAATGGGGCCCTCTGCTGGGCCGCGTCATGCAAATCAAATCCAGAGCCACTGCGCGTGGTTGCACCCAAGGACGAGTGACGTTGCCACGCATTGCGTAACACTCGCCAGACTGGAAGGCGCTGTTTGCTTCAACGGGTTCGTGGGCTGAGGGAACTCGCTTTGCGTTGCGTGACAGACCGGCACCGCCGCTTGATGACGTCGTGGAGTTGACTGCGTCAGGCGGGTTTGATCGCGGCCTTCACACAGATTGCCCTTGCAGAGGCATTGATGTTCGGCGTGGACTCCCAGGCGTAACAGCACCCCCACCACCAGACAATGCACTGGAAAGACGAGCTGCTTCCACGTGGCTCAGATGTCGGGTGCGCTCGTTCTCCAGGTCTCTCCAGGTTTGCCTCTAGGGCCATGGGGAGAATGTAGCTCTAGGCTCAGTTCCGTGAACACATTCATTCCTTCAGAACGGATCTCAGCTCCACTGGCTTGTCGCAACAACTTGTCAGCCAGCTTCTCTCGTCTCTTCTGATGATTTTTCGTTTGAGCACTTGTCAATGGTTCTGGAACTTGTAAAGAACAGTTCGACAACAGACAACACACGACACAAGCAAGTGCCCTCGGTCACCCGAAAAAACACCAGACAATGTATAGTACAACACCTAGCTACGTGTCTATTAGAATTTCGTTCCCTCTATATCAAGAGGCTTGTGTGGGACACAAGGCTCTTAATATGAGAACTCAAATTTTTACACATACAAAAAACGTAATGAAATAGAATACAACAGAAAGTTGGCCCCTTGAGATCACTCTGGGTGAGAACGCTCAGCTAAGGCCGTGATGAGGACAAAGTTTTTCCCCGAATCGCCAGCGAGAAACCGAAAGTTGGAGAAGGTACTAACTAAAACACTGCTCAATGCGTCTGCATTAGCGTTTAGTTTTCCTTTTTTGTAGTAAACGTCAAAGTTGTGCTGTTGGAGTATGATGCTCCACCTCAGTAACCGGCCACATTTAGGTGACATGTTACTTAACCAGGTTGGAGGACAGTGGTCAGTGTCGACCACAAACCTCGAACCGGAAACATAACAGGCTAGCTTTTGAACGGCCCACACGAGACAAGCGCATTCCTTTTCAGTGATACTGTATGCCTCTTCCCTGCAGCTGAGTTTTCGACTTAAATACAAAACTGGCCTTTCGTTACCATCACTGTCTTCTTGGCGAAATATAGCTCCCACACGATGATCACTCACGTCGCAATAAATCATAAATGTCTTAGAGAAATCGGGTGCCATGAGAACCGGCTTTTTGCTTAGGGCCTGTTTCAGCTGACAAAACGTATTCTCCTTTTCTGTGTCCCATATTACATTTACTGGTTCGCACTTTTGAAGTGCGTCAGTTAGAGGACTGGCAATGCTAGAGTAGTTTTGCACGTAATGCTGATAGTATCCAGCTAGGCCCAAGAATGCCCTTATCTCAGATTTTGTGGATGGTCGTGAATAGTTCATGACGGTCATTACCTTAAATTCTGAAGGTTTACGCCACCCACATCCCACAACGTGTTCCAGGTAAGACACCTCGCCACACATTAGGTGACATTTAGTAGGTTTCACGGTAAGACCAACATATTTCAACCAGTTCAGTACGACTCGTAATTGCTGGACATGTTCTTCCCAGTTGTCTGAGAAGATGGCGACATCGTCCAGATATGGCAGAGTCAACTCAGAGAAGCCATTAAGAACACGGTCCATTAAGCCTGAGAACAAAATGGCGCATTTTTGAATCCAAAGCTCAGCTTAAGTGGACGATACGTTCCGAATGTAGAAACGAATGCTGCATATCGGCTAGCACGCTCCGTAGGCGGGACTTGCCAAAACCCTCGCACGAGGTCTAACGTAGAAATATAGCTAGACTGTGACACAGTTTCTACCCTCTCCTCTAGGTTTGGTATAGGGTAAGCTTGGTCTCGAGTTATGGCGTTAAGACGCCAATATTCGAAGCATGGCCTCGGATCTTTTCCTGGAAATTGAACCAACATTAGAGGGGACGTATAGTCGCTCTCGCCCGATACTAGGGCTCTCAACTCCAGCATTTTATTGATCTCCTCTTTCATGATCTTCTTTTGCACAGGGAAACATCAATACGGCTGGCTACGGATTGGTTTCTCAGAAGTTAGCTCGATATCGTGTACAGTCACCTTCGTTCTTCCAGGACGGTCCGAAAACACGTCTTTAAACTTGGAAACAATCTTTCTCAGGTCATTCTTATAGACTTCACTTGACCTAGGCTCTAGATTCAACTGCTACAAGATTACCTCCGATCCCCTTTCGATTACATCACTAGAGGTCAAAATATCTGCTCCCTCTTCCTCTGAAGCATGCAAAAGAAAATCTACGACCGCTTGACGTTGGACGTATGGTTTCATCGAGTTACTGTGATAAATTTTGTTCGGCTGCCTTCCTAATTTTACTTCATAATTGGTATCAGAAAGATTCAATATTACTTTGACAGGCACTTCTTAATGAACCTAAAGCTTCTTTTTGCACGGCCGCAGCAGCATTACCTCACTGCCTACATCAAAGGTGCACTTCTTAGTCAATTTGTCGTAGTACTCCTTCGACAACCTATGTGCAGCCTTCATGTAGCTTTCCACAATATCTTCCGTTTTTCCAAGCTCGTGATGGAGGTCTAGAAAATACGCAACTGCATAAGGGTCCTCATCGAATTCCTCCCAGGACTGACGTAGCATTCGCAATGGTGTTCTCAAACTGTTGCCATACACAAGCTCTGTAGGGCTAAAACCTGTGCTCTCACGAGGAGATGATCTCAAAGCAAACATAGCGGGAGAAATACATGCTTCCCAGTCGCATTTGTGCTCGTAGGAAAGAGCTCTCAGTATCCGTTTCAGAACAGAATGCATACGCTCTACCGGAATTGATTGCGGGTGATGGATCGAGCTGTGCACTACTGTTATTTCACATTTATCCCAAAAGGTAGTGGTAAGGCAGCTGGTGAAGACACTGCCAGTGTCGCATTAGATTTCAGAAGGAAATTTGACGCGTGCAAATATATATAGCAGTGCATCCACGACATCAGGAGAATTGAGCTCCTTAAGTTGTATCGCTTCTTGAAATTTCGTGGCTACACAAAGGGCTGTCAGGATGTACCGACAACCTTGCCTCGACTCTGGCAACAGCCTGACGATAATAATTACTAGCCGCCGATAAGGTTCTGTGATAATTGGCACAAGCTTTATGGGTGCCTTTCACTTGTCTGTGGATTTCCCCGCTCTCTGACAAGTGTCGCATTAGCATACAAAGTCTTCGATATCCTTCCAGCGTTTCGGCCAATAACCTCAAGGGAAACTCTAGCCGTGTTTTTTTTATGCCGAGATGCCCTGCCCACGCGTTTTCACGCGCCAGTTCCAATAGTTGGCAACGATACTTTTGTGGCACCAAGAACTGCTCATACTTGCGACCTTGCGGATTTGTCTAGCTTCGATAGAGGAGCCCCGTGTAGAAAAAAGATTGAAGATGGAGCTCGGAGGCGAGAAAGAATAAGTGGCCAGGGCGCGCTCTGTATATTTTTCATTCTCGTTCTGTCAACAATAAGCCGAAAACGTATCGGTTCTGCGGTCTCTCTGGTCCTTCTGAAACATGGTGCCATGAACAAGAGTATCTGTGGACAGATGCAAAGACATCAACCCCATTCGAACAACGGGTTGAAGAACGAAGCAGGGGCGTCTGGCTCAAGGACGAACCGTCAAAGGAAGGACCATGACCGACGACTGTTGGCGACGCACATAAACAGGCAAGAGCTTTTTCAACACGTTTTAAGCATGACTAAAGAGGTCCTATCGAAGAAGCGAAAGACGCTTCGAGTCAATGTGTCAGCGCTTACGAGCGAAATTGATAAGAACATAGAAGAAGACGCCAATAGAGCGCAACTTATGCCGCTTCTAAACCAGATAAAAAGCGTGTCACAGGCGCTAAGACAAGTTAACGAACAGATTGAGCCGTTGATTGAAGAAGACAACGCGGAGGCAGAATTTGAAAGAGTTTTGCATTATGAGATGAAGATCGTCGCTGCAATTACAAAAACAGAGAAGCAATGACGCTAGTTACAACAAGCGACGCAACTCACTACGAGAATAGTAAGAGAACAGGCGAGCTTAGTGCAAAGTACTAACCAAATCTCGGAGACGCAAAAGCTTGTTAAGTTGCCACGCCTTGAGATGATCAAGTTTGATAGGAAAAAGCCGCATGGCCAAGGTTTTGGCATCAGTTCAAGACATCATTGCATAACAGAGTGAATATACCAAAGAATCAAACATTTAATTACTTTCTGGCGTTTCAGAGCGGGGAGACTGCGTCCCTCATAGAAGCTTTGCAGTTTTCTGATCAGAATTCCGAGCATGCAGTCTGTCTTTTGAAAGAAACGTTCGGACGACAAGATCACGTAAGAGAGACCTACACAAAATAGCTAGCAAACGTGGAAGCAGTGAAGAGTATTAAAGATGTTGATGGGTTGAAGAAACTCTTCCAAACGTTGCAAGTGACCACACGAGCATTGCAGTCGTTAGGAGTGGAAATGGACAGCTAAGCCACAGTGATAGCTCCTGTTGCAAAGTCTGCGCTACCAGTGGATATAAGGATTGAGATAAAGATGAAGGAGATAGAGAAAGGTGACAACAGACCAGTAACTACGGAATCGTACTCAGCGTCAAGAGACAGCACCAGCAGTTTGAAAGAAATTAAGGAGTTTTTAAAGGTATTTATACGCAGCAGAGAAGAAACTCGGGAGGAAAAGTACGACATTATTCAGTCACCGCACAGTATGAGGCGTACTAGAACATCTACGCTTCAAAGCACTTCGATTAAAAATGCGCCTTCTGTGAGATGACTGAACCCTACACGGAAGATTGCAGAAGAAGCATTACTATGCAACACAAGAAAGAAGCCTTGCAGCGGGAGTGAAGATGCTTCAGATGCACCAGATCTAACCACACAGCGAAGATATGCCGCGCTAACGTACGCTGCAAAACATGCAAGGGAAAGGACGCGACATCCATGTGTCGATCACGTACGCCTACAGGAAAGTCAGCACAGCAGCAAAGCGGCGGTGATGTTGAGCAAGTGCGTAAAAGCGCGCAACCTGACCGGCTAGACACCAGCAAGTCCTGCAACATGCACGCACAGCAGTCTGGTGAACACAAGTGCATACTACTGCAGACAGCCTTTCCTTTGACGGACGGAGAAGACAGCGGATGCCACGCACGGATTCTGTTGGACAATGGGAACCAGAGGACATTCGTCCTCAAAAGACAGTCAAGAAAACTAGCGTGTAAGGGCCCCACGTCGGAGGGAGTCACGATTGAGGCACTGGAGATATAAACTATATCCTGTGATGTGCTACCATCGCCACCGTTGACAATACACGAAAGAGCAAGATCGATGTAAATTCATTCGGTTCATTACAGTGAGAATAAGGACAAAGAAGGAAAAAATACGGAAACTTCAATAATAATTGCAGCAGATTATTACTGAACCGTAGTCACTGGTCGCATTCACGAGATCCATTCTACAGTAATGGCAATAGAAACGATGATAGGATGGACGGTCCAAGGTCCTGTAGGACTTCATTGTGTGCCAATAAAATCATCGACGATTACGGTACTCAAGGTCAGTGCCAAGTCGGACACGACTGTGGACGACCTGCAGAAATTCTGGGACTTGGAAAACATGGGCATCAGGGAGAAAACAGCAACAAAGATGAGCGATGAACATGTGCTAGAGTACGTACGACAAACGATGGAGTTCAAGGCAGGGAGATACCAAGTGCGGCTAACATGGAAGTATAAACTGAAATGGGACGACGCGTTACCAAGCCAGTATCTATAAGCTTGGAAGGACTAGTCGGAGGAGCTTCATCACTAAGATGACTTCACCGTTAGCAGATGCTGTGACAGCAGTCAAGCTGAAGTGAAAGTATCGACTCTATACGGGTTCTCCGATGCAAGTCCAATTGCGTATGGAGCAGCAGCGTACATTGTAACAGAATACTCCAATAGTAGCAATGAAGCCAATTTAACTATTTCAAAAGGTAGAGTCGCTCCAATCAAAAGGATTACACTAGCAAGAGTGGAGTTGTTGGCTGCAACAATATCAGTCAGATTGGCCAGTCAATTCACTGAGAATTTCATTAGGAAACTAAGCAGTGTGAAATTCTCGACTGACTCTAAAATTGTATTATGCTGGATAAAATCAAACAAGAGTAAAGATCTGTTTGTTCAAAAAAGGCATAAAAATCCTGCAGATTTTATGGCAAGGGGTATGAAGATGAATTGTTTTCTGAATGGTAAATTATGGTGGAAAGGTCCCACGTGGATCAAGATTGAAAAACAAAGGTGTTTATGACATCACGCAAGAAGTGGACAGTGATAACAACAAAGACGACGAAAAGACCGTGGCGAGCTTAACTACCACCACGAGTCAAGAAAAGCTAATTGATGTGACCAGGTTTGGATCATACAAGAAAGCGTTACAAGTTACCACGTGGGTGATGCGTTATATAGGAAACCGACGAAAAGAAAAGAAAACAGATTCGCTCACAGGAGAAGAATTGGACAAGGCAGAGTTTGTGCTGACAAAGCAGGAGTAGAAAACGTTACAAAATGCAGTGAGTCGAATATATGACAACATGAATCTGTACGGTACGGACATCTTCGAAGATGATCAAGGTGTCCTTGGAGTAAAAGGGAGGCTTCAGTGGATTAATTTGAGCTTTGATGAATAGCATCCTATTGTTTTACCAAGAGAAAGTCACTTTTCAGAACTCCTAGTTATGAACGCGCATCAGGTGACAATGCACGGTGGCGTTGCGGCAACATTGACACATCTAAGAACGAAGTTTTGGATTGTGCGTGCCTGAAGTATGGTGAAATATGTGACAAAAATGCATCACATGTAGAAGATTTAATTCTAGACCAATGGCACGAGAAATTTCATCACTACCAGCTGACAGGATAACACAGACGAGGCCATTCGACACAGTTGATATAGACTTTGCTGGAGCGCCAATTGCTCGAGAGGAGAAAGGCGACAGAATTACTAAGTTTTACAGTGCGATATTTACGTGTGCAGTAACAAGAGCCATACAACTGGAGTTGGTCAAGAGGATGTCATTAGAAGCGTATACCAGTAACCTGAAAATAGGATGAAAGTTTATTGTAGAGTTAGCTCCATGGTTGGGAGGATTTTATGAAAGACTGATAAGATGCTTTAAGACGTCCATGGCAAAAAAATATAGGTGCTCGACTTTTGGATGAAGAACTACGGACTGTGCTTGTTGAAGCAGAATGAGTAATTAGCAACCGGCCTCTTACTTAGGTGTACGACGATCCTAACGAGCCACAACCCATCACACCGGCAGACGTTATAAGAGGCAGGCAAGCAATGAGCAAGCAGGAAGAAAACAGATTCGGGGAATACAGTTTGCTTAATTACTGGAGTGCAAGAAAACAGGCAATGATAACATGGTAGACCAGATGGAAAAAGCAGTACCTGAGGGAACTTAAGTGTGCCCGCAGAGAAATAGAGGGTCACACAATTATACAAGAAGGAGATGTACTTCTGCTTGGAGAAGCGCGAAAAGGAATACTGTGAAAACTCTACAAGGTCGAAAAGATTTTCCCAGGCAAAGATGGACTAGTGAGAACATGCTTGCTTCGTACACCTGAAGACAAATTAGTCAAGAGGCCGATTCAACTGTTGTATTCGCTCAAAGGTTTCTTCGGTTGAATCTGGCCGGCGGGAAGATGTAGAAAACAGATTGAAGATGGACCTCGGAGGAGAAAAAGAAGGAGTGGCCAGGGGCACACTCTGTATATATTTTTATTCTCGTTCTGTCAACAATAAACCGAAGACGTATCGGTTCTGCGGTCTCTCTGGTCCTTCTGAAACACCCTGCTTTCTCAAAAAAGAAAACACACTTTTTCTTTTTTTGAAGTTCGCGCTTTCCAATAGCACTTTAATCGAGAGGTCCTCACGCTGCTCTCGAATGAGCATTTCTCGATCAACTCTCGACAGCTCACTCCAACTTTTCGCTACATGTGAGAGCATTGCACCCCTCTCGCTTTGACTTAATGGCGCTATGTCGTCTCCTCCGCAGACAGACACCGCGCCAGTCGCTTCGGTGACGGGCCGCTCGAATGACTGCTCAAATGACTCACCCGGAGAATTTTCTGTCTGAGGTTTCATCGTCTCGCCGCCAAGGTCACGCAGATCAGCGGACCTTGCAGGTGGTGTTAGACCACACTGAACAAGATCAAGTTCCTGCGAAAGCTTCCGCGCTTGCGATCGCGTGAGGGCCATGTACGCTAAGTTGGAAAAGAACAATTTACCCTGCTGTTTGAGAAGCTGCTCTGAGTTATTAGAGAAAAGATAAGGAAAACAATCGGGAAGCACGGCAGACACAGCCACTTCGGTGTGAAGCTTACCGAAAGGGCCTTCAATTACAACCGTAGCTATTGGTAAGCAAGCACTCTGCTCCTTAGAGACTTGTCTCATCCACGCCCATTCTCCCGTAAAGTCATTCGGAGACACCAACGAAGGATGGACAACGTCCATGGTTGCCGCTGAGTCTCGAAGTGCTCGAAACGTTTTCCCATTCACACTAATATCTTGGAGATACGGCTCTAGCAACCGCATGTTCTTTTCCGATTCTCGGATTGTTGCGAAAGCAAACTTTTGCTTACAGTTTATCGCAATGTGCCTTCCTTTTTGCAGTTGTAGCAGATTAGCGGCTTCCGTAATTCCAACGCCCTTGCGGTATCAGTGCGTTGTTTAGGAACCTTACTCGATTTCTCTGCTTCTGTTTGCCCTTCCCCTACAGTGTCCTTCGTAAGAGACGGGTCCTTCCTGAAATCATGGTGCGGAGCGGGTTTCCGTTGATAAGGTTCCTTTGAAAATCCTCGCCCTCTTTTGTTTCATCATTTTCAACGCGCAATGCCCTGCTATGAAACTATCTGCGAGTATAATACTCCTCAGCTAACTCTGCTGCCTTGTTTAGTTGTGCTTCAAAAGGTGGTAGAAACATTTCTTGCCACTTAATAGCGCGGGAGCTGAGCCCCCTTATGGCTTGTGGCGCTCCCTCATGGTGAAAAGGCACCCTTACAAAGCAAAGAAGAGCCCTTCAAGTGCGATCCTCTTCATGGCACACGAGACGATCTGGCGCTGATCAAGCGCAGAAGTGCTGGTCATGATGGTCTCCCGGTATGACACTGCCGCATTCCGAGGTGAGCGATGTGGAAAAGTGGGACAAGTGAGGAGTATGTGGAGGAAGTCTCCTGGTTTGCCGCAAAGTTTACACGAGGAGGGGAATTGGTCTGGGTAACAGGTGTTTAGCGATACGTGGTATGGAGGAGTCCGAGTTTGTAGGCGTCGCCAATGTGCGGCCTGCGCTATGTTTAGGGAGAGGGCTTGGGGTGTGTATATTCTTCGTTGATCCCGGTCATACGATAGAATATCACCAAGAGAGACCAAGCGCTCATAGACCTGAGGAGGGGGCTCCATTTTTAATGCCCGGAATGTGAGATCTCGGGCTAGAGAATGAAACTTCTCGTTCCCAAGGACCCAGCAAGTGCTGGCGTCCAGATGAGGGTTGCGGAACGCTGAGGCTGCCAGAAGCGTAGCAAGCGAGCAACGGTAGGGGATATCAATACATTGGCGTAATTCAAAATAGCTGATTTTGAGTCGCTAATGATTATGGTGGCGGATGCTGTAATATGAGCAAGCGCGATAGCTGCCTCTTCTGCCCCCGGGGAGGAATTTGTGACAATTGAACACGAAGTTAGAAGATTTGCGTGATTGTCAGCCACCACAAGGGCCATGCGGGATCCTGGCGCATATGCCGCTGCGTACACGTAGACCACATCCTGGTCCTCGCCATATTGTCCCTGGAGGACCCGAGCCCTTGCCGTTCTGCGTTTCTCGTCTCGCACAGAATATATGTTCTTCGGAATGGGGGGGTACTTAAGGTGAGAGCGGAGGTTAGAAGAAAGGGGGACCCCCTCAGGTCATTGTGTAATTGCAGCTAAGTTTCATTGGGACAAAACCGCACGGCCAGCCACAGAAGTAGACAAACCACATTTTTTTGCCGTAAACGTGGCTTCAGCTAGTACCTCAAATGTATTATGTACACCAAGTTTGAAAAGTCTGTCATTAGATGTACTTGGGGGAAGGCGCAGGGCCGTTCTTGTGCAACTCTGTAGAAGCGCGTTAACCCAGTCCCTCTCCTTCTGTCGGAGAGGGAGGTAAGGGAGGGCATATGTGGTACAGCTTACGATGTGAGCCTGAGTGAGGCGAAGCCTGTTTCACTCGCGTAGGCCTGCCCGACGAGTCGAGTGATTTTCTGAGCATGTGTTTGGAGAGTCCTAATGACTTCCCATACGCCATGTGAGTAGTGAACTAGCCCTAGCACCCGATGTGTCAGACAAGTGGAATAGGGGGGGGGGGCACCTAGCGCGAGAGTGATAGGAGGAATGGCTGAAGTATGTCGTTTCGGTCGGTAAAGAAAGAGCTCCGATTTGGAAGGCGAACAGGTAACGCCCCGTTTTCTAACATATGTGTCGATGGTGGTTAGTGCCAACTGTAAGTGTTCTTCTATTTCGGCGTCACAACCTTGGTTTGCTCAGACAGTGATATCGTCGGCGTAGAAGCCGAAGTGGATGTCGGAAATCTAATACAGCTTTTGGGGCAGAAGAAGTGCTATGTTAAATAGAATAGGTGAGAGAACTGCTCCCGAGGCGTGCCACGAGGCGTGCTCCCGAGGCGTGCTGACGAAGTCTCGGATGTAGTTGTACGTCGTCGCACCGACTTCTAGTGTTATGAGGTGCTCTAGGATAGCTGAGTGCGCAACGTTGTCGTGTGCGTTTGTTAGATCTACTCCTAAGCTGGCTCTGCTACCACAAATTGGAGAGTCGAGATTGTGGTGTTTTAGTTGCAGGAAAACATCCTGCGTGGAAAGCCCAGGGCGAAAGCCAAACATACAAGCATGAAAGAGATTATTGCCTTCTAGATACTGGCAAAGCCTCGTTTGGAGTACATGTTCCATGAGTTTGTCGACACAAGAAGGGAGGAATATGGGCCTTTGGTTATACGTAAGGAGAGGTTTCCCATGTTTAGGTATAAAGACAACCTTGACCTCCTTCCATTGTGATGGGAGGATGCCCCTTGGCCAGCACTCAATAAAGTATTCAGTAAGGACGGCAATTGATTGGTCATCGAGATAATGGAGTGCTCTGTTGTGAATAACTCTGGACCGAGGCTGAGGAAGTGCTGAGTTTTTGTAGTTCGGCTTGAACTTCGGCTACTGTAGTGGGTTGGTCGAGGAGCTCATTAGGACGGCTTGTATAGTCGCGATGCAATACGGCGGGTATGTTAGAAAGTACTGATTTCGAAGTTCCTGAAGGAACTCTGGTGGAGGTTTATCGCAAGTACGTAGGAGGTTGATGAGGTTGTGTTTTGGTTAGTCTTTGACTGAGTTGGATCAATTAGGTGTCTAAACAAATTCCAAGTCTGGGGCAAACTCATATTGTCATATAATTTATGGCAGAGCGATTACCAGTTCTGTAGTGAGAGTGGCTGCATGGGTCTCTATTTCTTTGCTCAGATGGGCAAGGCGACGTCTAAGAATTCGGTTCCAACGCTGACTTTGCCAGCGTCTTTCAAGGCTTGCTTTAGCGTCCCACAAATGCAGAAGACGAGAGTAAACTGTGTCGCTTGGGCAGTCCTCTCGTCCCAGACGAGTTGCCTAGCGGACATCACTACGAAGTTGTTTGGACCATTCAGTGATGCCGATAATAGACACGTGTGTGCGTGTTGCCCTATAAGTGCTGAAAAATTCACATTTGGTGAAAGTGCAACGTCTGGGATCCATGCAGAGTAGTTGCATATTTAAGAGAATTTCGATAATGTAAATGTGGCTACCAAATTCTCCTGTGTGTTGCACCATGTGTCATGAGAAGTAGATGTGCGAACGAGAGGTCTGGTGTTGTGTCTTTGAGACATTATTTTCCATGCGTGTCGGAAAGGCAGAATCAGTGAGCAGGGAGAGACCAGTTTGCTGCGCTGCTAACCACACTCGACATCCTTTTGGTGTATCGCGCGGGTAACCTCAGGCCGTATGTGGGGCGTTAAAATCTCACACGACAAGTAGGGGGCACTTATAGGCTGTACGATTTGCGAGCGTGAACAGGCGCTGGAAATTGCTTTGTAAGCACTTAGGGCTGCTTTATACATTTTGGGTGAAGAGGCTGTTAGCTCTAGCACGTTGCGGGACAAGCTCAATTAGAAGGTGATCATTGTCTTGGACTGCTAAACAGTGGGAGATGGTGGTAATTGAGCGATCAATAAGAAACGGCACCCAAGAGGGTTTAGGGGATGTCGGTGTAATAAAAGAATAGCCGAAAAAGGTTAGTGGATTTGAGGGTTTTTGCAGGGCAAGGATATTGGGTCCCGCAGCACAAGATAGGAGTTGGTGGACATGACGCTTCTGGCCAAAACCTCGGCAGTTCTACTGCCAGAGTGTCAAATTACGGTTTGGAGCTGCCATCATGAGAATCGAGATGGGGCGTAGCCACCGCATAGGGTTGTGAGTCGTTAGCGACGTCAGAAAGCGGGTTCTTTTGTCGTTCAGCTGCTTTGGGCTTCTTGCGTTTACTACGGGTAAGATCTCGCTTTTGAAGGCGTGTTGCGAAGAAATGGAGCTGTGATTGAAGATTGATGTAGCGGTCAGTCAATGATTGAGCTAAGGCATATAAACGATGCCTAAGCGCAGCACTGTCTGTTGTTACATTGATTATCGCATCTTTGAGCGTTGTGCATTCCTGGTTGATGCTATTGATACCATCCTACAATTTTGCCCCAAAACGAGCAGTAAAAGACTCAAGCAGGGTCGGTATATCGGCTAGTGACCTGTGTGTGAGGGGACGCGACGTTCTGTCCTGATTTGTGTGCCGAGGAAGTTGCGTGTCGATATCAAACTCGAGCGAATGAGAAGATGATGCGGCGTTGACGTGGCTGGGTGTATAAGATATGCTAGAGGCGGTGGGTGGGTTGTGCGCAGGAGGTTGGGATGTAATAGGAGTTGGGGTAGTTAGAATGGCACAGCTTGTGGCAATAGTACTTCTATGGGCCTCCAGCTTCGCGATGTGTTCTCGAAGGGAAGCGGCTTCAGCTCGGGCTGCTTGAGCTTCAACTCTGGCTGCCGCTGCCTCCTCCCAAGACTTGGCCAGAACGTCTTGTAGACTGGAAGTCGCTGCTGACAACGGTGCGTGCTTGGAGGAAGAACGGGGAGGGCCTCAGTCTTGTTTAAGTGGCTTGGGTCAGGCTCGCTTGCGTTGGTTGGGCTGAGTGGGCTCCGACCATACCTGAGGGAAGTTGTCCCCGTGCGGAGCCGGTTCTTGTCCCTGTGTTTGATTTTTGTCTTGTCTGTTTGCGCGTCTGGTGATGGTTGCGTCCTTTGCATGATCCAGTGCTGGTAAGATGAGAGCCATCGCACAGATTGCACTTACGCGTGGAAGGAGGTTCCTGGGGTGGATGTTGGATGCCACAACGCAGGCAAAGATTAGTCTTAGGGCTTGTGCATACGTCAAGGCGATGGCCCGGTAGTCTGCAATTCGTATGGACATCCGGACTTTCGTGGTATGGAGTGCAGCGGTGAATGGCTCCAATGTATTTGATGGAATGTGGTACCTAATTGGCGTCAAAGGTGATGAAAATGGAGTGCGTCTTCCACATTCCTCGGGCTGCGAGTATCGAGTATTCAGGATTCCGCTCGACCAGGTCTTCGTACAGCTGGGTTGGGGTCTCGTCGTCAAAAGCGTTTGAGATGACTCCTCTTGTAGCTCCTGGTGGGGGTTCCACCTAAGCCACGCAGGGGTAAGCATGGTCACCAATGGTGTGTGAAGTCAGCGTCTTTAGGAGCTAAGCTGCAGTGAATGTATTAATGGTGGGGTGTATACGCAGACATAAATCATCAGGTAGAGCGATTTGTAGTGCAGCCTGCACTGCCTTCATGAGTGGAGGCATTGGGAGATCTCGGAGTCGCAGTTGATCTCGTGGACGAACGACGACGCGAATAGCATTCGGTGGGAGTGGTGGCAGTTGCTTGCTGCGTAGTACAATGATGCGCGTCTCCTTCGTAGCAGGTGGTAGGTGCGCCAGCGTCTTGCCTCTGCCAGTTGCCGCTACTTCGATGCACGTGATGTTCCTGGCGTTCGAGTTTGCCGCCTCGAAGGTGCGTTGGGCTCCAAAATTGGTTTCTGTGAACAAGCTGGTCGAGATACAAAGGATTTGTAAAGAACTTGCGTCCAATTGCCAGCCTGGAACTCTTCAGCAGAGATGGTGTTGCTCTCAGCCGTTACTTCCATGATAACGGCAGGCGTTGCTGGCAGTGTCGACGAAAGAGCGGAGTCTCAGAGAGGCTTAGCTCGGATGCTCGGCTTCTCGGTTCACTAAGTGCCTGTTGCACACAGAACGTCAGAGCTGGCCCGAAATGGGCGTCGTCTCTGTCTTCCTCAGACTTTTGTCGCTGTTCGAGCAGGTTAGTGATCATAGGGAAGCTTGGGTAGGAGTAGCACGTACCGTTTGCCGGAGCCGATGTTACAGGCATCCGATCATGTTGGCCCCGAAGCGGTGAGTAATGTACTTCACCAAGTTTGTCCTGCAGCCAAAGCTTCACATTCTCCTCGACGCAGCGGTAGAATTGCTTTAATGCCGTGCATTCTACCACTTTATGGCGATCATCAGAAACACCTTCGCCTTCGAGCCATTCACTTAAATCCGCTTTAAGACGGAACACGAAGTCAACGTGTGACTCATTCCCCTTTTAGATGCGAAGCATTTCTTAGCAAACTTTGGCGACGTTGAGCGTGTCTATCTATCTATCTATCTATCTATCTATCTATCTATCTATCTATCTATCTATCTATCTATCTATCTATCTATCTATCTATCTATCTATCTATCTATCTATCTATCGATCTATCTATCTATCTATCTATCTATCTATCTATCTATCTATCTATCTATCTATCTAGCTGCCTACGACTGTTAGCTCTCGTGGCTGTTTCGATAATGGTATCGATACATAACTAGGTATGACATATCAAGACTATAAAAAAGAACATATTAGACTAGTAATAACATAAAAATTATGACATGGATGTCATGAATGTCATGATTCACATTTCATGGTCCTGCAGCTCATGTAGTGGTATCGTTCACATGGTATGTTGCAAAAATGGTACGTATGACATGATTGCATGGCGGATACAAGTGACATACCCTAAAATGAAAATTACGATATGCTTGCCTTGTAACAACATGACTACATGGCACGCTCATCATGCGCTCTCGGTCATTTCGCTAACGTCACATATATCAAATTTGGTATCACGTTACGTGAATAAATTGCGAAGGTAAATAACTGCTGCAAACATGGTAATCATGAGATGCATATCATGTAACAACATGACTACATGCCACGCTCATGATGTGCTGGTGGTCAGTTCGATAGCTTCACTTATACGAAATTTGGTATTACGGGACGTGAATGAATGAAAAAGATGTGAGCCTGATGCAGACATGATAAACATGAGATGCGTGTCATGTAACAACATGGCTACATGCTGCGCTCACGATGCGCTCGCGGCTGTTTTGCTGGCTTCACATGTACCAAAATCAGTATTACGCGACGCGAACGGACGACATAGGTAAATTGCACATCGAAACATGATATTCACGACATGCGTGTCACGTAACAAGTTAACTTCATGCCACACTGATGATGCGTTCGCAGCCGTTTCGCTAGCTTCACATATGCTGAACTCGGTATTACGGGACGCCAATGGATGACAAAAGTATGTGATTGGGGCAAAATTCGTAATCATGAGATACGTGCCATGTGAAAACATGGCTACATGCCACAGTCAAGGTACCAATGCATTTCGACGTGAACGCAGTGCGCGTGCTCGCGGCGTTCATTTCGTCGCGTCACGCTGGCGTCGCCACGCCAGGCACTGATACTCGCAGACGCGCGCCGCGCTGCGTTACTTTTACGCATGCGCGTTTCAGCGCGTCCGGTGTCCCTCCGTCCAGAGAAGCGGGAGACACAGTGTTGTCTGGATAACGCATCGGCATGGAGTAGTGTTACTCTATGGCATCGGCGCGAAATGCAGGATGGCACATTTTGTGCCAGGTAGGTAGGTAATCAACTTTATTGATTCACGAAGGAATCATTTGAGGGGGGGTGTGGTTGGGGAAGTGGAATCAGGATGACGACGAGCCCTCGGGCCGCTCTAGGTGGCCGGACACTGCTGTGCTTCGGCGACCCGTCTGGCCCAGCTCACTGTCCGGAGCTGTAAACCCGGTTGCGAGCTGCGCAGAGCAGCCTCCCATCGCTCCTGGTGTTCTGACCCTTGCCACGGAGGCTTGGGTTTGTTTGGACAATTCATAAATATGTGCTGAAAGTCGGCTCTGGTGCTAGGACATAAGTTGCAATGAGGCGAGGTTTCACCATGTGTAAAAAGAGAGAGAAGAAAAGGAGTCGTTACTGTGGTCGTTTGAAGTCTGCGCCACAAAGCCTGGTCACTTTTGGAGAGAGATTTATGTGGCGGGGGATACGTTAGGCGGGAATTTCGGTAAAATAGCGTGATATCATGATCGCTGAAGAGTCGATCCCTGGCACATTGAAGCGAAGGCAGGTCGCTGTGAGCCCGGTTCGCGAGTGCTCGGGCTTGGGTGTGAGCGGCCGTGTTGCCTGGGTGTCCACAGTGCGCAGGGACCCAGAGGAGGATGATGAGGCGATCAGGCGGAAGAGATGATTCAAGAATTTGAGCAGCCGGAGAATGAATTCGGAAAGTGGCGAAATTACGAATTGCAGTTTTTGAATCAGAAACAATATACTCAGCGGAGGAGTGAACAATGGCTAAAGCAATTGCCGCTTCCTCTGCTTCCAGGGATTCTGTCGAATTTTGAAGGGACGCACTAGCGACCAGTTTTTGAAATCCATCTACGACGGCTACCGCGAAAGCTCGATGATCTACATATTCGGCCGCGTCTACATAGACTGCGGGAGAATTAGGAGGGAAGCGCTTCTGAAGGGACTTGGCTCTGGCTTCCCGTCGCGCCCGATTATGTTCTGGGTGAGTATTTTTGGGGAGTGGCGGAATTAATAGGTTGCTGATAACAGTGACGGGAACTGCGTGCGTGGCCGTGGTGTGACCAGGAACGTTGATTCCAAGTCGGTGCAGGAGTACCTGTCCTGATTCTGAGAGTGATAGTCTTTGATATTGGCTGAAAAGATGCGCCTCTACAAGCTCTCCCAGAGTGTTGTGCACCCCAAGTTGAAGTAGTTTATCCGTGGCTGTTCATTTAGGGAGATGGAGCGCAGTTTTATAGGCATCACGAATGAGTCTGTTAAGTTGCTCGGTCTCTGTAAGTGAGAGATAGAGGTAGGGGATAGAATAGATAATTCTGCATAGGCAAAAGGCCTGTATGAGGTGGCGTGTGTCTGCTTCCCTCATGCCGCGATGACGATTGGATATGCGCTTAATGAGGGAAGCTGTATTTTGAACTGAGGAGCGGATTAACTTTATTGTGTCAGCGTTCGAGCCATTTTCGGAAATATTAAGGCCTAAAATATTCATTTTATTGACCCTGCGAATAGGGGTGTCATCAAGCATGACTTGAATGTGACATGTATCTTGCTTTTTAAAGTCAATTACTAGGAGTTCCGATTTAGCCGCCGAGCAGGTGAGCCCAATATTGTTGGCGTGTTTAACAACAATGTCAGCGGCCAACTGAAGCTTCGATTCGATTTCGCCATGGTTGCCAGTATTGACCCAGATGGTGATGTCATCCGCGTACAAGGAGTGATTGATAGAAGAAAGTTTGGCAAGTTCCCGCGCTAACGGTATGAGAGTAACGTTAAAAAGGAACGGGGACAAAACCGATCCCTGGGGCGTTCCCTTGCTACCTAGCATGAAGGGATCGGTTTTGAAAGTGCCCAACTGTAGGCAGACGGACCTATTGCTGAGAAAGGCAGAGACATACCTGTGCGTACGAGAGCCTACGTTTAGTTCACTAAGAGATTGTAAAATTGAGGAGTGAGAAACGTTATCAAAAGCCTTAGTCAGGTCCAATGCAAGGATGGCTCTGGTGATGTGTGGAAAAGTAGGATTTAGCACGTCCTCCTTAAGCTGCAGCATGACATCCTGAGTGGAAAGTCCCGCTCGGAAGCCGTACATGGTGGAGGTAAACAGTTTTTCTTGTTCCATGTAGCGATTAAGACGATTGAGAATTACATGCTCCATCACTTTTCCAGTACATGAGGTAAGAGAGATCGGTCTCAAATTATTAAGGTCTAACGGCTTATTATGTTTGGGTATGAAAGTCACCTTAGCTGACTTCCATTCCTGGGGCAGCGTGCCCTGCTCCCATTGTTGATTTATGTAATCGGTAAGAGCTGCCACTGACTTGGAGTCTAAATTTCGGAGTGTTTTATTAGTAATTTCATCTAGTCCTGGAGCAGATGTGGTGCGAAGTTTGCTCAGGGCAGCCCTTTTGTGCCAGGTGCGAGCAACATCCGTCGGAGGGGCACGGACGCTGGTGGCGCCTGGCATCAGATTATAATGTGCTGTCATGAATGTCGTGATTCACATTCATGGTCCTGCAGCTCATGTAGTGGTACTGTTCACATGGTATGCTGCAAAACTGGTACGTATGACATGATTGCATGGCGGATACAAATGACAGACCCTAAAATGAAAATCACGATATGCTTGCCTTGTAACAACATGACTACATGGCACGCTCGTCATCATGCGCTCTCGGTCATTTCGCTAACGTCTCATATATCATATTTGGTATTACGTTACGTGAATAAATTGCGAAGGTAAATAACTGGTGCAAACATGGTAATCATGAGATGCGTATCATGTAACAACATGACTACATGCCACGCTCATGATGTGCTGGCGGTCGGTTTGATAGCTTCACTTATACGAAATTTGGTATTAAGGTACCTGAATGAATGAAGAAGGTGTGAGCCTGATGCAGACATGATGAACCTGAGATGCGTGTCATGTAACAACATGGCTACATGCTACGCTCATGATGCGCTCGCGGCTGTTTTGCTGGCTTCACATGTACCTAAATCAGTATTACGCGACGTGAACGGACGACATAGGTAAATTACACATCGAAACATGATATTCACGACATGCGTGTCATGTAACAAGTTAACTACAAGCCTCACTGATGATGCCCTCGCAGCCGTTTCGCTAGCTTCACATATGCCGAATTTGGTATTACGGGATGCCAATGGATGACAAATGTATGTGATTGGGGCAAAATTCATAATCCTGAGACGCGTGTGATGTGAAAACATGGCTACATGCCAGAGTCAAGGCGCCAATGCATTTCGACGTGAACGCCGTGCGCGTGCTCGCTGGTGTTCATTTCGTCGCGTCACGCTGGCGTTGACGCGCCAGGCACTGATACTCGCAGACGCGCGCCGCGCTGCGTTGCTTTAATGCATGCGCGTTTCAGCGCGTCCGGTGTACCTCCGTCACGAGAAGAGGGAGACAAACTGTTGTCTGGGTAACGCATCGGCATGGAGTAGTGTTACTCTATGGCATCGGCACGAAATGCAGGATGTCATATTTTGTGCCAGGCGCGAGCAACGTCCGTTGGAGTGGCACGGACGCGGGGGCGCCTGGCGTCAGGCTATAATGTGCTCCTGTTTTGCTAACATAGCGTCGCTGTGCCCAGCGTGCACGCACGTTAACGTTACATTGGTAAGAACATGACAACAAACTAGGCTCATAGCGTGCTCGCAGCCGTTTCGCTAGCTCCACATATATTAAATTTGGTATCACTCGACGTGAATAGATGACGAAGGTAAGCGACACATCCAAACATGATAGCCATAAATTAGAAGTCATGTACGGCATTATTTACGTCCACCTCGTAACGTTGTGCTGAATTTAAAATGACATATGAAGATTTCTTTTTCATGCTTCACATATCATCGATTCCCAGTGTACTTGGGATTTGCCAATTTTTTTAGCATACCGGAACATTTGCCTGAAAGCCACGGGTGACAAGTTACAGCGTCTCAAGATCACTTCTTAAACCTCGTCATAGCTCTCAAACGCTTCCCTCGACAAGCACGTTATCACGTCCTACACTTCGCTGGGAAGAAGAGCTAACAGGTTCTGCGCCCAAAGAGACCGCTCCAACACATTTCGCTCACAGACGTGTTCGAACTTGACGAGATACTTCGCAATGCCCTCGCTACAACGAACGGTGGCAGTTGGTACCGAATAATGTAACCGCTGACTTGAACTGAAGCAGACGCTACGCTAGGCGCCTGCGAACACTGTACGATTGTCAATTCTATTCGTTTCAACTTGATGCGCTCCTGTCTCTTGGCCTCCTCACGCTCGCAACGTTCTCGCCTTTCAGCCTCCTCACGGCGTGCTTTGATACAAGGCCTCATCGACTTCCTCAGCCGACACTTCTTCATCCTTTATGATCTCAAGGATCGCTTGCTTTCGTTTCGCACGACCCAAAGTAATGCCAAGTTCCTTACAAACTTCCATGAGTTCCTTCACTTTAAGGTTCTCCATCATTCACACTAGCCTCTTTCTATTTGTCCCTGTTAAAAATATACTTTCCGCACCCACTATATAAATCCACTAGCAAGACGCGCAAGCAAATACTAACACTGCCGTATTTACACCCTCCGCATTAACGTTCGTTTCAAAGCACTCTGACTTTGCTTGAAACGATCAAAGCTCACTCACCAATGCTTAAACCAGTCTTTTTCTAAACTACCATAACCGGTGCTTGTGTAGTCTGGTGAACTGAGGGGAAAACTTCAGGCACTCACTGCATCGATGTGGCTGACGCCGGCTGATCCCACCGCTGCCACTGCTGTTACAAAGCGCACCGCCGACCAGGTCACGAAGGGTGCCACGAAACTCACCGCTGACAAGGGCACCAGCTGCGCCGACAGCGAAAAGGCTCGAAGCAACGAGAGGCTTCGCTGACGCATAGGTCAACTGCTGGCGACGCGCCGCAGTGCTTTCTATATAGACACCGGGTGGATCTTTTGAGTCTCCAACGTCTAACCAGATGCGCCGCGGGGTGTGATGTCAGAATCCTTTATTGGGGCCCGCCACTGGGCCGCTTTATGCGGGTCAAATCCGGAGCCACTGCGCGTGGTGGCACCCAAGGACGAGTGACGTTGCCACGCATTGCATATTACTCGCCACACAGGAAGGCGCCGATTGCTTCGACGGGCTTGTGGGCTGAGGAAACTCGGTGTGCGTAGCGTGAGGGATCGGCGCTGCCGCTTCATGAGGTCGCTCAGTAGACCGCGTCAGACGGGTTACATCGCTGGGTGTAAGACAGATTGCCTTTGCAGAGGCATTGACGTTTGGTGTGGACTCCCAGGCGTAACAGGGCCGACCGGCTTGCTCGTAAAATAAGGATATGAGCACCGGTCGCAACCTTCGGGGAACCCCCAATAACTCAACGCGACATCGTCGAAAACCAATGAAGAGAAAAAAAAATGTACAGTCCTTCCCATCCTTATCTTACCGTCGAACAGGCGCAAGATTGGCGTCGAGAACTGTTATGACCATCGTCAGTAGGCGCCATGCTGTCGCTGCGAAACGTAGCCGGGCAGCGCTGCCAAGCCCGGAACTCCAGTTTTTTGGATCCAGCGGCGGGGAGCGACAAAAAGATTAGAAGACGATCCGTGAGCAAACGTCTCTACAAGCAATTTCTCCGGGCCAGCTTGTTTAGCAGACCGACCAAACAGGTCGTGTCTCCACGATTAAGTATCTACTCCTTGGCTGCCCTTCGTAAGAAAGGCGGAAGAAACAACCCAACCCACAAATTGTTCCGGGAAGGAACCCCATTTCTTCTCTTCTCAGATCATTGCGTCAAGAGGTGCAATAAGTATTCGGCGCATGTGCGTTACTGACCGATGCCCAGTGGGTGGTGTTTTGTGTGTGTGATTGATGTTCCACTCAAGGAGGAGGAGCCCGACAGGGCTTAGAACGACGCCGCCGAGTGCTGAACGTCGCTCTGAACCATGTAACGCTTTAACCACCTCGCTCGTGGTTTGAGAAACCCCTATCATCATGCCGTAAATAATTGTAAATAGTGACTTAAACCTGTTTGTTTCTCATATCTACATCTTGTCAGCTTTCCTTTCCTCCACCCGAAGTTACGCCACGCTACCACAAGAGACCAGACAGACTCGATTCTCAACAACTGGTGGCAGCGGTGGGATATGAAGCTACAAGAGACAGCAGCAGTCGGCCCAAGAGAAGTAGGTGGCTCGAGACATGGATCACGTTTGGGTGAGTGCTTGGCGAACCAGGTTCTAAAAGCGGGTAAATTTTAGAAATGGTAGTTAACTTTGCCCAAAGCCTCAGTTTCGCCGCTCTGGGAAGTTTTTTTTTTGAAGTAGCGAGCATTCAGTACGATCATGGACTTGAGGTAGCTGCAGAAGCCGGACTTGTTGCTGTTATGTGAGAAATTGGAAATCCATACAAAGGTTTTGGCACGAAAACCCATAATCGTACAAGTAATAATGATTTTGGGGCTGATGATGAGGAGCTCTGTGAAGCATGGGACCTCATCAGTCAAAGAAAGAGACAGCAGAAAGAGGAGGAAGAGAGGCGTGAGCGCGAAAAAAAGGAGCGTCACCTAGAATGCGAGCATGAAACAAAAAGGCTTGAATCTTAGAGAGAGGAACGTCGCATAGTATGTGAACGGGAAATAGAAAGACTAGAGCACGAGATATCGATCCGCAAACGAGAACTTGAGTTGAAGAATATGTCGGGCAGTAGTCCCCAGTAAGTGGTACCTCATCGCAGCTTAAAGACAGAGTTCTGGATGTCTAGCTACATGCAGCCGTATACAGATTCAGGGGATGGTTGCTTGTGCTTCATGATATTTGAGTGGAAGTGCGAGGAACTGTCATTTAGGTGAGGCACATGGTGTCATAGACAACTCACGGTTCTGCCTTGCGAGGCAGACGAAGCTGTTGCGTGACTCAGTGAGCAGGACGTGAACAACTACGAGGTGTACAGTTAAGGCAGAAATGTTCCGGATATTCGCAACTTCTGTCTGGAGAAAAGAAGACCGCGTGAAACAGAAAGACAAGAGTCTGAAAGGGAGACACGTCGAAAAGCGCTGGACGTTGAAGTGCGCCATGAAGCGCCAGAACCAGGGATCACGCTAGAAGAGGGCCCACATATCCTCGAATGCATCAATGTAGAACATGTAGAAAACGAGCCTTTGCCGTTCTCGAGGTAGAGACGGTATTAAATTACGGTCCTTGCGAGGATCAGGTGTGTGCCAGCAGCCCTATTGGGCTAAGTAAGAAGCTAGAAACCATCCTCATGCCTCGAGAGGACGTCTCGAGATTGTCACATGCAGATATGGTTAGCACAGCGGCTAATCGAAGCGAGGACGCGACGCTTCAGGAGTGCATTGATGCCATCGGACAGGGCCCAGTTAATGGTTTCATCAGCGTTGACAAAGATAATTTGGCCAGACTGTCCGTCGCGATGCAGAGTTCAAAAAGCGTTAGCGGGAGGGAAAATGTAGCACAAGCTCGAACAAGCTTCCCAATCCCTCAGTTCCCGATGTGACATGATGATGGTATCGAGAGAAAGGAGGCAAGAAAACATTACCGAAAAAGAAAGAAGCGGAGGCGTTCGGCACTGCGTAAGCTTAGGGCAGATCCCACTCAGTCTCGAGAAAGACGAAAGGCTGAGCCGTTAATCCATTTCAAGAAACGTCAATGGTGGCGTTCATGGAGGCAGAGGTGGTTAGCCAGGTGTAGAGAGGGAAAACGAGGTGCGTCACCTCAACAAAACGCGTGGTTCAGTTTGACGACTCCGGGAAAGCGGCCTTGCACGAAGGGTCAAAATTGAAAGGGCAGAGTGGCTAAATAGCATGTAGGGGTGAACACAAAGAGAAAATGCCACAGGATCCCCCCCTCTGCTTCTGGCGTCCCTTGCACATTCCTGAGTGGAGCCGACCTAAATGCAGAATGAGGCGTGACGGCACGACACAGCCTAGTGTTTGTGCTTTTTGTAGCCTCTGGCAAGCTCGAAAACCACGGGGACCGCGCCCTATCGTGTACTATTTAAAACAATCTATTTCAGAAAGGGGGAACGGTCAGTATGAGTAACTATTGCACAGTTGTGTTAAATATGGTTACTGAGTGTTGCATTGGAGTTGAAGATTTCAGTCAGTTTAATTTTGTAAGTTGCATGACGCGGTTTAGAGTTTTCAGAAGGGAAACCGTGGAAGTAAAAGTGAAAATGTTTTAATCATTTGTATGAATATACCTAGAAGGTGGAAACTGAACAAATTGTCCCGTTTTTCTAGAGTTTTATTGGTTTAGTGTAATGTCATATGCCTTCACTGTCATGTGGATATGGCGTGAAGGAGCATTTTAATGAGGAAGATATTAACATAGACCAGATTATTTCGTGAAATGATTAAGCTTGGCGCGACACAGTAGAATTGTCGTTACGGGCTGTGAGAATTAGGAGTCATCAAGTGCAAGGTTTAAGCATAAAAACTGTGTAAATCGTGTGAGGTGTTTTAATAAGTATTGCCCCATAGGATTATTTTTTGTGTTGTACACAGTGTGTTACAACGTAACGTACGGTTGAACGTTTAGACAAACTGTGAGGGATTATGCGTTTTGTTAATAGTGCCGTGCATTTCGCAGTGTTGTAGAAATGATAATTGAAAACGCTCAGGGGAGCTCAGTGATTTATTTTTAAATTAAACGCGTTGACATATGCAGGTAACTTTAACCCATTGAACCTGCTAGAAGGCGGCGTTTGTCCGTTATGTTTTGTTGCTTTGCTTTGAAGAATTATTGATCGAGTGATCATGTGAGTATATCATTAAGATTTCCCTAAACGTTGAGGTAGACCGTTAGGTCACAGCGTAGGTTAAGGTTTTGGGGGGCTGGTTAGCTTAATGTCTCAATAGTAGGCGGTTATTGATGCCCGTAAACAAAAACGGACGTTAGGACAATTGTAGCGCTCACTGATCCGAGTTCCGGAATAATGCTCTCAGCGGGACAGAACCGATGAAAGTGTTCAGCGATGAAAAGGAAATTGAGGCCTTGGTGCCGCATCATGTCAAGACGACAGTGGTAAAGAGGAAAGATGCGCTCTACTTGAGCCAGAAATTGGGTTCTCCAAAGATAACTTACTGCGCTTCAGGAAAAGAGTGCGCTTGCATTGTGTAGGCCACTCATCAGTTGCAGGGTTGTCTCAGATGTGCTAAATTTAAAATAGAGGCAGATAATTGTCCCCTTCTGTGGCTGCAAGCCGTGACATCGAAGAACAGTCACCTCTTGAGGTGGAGCTTGATTTTTCAAAAATATCATCTTGACATTAGGCAAAAGAAGGGCAAAATGAATGGAAGCGCTAACGCGCTCAGTCGCTCTTTCTAAGCTATCTATGGGTGCTCTTGATGTATCAAAATTGATATTTTAGTTTTTTCGTGCAACTTATTTTGTGAAATGTGTAATGTAGCACGTCTGGTTTCTTAGCGCAATTGAGTATTGATAGTTTTCAGTGCAAGCTTTTTGTTAAAGGTAGTAATGAAAATTGTTTTGTCAGCCCTCTTTTGGCTTAGTTTGTTCCAAAGGGGCCGAGTGGTTGCTTGTGCATGTGATCTTGTATCACAGGCGCTGTTGAAGTTTTCGGCAATTACTCAGACAATGCGACAAGCAAAGGCGAGTTCCTGGCATTTAACTACGAACCCTTTCGTCGTCCCTTCGAGCAGCAGTGGTGACTGCTGTCCTGCGTGACTGATCTGGCGAGGGGAAAGCTGTTATGACCGTCATCAGCAGGCACCATGTTGTCGCTGCGAATTGTAGCCGGGCAGCACTCCCACGCCCGGAACCCCAGCTTCTCGGATTCAGCAGCGGGGAACTACAAAAGAATTAGAAGACGGTCCGTGATCCAAAGTCCCTACAAGCAATTTTTCTGGGCCAGCTTGTTTAGCGAGATGGCAAAGCAGAGCGACCACACAGGTCGTGTCTCCACGATTCAAGTATCCACTCTTTGGCTGCACTTCCTGGGAAAGGCGGAAGAAGGAACCCAACCGCCAAATTGTTCCGGGAAGGAACCCCATTTCCTCTCGTCTCACATCATTGCGTCAAGAAGTGCAATAACTATTCGGTGGACCGTGCGTTACACGATCATCACACACACACACAATCACACACACAATCACACACACAAAACACCACCCGGTGGGTGGTGTTATGTGTGTGTGATTGGTGTTCCACTTAACGAGGAGGAGTCAGAAAGGGCTTAAAACGACGCCGCCGAGTGCTGGACGTCGCTCCGAACCATGTAATGGTTCAACCACCACGCTCGTGCTTTGTGAAACTCCTGACCTCATGCTGTAAATAATTGTAAATAGTGCCATAAATTGTTTGTTTTTTATATCCCCATCTTGTCAGCGTTCGTTTTCTCCACTCGAAGTTACGTCACGTTACATCAAGAGACCGGGTAGGCCCCAATTTTCAATAGTACAAACTAACAGATACCCACACTTAAAAATGAAACACCACATGAATCCCAGAATATACGTGCAAAGCTGTCCGTGGTGAAACAAACGGCCAGCTCTGGCCCACATTACGTGGGAAGGCGAATCATGGCCCCAAAACATCAATTTTACTCTTTTCGGGATAACATCTCGACCGAGGCTGAGTGAGATCTGGCTTGCTAGCAAAGATCAGCAAAGCCAGCTGGCTTCGCTCGACCAAGCCAGGTAGCCGAAAATGCAAGTGGAGCCCTGGACTGAGGACCCCACCCAATTGCCTGAAAACCTTCTAGGCAATAAAAAGATTCTTTTCTCTTTCTCCCTCCCAGGAGAAACGCTTTCACACGCGATGCTACACGGCACGTAGGACGTAAATAACGCTTTTTGTAGCTGCACACCAAAGATTGAATTATGAATTGTTATTAGGAGCACCCATTACATAGCATATGTTAACAGTTGGTCCTAAGAGGGCCAATTATTCATTGAGTATAGACCTCGATACTGTCCATGAGTACAGGCGGTTTGACTAACTTGAAATCTATTTAATGCTGGCCATTTGACTCGCCTGAAATGAAATTCGTCACTGATGCTGTTCATGTGGAGGCAATCACCAGGCACATTCCAAAGACTTACGTATAGGCCAACGAAACTGCCCCGCGAAAGCACACACGATTAAAAGTTTAGTTCTTTTATTGCATTAACAACGCTGCTTACGCTCCAAAAACTGTGTTAAAAAACAAGAATTTACGACATACACAAAATATGTATTTGCCACAAGTGCTTCAGAAACTTTATCACCCCGCAGCTACTAATTACAACTCACAAAATCACTTAGAAGGTATTAAAAACGCAATAAATTTAACGTGCTACAACAGCAATCTTACGCACAATAAACACACGAATGTACATAGTTGTTCGAACCTGTATAGAAATTTTTCTTCATGGAAACATGGAAACGAACTCCAGCGCCGGTCGTCATCCCGGTGACACTCTTCATCAAAGTACTACAGTGGCGCCATAACTTGATTGTTCAACATCGACTTACTGCACTGGAGGACTCACTCACACCACTTAAACATCACAACATCTGGGCCAATGTTCAACACCCATACAACTCTCCGACACCTCTCGTTCGGATCCTTCTCGGTTTCGCAAACATTCTACGTGATTCTACTACGCGTAGCATGTGCCAGGGCCGCAGCCAGGAGAAAGGGCTTCGTCTCGCTGATTCGTCCAGCGTTGTTAGGTTCGCATGCGAAAACAGTCACAATCAAAAGAGGCTCCGCATCGATTTCTCAGTTTCTTCTCATCTAGGCTGGTT
This sequence comes from Rhipicephalus microplus, assembly GCF_043290135.1. Taxonomy (NCBI): domain Eukaryota; kingdom Metazoa; phylum Arthropoda; class Arachnida; order Ixodida; family Ixodidae; genus Rhipicephalus; species Rhipicephalus microplus. Next base: position 3,917,767 of record NW_027464588.1, read on the forward strand.
GGCTGTAGCATGTTTCGCTGTCGCATGGTAAGAGCACACGCCCTGGGTGCCTTTTTATACTTGCTTTCTTGCTGCGTTGCGTGCGCTCGTAAAGAAGACTTTTGATAGGGTGGCGTTGGTGCGCGTCTGCTTGAGCGCTCGTCTGTGACAATGAATAAGTGCTATTTCACAAATATTACACATTCTTGTACGCTTCTTGAAACTGTAGATCGCATGGCATTCGTTTGTGCTTCAATGTGGCGTCTTTGTTCGCGTTCGAGCTGCTCAGCGGCACACAACTACTTCGCGGCGTCACACCAATAAAAAAAAACCATCTGCCACACACGCGCGCACCAAAGAATCATACTCTATCACACGAAAAATGAGGCAAACTGCCCTCCCTCTCCCCACACACACACACACACACAATCGCACACATAGAAAGTTGGCAGATCCCACGTACAGTGGGAATCGATGATATGCGAAGCACGATTGAGAAATGTTGATATGCCACTTCAAAATCAGCGCAACGTTACGAGGTGAAAGTACATGCTGCCGTACATAACTTCCGTATCATGATTATTATGTTTGGATTTGTCGTTTACCTTTGCCATCTATTCACGTCACGTGACACCAAATTTAGTATATTCGGAGCTGGCAAAATGGCCGCGAGCAAGCTATGAGTGTGGTATGTTGTTTTGTTCTTACATGACATGCGTTTCAGAATTATCATGTTTGCGCAAGTCATATATTTAGGCATTCATTGACGACACGTAACAACTAATTTGATATATGTGTAGCTAGCAAAATGGCCGTGACCGCATCATGAAGGGCCCAATATACTCTAATGTAGCGTTCACACGCATGCACGCTGGGCACAGCGACCCAACGTTAGCAAAACGCGAGCCCTTTTAGGCTGACGCAAAGCACAACCGGCACGACCAGCGTCCGTCGATGTGGCCCGACGGCAACCAGCTCGAAATGCGACATGCTGCATAACGCGCCAATGCGTTACCCAGAAAACAATGCTTCACCCTCTTTTTGTGATGGAGGGACGCCGGACGCACTGAAACGCGCATGCGTCAGAGCAACCCTGCGCGGCGAGCGCCTGCCAGTACATGACACGACCGGCGCCTGGCGTGAACACGCTGGCGCGACGCGACGAAATGAACGCCGGTGAGCTCGCGCACCATGTCACGTTGGAATGTGATGGCGCCTTGACTGTGGCATGTAGTCATGTTCTCACATGACACACATCTCATTATTATCGTGTTTGCACCAGCCACATACATTCGTCATTCATTGACGTCACGTAGTACCAAGTTTGGCATATCTGAAGCTAGCACAGCGGCCTTGAGCGCATCATGAGTGTGGCATGTAGTCACGTTGTTACATGACACGCATTGTTTCATTATCATGTTTGGATATGTCACTTACCTATGTCGTCCGTTCGCGTCGCGCAATACCGAGTTTGGTACACGTTAAGCTAGCCAAGCAGCCGCGAGCGCATCGTGAGCGTAGCTTGTAGTCATGTTGTTACATGACACGCATCTCAAGTTTATCATGCTTGCACCAGTATCATACCTTCGTCATCTATTCAGGTCCCGTAATACTGTGATGAAACGGTGAAGGCAACCTTTACTACGCCCAAAAAAACACGATGAAGTGACCACACCTAAGCAACAGAACTAAGGCAAGCCAAGTATCCACAGCAGATGAAGATGACGACCACTCAAAAAGATGAACATGTGTAAAGAAAGTAGATGTGCTTAATGAATGCCTACACTAACTCCCTCTCCCTCCACGCGAAAGCGGTCATCCTGGCCGCAGTTCTTGACCGCAGTTTAAAGCGAAGAGGAACGCCGTGTGAAAGGCTTCAGGGAGGTTACGTGGACTATTTCTGCTTCCGGGAAGTGGCGGTCCGTTGGAAGAAGAACGGGTGTCACGCGATAATTGACAGGAGACGTTTGATCCAAGAGTGTGGTGGGGCCACTGAAACGTTATTGAAACTTCTCGCACAGGCCAGGAGTGCAAATGGGTGTAAAAAGGAGGACTTCGTCGCCAGGGCTGAAGGACAAGCCAAGATGAGAGGCAACATATTCAAGCTTGCGATCCTGTTGCTTGGCATCAGAGTTGACGCGAGCCAGCTGGCGGCAATGAAGTAGACGAGACACGTATTCTTCACTTTAAGATGAACATGGTCGAACAGGCGCAGACAAAAACAAAACATCGAGGAAAGAAGAGAGGAAGCGACCGTGGACGAGGTAGAACGGCGAGTGGCCGGTTGTGCGCTCTACAGAGATTTTATAGGCAAAAGTGACAAATGGCAAAATGGTGTTCCAGTTTCTGTGGTCCGGTTCGATATACATGGCTAATACATCTGACAGTGTACGATGAAAGCGCTCAGTCAGGTCGTTCTTCTGAGGATGGTAACTGGAGCTTGTTTAGTGTATAGTGCCGGATGCCTTGAACACTTCTTCGACGAGTTCTGAAAAATACTCTTCCGCGGTCGCTCAGGATTACACGAGGAGCTCCGTGACGAAGGATTACTGCTCGAAGGATGAAGTCAGCCACTTCCAAAGCGGATGCAGAAGGCACAGGAGCTGTTTCGGCGAAGCGGGTCAGGTGGTCGACAGCTGTATCTATCCATCGATTGCCCGCGAAAGTCATAGAAAGCGGACTTTACAGGTCAACGCCAACTACCTCAAATGGTTGCAGGGGACATGGGAGCGGTTGTAACTGTCCATTTCGAGTTGATGTAGGTAGCTTGCGACGCTGACGAGGGCGCATGAGGCAAGGTACTTCGCGACAATGGTGGACAAGCCCGGCCAGTAGTAGTGACATCTTATGCGGTCATACGTGTTCTGAAACCGGTCATTTCCGGCTCATTTTTCTTTTTGATTTTAACTATGACATCCTTGACCCCCATTAGTTCCCTTATCCACTGTGCTCTCTTCTTGTCTTTCAAGGTTACACCTACCTTTTTTTTTCCATATATCGCAGCGTTGTCCTCAATTTAGGCTGAACTTTCTCTGTAAGTCTCAAGTTTTCTGCTTCATAGCAAAGTACCCGCAAGATGCAGCTGTTATATGCCCTCCTCTTAAGGAATAATGGCAATCTACCTGTCAGGATTTGAGAGTGCTTGCCAAATGTGCTCTACCCCATTCTTATTCTTCTAGTAACTTCAATCGCGTGGTTCAGCTCCGCAGTTATTACCTGCCCTAAGTAGACGTAGTCTTTCACAACTTGAAGTGTAATATTACCTATCTCGAAGCGCTGCTCTCTTCCGAGGTTGATGGACATTGCTTTCGTTTTCTGCAGATTAATTTTAAGACCCACCTTTCTGCTCTCCTTGTCAAACTCCGTAATCATGAGTTGCAATTCGTCCCCCGAGTTACTCAGCAATGCAATGTCATCGACGAAGCACAGGTTACTAAGGTACTCACCATTAACTCTTATGCTTAACTGTTCCCATTCTGGGCTTCTGAATTCAAACCTCATGTAAGCAAGTGGTAAATAGCATTGGGTAAACTCAATCCACCTGCCTTACATCTTTCTTCATTGGCATTTTGTTGCTTTGTTTATGAAGCAATATAGTAGCAGTTGATTTCCTGTATATTTCTTCCAGGATGTTTATATATACTTCATCGACGCCTTGATTCCGCAGTGTCTGAATGACTGCTGATATTTCTACTGAATCAAACGCCTTCTCGTAATCTATGAAGGCTATGTATAGTGGTTGGCTATATTCTGAGCATTTCTCTATTACCTGATATGTAGCATGAATGTGGTTGATTGTTGAGTAGCCTGTTCTAAATCCTGTTTGTTCCTTTGGTTGATTGAACTCTAATGTTTTCTTTACTCTGTTAGCAATTACCTTTGTAACCAGCTTGTATACTACGGAGAGGAAGCTGATCAGCCTGTAATTCTTCAAGTCCTTGTCATCTTCTTTGTTATATATTAAAATGATGATATGGGAAGCACGAATGAGAAATGTGGATATGTCACTTTAATATAGGAAACGCGTTACGAGGCAGAGGTGAATGATGCCGTACATTACTTCCGTGTCAAGAATATCATGTTTGCATGCGTCGTTCACCTTCATAATCTATTCACGTCACGTGATACCAAATATAGTATATATAAAGCTAATGAAACGGCCGTTAGCGCGCCATGAGCGTGGTATGTTGTCTTGTACTTAGATGACACGCTTCTTATGATTATCATGTTTGCACCAGTGACAAACTTTTGTCATCCATTGGCGTCACGCATAACTAAATTTTGTAAATGTGAAGCTAGCGAAACGGCCGCTAGCGCATCATCAGTGTGGCATGTAGTCATGTTGTTATGACACGCGTGTCGTGATTATCATGTTTTGATGTGTTATTTGCCTATGACGTTGGTTCGCGTCTCGTAATGCCAAATTTGGTATAAGTGAAGCCAGCAAAACGGCCACGAGCGCATCATGATCGCGGCATGTGGTCATGTTGTTATGGCACGATTGTCATGACTTTTGTGTTACGACCTGCAGCTTATGTTCGCCATGCAATCATGTCATATCCTACACGTTTCGCAACATGTCGTGTGAACGAAATCACCGCAAGAGCTGCAGGACCACGAAATTATTCATGTCATTCATTACATACGTGTCAAAATTCTCATTTTACAACTAGTCGAATATGTCCGCCATACAGTCATGTTATGCCATACCAAGTTTGGTATCGATATCATTATCGGAACGGCCAGGAGAGCCAAAAGTGGTAGGTGGCTAGATAGATAGATAGATAGATAGATAGATAGATAAATAGATAGATAGAAAGATAGATAGAGAGATAGACAGATAGATATATAGATAGATATATAGAAAGATAGATGATACGCTAAATGTCGCCTAAGTTCGCGAAGAAATGCTTTTCATTTAAACTGGTGCATGCTTTCACGTTGCTCACTAACGTCGCTTCGCATGAATTCGCAACCTATTACACTTTTATTTCTGAATGGTTCCTGGCAAGTAAGTTAACCATTTACTGCAAAAACTAAATATACCACTTTCAAGCACCAATAAAAATTATTTGTATTTGTTGTATTTTAGTGCATATATATCGACAACCTCTTCAACGCACTGAATCCTATATTATTTTTAATCTTTCTCTCGCATTTTCATCTGTCTTGTCATCTTTTCATTCCCGTTTACCTCCGAATTTCCTGGCGGCGAGGGCTAAACTGCTGTTGCTATCCTACCTAGGGTAATTATAGGAGGTGATAACGGCGTTGTATGGCTGGTATCTCTTTGTAGCTACCTGTGTTAGGCTCGGTGATGGGTGGCCACCACCGCCACCAAACTTTGGCAAAAGCTTCCCCCCTCCCCCTTCCTGATCGCTCCCTGAAAAGGTGGCATACCGAAGACGCATTTTTGCTCAACACACCAAAGCCAACGTTTCCAAAGTACCATGTTATCCACAGTCAAAACGAAAAGAAGAGAGTCCTAGCAATTTCGCCTCTTCTCGTGTCGAAAAGTGTCACAGAATGAATAGGTCCAGGATAAAAAGTGACAAAGTTGGGAAGTGGCAATCTTCTCCTGGAGGTTTGTGTCAAGGCGCTTGAGAAGCTGTCTAAACTTGTAGCATTTGGGTAAACCCCTGTTTTGGGGGCCCCACACACGTCAATGAACACCGTCGGCGGCGATTTTCGACGATTATCTTATTGAACTTTCTGAAAGTGAACTGCTCGAAGGTTGGCAGGACCAGAACGTGGTCGAAGTCCAACAAATAACAGTAAGGCGCGAGAAGAAACAGACCACTACAAAACAAATAACATTTACCTTCGGAACCGGTGACCTACCAGGATCAATAGGAACCGGCTATTGTAAGTTCTATGTGAGACCATACACTCCCAGTCCTCGTCAATGTTTCAAGTGTCAAAGTTTCGAGCATGGATAGCAGAGTCGCAGAGGGCGCGCCACTTGGGCGAACTATGCATCCAATCAACAGATATCCGACAAATGCACCTCACAAGCAACTTATTGTCTTAATTGTGCAGGAGATCACCCTGCCTACTCACGATCATGCCCCGCATGGAAAAAAGAGAAACAAATAGTAGAAGTCAAGGTCGAATTTAATCTATCATTCTAAGAGGCACATCAACGTTTTGTCTACAGAACCCGCCCTCTTCCTCCTTCGCTGAGATGACGCACAGGGGCGCTGCGCCACACGTTACTGCCGCGGTCGTGCCACCAGCACCCCCGGCTCTAGCACCCTGTACTGCTCTGCCACACGTCAAGATGGGTTTGCAGACCACCGTGTCTGCTGGACTTCGGACCACTGCAAGCGCAGTTAGGTTATAAAGTTCCGTGAACGTGCCTGCCGAGCAGGCATCACTCCTGTAGCACCTGAGGCGCTGAAGGATACAAGCAATTCTTTGGAACGTGCCATCAAAGAAAAACACCAATCTACAGAGCCCCCAAATGGTTTTGTAACCTAAGGCAATACTTTTGTACGCACAGCATCATTCAACATTATTATGACACAAATACTACAGTGTAACGTCAGAAGACTGCTGAGGAACCTTGACGATACCAAGGAACTTTTACACAAACATGCACCACAATTGCTGTCTGGGCAAGAAACACACCTAAAATCGAAACACATTAACTTTATACGCAAATACGTTATGTTTCAAAAGTACCGAGATGATGCTGTCGCATTATGCGGTGGTGTTGCCACATAGTCAAGGAACATCCTGCACACGTTTACCACTTCAAAGACCCCTTGAAGTAGTAGCTGTCCGAGCTGTCATTTTCAACAAACTCGAAACAATTTACGATATTTACATGCCTTCACACCATCACCTGAACAAACAAGAATTCCAGCCACAAATCAATGAACTTCCAGAACCGTATCTTGCCCTAGGAGATTTTAATGCACATAGCGTATGGAGTGACTCTCGCTGCGATACACGAAGCCGCATAATTGCACAGTTTCTATTCTCTTCTGGCTCATGTCTCCTAAAAGAAAGGAACCAACATACTATAGCCGCGCTAACACCACATAATCATCGATTGACCTCAGCATCGTCTCTCCATCACTGTTATTTTCACTCACTCAGAAAATAATAAATAATTCATATGAATGTGACAATTTTCCTTTGATTTTGAGTACAACGATAAATAATACGGGTCCTCCACAGACTTCTGGATAGCAGATTGACAAGGTGGGTAGGAAAATTTTTCAGAATGCTACCGATGTAGGTTCGTCTGATATGTGTGACTTATGCGTAGATGCAGCTGCAGACTAGCGCACACCTTTTACAATTGATGGTGCAACAAATTGTATCCCAAAACGGGAATCTGCGCTAAACGACGCGCCCCTTTGTGGAATAGGGGGCATTGAGATGTATGTAAAAGACAAAACAAAACATGGAAGTGACTTCTGGACTCACAGACTGCCGAATCTCTCACGTGTTTCCAGACGAATAAGTCTCAAGGAAAAAGAGTGTGCCGACAGGCTAGGCGGAAGAGCTCGCAGAAACATTTAACAGGCAATAATTCGCATACAGATGAAGCTAAAGTTGGAAGCATGGTTAGCAAATTAGCAGTAACGCAATCACATTCACTCCCACTTGTAAAAACACAGGGCGAGAGCTTGGAAGACCAGGCAAACTCCATCACCACGCACTTTGAAGAGGTCTAGAGCTCGTCGCACCGCACCACAGTGTTTCAACAATTCAAAGTCACAATAGAAAATTGGAAAAACAGCACATATTCACAACCTACGAGGCATATACAATACACCTTTCTGTTTAGCTGAGCTACAGGCCTCACTAAACTGCTGTAATAGGTCTACCCCTGGCTTCCATTGTGTGTCACATGAAAAGCTAAGACACCTGCCCATCGATATCCAAAAAGTCATGCTCTCCTTATACAATGCTGTATAGTTTTCTGGAGAGTCCTCTCGACCTTGCAACAAGCCATAATTATTCCTATCTTACAACAAGGCAACGACCTGTCCTCAGTTTCAAGCTACAGGCTAATAGCGCTAACCAGTTGTCTATGTAAAGCCTCCGAAAAGATGATAAGCAGGTGACTTGGGCGCTTATTTGAGACTTATGGCCTACTCGACCCGTGCCAATATGGGTTTCGAAAGGCTAGGTACGTCACTGACCACTTTGTCCGTATCGAGGCACAAATATGTGATGCCTTTGCTCATGATCAATTTTTTCTGTCAGTGTTCTTCGATATCGAGAAGGCTTATGATACTACGTGGCATTTTGATATACTGACAGACCTTTCAGACTTCGGTGTATGGGGTAGAATGTTGAACATAATCGTAAGCCACATGACCCATTGGACATTCCATGTTGGATATTTCACTGCTTTGCCGCGAACATTTGTCCAGGAAACAGGAGTGCCGCCCGGAAGTATATTGAGTTGCACATGTTTTATAATCAAAATGAAATCCTTGCGGCTTGCTGTCCCTCTCACGTTTTAGTGAACATATGCTAACGATGTGCAGGTTTGTTTAAAATCGTGCAACCTCTCAATATGGAAACCATCGGTTCAATCAGGTTAAAACAAGGTTTCTGGATGGATAGTTCCGGATGAATTTAAACTGAACGCGCGAAAGAGCGCATGCGTCTTATTTTGCCGGAAGAGGGGCGTTCTTCCTGATCCCGAGATTGACCTGCATTCTCAACGTCTGTCTTTACAGTCAGAGAATAGGTTTTTGGCTCAAATATTAGACACAAAACTAACCTCCATACACGGCGTCAAATATTTAAAAAACAGCTGCTAATTTCCTAGTATCAGTTTGACAACATGTAGTTTTTTTTCTGTTAGCCTATCTTATAGGTGCTGCCGGCACGGCCTGAGCTTCCGTCATAGAAAAAGTTTCATGTAAAGTGCAGGGACGGCCAAGCGTGTACTGGCGGGTGCGTTGTCGTGCGCAGACGCAGCTAGCTGGTCGGCCACCACGTTTCCAGCGATCTAATGGTTCCCTGGCTCCCAGCACATAACAAGGCGTTTGAGGGGGTAGATCGTGCATAAAAGAGAGTAAATCGACAAAAGTATAAAATATTTATGTTTTTTTCAGTGTTTTCAAAGCTGTTGTGACGCTCAGCGAGTCTAAGTATACAACCGCGCGTTGTAGTTATAATTACTTAATATGCCTGACGGCCACAGATACCGCATAGGCTTCTGCGGCGAAAATGTTTGTTTGGGAATGCAGTATACAGAATTTGAAAAGAATGGGCCAACAGCTGCATAAGACACGCCATTGTGGGGCTCTGACGCATCTGTAAAGAACTCTGGGCATGTGTGCTTGTGTTGAAGTTCGAGGAAGTGCGTGTGGATATCTGTATACAGTAGGCACCTGTTTAGTTATTTCCACGAAAGATACGTCGGAGTCTAAAACCTGCCACGACTATGGCAGCGGTTATGCTGCGAGAACCATCAGTGTTCTAGAAGTGGCACACCTGTTTCCTCAGCGAGGCTCCTCACACGGAGTGTGTAGGGCTCTCTCAGCGAAGGATGGTTGCGGAACAAGGCAGAATTGGACACATCATTAATTGTGGAGTGAGTGAGATGTTCCTCGTCTGCGTTCACCCTGAGATAGTACGTAAAAGACGTATGGCATATCTGCAGATGGAGCGACCATTCGTTTGACTCTGCATACAGGCTTTCTATGAGGCTAGTTCGAAAAGCACCCATAGAAAGGCAAATGCCTTGGTGATGAACCGGATCAAGCATCTTTAAAGCTGATAGTGTCATGGACTGGTAGGTTATAGTACCGTAATTGACGCGCGTGCGGACAAGGTTTCCATACAGATCCATCAGGCATTTTCTGTCACTGCCCAACGTAGCACATGACAACACGTTCAAAAGGATGCTTGTTTTTAAGCACCTTGTTTATTTAGCTTGTTAACTTTTTCTTTGTTATCACTTTTCTATTCAGGTCAGAATGACAAATATTGCTGTTCCCTTCTGCACATTCTATGTTGGTTACATGTATGTATGTATACATATATATCTCTTTGTGTGTATTATGAAGTCTTGGTTTGGATGACCTTTATTGGGCCCGAGGAACCGGCAGCCGACAGCTACGATGAATAAACCAAAATGATGATGCTACGCGACAACTATGAGGATGCATCAGCCACATATGATAATGATGATAATATACAGGTGAAGAGGATGTGTATACTAAATGCCCGCACCAATTACCCCCCCGTGAAAGCGGCCAGCCTGGTCGCAGCAAATCAAGGGGACAAATAATGTCGCATGAAGTGCTTCATAGGGGAGACATGGACGACCTCTGTAGTTCGATAACGGCGATCTGCTAGGGCTACAAGTGGCGTCACGCGAAAACTCGATGATGAAGTCTCTTCAAAAACTGTGTATGGCCTGATAAACCGTGGCTGAAATTCGCCACTCAAACCAGGTGTGCGAATAGGCGTCAAAAGGAGCACTTCGTCTCAAGGTTGGAAGGATACAGCACGATGCGATTCATTATAAACTAGCTTTCTGTCTTACTGTCAAGCTTCAGTGTTTATACGAGCACGTTGGCGGCACTGTGCGAGTCGTAAAACGCATTCCTCTGAAGAGAATGGAGATGAATTCGTTTGGCAGTTAAAGAAATAGACGTCTAGGAAAAAAGTAGTGAAGCATCCATAAACTAGGCAAAATGGTGATTAGCCGGTTGTCCAATGAATGGCCGTATTGTAGGCAAAAGTGGCGAATGGCAGACTACGTTCCAGTTTTTGTGGTCTGGTTGAATATAGGTGGTGATCATGGCAGCAAGAGTGCGGTGGAATTGCTCAGTGAGGCCGTTAGTCTGGGGATGATAACTAGAGGCAGTATTGTGAGTTGTGCCGGAGGCGTGAAGAAATTCGTTCACTAGTTGTGAAAGAAAGTCTCTTCCACGGTCACTGAGCAATACACGTGGATCACAATGACGCAGTATAATGGCTCGGAGGATGATATCGGCAATTTCAGAAGCTGAACCAGTAGTGACGGATGCCGCCTCGGCGTAGCACGTCAAATGGACAACGGCTGTTACTATCTACCGGTTTTCAGCAGCACTGACTGGAAGGGGGCCATAAGGATTGACGCCTACAACTTCGAATGGTGTGGCTGCGCACGGAAAAGGCTGTAGTGTACCGGCTGGAGCGGATGTTGGTAGTTTTTTACATTGGCAGGTAGTGCAGGACCCGGCGTACCAAGCTACACTAGTGGTAATGCCTGGCCAATAAAACCGACTTCGAAGGCAATCGTAGGTTTTATGGTGACCAAGGTGACCAGCAGTCGGATGGTCATGAAGCGCTCTGAGGAGTTCGGACTGAAGCGATCGGGGTAAAACGGAAACCCAGCGCTGACCGTCAGAATAGTAAATTTTGCGGTACAGCACCAAGTTTGCCAGCCTAAATTGCGAGAGTTGGCGACGGAGCCTTGCATTAGGTGGACGGGAACTGCCAGTGAGGTAGCCTATACTACAGCGACAGTATGGGTCAGCCAATGGTCGAGAAGAAAAATCGTGGCGTTGTCCGAAGGCAGCTGGCGTTGTCCGAAACCGCCGTAGCCGTGGACCCCGAGGGTGTGTTGTGCAAAGTGATTGCGGAAACCCCGAGTGGAGTCACTGGTAGTGGGCAGCGAGAAAGAGCATCGGCGTCACTATGCTTCCTGCAACACTTGTATACGATGTCAAAACCATATTCTTGGTGGCGTAGAAACCAGCGGCCGAGGCGTCCCCACAAGTTGTTGAGTGTCGAAAGCCAACATAAAGCGTGGTGGTCGGTCACAATGATAAAATAGCCGCCGTGCAGATATGGACGAAATTTCTGCACTGACCAAATGATGGCGAAACACTCGTGCTCGGTGATCGTGTAGTTCTTCTCGGCTGTGGAGAGGACGCGGCTGGTGTATGCAACGACTCGCTCTCGTGAAGTGTGGTCCCGTTGCAGGAGCACGGCTCCGAAACCATGGCCACTAGCGATGTGTGCAGGAAGGTCGGCGCATACTCGTGAAAATGAGAAAGTACAGGGTTGGTCATCAGGGCACTGTTCAACCTGTCGAAAGCCGATTCACCATCCTGAGACCACTGAAAGGGCATACCGAAAGCAAGTAGCTTATGGAATGGTGCGGCTATTTAGGCAAAGTTTTGTACGAATCGCCGAAAGTAAGAGGCAACACCAAGGTATTTTCACAAATCTTTTGGTTTGTCAGGGCGAGGGAAGCGAAGAAATGCAGCAGTTTTACCAGGGTCTGGACGAATTGCGTCCTTGCTCACAACATGACTGTGATGGTTAAGGAACGTTCGTCACTATGCTTGTTGATAGCGGACGAGAAAGGATTAACATGAACTTTTTATTCATGGCATCGGTGGAACAGCTGACGGCGCACGGATACGCTATCGTGTGCAGCGCCGTTGAGTCGGACGACGCGGCCAACCCAGCAGTCAGGGTCGCAACTCCGGAGGTCCAGGATCAGGCCACGGCTCACGAGGACCACACCCGGTAGGCCTCGCCCACGAACCTGCTCACGGCCACTGCACCCAGGCAGGAGCCGTTCGGCAGGTCTCGGCCTTGAACCTTGAGCAGACACACCGGAGCTCGACCTGGCCGACACGTACGGGTCTCACGTCCGGCTCAGGAACGCTGCCAGGAACTCGTCCTCTCGAGCGGCGCACCGCTTCCTTTGCCTTCGTGGCTTCTACCCTCGAGCTCTATTTTCCGCATGTTCCTTCTTCTTGGCCAGGGCACCGCCAGGTACCTTCGAGTGCACACTGCAGCTCATGAGCTCGTGGCCCACGTCCGAATCTGGCGCATCACTCGGCACCGCTCGGCGATCCTAGATTCAGCCGGCAACTTCCCTGGCATCTGGATCCTCGGCCACCCTGGACCTCGCCCGGTTCCGTGCTCCTCTGTGCGCACTCCCGCGTCTCGCCCGGCAGAACGTCTCGCTCGTCCCTTGCCGTTGTGCGAAGCTCTGGTGACACCGGCGCTTGATGACATGGGTGCAGCCACGGAGCAGTCAACCCGCATCGGAGACGTGATGCTCCATGCGGGGCATGGCCAGCCCGTCCAGCGAAGAGCGTGCGCCGAGACGCGATGCTCGACGCAACCGTGACCATTAGGCAGGCCACGTTCATCGCTGTGTCTAGCGGTTGACCGTGGAGACGCCTCGCCGAGATCCGCGATGCCCTCGGCAGGGAAGAGAACAGCAGGTCAGGCTCCGCCCCGAGATGCAGTACTCGTGCCGGCAATGCCGCCCCAGCTGGTGGTTGGACGGCAGCAGCGTGGACGGCCGCGTTCCCTGGCCGGAACCTGGCTCGCCTGCGTCCGACGCTTCGGCCTGCTGTCTCCCGTCGGCCGCTGCTTCGGCTCGTCCCCAGCCACAAAGCCCACTGCCACGTGATGGTCGCCCGTGGCCCAATCGTTGCACGCCACCTCTATGGGCCACCACAGGTCATCAGCTGATTCGCTGACACTCACGCGCACATTACACGCGCCTTGCCCCGCACTTCCGTCGTTGTCGTTTTCTTCACTCATCACAATGACCGAGGACCTTGATAGATCTGCAGGCAGAATGGCACTTCTTGGTGTTAATTTGAAGACCAGCACCCGCAAGACAAGTCAAGACCTCGTCCAAGCGTTGCAGATGTTGAGGAAACATCGATGAAGAGACAACAATGCCATCGAGGTAATATAGGCAAGTCTTCCTATTCAGGCCACGCAGCACGGTGTCAATCATGTCCTCAAAAGTTGCGGGCGCATTGCATAGACCGAACGGCATAACATTGAATTCATATAGACAGTCTTGGTTTGCGAACGCAGTTTTTTCTTTATCATCTCCGTGCATGGGGATTTGCCAATAGTCGTAACGCAAGTCGAGGCTCGAAAGGTTTTCAGCAGCCTGTCAGGAATCGAGGGCATCATCGATGCGTGGCATGGGGTATACGTCCTTCCTAGTGATCTTATTGAGTGCTCGGTAATCGACGCAAAATCGCACGGAACCGTCTTTTTTACGCACCAGAACGATGGAAGACGACCAAGGACTGGTTGAGGGTCGGACTATCTCCCATTGCAGCATATCGTCTACGTTTTCTTCCCTGATTTTTCGTTTGGCTAGAGAGACGCGCTATAAATGGCGGTGCGGAATCGATGTTCCGTCGGTCTGAATACGATGTGCTGTAGCGGTTGTCTGGCCCAGGGCGGATGAATGAACGTCAAAAGAGTTTGCATGTTTTCCAACAAATCAAGCAGCTGCTGCTTCTGTGAGTCTGTCCAGTCTTTGTTGATGGCTGCAGTAAAGGCCGAGGAAGCAGCATGATCTGCTGAATGGCCTTTAGAGGAGACAGGGGTAAGATACACAACGCACACAGGCTCCAGATCGGCAACACAGGCGACAGTAGTGCCCCGTGGCAATAAAAGTTTATCTGCTGTGGTGTTGGTAGCAGCGACGAGAGTTGATCCATTGTTGCAGCGAGACACACTTGATGCGAGTGCTATGCCTTTATTAAGGCAACGGGGGGACGGAGTGACCAAATTGTCACCAGAGTCGACGTCGTTGGACAAAACTGTGACTAATTGATGTTCGTGTGGTGGTAACTCGATGTTTACAGTAGCGATGAGTCGAAGTGGTTTGTAGGTTTCGGCGTTGAGTAAGTAGTCTGTGCCAGTAAGATGGACGACACAATGTGCACAACAAATAGCCGCAGAAGCAGAGGAAAGAAAGTCCCCGCCTAAAAGGAGTTCGTGGGAGCATGGGGATAGCACGGTGAATTCTATATGATGAAGAATTTCGTCGATTAGTACACGGGCAGTACAGAGTGCGGAAGGGCGAATCATTGTTTCCTTGGCTATACCCAGCGTTGGCCCATCATAAGGCATCGTGATTTTTTGAAGACGGGCACACAAATCAGCACGAATAACAGAAAACGCAGCCCCAGTGTCCACCAAAGCATGAACGTCCACTCCCTCAACTGTGATCGCAATCATATTGTAAGGGCGCGCTGGAGGAATTGGAGTCCTGTGTCGGAATGCAGTTTGTCCTCCAAAAACTGCATCGCTTAATTTTCCGGACGCCGATCAAAAGCGAGGGAAGCAGGCATAAGAGGAGAAGAGGGGCGACGGTAGGGCGGTGGTGAACGGCGTCGGGTTGATCGATAACTACTGCAAAGTTCACCCGATGCTGGCGGAGATGGAGACCGACGCGGCGGTGACGAATAACGGCGGCTCTGGTACAAGGCTCCTGCGGTATAGTTCCGTTCGCGCATGTCGTACCCTCGACGCTCGTCTTGCTAGCGCTTGCGGCAAAAGCGTGCAATGTGACCACGATAGCCGCAATATTAGCGCATAGGGCGAGTCAATCGATAAGGACGGTAGTAGCTTGCGCTAACTGCACCGCGAGAGAGAGCAGTTAGAGAGAGAGATGACGGCTCAAGCGGTGGGGATGGAAAGCTCGTGGGAAAGCTTGTGGGAGGTGCAGCAGCAAACGACGCGTACGTTCGTGGCGGGGACATCTACCTTACAGTGCCTGGTGGCGTGGCGGTGGTGTGCGGAAACGATGGGAGAGTACGAGTGACCGTGGGCTGCGGGTGGGCCATGTGGGTAATGGATGTGAGCTCCTCATATGCCATCCCGCAATGACGTTGAAGAAGTCTGAATGGGACACATTGAGGGTAATATGAATCCCATTGATTCTCATTCTTCGCGTATAATCACTCTTATCGTGTCTCTTAGGTTTGCAACAGAATCGAAAGTTGGGCTAGTTGGATATGCATGGTATAACTATAAGTTAAAGCACACGAAAAACAGACAGGAAGACAGGACAAGCGCTTTGGTCGGATCCGCTGTGATACGGGCTGTGTCACTCTCCGGTCGTAAGTGCATAGACTCAAGTTCTTCGAGGCGCTGACAGGTTGTCGCAACGTCAGCAACGGTAGCCGGATATTTAATTGCAAGGGCATTGAATGCGACGGGTGCAATCTCCTTAAGAAGCTGGCGCACCTTGTCTGACTCTGTCATTAGTGTGTCAACCCGGCGGCAAAGTGAACGAACATCCTCGATGTTGGATGTATACGACTCCCCGATTTGCTGTTTCCGAGTCGCGAGCGCTTTCTTTGCGAGAGCGGAACGAACAGCCGGTGTGCACAATACATGGTGAAGCTGATCTTTGAAGGCTGACCAGTCAGGGATGTCGATGAAGTGGTTGAGAAATCACGTCTTCGCGACACCCGTGAGGTAGAATGACACGTGAGCGAGTTTGTAGGTGTTCTCCCACTGGTTAGCAGCGCCGACACGTTCGAAATCATCCAGACATTCCTCCACTTTTTCGCCGCGCATACCAGTGAAGGGATGGGGCTCACGATAGAGGCTGTTGATGACGTGAGAAGGCGTGGCACGCGGTTGTAGAGTGGGAACGGCTGCAGGACCGACCACATCTTGGTGCGACATATTTCCGGACACCTGGCCCAAGCGGCGACCTGAACGTAGCTACAGGGGGTAGAGTGGTCGAGAGGATGGCGGGAGATGTAACAGCACGCTCCACCACGTATGAAGTCTTGGTTTGGATTACCTTTATTAGGCCCGAGGAACCAGCACCCGACAGCTCTGATGAATGAATCAAGATGATGATGCTACGCGACAACGATGAGGATGCATGAACCACGCATGATAATGATGATAATGTACAGGTGAAGTGAATGCGTATACTAAATGCCCACAGTATGTACGAATGCGGGTATATATATATATATATATATATATATATATATATATATATATGCAGGCATGGTGGCTGAGTGGCCGTAGCGTTGCATGAAGTCAAGTAGATCCTCCGTGAGCGGTCACAACGTGGTTTATTTCGACATTTCGGCCTAGAGTCTGGCCTTCATCAGGATTGAAGGTACAGTTTGTTGGTGCTCAAATCAGAGGGAAAGATGGAAATAAGACATAAAAAAAGAAAAAATAGAAGAAAAGGAGAAAATAAAGAAAGGAAAAAAAGAGAAAAAGAATATAATGTGGACACCCCCGGGCACCCCCTTCCACTCTTCCTTCCACATACCCCTCCATCTCTCTCTCTTTTCTACCCTTCACCTTTCTGATGCCAGCGGTCTGTGTATGCTTCCTTTCACTAACGCATTCTTCCCGACCAGACAGCGCCTCCTGGCTCTGGCGGTTCGGTGTTGAGCAAAAAGAGTTTTTTAGGAAGTTTAAGCCTTTAACTATACTAAGCGCCCCGTCGACATTTCGTCGTAGAAAGAGGGGTGCCGCGTATTGCGGCAGAGGCTGGTAAGCGGGCGCAATGCGAATTCCTTGCCCGCTTCTGGATTACGTGAGCAGTAGGGGCCTCCCGACTGTGCAAAGGGTTGCTGTTGGGCATGTCATGCTTGGCACAGTTGATTGGGTAGTAAAGTAAAAACAGAAAACAGACGACAGCTGTACTTAAGAAGAGTAGTTACACTTGTAGTTGTTTTGATTTCTCCACTGCCTTTCGCAGTTGCAGTGCCGTGAACTCAGTTACTATTTTCATTATTGCCATTATTGTTTTCTAATGCTTTAATTGCTACAAGTGTACCAGGATTCTCATTTATTCATCTATCGAGTGTGTTAAATTGGAGGATAAGGTATGACTCTCGTTGTTCACGTTCTCGGTTTGATTTAAATTCCATCTCTAAGAGCGTTACTAATAGTTTGTCGAATGCACGGTCGGGAAGATTAGGATGTTTTGATAAGGATAGAATTGGGGCTGATTTCGCATGGGCTCTGTGATTATTGAAGCGAATCCCAAATGGTGTTTCTGTTTGTCCGATGTGCTGCATGCTAGAAACGTTGCATTCGAGTAGGTATACCACACTAGGGGAATCGCATGTTAGGTTTCTTCGTATAGTAATCGAAAACTTGGATTGTGTGCTGGTTGCTTTGTGTGTTTCCCGCATCGCCTTACATACAAGACATGATGACATTAAACAAGGTCCGCATGAAATATTGAGGGTTGAGGTTTGAGAGTGATTGATATGTGGGGTTTAACGTCCCAAAACCACTATATGATTAGGAGAGACGCCGTAGTGGAGGGCTCCGGAAATTTAGACCACCTGGGGTTCTTTAACGTGCACCCAAATCTGAGCACACGGGCCTACAACATTTCCGCCTCCATCGGAAATGCAGCCGCCGCAGCCGGGATTCGAACCCGCGCCCTGTGGGTCAGCAGCCGAGTACCTTAGCCACTAGACCACCACGGCGGGGCTGAGGTTTGAGAGTGTACAAGTGTTTCTTTGTGTTTGAGAGTGGACAAGTGTGTCTTTGAGGTTGCGTGGTCATCGGTAAACGACGCCTGGAGAGGTTAGGAAAGCGGGTTTCAGACGTTCACTTTGTTCCAGAATGTTGTAATGTCGTTTAAGGATTTTGTTTACATCAGGGAAGTTTGTGCTGTAAGTCAAGCAAAGGTTTGTTCGTTGTGGGCCTTCTTGCGGAGGTCGCTTCATAAGTAAGTCATCAAGCTTCAGTTTTCTCGCTTTTTGAACAGCGTTGAGACGTCCCCGCTACGCCACCGATTACCAAAGAGAGGGAAGACCACTCAACCCCTTGTCTATCCGGTTCCCTCTTGGCTATGTGTCTCAATCACTTCTCACATACAGGGATTTGTGCTGGGACCGGAATGTAAGAGATGCTACGACCTGTTTCTGTTTACTGGTTCATTTAATTTATTACTAACTGCCAACATCGTATACCCGCGTACGTCAACCACTACAAAAAATTATAACACATAATTTAGACACTCGCGACGTTCGACACAGGGCAGGCACATAAAGTAACTGCAACAATACAATGGTATGCATATATAAAGAAAACACCCGACGACTCAAATGATCAAGTTATCAATGAATAAAACCACGCAATGTCTCGACACGCCAGCTCCCTTCCCACAAAGCTAATCTAAAAAAAGTGCATAAAGCTAGTCTCACGAAAGGTCTATATTGACGGGGGTTTCGGAGCTGGCTGTTCGAGTCGGGGCTAAGGGCTTCTTCCTGGGGTCATTGTCCAATTCGTCAGCGTCTTCATCGTCTTCATCATCGTCGCCTTCGTCGTGCCTCTCAGTGATTTCCATCTTAGTCCTCTTTCGTAACGCTCCATTCACTCGCCTCATATCCCTAACTTTCATTTCTCATCGTACCGTCCTTGCCCCAGTCGTCATCTCATCGCCTCTTATCACTATCTCTTCGCACCATTATCTTCCTTTTCCATTCTGTCTCTCTACCATCTCGAGCTCATCGCACCGTATCTGTGACTCTCCTCGTATCGTCTCGTAGTCCCTTCTTGTAGGACCCGACTCCGCCCTACCGGGGCACCAAACCAATTTTGCCACTGTTCGCATGACACATTTCTCTATCAGTCGGTGTGTGTCATCTTCTACGGCCGCCCCCGCGTCCCACACCAATAGAAAGCCCCCTCCCAAACAAAGCCGAGCAAGTAACAATGTACAAACTCAAGCCTCAGGGAGAGAGATGGATGAGCCGCACGAAGACACTTTAGTTACGGGCGAACACTGGTCCCGATGCTTCCGACAAAGTGCGTCATCTGTAATGGCCAACCTCCGGAGTTTACAGTGTTGTGCCAAAATGTTTTCGGCCGAACCGATTGCCCCGGTTTCTGGTACTTGATGAGCCGATGTCCAGAACGAGTCTCGACGTCTCCATGCAGCTCGGTGTCTCCTGCGAAATTCTCCGTAGCCGCCGCTTCTTCGTAATTCAACGCCGCGGGTGGCCATCCGCACAGAACGCGGTAATGAGCCCTAGAGCCACGGAGGTTGACGGAAAGTCAGACCGGACCCGGCCCAGGCGCTGCGGCAGGGTCGCATTCCCTGAACCAACAAAAGGTGCTCTGCTGCTCCCCCATGCCACAAATCTGAAGGATGCGCGCGGGTTATTGCCACCGTACACTGTCACCCTGTCTGTATACCACAAGGCCCCGCCCAGTCCTCGTGTTTGCGCGGGGGGGAGGGGCGTGAGAACGGTAGAAATAATCCTTCCAGGTACTCCACTCCGGAATGCGCATTCGTTACACCGAAGGTTTTCTTTTTCTGTTTTTTATGCGTGGGTTTAAAACGAGCGAAAACATTCTGAAAGGACCGGGGTTCAGTCCGTGTTTGCGGGGACGTTACAGCGTCATCAATTACATGTGGGGGTATTTTTGTTTCTGGAGCATAAGCTTTAGCCTCTGTGAGCTCGCGTCAAAATCAGCGTCTCTTGAGCAGATTCGCTTAAACCGGTGAGCCTGGCTGTATGGGATACCGTTTTTACAGTGGCGCGGGTGATCGCTTTGGTAATGGAGGTATTGTTGTCGATCCGTTGATTTGCGATATAGAGTTGTACAGAGCTTGTCCTCTTCTATCGCTATGGTGAAATCAAGAAAATTTACAGTTACTTGCGAGTATGTGTGCGTGAAGTGTATGTTCGGATGTGCAGCATTGTAAGTGTCGATAAAGCCGAGAAGTTCGTCCTCGCTGTGGGTCCAAATAAGAAAGACGTCGTCTATGTACCTTCTGTATAACAGTGGTTTCAAGGAATTTTGTGCAAGAAATTCCGATTCTAGCTTTCCCATAAATATGTTGGCGTAATTGGGTGCCATTTGGGTGCCAATAGCGGTCCCGCTGATTTGTCAAAAATACTCTTGGTTAAACTCGAATAAATTTATTTCGAGGACCATCCTCGTCAAAGTTGCAATGGCAGAAACATCTGGGGTGTTAGATTGTCTATGATTTGTGTACATGTTTTTTAACGCAGCTATGCCGTCATCGTGAGGAATATTTGTATACAATGAAGAGACATCAAGTGTAACCAAGTACGAGTTTTTTGGCACACACAGACCTGCGATGTCTCGCAGAAAATGTGTGGTGTCTTTTATGTACGACGCGAGGGTGCATGGAATGTGGCTTATTAGTTTGTCCACGTACCTTGATATAGGTTCAGTTATTGTACCGATGCCTGATATGACTGGTCGACCTGGGTTACCGGGCTTATGAATTTTTGGAAGGATTTAGAAGTGAGCTGGTTGAGGGTATGCTGGTCGCATCAATTTGTGGTCAGTGTTGGTTATCTTTTTTGCATCCAACACTTTCTTTAGTTTTGTTGATACGATACGTTTGTATTCGTCTGTTGGATCACCTGGGAGGCGTTCGTAAAATTTTACGAACCCCCATGCCTCGGAGGCTGCTTAGCCTGTCTGAAAGACCCTTCACACTCAAAATAAAGAAACTTTCCGCCCCCCCCCCTTTTCTATGGAATTTGAGTAAACGCATCGCAGAGTGGTGGGGCTATGGCGTGAATGTTGCCTACTCGGGTACGGTTTGGGAATGTTTATGTGTTATTTCGTCGTCCTTATTCTTATTTATATAAAGAGGAAGCAGCGTTGCCTGCAACGTGAAGCGAAAGCCAAATAAAGTCACCCTTGACTGAATTTCGAACGCGCGACTGAGCGGTTGTGCAGCGCGTGAAGTTTTTTTTACTAGCAGACACTGCCTGCACTAATCCTGCGAGGCGAGAGAGGGAGAGGAGAGGGACACTTTTGCGGGTGTCTTTCTGGGCCGGCAGGAGACGCGAGACAAAAGCAAGTGCAGTATGGGTGTGGACGGTACCCCACCGACACCAAAGTGCGACATAGTACGAGAATGAAATGCTCTACATTTGAAAGTAGTGATGAGTCATAATTCATATTCGCTCGTGCAAATATGCTACAGCAGAATAGTAGAGGTTCTGTTCAAGAAAACGACCTGACAAAGGCCCGAAAGTTGATACCCATATGATTGTCCGCCGTGGCCTGGATCATATATTAGTGGAGCAGAGTGTGAAACGCCTCAGCGTTGCCTAGGGTTAGAATGCCTGTTACATCCCAAATGCGGCAATCAGAAATTTCCTTCTTTAGCATTAGCATAACATCCCGCGTCAAAAGGCCAGGCTGAAAACCTAGCATATTATGAAAATACAGACGCCTACTATGTATATACCCGGAAACCCTGTTGAATATAGCTAGTTGAGCTACCTTCCCTGTACACGAGGTTAGCGATAGTGTTCTAATGTTGTCCAAACTAAAGGGTTTGTCATGCTTTGAAATGATGATAACCGAGTCCTCTTTCAATACATCAGGCACTTCACCTGACTCCCATACCCAGTTAACCTCCTTAGTGAGCAGTTCCACTGTCTCATCGTCAACTTTTGTATTAGCTTGCTGAAATGTTAACCGGTCCCGCCGCTGATATGCTGTTTCAAATGCGCAGCACCACCCTGATATCCTATTCTGTGAAGGCCTTGTTTAGCCTCTCCGCTGTCTTGCGCTCAATTTGCGGATAATCCGCATCTTTCGACGAACCTATGGGGATGTGTCTGTCTACGACCACAATCAAAAAGAATTGATCAGTAACTCCCTCCCGTTTCATCACCCTGCATGATCACTCGGTTTTCTCTTATTGCGTGCTCACAAGCAGCGCCGCCCTGCACCCGCTTCTTCAAGCGTCTTCTGCACAGTATGGCCTTTTCCACCAACTTTTTTCTGTGGTAGATTCAACAGTGTAAAACGTTGCACCCAATATGGCATGCATATGGTCATTAGCGCACCTAATAATGGAGCCTTTTTCACTGCAGTTCACAAGAAACCTCAAAAGAGCCAAAGAAACGTCGCTTGAGTGAGACAGCAACACAAGAGATCAAAATTACTTTGGGTCATGCATTTGTATCAAATACTTTTGGCTTGGTATGATTACATTTGGCAGATGGCATGCCCCGCAAACAGCGCCCTTAGAAAAGATACCACTTATTTGAATGTAAATTATAGTTCGCATTTGGCACCCCGTATTAAGCACTATGAGTGATTGCCCCAATTTCACAAGATGGGAGCTTTGAATAGGCACAGCGATGACACGACGCACAAAACAACGGTCGTTTCTTTTTTAACAACAGATCATGCCGCAGCAGCAAAGGGCAAAACACAATGTAAAATCAATGTGCTCTACGTATAAAACTCTTTCAGTAAAGACGCGTTTTGCTTTCGCATTTGTATTTTCGCCTGCCACAATCTTAGCTGAGAAATGACGCCGCATGCCAACACAAATGACAGATAAGGCTTGATTATCCACTTTTCTTTAGCATGCGCAGCTTTGAAGCTGCAATTTCGCATAGTCGAATTTCTGTCGTATACTTGCCAGCATTTTCTTCTATGCTCCATGCACAATATAGATGATTCGTTGGCGTTCCATACTATGCAGTCGTGCCTGCCCCTGTTTCAGACCTCAGTTGGCTGCTCGGACTTTCCTCTACGAAAACCACTTCCCACACCATACTCGACTGAGCGGTCACTGCCTGATTGTCAAATCGATGCTCGAGTGCTCGGCTGGTTTCCTTTTTGGCTCAGAGGAGGCCAACATACAATGTCACTCATGTGAGGTGCCCTCTCTGTGGGTCATCTCAACTAACGCAAAACCAAACGATCCGATGTTGAAAACTGTCCAATCGGGATCATTCAATATTGTTTTTATTCAAGAAGGTGAACTGCATCTTTAATGATACTCACTTGCCGTCGTCGTCCACGTAATATTCAGTGAAGTTGCAGTTTGAAGCACCACCAATCCACGTTTTCTGCCAGTAAAGGCAAGTATGGTTGTTTGTTCTGTTTGTACGCTTGTACAACCATATTTTAGTCTCGTTTTTAAATATCTGTGTAAGATAAGGTACATATCAGCTATCATGAGCTTTTGTAGTTCACGTTACATGTATTATCACACAGGGCACATATTGGCAATGGTACACATGCGCCGTGACACAAGAGGTGACCAGTAAAAGAGCAAGGGATTGTGGGATGCACCGTCTGATACCGGCTTCCGGTTCGAGAAGACTAGACAACGGCAAATCGCTTCACCGCAAGCCTCAGATTGTTCGGGATTCGCACGCGCGGTAACCCGTTTATCTTCATCCTGATAAATCATGGTCGCTCGTTCAGCCATTGGCTGCTCGAACTCGAGCGTGCAAGGCAAACGCAGGCATTGATTCCCATGTATTGAAGACAGAAAAATGAGATGGGCTGCGACTGGGAAGAGAGCCACAATGACAAGTAGCCTTTGAGTACGGAACTTTGAAGCCAAAGTGTGCCAAAATCATTTTATCATAGGTACGTGCGTATTCCACATAAACGAAAAAGCTTACGCATGAATTTGCTGCGAATATAATATTGAGAAATAAATTTTCGCGCTGGCGCGCCCAACAAAGGTTTTATGGGAACGAGCGGGTGAAATCTACCTGCCTTACGAGATCAGCGCCAGTCATTGCACCCATATAGATGCTAAAAACGCGAAAGCTTCTGTCAAAAGTAAGTTTACACAAAGCGCTGGACGAATTCATTTGAATTTATCTTTGTCAAACTGTGTGCCAGGACGGCGCCCAAATGAAGAAGAGCGTTAAACAAGCGCAGGCTTTCGATTATTCGGTGCCTTCTATGTCTGACTGTATTGTCTATGAGCCGCCGTGCCGAGCGGCTTGACCAGGAATAGCGTTCAAATAAGCATCTGGCTTCGACTAAGAAATGACACTTGTAGCGCACTAACAGATAGAAAAAAAATGATCTCAACGCACCTAATAAGTGTTGCGCTTCATGCCGATCGACTGACGATGTCGGCCGAAGCAGCGATCCAGAAATGAACTCTTAGCACACTGCTACAGCCATCCCCATACCCTAAGATCTTTAAAATGGTAACTTTTTATCTGCAGTAAAGTATTATACAATAAAAACTGTTTTGTGTATCGACTGATCTGCTAGCTAAACTGACAGTACCCCCGTGCAGCCTAAACACATTGCAGATAATTTTAGTGCGATAAAATGTTTCCTGAACGTTCATGGCTTTCGTAGCTTGTCATCGTCACAGTCACGGTTGGTAAAAAAAATCAACTTCTGAAGCACTGACATTGCACGGTGAGGTGCTTTTTTCAACGCACGGTGAGGTGCTTTTTTTATGGTTATGATGGGCCTGTACGTTTCATGCGTTGCATCTAAGTCATTAGGCACATTGAAGTGTCTTTAGCCATTAGGGCATATTAAAGATATCTATCAACATATTGCACACTCGCTTAAAAGCGAAGTTAACTGGAAGTGCAAATATTCTTTCCCACGCCTGCTTCTGTGTTTGTGTGTGTGCGTGTGTGCACGTGTCCGTGTGTGTGCACGTGTCCGTGTGTGTGTGTGTGGGTGGGTGGGTGGGTGCGAGTGCTATGTAGTACAACAGGACCAGCCGCAATCCACGTCAGCCCCACCACCTAATGACGTAAGCACGGATTTATCACCAGCGCAAAGACAGCGGCTAGTACATCTACTTCCCCAGTTCAAAGACTGTTTTTCATCGAGCTCAAGAGTCAGGCAAACGCCACTGACGAAGCACCGGATAATAATGGAGGAGACAGCAAGGCCAATACGACAGAACCAATACCGCGTAGCACCGAAAAAGTGGAAAGCAATCCAGGAACAAGAGAAGAAAATGCTCGATGATGACGTCATCCAGCCAACAAGAAGTCCTTGAGCATGCATCGCCCTTGTGCTCGTTAAAAAGAAACACGGAAGCTTGTTATTTTGTGTCGACTACCGCAAGCTGAACCATGTGACAAAGAAAGACGTATACCCATTACCGCGCATCGATGATTCACTCGACAATCTGAGGTATGCACGCTAGTTTTCGCCAATGGACCTCAAAAGTGGGTATTGGCAAATTAAGGCCGATGACCGAGATAGAGAAAAACAGGCTTTTGTAACGCCTGACGGGCTTTATGAATTTAAAGTATTGCCCTTCAGATTGTGCTCAGCTCCCGCAACATTTCAAAGACTAGTGGTTACCGTTCTGTCAGGCCTTAAGTGGAAGACATGTCTGGTCTACCTGGACGACGTAATTGTTTTTTTTCAAAAACATTTGAGCTCCAATTTTTAGGCCATGTGGTGAGCCATGAAGCTGTTTGATCTGATCCCGATAAGACTCCGGCCGTCAAACAATTTCCGGTGTCAACAGATAAGAAAGCAGTAAGGCGTTTCCTTGGCCTATGCGTATACTACCGAAGCTTTATTGCCAATTTCTCACACATATCCTCGCCGTTAACACGACTCACAAGAGAAAATGTTTTGTTCACATGTGGCGACGATCAACAAGCGGCATTTGACGATCTCCGACAATGCCTGCAGACACCACCTGTGCTTGCTCACTTTGATGAGGATCCTCCTACCACGGTCCACACAGATGCCAGCAACGTGGGTTTAGGCGCTGTATTTGTCCAGTGGCAAGACTCAGCCGAGGACGTGTTCACATATGCCAGTATGACGCTTTGTCGCGTCGAGTCCAACCACTCCACAATGGAGAAAGAGTGTCTTACTGTCGTATGGGTGGTTATGAAGTTTCGTTCGTACTTCTACGGTCGTTCCTTCTACGTTCATTTTCTGTGCTGGCTGACCAACTTGAAAGAGCCATCTGGTCGGCTCGCACGGCGTAGCTTACGCCTTCAAGAGTTTGATATGACGGTCGTGTACAAGTCCGGATGACAGCACGCCGACGCCGATTGCTTATCAAGGTCACCGATAAAGTGTGACGATGACACGGAAGACGACAACATGGAGTTTGTAGGAGTTGTCAGCACCACTATGATTTCATGCAAGCAAAAGGAAGACAGCGAATGGCTTTATCTTATTGAATTTTCGAAAGGCCGGATAACAACCGTCCCTAGAAGATTCGCAAGGAGCCTGCCGTCATTCTGCCTACGTAGTGGTGTTTTCGATAAAAAGAACAGTTCTCTCAGAAGACACACCCACCTACTTGTCGTTCCGACGCCAATTCGTGAGCAAATACTTAGTGCTTGCCACAATGAGCCAACGTCCGGTCATCTCGGATACACACGCACATTGGCCAGAATCCAACAGAAATACTACTGGCCAAGACTTCCAGCTATTGTGAAACATTACGTGCGCAATTGCCTTAATTGCCAACGACAAAAATCGCCAACGTTAAAACCAGCTAGACTATTACAACCAATTCAAGTGTCAACGGTACCTTTTTCTCAAATAGGAATATATTGTTACGTGGAAATATCTCTTCGAACCATATCCGACTTCCCATGCTAGCAACAAGTGGGTAATAGTCGCCACTGATTATCTTACGCGAACACGCGGAAACAAAGGCTTTGTCAAGTGGCACCGCGTTGGAAATGTATGATTCTTGATAGAAAACATCGTCCTGAGGCACGGTGCTACGACAATCTTATTAACAGATTGAGGTACCGCTTTCACGGTTGCGCTATTGAAGACAGTGCTTGAGCTCAGTGGAACAGCCCATCGAAAAACCATTTTTTATCATCCACAAACGAGCCGCTCAACAGAACGCCTCAACAAGACTGTTGCCGACATGTTGAGTATGTAAATTGATGTGGATCACAAGAACTGGGACGACATTTTTCTGTATATCACGTTCGCCTATAATACAGCGCAGCAAGAAACTACACGAAGAACGCCGTTCAGTCTCCTTCATGGCCGTGAAGTGACGACGATGCTTGACACCATGTTACTGCACGACCGCAATGACATCAATTTATCAGTGGATACAGACATCAGTGGATACGTGTCTCGCGCTTGCTTCTTCAGTGGCTTTGTTATCCTGTGTTTTCCCGTGGAATGTTTGTTCAGTCGACCGGCTCTACCATGGCGAGGATCTTGCCCTCCTAGAGAGAGGACTTCGTTGTCATCTGGCATCTCTTCGGACACCACGTCGGTTTCATACTCTTGGCAGGAACGCCGGAAGAACCTGTGGTTTCCCTTCTTGCTGATGAAAGACCTGAAGCGGTGGGGTGTGATGATCTCACCACCCGGAGCTGCCTGGCGACCAGCCCCACCGACGAGCCACTGCGGGGTCGCCCCGGAAAGGAGCTCATACCATTGTCTTTGGCCACTTTTGACTGTCGCCATTTGCTGGATTCCATTGTATGGTTCGCCTCCAGCCTCCGGCGAACCTCGACAACATCAGGGAAATCTGGCGGAACTACCTTACGAGACGGAACAGGGCATAGAGCCAGGTATCACGTACCATGCTCCAGGTTAAGAAGGCTACGAGCTTCGACGACTGATCTCTGTTGACAATGGATGCTGTCCCCTGCCATTCGGGATCTCCATCCGCGAGGGGGCAGTCTGTTACGCTTCATTTTACGCGAACCCCTTTGGGCCCAAATGCAAGACCACGGACAGCGTGCAAACGCTCCCGGGCCTGTAAACGTATCGGGGGTAGAGGCGCAGAAGTGTATGCCCAGACGCCGAGGAACCTGAGACGCTGCTGCCGCGAAGGTCGTCATGTGCTGTGCGCGAGAACGCGGTGAGCTCATGGCTCATTCGCACCTGGCTCTTGAGTGTGGGAACGCCGGTGGTGTGATCCGTGGCGCGATCAGTCGCGTGATCGGTGGCGTGACCAGTGGCGTGGTAGGTGGTGCGAACACAAGGTGATCCATACTTGGTCATGTCTGGAGGCGCCTGACGTCACACAAGCGTCTGAAACCCTTTAAAAACGCGCAGGGAGAGACTGGGTGAAGCAGTCTGAATTGAGACTCTGCCGGAACTCTGCTCCTCGGCTTCTTACCTTTGTTTGTAAACTTGAATGTCCACTTTGGTCTAACTATGTAGTATTAAACTCTTTTGATTTGCTGTTCTGCGCCGTCTCGCCGGTACTTCCCTTCTCGTCGGTCCTGATGCAAGTTACGAGCACAACCTGCTGACGGCGGCGGTCAAGAGACACCCTTAACACTCCCTACTGCACGCGGTGCGGCACCTTCGGCCACGACACTGAGGGGTGTGAGGCTCCGTGCAGGAGGTGCGGGGGCAAGCATGGTACCCGTGATGGCTTCCGTAGACGATCCTATGTTGCGGCGGCACGTGGTCTTTCGACGGAGCAGGAGTCCGCTGAGAGCACGATTGCCCAGGCGGCTTGGTCTTGTGAGACGGGTGGCACACAACCACGAACTTACAGGTCCTGTGACCGCAGTCCCCCACACTCACTTTGGGTATGGTGATTCACAGGCGTGGCACTGAGCCCTCCAACGCTAGCGACTTCTTCGAAGCCGACGCGAACCGTCTTTCGACTACCGTGGCGCGTTCTGAGAGCACGAAAAACTCTAACAGCGCCGCAGTGCTCGGCGACATTACAACGGGCAGCGACTCGACAACCAGCTCCCCCGACTCGTCGCGCGCCGCCTGGGTAGTGGACACCTCAGCGTGTGAGGAGCAGGATTCTTCCGAGAGAGAGGCGAAAAGTGACGAAGTGGGGCAAGCGGCGCAGAGCATTAAGGACCGCGACTTTCCTCCGCTACAACGCGGACCTAGTTGCCAGGTGAGCTTTGATGACACCCCCATCCAAAGTCGCGGCCACTATGTTCTTCCGTCCGAGATTCCTGCAACGGCCCCAGGCCCCAGTCTCCACGCTGCTGCAGATGCCGGCTCACGCGAAGGAACTTCTTCCGAAATCATGAATGGGCCCGGCCTCGAAAAACGGCACCGATCCCGTTCGCGACGATGGCCGATAGTTGGCACAAAACCCGAGAGTACCGGGCGGGCAGAGAGTGCCGAGAGGGCCGGACGCCGCTCAAAACCACTCGAGGGTAGTAGTGACAGCTACGCAGCCCGCCGCAAGAATCCCAAGAAGTCACGTAAGGGCTCGGTCGGCGACGGCCTCCACACCGCTTCAGGCGACCAAGCAACGTGACCATGACAGGCGTCGATCTCCCCTACCTTTTGTTTCTTTTGCTCGCTAAGGCCCGTAGGGGCTGTAGATAAACAAGGACGTCACGGGCTCATCGTTTACGGGCACACTTGGCCACGCCTGCCACCCACGCCACCCTCCTCTCCTCCGAGCCTAATCATGGTTGCTGAGGCACACGCGTTTCCGCGCCACTCTTTCAGCCGGAATGCCCTCTCGCCCATGCCTAGCACGGTCAAACCCGACTCGAGATAAACGCGCTCCCTTTCCTGCATTCAATGGCGCCCACTCTGCTCACCCTCTCTACTCCTTTTATTCGCTGAAGCCTCGCCAATGGCCATATTCATGTTCACATATTGCAGCTGCCAGATGAGCCGCTTAGCCTCTTTTTTTCCTTCTCGCATTCCTTGGGTCACCGGAGACATGCGCCTTATAGCGCCCGCTGCCCTCCTACCAAGCCAAATCAATGACCCCCTCTCACACACACAGCATTAGGCCATGTCACAGTTTAGGTTTGCCACCTGGAACGTCCGCGGTTTCCGAGATAAAGCCAAACGACACGACATTTTAGCGTTTGCGCAAGCCGAAAAGATTGACGTCTTGTTTATCTAAGAAACAAACTTTCGGTCCCCGCTAGAGGTGGCTAAATTTAAGCAGTATTTCCAGGTTGATGTATTTTTCTCCTTGACTAACGCGAGGGCCTGTGGCGTTGGGGTGATCTTCATCACGGGCCGCTTCCGTCAGAAGGCTTTTTGCACCTTCGGCGCAAATGACAGGTCACTAATGTGCGACTTTTATGTCTTCCGATGGAGGCGGAAATGTTGTAGGCCCGTGTGCTTAGATTTGGGTGCACGTTAAAGAACCCCAGGTGGTCTAAATTTCCGGAGCTCTCCACTACGGCGTCTCTCATAATCATATCGTGGCTTTGGGACGTTAAACCCCACAAATCAATCAATCAACATTTATGTCAACGAAAAAACGCTGTCGTTTTGTAAACGTATACGTTCCGGTCACGAGGAAGTTCACAAATAACTTCTACCAAAAGTTACACCTAACTCTTGCAGATCCTCTCCCGCATGTACTATTGGGAGATTTTAACTGTGTTATCAACTCCCAAAGAGGCATCAGGAGACCGGGCCGAGGAAAGTTCACATACCATGCTAGGGAGTTGGTGGTGGTCTTGAAGCACTTGCGTCTAACAGGCGTCTGGCTACACGCGCATGGCGACCTTTTCGTCCCGACGCGCGCCTCACAGCTAAGGGCGTCTCGAATAGACCGGACGTACGTGCCCGATTTTTTACTCTCTTCGGTAGAGGCGTGCGAGGTTGTATCCCCACCGGCTGACTTAGCGAGACGTCCCGACCACTTTCTTCTTGTCACCACTCTGAAGGGATCCCCCGGAACCCGTAGCGACGACCAAGGCTGGCGGCTCGACTCGGCCGTTCTTCGAGACGAGATGAGCACTGAGCACATCAGAGTGTGCCTTCAAGCTTCCGTGGCAAATGTCTTTGAGGTAACGCTGGATTCCTGGGATACTTTAAAAGCAGAGTGAAGGAGAATCCTCCAGGGGGAAGGGAGAGCTAGGAAGCGCCGCATCACAGAACAGCTGAACGAGATCCTGCGCAGGATCCGCATTATTAGAGGGGTAGAAACCCTGACGGCTTGCACGCGAGATTACCTCGAATCGTTGAAGGCCGAGTACCCCTGCCTGCTCCAGAAACTTGCGCTCAGATCGCCCAGAAAGCGGAACAAATCCTCTAACCGGCTCGCGGCAGGCCCCAGCAAATCAACCAAAAACGGCTAGATCTGAATCACGCGGGTGAAGCACGCAGATGGCTAATTCGCTACAGATTCGGACGAGATTAGGATATCTTTTCATTACTACGCTGCCCTCTTCGGGGAAGCAGACCATACCAGCGCATACAAGCTGCAGAGATTTGCCAGAATCTCGCTTGCTTAGCGCGGGAAGAGACCAAAATGTTAGACAACGAGGATTCAGAGGATAAAGTGAAGTTAGCGATTACGAGCATGCCCCCGTACTCTGCCCCAAAATCAGACAGCCTCACAGCCCAATTCTACTCCACCTTTTTCGATGTCCTGAAGGGCGTACTGCTGTTCATGGCAAATATGGTGAGCACGCAACGCTAGAAACCTCCATACTTTGGGGAGAAGAGGAACGTGCTTCTTCTTAAGGAGGGCGCCCAGCAGGAGAAGCTGCCAGCCTGGCGGCCAGTAACGCTACTAAATGTATATAAAAACGTGGCTTCACTTCTAAACACTCGACCTAAACCTCTCTTACTGGACGTGGTTTCACCGCACCAGTCCTGCGCTGTCCCGGGCCGATCCATATTTGCCAATTTGACGGTCACTAGGGATACATTTGAGTACATGTCAACGAAGTCTCTGTCGGGTGCCTTCATAGCGCTAGACCAAGTGAAGGCATTCGACAGAGTCAAATACGGGTACATGTTTCAAGTTCTCCGCCAGTTTGGGATCACGGAGAGGTCGTCAAGGTGCTTGGCATATATTTTTACAGCGGCGGCGTGACGGAAACTACCTGGCAGCGGGCGCTGGAGCGGGCACAAATGGCAATAGAGCGCCTGAAAACCCAAAACATCACTTTATGCGAAAAGGCCTTAGTGGCAACGACTAACATCCGTGCCTTCACGTACTACGCCAGTCGCGTAGCCGTGATGCCCACAAAGACGGCAGCGCAGCTCACAAGAATGATCGGCGCCTTCCTTTGGGAAGGTAAACCTGCGCCCATCCGCCACAGTCTTCTCCACCTTTCAGCGGATGAGGGCGGCCTCAGCCTGAGCGACGTGCTTTCAACCAGCAAAGTGCTTGCACTGAAAACGGTAAGGACACTCTTAAAAACAACTGGCTATGTGGGGAAGAGCATCATGCGGTAATGGAGCAGCACGAATGCCGCTTTTCTAGACGCGGACCGACCCCTTGCTCGGCTCTCAGAAATGCCATCGCGTTTTTACAAGGTCACCGTTAACACGAAGCGCATGCTGAAGAACGACGCTCCCGACTGCGATGTTGACGACACCGTGCCGGCCCACATCACAGAACACATAGCGCGACCCTAGATCACGTCAGAGGAAAACAGGGGGTCGAAGAAATGAAAAAAAAAGAGCGCAGCGGCGGGCGAGCAATCCCCAAACCCGCACAAGACTTCGTGTGGCGGAAGAATTGGGACGTCCTCCCAACTCGTAAGCATTTACATAGGCTAGGCATTGTCCTCTTTACTTGCCCCAACTGTCGTTTGGAAGAAACCTTGGCACATGCCCTCTTCGAGTGCCCTGCAGCCAAGCCAGTGTGGCGAATAATCGCGAGGGAATTTCGTATCCACCCCCCTCCAGCCCTCTGCAGGAATAAGGGCTCTTTCGCAAAGATGGTGATTATATGCACACTATTTGTACTTTGGAAGCGCCGCAGCCTGGCTGAAGTAAGGCACAAGCCGGTACGAGCGGCCATCCTATCAGTGGCCAGGATCCGCCAGATGCTATGGCGGTATCTTTCCGAGCAACTAGAATCCAGCGGTACAGAGAAGTTTCTTCGCCGCTGGCATACGAGGTTTTTCTTTTACAAAGAGGCAAGTTGCGCCTCTCCGTCACCTCCTTTTAGCCAATCCTTACTGCCTCCCCCACCCTGCTCTGGGGATTCCCCACACGTATGTCTCCAATATAATGGCCCTGATTCCCCGCCCAGTGAGCAATTGATAAGGAGAAAACCCCGTCCTTGTTTTCCTCCTAGCCTTCTGGCTTAATCAATAGCACAAAGCCCCCCCCCGTTTTTCCTAAGGGGGGAGGAGTCGTTCATCATGACGCACAGTGTTTCTTTGTAGCTGGCTTCCCATCTCTACACCCCCCTGCTTCTGCTATCGCACAAGTTACCTAGCAAATTTTTGTACGTCTATACCTCCCCACGATAGTGTTTATATAATGTTGAGGTGGCTCCCTTCTCCCTTACCGGCACTGCCACGACAATGTATACTTCATTTTGATATTTGTAATGGGTCTCGCCCATTAATGCCACAGAGCACACGCCCACTTCCTGGGAAGGTATATATGTACATGTGCATTGGGTTTCTTTATTTCAATGTGACTGGCTGTAATTGTGGGGATGTAAACTTATAGTGATGGAAATATGCCACGTCTTGGTTTATCGGTATGCTTTGTTGTATATAAATGCACATGGGTAGCTTGTTCTATTTATTGCTCTGTTCCATTTCTTGAATGTATATAGGCATACACAGAATAAATTCTAGAATGCTGTATATACCACGCGATATGCCACCTCGTGTATCTTGTGTTTCTTTCTTGTTTGAAGTTAATAAACTTCCCTTTGTACAGACAGACCGATGGAAATTTTTGCGGTGAAGGTCCTAGAGAAAGATTATCGGCTTTAAAACGCAATACTGGGATGGTGCATTGCAGGATCGCCCGAGATTTTCAGGAGACGAGTTGGCTCCGAGATCGCTTTTCAGTGACCTTTGCATGAAGGCAGTGCGGAGCGCGTAAAAGCAGCGTTGATAAAAATTGGTAATAAAACGCTCGTGGCATTGGAAATGCAAAAAGAAAACGGGGCAGAACGCACCGGTTCTGTGGAGGGGCAAATGAAAAAAACGATGACAAAATGCACCGTTTTGGTGCGCAGTGCTAGCGCCGCCTAGCGAAACGCGTGCGCTTTGAATTTGCGCCCCTCTGTGCTCCAGCCGGCTTTTTGCATCGTCTGCTACTTGATGAGCGCTGTTTTTCTGCTATGAATAGAGCCAATAAGCTCAAGTCTATGCACTTTTAGGTTATGTGCACGTATAAAATTGCTCACGACGACGTCGGAGTATACCATGACGGTTTCCCCACGAAATCGCGCACTTTCAGTATTTCATCGATGTGCCTGGTCATCAAGCTTAGCAAAATTTCATTTTCACTGTCGTCATCAGATCAACTGGACAAACACGCCTCCCAAATTCAAGGCACGCTATTTTTTTTTGCAGTCACCTAAGCAGCCGTTTCGCATCGTCTGCTGTTCGCATGTTGTCCGCGTGGCACGCAAAGAGTGCTGAGATCGCACAACGTCACTCTGAGAATTTTTTTGGAGCACCTCAGATCAACAACAACAAAAAAACTTGGCCCCAGATCTGCATGTTCTGCAAATGTCGTCGAAGTACGACAGTTTTGCGTCCGGAGAGAGTGAACAAAACATTTATTTTATGTTCTACGCAATAAAATTTGTGAATTTTATTCTGGAGGTGCTGCGTTGGAGTGCCTCGAGCGTGCAGCGAAGGCGAACGAGCGCATCAAGGGTGGATGGATGGATGTATAGATGTCTATAGTTGTACCCTTTAGATCGGGTGGTGGCTAGCGCCACCAAGCCGTAATACTCAATGAAACAAAAATTAGATTTATTTTTTCCCTTTTAAATAGTGAGGTTCAGGATTCGTACTTTGCCGCGAAGGGTTCAATTTTCACTCGTGCCTTGACTTTAGCCACCAATAAGATAACCTCCTTCTAGTTAATTCGAGCCGCTTAAAGTCTATTTTGCCCTCACTGTCCCTGAACCCCAGTGCTTTGAAAAACTCTGCGCCATCATCCTGAGCTATAGGGTAAAGCCCTTTACAGACGTCATACACGAACGCCATCTGGTATTCATCTTCGAAAACAAAGAAAGGCATGTGCGTCTGCGAAGATGCGTGCCATTCTCGGAGGCGATAAGATGTAGAACGCAAAGCAACTGACAGGTGCCACCACCGTCTCGTTTTAGCAAAACGTTGGTAACACTTGCCTTTTTGGGGCATCGCGTTGCACTGCCAGCTCAGCGTGTTTAACGCTACATTCTTTAGAATTACTTGTGTGTGCCTTCTTAGTATAAAGGCACACCTACAAAAGTACGACTTGTTAATGTGGTACCTCAGATATGCGCCATAATCGCTTTTTATTTGACAATCGCACAAGTACAAACGTCAAAGCTTGAGCAATAGTCGTGGGCGCTGGAGATAGGGTCGGTTGTTTGAGTACCGTTAAGAGCGGACAAACAGACAAATGTACAGACAGACAGACAGACAGACATACAGGAAGACAGACCAAAATTTTTCCGTCGAAGGTCCACAAGAAAGACTATCGTCTTTAAAAATGCCTAAAGAAACACTGAGTGTGAACACATCAGTGTCGCCACCCAGTAAACAATTTAACAGGGCAGCGACGTCAGTGTGATAGCCACCTTATCTTTTTGCCAACTCAACACGCTCAACACGCGCTCCCACAGGCGTGTTCACGGGCGTTTGTCCTCTTTCAAACAGGTTCTTTCTTTCCAGCTGCCGCATAGAAATTTCCACCCTAGAAGACAGCAAGGGTGAGCATGCAGCACTCTTGAGCTGCTCGTTTCACTCCTATCAAATATTGCAGATAAATATAAGGACAGATGGGCACCAGGAGCACTCGCATCATGGTGGGAACACGGCTGTGGTAGGCTACGTCTTGAGTGCAGTATAATTGAATGCGAAACATCGTAGCCGCGTGGTGATATCACTTTTATTTCTGCGTGCATGTGTGTATAGTCTGCACGATGAAGCTGATAGATAAATCACGCCGCACGATGTGAGACCAGCTCCTCGGCAAGAGCAAACGTGGCGGACGTACCCGATCTCTACCGCGAGCGTCCGTCAATCAAACTGCTTGACGTGTGAACTCGGCTACAAACTCGCTGATTTTGAGAAGTCCCGAGTTCAACTCAGGAAAGCGATGGTGCCATTGTGACCGTTAAGCGTTTGGTGCAGTGAACGCTAAGCGGCAGCTTTTTTGCACATAAAATAATTTGTTGAGCTTGCACTACTCGGTAAGACTGGATCCATGGAGGAGTAAGGCTGGAGCCATGGAGATAGATAGATGGATAGATAGATAGATAGATAGATAGATACGCTCAATGTCACCGAAGTTTGCTAAGAAACGCTTCGCATTTAAAAGCTAAAACGCAAGGTGGTAATACGTTACCCGGCAGCCCCCTCGAAGCTCACGGAACGCAACCCTAGGGGTGACGCAACTGAAAGTCACACGGATACCTCGTCAGTTTCGAACTCCTCTTGGGTGCACTACACACGGGTTTCGTCTGTCTCGTGTACTTGAACAACAGAAACTAGCAATCCGAATGGAGAAGACGTCCTCTCCGACCACTCTCCGACTGCCTCTTTCCTCCCAGCCACAGAAGTTGACACGACCTTAATGCCCGACCAAACAGGCCCTGCCCCCACCTACAACTCTGACAAAACGTGGCATCATTATAATCTACAGACAAGTGAAAATAAAGCAAACAAGCAAATTCGTCACCGCGTCCCAGGATCCCATAGCGGCTTTCCTCACTCGATTTCCTGCCACCCGGCGCGTCCGCGTCAGTTATCAACGCAACCTTGTTGCCGTGGATATTACCCCTGAGGCGGAGTCTTCACAACTCCTCAGAGTACAGATGGTCTGCTCCCTTAATGCCAAGTCGAAGCTTGTCGAAGACAACTCCTGTATGGACGTTATCTACATGGTCGATGAGGGCTTGGATGCCGCTAACCATGCGGCAAATATCGAATCGGCCGTACCGGTCATGCTTTCGCTCGCCGCGGCAAGGGCGTCACTATCACTTCTGGGGGAATGACAGTACCACAGGAGGTTTTCCTCGTTAAGCGGCGCAGACCTGTTCATCCACGCCAGCCATGTCCCCTACAGTGCATCTGATGCGGCCGCTTCGGCCACGCCACGGCGACCTGCGCGCGGGACCAACGCTGCCTCTGCTGCGGTGGCAGCCACGCAAAAGGACCACACCTTGAGGAGCACCCTCACTGCAATAAATGCACTAGCACCCACCCAGGTAACGAGCTGCGCTGCCCTTCCTGGCATATCCAGTGCAAGACCGCCGTCATCATCGCCTCTTCGGATGGTCCCGTGACGCACCGCCAAGCGCTGGAGAATGCCAGGACTGCTGTAACAACGTCGACAAGCGAGGCAGTGCTGTAGTCGTACAGGGCCGCTCCTTTCGGGGCGCTCTCGCCTATGGTGATTTATCAGCTTCGGCAGCCACTCCTCGCCATACTCCCAGGGCACCTCAAGCCCTTATAACCACTAAGACCCCATCTCCACCTTCTCTGTATAATCCGGCCTCCAAGGTCGACGCGAAGGACGCGGTGATTTCTGCACTTGTGGCGGCGATTCGCGTTGTGATTATGATCCTGCCACCGGATTCTTCGGTTCGTGTCTGTGTGTTGGAGCTGTTGCTGCGCATGAGGCGATCATCTCAACGAGTTAAGGAGACTGGATTACACATCGAGGTCATCGGAATTCTCATGTGTTTGTTCCACTGAACTTTGTTTCCTTTGTTAAGCTGACTGAACATTTTTTTCTCTTTAGTGCTTGGGTTATGTGCCCAGGTGAGTGTTTTGACCACTCCGCTGACAGATCACATAATCGTGGCCAACAGGACTCTGATCGGCGAGTTCAACTGAATAGTTATATTAGGTGCGAATACACTTTATAAGCAACCCCAAACCATCCACCGCCGTCGACGGCGTCCGCAGTCTTCTCTCTATCTTTAAAAGAAAGAGGACTTGGCAGGTCGCAGCGCGACGCTCTACCGAATAAGCCACGGACGCGACGCTGATATCCCCCTTCGCTCGCTCCTCCGCTCTCCTCGCTCGCTGCAGCTGCGCGCGCACCCCTCTCTCTCGCGCGCCTGCCTTCTCTCTCAGTCTCCCGTCGAGAGCGGGTCGTGCGATGGATGTCCCGGAGGCAACGCTACCATCAACAACGAATGCCGTACAACCGAATGCCAGCACTGCACCCGTCGTTGGAGGTGACGGTACCGCGGTGGTTTCGCCGACGTGGAAGACAAGGCGGCGCTGCGAAGGCCTCGTGAGACCAAACGTAAGCGGGCGAACGTGCAGCGGATGCCGAACTGCGTGCTCGCGAGGCCGAGTGCAAGCGGGCAAAGCGTGCAGCGGATGCCGAACTGCGCGCTCATGAGGCCGAAGACAAGCGGGCGAAGCGTGCAGAGGATGCCGAACTTCGCGCTCGCGAGGCCGAGGACAAGCGGGCGAAACGTGCAGCGGATGGTGAACTGCGCGTTCGCGAGGCCAAGATGAGGCGTCAGCATCGAGCCGCGAACCTGGCCCAAGAAGCGGAACGACAACGCAAACGTCAGGCGGAGAAGGGCGATGAAGGCCGGCGTCAAGACGCCGCTCGCAATCGTCTACGGCAAGTGGACGTTCCCGAAGCCGTTCGAGCCAGTGAACGTGCCGCGCGGGAGAGGGTGCAAGCCCTGGACTTTGCTCGTCTGGAGCTCGCATGCTATTAGGGGGAGTAAAGGTAAAATCCGTTGGCATTCGCCAGTGAGTTAATGTAAACTCCCCTGTGGCCCTGTGTGATCAAATTGCGATTCCCAGGAACCATTACACCGTAAAGGCACCATAGTGTGATTAATAAATATAATAGTGCGAATTATTAAATACCCTTCATAGCATTACCCCGTGCATTCGCACTTAACTCAGCGCCTAACTCAGGCGAGTGTTTCATCCACTCCCGTACCTCAATGCGCCTCTACAGCTCATTTTCGTCTCCTTCTTGGCGAATATTTTCCCCTGCCTTCCCAGTGGCTTTTCCTGACGGTTGCGAGCCCTCGCGGCCTTCGGTCGCACGCTGTGTGAGGTGAATAGAATGCCACTTTTTAGCTCCCCTGGCCATTTCGATAATGGTGTCAATACCAAACTTGGTATGGCATAACATGATTGTATGAAGAACATATTCGACTAGTCATAACAAAAAATTATGACATGCATATCATGAATTATGATGTACATTTCATGGTCCTGTACTTCTTGAGGTGGTTTTGTTCACATGGCCTGTTGCAAAACTGGTAAGATATGCCAAGATTGCATGGTGAACACAATCGACCTACCCTACCATAAAAATCATGACATGCGTGTCATGTAACAAGGCGATTACATTCCACGCTCATGATGCGCTCGCGGCCGTTTCGCTAGCGTCACTTACACCAAATTTGGTATAACCGTACGTGAAAAAATTAAAAAGGTCTGTGACTGGCGAAAACATGATAATCATAAGATGCGTGTCATGTAACAACATGACTACTTGCGACGCTCATGATGTGCCATCTGCCGTTTCGCTAACTTCACTTACACGGAATTTAATATTACGGGCCATGAATGGATGACAATGGTATGATACTGGTGCAAACATGATAAACATTAGGTGTGTGTCATGTAACAACATGACTACGTGCTACGCTCATGATCGGCTCACGGCCATTTCGCTAGCTTAACATGTACCAAACTCGGTTTTACGCGACGCGAACGGACAACATAGGTAAATGACACATCCAAACATGATAATCACGACTTGCTTGTCATGTACAACATGACTACTTGGCACACTGATCATGCGCTCTCGGATCTTTCGCTAGCTTCACATATCCCAAATTTCGTATTACGTGACGCCAATGAATGATGAATGCTTGCGACTGGTGCAAACATGATAATCACGAGATGCATGTCATGTACAACATGATGACATGCCAGAGTCAAGGCACCAATACATTTTGACGTGACGCGATGTGCGTGCTCGCCGGCTTTTATTTCGTCGCATCACACCAGTGTTGCCACGCCAGGCAAGTGCGCGCAAGTGCGCGCCATGCTCGCAAGTGCGCGCCATGCTGCGTTACTTTAAGGCAAGCATGTTTCAGCGCGTTCAGTGCCCCTTCTTCGCGAAAAGAGGGAGACGCAGTGTTGTCTGAGTAACGCATCGGTGCGAAATGCAGCATGTCGCAGTTCAAGCCGGTTGCCGCCGGGCCGCGCCGATGGATGCTGGTCGCGCTTGGCGTCAGAATATAAAGTGCTCGCGTTTTGCTAATGTAACGTCGTTGTGCTCAGCGTGCGCGCGCGTCAACGCTACGTTGGAGTATATTGGGCCCTTCATTATGTGCTCGTGGCTGTTTTGCTAGCTCCACATATATCAAATTTGGTGTTAGGTGACGTCACTGGATGCCGAAATACATGACTGGTGCAAACATGATAATCCTGACACGCGTGTCATGTAAGAACATGACAACATACCACGCTCATAGCGTG
Source organism: Rhipicephalus microplus (assembly GCF_043290135.1). NCBI lineage: Eukaryota > Metazoa > Arthropoda > Arachnida > Ixodida > Ixodidae > Rhipicephalus > Rhipicephalus microplus. The sequence goes on from NW_027464588.1 coordinate 3,958,611, forward strand.
CTCGCGGCAGTTTATGTGTTTTTCTGCCAAAACACATAAACAAACATTTTTCGCACAGTTCTTTTGCCATTGAAAATGAAGTATGACTGTGTGTACACTGTGTGTTCAGGTTTATTGGCTGGGCAATTTTGGTATTACGTCACGTCAATGGGTGACAAAGGTGTGTTAGTGGTGCAAACATGATAATCATGAGATGTGTGTCACGTGAGAACATTACTACATGCCACAGTCAACGCGCCAATACATTTCGACGCGACGCAGTGCATGTGCTCGCCAGCGTTCACTTGGATACGTCACACCGGTGTTGCGACGCCAGGCGCCAATCCTGTCATATACTAGCAGGCACGCACCGCACTGCGTTGCTTTGACGCTTGCGCGTTTCAGTACACCCGGCATCCCTCCGTCGCGAAAGGAGGGAGACGAAGTGTTGTCTGGGCAACGCATCGGCGCGAAATGCAGCACGTCGAGTTTCGCACTGTTTGCCGTCGGGCCACGCCGACGGGCGCTGGTCGCACCTGTCACGCCCGGCGTCAAACAATAGAGTGCTCACGTTTCGCTATTGTAGCGGCGCTGTGTCCAGCGTGCGCGTGCGTCAACGCTACATTGGAGTATATTGGGCCCTTCATGATGCGCTCGCGGCCGTTTCTCCATCTCTACATATGTCAAATTTGGTGTTAATTGTTGTCAATGGATGACGAAAATATATGACTGGTGCAAACACGATAATCCTGACACACGTGTCATGTGAGAACGTGACAATATACCACGCTCATAGCGTGCTCGTGGTCGTTTCGCTAGTCCCACATATACTAAATTGGGTTTCACGTGAAGTGAATAGACGACGAAGGCAAAAGACACATTCAAACGTAAAAATCATGACACGGAAGTAATGTACGGCATCATTTACCTCCACCTCGTAACGTTGTGGTGATTTAAAAACTTGTCAACCTTTCTCATTCGTGCTTTGCATATCATCGATTCCCACTGGGCGTGACATCTGCCAATTTTTCATTGCCATTCGGCCAGCGAAGGGGTACGGCAATAGTTTCGTGCTACATACTACAGGCATACTGCACGCAAATCGCTGCTGTATAGTGGAACAGCAGGAGTCACGCTTGAATGAACACCATAATTATACCTACAGGTACACTTGAGTGTGCTCGTAGTTTTTCCTGCTGATTACGAGAATATGCTATCGGGTGACCGAGCTCAGCGTTTTTTGTTGTGGACGGAAACCTGTGCAATCGCAAAACAGCGCACCGGCACAATTTCCGAGATGCGCTGTGAACTTAGCAGGTGGTGCTCATCAATATCGTCCTTATTGCACTGGTTGTTGTCACATGAGATGACAGCACCGTGGTAACCAGATGAAATTTTTATAAGGAGGCGCAGCGTAAACAGGTGCTTTTTCGCATTTCAGACTCTTAGAGCCACTGCAAGCCATGCTAGCGAGGTGCGCCTTGGAAGTTACAAATTATGGAGTCTCTGGGAGCGAGGGTATACCACCAAAGGCGCCTGGGTGCGAAATAGGCGTTGTCTCGTCTATAGCTTGGGACACGATTGCAAGAAAATAGCACATGTTCAAGGTAAAATTGGTAAAGTAACTTGCTCGAACATAACACATGGACTGCCCTCTTATTTGTTTTGAAAGGGCAAGTTCAAGAAGTTCAGTTATAATATAATTCAATAGCAGCTTTGAAAACAACTTCAGAGAAACTGCCACCAAAATTCTCTAGGAACCATGTGCACAGGTGCTGAAGTCGAACACGTGAAGGTTTGTAACTCAGCTATGCAGAATAGGGAATATAATTTAGGGTAGTTCTAATTTACACTATTTTTATACATTACCGTACTACTCCAACATTAGGGCACCTGAGGGATGAACACTTACAATGCATATGTATGGACTAATGGGTACAGCACGTGAGAAAGGCAATGCGGACAATAATGAAAGTGTATGCCTATTTGGTCTTCAAAGTTTTTCCGAAGCTATGTTAAGAGGCAGTGCAACCCTATACGAACATAGAAAAAAACACAACACAGCACTGTGTTTTGTGTACCTTTCTTCTGCTCATGTGCAGTTGTGCTGCCGGTTCATCATGAAGGGCAAGCAACTAGCCTAGGCTTCAGTCTTCTTAGGCGTGTGTTCCTGCTTTTTTTGTGTTAACTAGCCGTCCTCCTGCTGTTGTATGCAATAACTTCTCACTGTCTTGTGTTTACAGTCTAGCGTGATCTTATCCTCTATATTTTCTCTCATAGCTAGGCATCTCATTGTTCTGCTCAGTGTGCAGTTGCGCATCAGCATAACCTGTTTCTTCATATCAATAACTTCCCTGGAGAAGTGGGTAGGGGGGGGACTTAGCCGACTCCCACCGTAATTCACACCTCTAATCAATAAATATCAAAACGTTGTATGAACAACTCTGCTTTGGAAGACCTGTGAATACATGAGAGTAGAAACTTGAGTCCAGGTAAGGCTGGTAATAACAGCGAAGAAGGCTACACATGAACACAACACATATCATTGGCAAAAAAAGTGGATCTAACTCAGACTCTCTCACCCCATCCAGGTCTTGAGGGCAACTTTAACATCGAGGAGATTATAAGAGCCTTGCATGATCTCAACGGCCGGTCTGCCCCTGGCCCTAACGGTGTATCAAACAAGGCGCTTCGTAACCTTGATGACGATTCAACTGAAACCCTGAAGGATATGATCAGTGCAGCATGGAGAGAAGGCAGAGTGCCAGAGCAGGGGAAGCTGCCCAGCACGGTCCTTATTCCTAAGCCAGGAAATCCCCCTAACTTGGACAACGTGAGGCCAATAACCTTGACATCATGTATCGGCAAGGTTGCAGAACATGCCATACTGCACAGGATAAACAAGTACATGAAGATAACGACATATATACACAAAATACGGTTGAATTCAGGGCCGGGCTATCCACACAAGATGCATTGAAGCTCATCAAACACCAGGTCATCGACAATGAAACCGGAGACGCGAGAGCCATTCTGTACCTAGATCTAGAAAAAGCGTTTGACAACATCCACCACTCATTCATACTCGATGCAATTTCCAAGCTTGGTATGGGGAAAGCCTTCTATGACTACGTATGGGCCCTTCTTACAGATCGAAAAGCTGTGATGATGATTGCAGATATCGAGAACAAAGCAATGGAACTAGGAGCAAGGGGCACGCCGCAAAGGGCAGTGATTTCACCAATGCTGTTCAACATTGCCATGATTGGACTGTCAAAGAAATTATCGAGCATTGAAGGATTGAAGCACAACATCTACGCAGATGACATTACCATCTGGTGCACAGGTGGAAGCGAGGGGCAGATTGAGAGCACTCTGCAAGAGGCGATTGACACTGTAGAAGAGCACCCTCGTCCTTCCAGGCTCAAGTGCTTCTCGAATAAGTAAGAAATTTTACTGTATCGAAGTACACGCCGGGGACCGAAGCCCAGGGGATGGAAGCCGTTAAACCAGATAGACATTCACCTCCGTACATATTGCTACCTGTAGGCTGCCACAAACCATAGTGCGAATGCGCGTGTGCGCCCGACGAAGAAGATGAGGGTCGCTGGCTGCTCGAGCTCGGAGCCAGACTGGCCAGTGCTGCAACCGCTCTTGCAAATATATTTTTCGAATATATTCGCAATACTTTGTCTCGTTACTCACGTAACATATTTGGTGGAGGTGGAACGATCCCCGTCCTCACCACGCAGCTCCGCAGTGGCCGCATCCTCCAGCTTCCCGCCATGGCTTTCAGTGACAACGCGTCCGCTTCACCATCTGCGGCTTCTCCGACAACCTTTGTCGCCGTCCAAACACCCCGTGATCCCGGGACATTTTCTGCGCAACCTGGCCTCGACGTCGACAAATGGCTTCGCCTTTATGAACGGGTCAGTCAAACTCACCGCTGGGACCCTACCATGATGCTCGCTAATGTTCTCTTCTACTTGGACGGAACCCCGCGTGTCTGGTACGAGACAAATGAGTCCGAACTCACCAGCTGGGACACGTTCAAGGAGAAGCTACGTGACATCTTTGGGGACCCGACCGGTCGCCACGCAGCTGCACGACAGGAGCTGGCTACCCGTGTCCAGTCGCCAACTGAATCGTATGTGTCATACATCCAAGAAGTTCTCGCTCTTTGCCGAAAAGTGGACGAGGCGATGTCTGAGGCTGAAAAGGTTGGACACGTTTTGAAGGGGATCGCGGACGACGCCTTCAATTTGCTGGTGTACACTAACGTCTCGACCATCGACCGTGTAATTCAAGAATGCCGCCGTTTCGAAACAGCAAAAAGCCGTCGGGTGCGCCCTCCTTTTTCTCGGTTGCCAAACACGGCGGCTACGTCCACCTGCTCCGATTCTACCGTCACACCGCCCTTTGAGCAGAGTGTAACGCGTATCGTTCGACGGGAACTTGAAGCAGCAAGTCCAGCGCCGCTTCAGCCCACTTCTTTCGAACATACGATGCCGACAACCCCCGCGATCTCCGTTATTCAGGCGGTCGTACGACAAGAATTCGCCAACCGCGGGTTCCCTGATGCTTGCCCCATCTCTTGCCCCTCCTCCAGACCAATTCCCATTAATCCACCTCGACGTGACCCATTTGTTGCTCCACGATCTCGCAACCCGGCGGAATGGCGAACTCCTGACGACAAACCGATCTGCTTCCGGTGCCACCGCGTTGGACATGTCTCCCGCTACTGCCGTGCCTCCTGGACGCCGCCACATAGGAGCCAGTTTTTCGCACCTTATAGCCCATATGAAGATCTTCGCCGGGATTCGTCCAGCCGTACCGCCCCTGCTTTCGACACGTCTAACAGCCGCCTTCCTGCTCGTTCTCCGTCCCCTCAACGCCGTCGTTCCCCGTCGCCCCAGCCACGCCGCCATCACTCGCCGCCTAACTTTTCATCGTACCCGACGGAAAACTAGACAGTGCAGCCCCTGGAGGTAGTGCTGCATCATCCCTGTCTGAACCAAACCCTCCATTGACGCTTCATACGAACAAAAATCTTGTCGATGTACACGTGGACGGTATTTCTCTGTCGGCACTAGTCGATACTGGCGCTCATGTGTCCATAATCAGCGTTCATCTTTGTCGCCGCTTAAGAAAAGTACTCACGCCTCCTGCTACCGAAGCTGTACGTGTGGCCGATGGCGGCACTGTTCCTGTCATTGGCATGTGTACGGCTCGCATAAGCATCGCCGACCGTTACATTCCTGTTCTATTCACGGTGCTCCAGAACTGTCCTCATGACCTCATCTTAGGGATGGACTTCCTGTCGACCCATTCTGCTCTGATCGACTGTTCCGCTGGTACTCTTTGCTTAGACCTTCCTCTTCAGCCGGATATTCACCCTGAACCTCAACACGGCCTTTCTGCCACAGACTTCCTCCGCTTACCGCCTAAAGCCCTCACATTCACCGAATTAGCCAGCGACCCTCATCTTCTTCGTCGGGCGCACACGCGCATTCGCACTATGGTTTGTGGCAGCCTACAGGTAGCATAACCCCCGTCGGCCTCGTTGTCTCGTTACTCACGTAACAATATCAAGGGAATGCCAACCAGAGGGTCGACTCCATCAAAGTCCTGGGCATGCTGATAGAGTATACCGACGCCAACAGCAAATCTGTAGCCAAGTTAACTTGGAAAACAGACAGTGCGGTGCACCTGATACGCAGAGTGGCCAATAAAGAAATGGGATTGAGGAAGACAACCTCATCAGGTTGATGCATGCATTTGTTCTAAGCCACTTCACGTACGAGGCAGAAATGCACAACTGGTCGAGAACAGAGTCCGAGACACTGAATGTGATCCTCAGGAAAGTTATCAAGAAGGTCCTGGGCCTACCCATACATACCAGCACCGAGTGTTTGCTTGAGCTTAGCATTCACAACACGCTCGAAGAAATAGCAGAAGCCCAAGAGAGCATAGTTTGCAAGGATATATAAAACAAGGTCGGGGAGAATGATCCTGCAGGAGCTGGGCCAACACCCAATGGTAATTGGACACAATTACAATGATATCCTTGACAACATCAGGGAGAATATCACGGTATCTTCTATACCAAGAAACATGCATTCAGAACACAACGTCGGAAGGAGAGTAGTGAGGGCCAGGACTATACTTCGTCAAGTCTCAAACGAGGAACGAGGGGTCGTATTTGTTGACGCGGCTTCCTACGCCAATGGCTTGGTCAAGTCGTAAACTCAGCGTTGGTCAGGACGAAAGACTCAATCATTGCGAAACAGGTGGCCATCGCCTTAGCACTCAAGACGGATAACATTGAAGTCGTCTACAGTGATTCCATGGCAGCACTACCGGCGTTCGCCAAGGGGACGGTCTCTGAACGAACGCTGAGAATACTGCAAGGAGAGAACATAACACATCATCTTCTGAGTTGGTTCCCAGCTCACCTTGGACAAATCAACGATTCTCCTCCCAATCTCAAAAAAGCAGCACACGAGGCGGCGTGAGACCTCTCCAACCGCACCTTCCCGGGAATGCGTTCTATCGGTGAAGGGGATAACCGGGAAATTCTTACAACATATAACGAGCTCACTAAACATTTCTACCTGTCTAGAAGAATTTTCCCTCCGCCTCACAAAAATCTAACTCGACCCCAAGCACTTACATTAAGGCTTTTGCAAACATGGATGTACCCTACTTTGAAAATGTTACACATCATGTACTCTGACCTATACCCAAGTAATCTTTGTCCACGTTGTGGGGAAATAGCTTCATTAGAACACATGCTCTGGCAGTGCACCAAATTCGCTCATTTATCGAACATCACCTCTGCCAGATGGGAGGCGGCAATCCGCAGCTCGTCCTTGGCAGATCAGCCCTGGGCTGTCCACCGAGCCCGCGAGGCGGCTGAGGCGCTTGCCATCTCAGTTCCCACGTGGGAGCTGCCCACAACACAGTGATCCATGTTTTGGAGGACCAAATAAAAGTTTATTCAATACAATCCACTCAAACTCTCTTTTGACCTGTTGCAGTTTGGACTCGCTCAGACTCGCCAAAATTTTCTTTAGCCGAACTCACTTGGAATCACACTCACGAAAATTTTCGTCAAGCGGACTCACTCGTACCCCTATTCATGAAAATATTACTCAACCAGACTCACTCAGCCTCAGAACCACGGCTCAATATGAGTCTGAGTGAGTTCCCCGACCTGTAGTCTGAACACTGTGAGGGCGAGGTTAAGGTTTGAAAAGTTACTTAGGTACATATCTAGTACTATATGCAAGTATCCTTCATGTGACACAATGTTCATGAATGGGGACTGCATGTAAGGGATGATATAGAAGAAGCGATCTCCACACAATTTTGTAATGCATGACTACAAACAGCTACGCAAAATGAGCTGGCACAAGCAAGATGCTTGCCCGTGCGTGTCCTTGCGCCAGTTTATTTTTTGCGGTTATCCGTATTAAAAGACAATAGCTACGTATTTAGACGTGTTTGTCTGCGTACTTATGAGAGTCATTGCTATAATAGGTGCTAATTGTACAAGAAAAAGAAAAGAGCAACACACGCATGAGCTGCAATAGAACGTTTTTTTGTATAGCTGCTAGTGGCAATAAATCCTTCTCAAGCACAGTTTTATTAGCAGCAGTACTATCTAAATCCTATATGTTGGGTGACAGCTGATATTTATATAAAGGCGCACATAAAATGCCCCGACATGTAACATCCGAATCCTATATGTTGCGTTACAGCTGATATTTATTTAAAGGTGCACTTAAAACGGCACAACATGGAACATAAGGAAGGTTGACTGGAACACAAAAAGCTACACTTCCATTGATTGTGTGAAAGTATGCTTTTAATGTACAGCTATTATTTGCAACTTATAAGACGCCTAGTGAGTATGGGCACTGTTTTTTATGCATACTATATACTAATATACATTTACATGTGGACTATGATACAAATGAAGCATGATGCTACTGGCTGCATACTTTCAGAATAGGGGAATAGTTTTTCTTAGAAATCAGGACTAGTGCCAACCTTCAACCTGTTTTAGCGTTTGTTAGCTTATATTTTGCAGTGTCTTTTAGCTGAAAGCATACTCGACTGAAAGGTGTGAATGTGAAGTTATATTGGCTTTTCTCGCTTCAATCACATCTTGTAGTAGTAGGTAAGAAAATATTCTCTTTCAATTGTCACCAACAGGTAGAATATGAAAACAACCTTCATCTGTCATAGTACCTTACACAAGGTGTTCATCAGATTGTTGTTAGGCACTGCCACGAGGTTAACTAAGGCACGCTGTAGAGCCTAATGAACCTTCAATGTGCACAAGTGCATATTTAATTTGTGGTTATTATTTCCGTTTATCAGGAACCATGAAACAATGAAATTTTTTAGTTATCCTTTTCAGGGCAATGATCTGTTATAAAAAATAACATCATTTTTTTTCAACCCTTGAGAGCTGGAGCATATTGTAACTTTATTCGATTGCAAGCATTGCTAGATTTCTTTGATGCAACGCTATGCAGGAGACATATGTTCTAACGGTGGATGCAAGCGATTTCATGTTAGCTGTGTCCGTGACATTCTTGCACTGTGTTTTTCCGTTTCTGGAAGGTAGACACAACATCACTTTCAACTGCCATCAACAAACGAACCACGAGAACAATCAACCTTCGACCCGCTGTCCTCCCCAGCAATGCAAATCCACGGCATCGTTAGTGGGCGCAGTCAGCTCAGAGAGACCGCATTCTTTTTCTGCGAAGGCTCCTTGTTCTTTCGACTCAGCAACAACGTTTGGAGAGAAATGAGAGCATCCTTTCTGACAGCTCGCCTGTCACCCCAGCGCTGTATAGTGGACAACACCCACCTATTGCGCGAATAAGTTATGTGTTTTAATGTGGTTCCTTGAGATAAAAGCTACACAATTTTGTCCATAAACTTACCAACATTAAAGTGATGCTCGTGAGGGACGTGGGAGAATGTACTACGTCTACGTGCTTCGAGTGGAGATACTGTCCTGCGTAAAACATCGCATGAGAACTTTTCTTTAGTGGCGGGTTGTACATCAGGGTGCGTTGGGCTGCTGTAGAACTCTGGCAAGGTAAAATGCACTCAAAACCGCGTCATTCATGGTTCCCCTTCATCTCCGTCCAGAAGGCGCAGCCATTGAGTGAGAAACACGTTTATAATAGAGTCCCACACACTGACTGTGACTGCCCGCGCGGGTTAGTGGAATGCCTTGCACACGTGCAGGCGCATATATATTCGAACACTGCCTATTATATATGCAAACGTATCTATGAACTTCTAGCAGGCAATTAAATTGTCGACGATAACGTGAAGTGAATACATAGGGCCGCGCAAGTTTACCCAAACCGTGTGGCACGGTGATGTAGTGAAAGACAGAAAAAAAATTGGAAGATCCGACGTACCTGTAAATTGACGTTATGAAAAGCATGCGTAGGAATATTGCAATTTTTTTATTGAGCGAGACGCCATGAAGGGACGCTAAATATATGTACCAATGTTGCATGCACAGACATATGTTGAAGAGTTGCAGATGTTTTTATAACAAGTCGTTGGAACTTGCGCAACATTGTCAACTGGAACATGCGTATTAGCAACATGAGAAATTGGTGTGAAGTGCTGATGCTCGCGAAGGTGCTGGCCCTGGGTACCGCTACATAAACAAACTGCTGTTATGACACCCAACCGCAATTGACCGTTAACCGGATGTGACGGCTGCGTCAAAGGAGTACATATGTAAAGTTTATAAAATTAGGTAGGCAGCATTGAAACCACTATTGACCTTTCACGAAGATTAGCGTCTTTTAGAAAAGTAGTTGTGAGACCTGGCGTAGCTCTGTGGTAAAACGCTTGTTTGCCACGCAACTTCCTTGGGTTCGAGTCCTGCTGGGACGCTGAAATTGTTTATTTCTATTTGTGGTGGGGGGGGATTAACGTTGCATATTTCAGGTTTTTCTTAACACTGACTTTTATTGTGTGTTTTCATGGGGTCTACGCTACTGATGTGGAGTATTGCTTAACGCTCACGCGTTCAAATTGCCAATGTGTGTTCTCGTCATTCCTGGGTAGACACTAAGTGTAAATCTCACTTGGCACATACCCACATACACGGCTTTGGGTATGTTCCACTGTCTGGCAGCAAGTGTTTGACGACCTACGCTGTCTGTCTATAGATAGATAGATAGACAGACGGATAGATGCGCTCAAAGTTGCCGAAGTTCGCTAAGAAATGCTTCGCACTTAAAAAAAGCGTGGTGGTGTAGTGGTTATAATCGCTGCTTGCCACGTGGTAGTCTGAGTTTGAATCCCTGTGGTGAAGTGTCCAGGTGTGTGTTGATTTGCGCTTAAGAACTACGCCGTGCAGTGTCTTTGTGATATGCTGTGTATATTTATGAAGGAAAGAAATAAATGAAAAAAAACGAGGAAGTCATAACCAGACAAAAAAACTTGGAATTATTTTTATTTAAAGAAATTTGTTAAAATATCACATATATTTTGCCCGCATACTAGGCCGTATGTAAGCGTCAAAAGTTTGACTTGAAATACCGCTTAGTCAGATCTATCATACGCGTTACATCAAGCGGTCACTCTTAGGCTGTCTTCTGCCCAGGAGAACAGCCGCACACGCTTAGGCCGATTAAAGAGATGCTGCATACCTAAGAGCCACAATAAAAATGGCATTGCCAGGAGCTGCATGAAAAGGAGCCGCATAGCCAGGGGCTACTTAAAAATAGGCTACTTAAACAGCAATTTGTAAGCGTCGAAAAGTTGACTTACTTTCCGCTTTATGTGCGATGTTTTGAGCGTTTGTTTACTAAGAGTGATATGGAATCACAACGCGGTAAGAGGAAGATACAACTTTATTAAAGAAGATTTCATGGGTTTTGAGATAGCAACTCGTCTGCGGTGACCTTTTGTGCCCATGCAATGACTGCTTTCTGCAGTTTTTTGTCTGGGGACAGTATTAAGGTCTCCCATGTGTTACAAAACGAGCACTCAAAAAAGGGCGCGCCGCCAAATTCTCGCGACTAAGCACCGAGAGGTCAACGATGAAAAAGAGAACAAGCATCCAAAGACTCCTCGCGCGCGTCCCTCTCCCGACGGAAGCGTAGGTTCGCCAACGAACCTCCTCGCATCGGCGGCCGAGCAAGCCCTAGAGAGTTCTCGATGGACAGGGGCGTTGTGATGCTGGGTTGCGTCATCTTTCGCGGACGGCCCTTGTACCGTCTCACCCTTTCCCCAGCCTTCGCTGTGTATCGCGCCGAAGAAATGATTAGAACTTTCTGGAATCTCGTGCGGAAGGTATTTATTCGAGCAGCCGAGATGGGAGATCAGGAGAAGAAGGAAGTTAGCGCCAGTGCGCGTGGGGTTTTCCCGCCGCGTCTGTCGGTAAAGGTTTTGTCCTTAGGGACAAAGCAGCAGAAGAAGAAAGTATGCACCAGAGTGCGTAGGGTGTTCCGCCTTGTGGGCGAAGCCTTTCGTCTTCCGCGACAAAGGAGAAAAAGAGGAGTTTCTCCTGAGGAGTGAAGACTCGAGCTTCAGGCAAGAGTGTGTGTCTACCGCTATCGAGCGAAGACGCGTGGCAACAGCTGCGTATGTGAAGCCGACGTGTTTCCAGCGAAGAAGTTTGGTGCGTGGAGAGTGGCCAATTGAAGACGCGAGGTTTCCTGGAAGAGAAACTTCGGGGGCAGCGGAGCGACAACAACGCTGGACTTGAGTAATTCTCGGAAGAGTATCATCCAGACTTTTGTTCCAAGAACTTTGGACTGAATAAGTTTCTTAACTCTTTAGTCTTTAAGTGTCTTGGTTGTTCGATGCATGCGACTGCATTGTAGTGCGTATTGTTGTCCGTGTCCATTGTTTGGAGTGTGGCTGATTGTACTGTGTAGTACGTTGTTTGATTGGCGACATATTGTATTCAACTACTGTCAAGTGTGCATACTTGTGTATCGTTTTGATCTGCCCTAATTGAGAGTATAATTTTGTTTTGTTTATCAACTCTCGGCTCTGACTTGTTTTTTGGGCCACAGCCGGCGTCCGCTGGTGTGCCAAATAGGACCACTTCTAAATTGTCTACGCTTTCGTGGTGTGGTTCGGGGGGCCGATACTTCGGCCCTTGGAATTAGTCCGGCGATCGCCTCCCGAATGAACGGGACCTGTGACAATTAATCGGGTGTCCGCGACAAGGACCTTTTGGTGCTCAGTGTGTCCAAAGTAGTGAGAAATAGCCTCGAGGTCTTGATAGGGCTTTCGGAACGATTTTGTGTGTTGCTCAGTGTTCTCGTTAACGAGTGCAGGAGGGTGTTCTAATATACTGATTTGGGCAGATACTTTTTGCACGCGGCAAAGCTTCATTTGCGAGACACAATGGATCTCGAAAAATTTGTAGCTCTTGGTGAGAAGATGGGTCTTTCTGGCGCCGAATTACGGAAGTGGGTCACCCAGAAGGAAAAGGAAAAAAGAGGGCCAAAGAAGAAAAGGCAGCTGAGCTGGAAAAAGAAAGGTTGGCAGTCGAAAAAGCCAAAGCGGAAAACGAAGCTGAATTGGAGATAGAAAAGCTGGCAGCTGATAGGGCGAAAGAAGAAAGAGAGGCAAAGGAGCGACAGCTGAAAGAAGAAAGAGAGCAGCAATTGAATTTGGAGCTGGAGAGAGAAACGTTGGCAGCTGAAAGGGCGAGAGAAGAAAGAGAAGCGGAGATGGCTGAAAGGAAACGGCAGTGGCAGTACGAGATGAAACTCGAGCTGTTCCGTTTGCAACAGCGAAGTCAAACTCCCATCCAAGCTAGAGTTGAAAGCAGCGAACGGGAAGATCATGGCTTCCGCTTGAACCCAAGCAAGCTGCTCGTAGCGTTTGATGAAAGGAAGGACGACCTTGACGCGCACCTTCACAGATTTGAGACGATTGCAAGGAGCCAGAATTGGCTGGAACATCAATGGGCAACTGCTTTGAGTACTTGCTTTAGTGGTGAAGCGCTCAGTGTGTACGGCAGGCTGACGCCGACCGATTCAACCAACTATGCAACGGTGAAAGCTGCTTTGCTGAAGCGATTTAGATTTACTGTGAAAGGATTCCGGGACAGATTTCGGACAAGAAAGCCAGCTGATAGTGAGACGGCTACAAAGTATGTCGCCCGACTTTGCCATTATTTCGACAGATCGATTGAACTTTCAGGGACAGCGCAGGAGTACGATGAGCTTAGAGAGCTCCTAATTAGAGAACAATTTCTTACTAGTTGCCACCAAAGCCTGTCGCCGTACTTGAAAGAGAGGAGAGCTAAGTCATTTGAAGACACTCTTGAATTAGCTGATCAATTTTTGGAAGTGCAAGGTGGAACAAATTTAGCCTGAGTCAAGAAGGAGTGTCCCGAAGATTCGAAGAAATCGGCACCCGAACGAAAGAAGCGTGCATCGGAGAGCGTTCCGCAATGTTTTCTGTGTAACCGAGTGAGTCATCATGCTAGCAACTGTCGAAATAACTTTACGAGCCCCACTGTCGTAAATTGTTTCAAGTGTGGTGAGACTGGGCACAAAGCAGACGCTTGTCGTAACGGAGTCAGTCAAACTCACCAGGTATCCTGTGTGCTAGCAGCACCGAAATTTGATGGGGATGCCGTCACCGACGGATTCGTAGAGTTGAAAATGGAAAGAAACTACCTATTGTGGGTACTGTAATGACAAAACAGCCCACCATTGTTACGAAGGGAATGCCAACGCTGCCTGAAAAAGTTGCGGGCAAGAAGATTACGGTGTTAAGAAACACTGGTAGCTCCACAGTTATCGTGCTGAGAAATTTGATACGAGAAAGTGAGTTAACAGGCAAAACGAAACCAGTTTGCCTAATTGATAGTACGGTTCGGATGCTTCCCGAAGCAGAAATTGAGGTCGAAACCTCGTACTTCAGCGGGAAGGTTACTGCTCTATGCATGACGATCCACCTGTACGACCTCGTCATCCGAAACATCGACGGGGCGCGAGGGCCGAATGATCCAGAACGATTGGAAGAAGACCCTAAGATAGAGCCCTCGCCTACCCAGCGACCGCGAGATACAGTGGAGGAGCATCCCGTGCCGGATCTCACTCGAGCCCAAGGTGAAGTTGAGGTGCAAGAGACAGTGAATGAGAAGATGATCGTGTTGAATGAGTTCAAGTGCTGGGCAGCTGGACTTACGTCGGCACGACCTCAACTGACCGACACTGTAAAGGTGACGAAGTCGGCCAGCCAAGCCCAATGTCGTGACATGAACAAGCGGGAGACAGGATCGGTTGAACGTTATGACCCGTTAACGGTGTCGGAAGTGACAACGATGGCTGAGACGCCGCCTCAGATGCCGTCGTTGGAAAGGGCTCACCGAAAAAGAACGAGGAAAAACAGGAAGAGATCGAGCGAGCACCGCAAGAAAGGGCGCAAGCGCCGCGCAAAGTACAGAGGAGAGGTGCTGAGGTCGAATCGGAATGTGTTTGGCAGTGCTGAGAGCAATATGTTGTGTTAATGTTGTTGCTATCCTGTGTCACAATTGTATGTCGAGCGAGTCAAAGTGTTTGATGCGGAGATGTGATGTATTGTATTGTACAATTGTTGTAATGACAGACCTTTGTACGTTTCTATTGCTTGAAATATGTGATGAAGTGTCGCACTCATGCACCTGTGGTTATATTTCATGTGTTGTGAGATTGAAATACAATGTACAATTGCATTGAGTGATCTATTGTGAATGAGACCTGTCATGAGCGACGGACTATGTCACAGTCTTTGAGAGTGTGGGGACTGTTCGCGCTCGTTTGTGTGGTTTTGAATATTATGAGATATTATTCTAAAAGTGGGGGACAGTGTCACAAAACGAGCGCTCAAGAAAGGGCGCGCCGCCAAATTCTCGCGACAAAGCGCCGAGAGGTTAACGATAAAAAAAAGAAAACAAGCATCCAAAGACTCCTCGGGCGCGCGTCCCTCTCCCCAAGGAAGCGTAGGTTCGCCAATGAACCTCCTCGCAACGGCGGCCGAGCAAGCCCTAGAGAGTTCTCGATGGAAAGGGGCGTGGTGATGCAGGCTTGCATAATCTTTCGCGGACGGCCCTCGTACCGGCTCACCCTTTCCCCAGCCTTCGCTGCGTATTGCGCCGACGAAATGATTAGAACTTTCTGGAATCTCGCGCGGAAGGTATTTCATCGAACAGCCGAGATGGGAGATCAGGAGAAGAAGGAAGTTAGCGCCAGTGCACGTGGGGTTATCCCGCCGCGTCTGTCGGTGACGGTTTTGTCCTTAGTGGCAAAGCAGGAGAAGAAGAAAGTATGCGCCAGAGTGCGTAGGGTGTTCCGCCTTGTGGGCGAAGCCTTTTGTCTTCCGCGACAAAGGAGGAGAAGAAGAGGATTTCCACCTGAGGGGTGAACACTCGAGCTTCAGGCAAGAGTGTGTGTCTACCGCTATCGAGCGAAGACGCGTGGCAACAGCTGCGTATGTGAAGCCGACGTGTTTCCGGCGAAGAAGTTTGGTGCTTAGAGAGCGGCCAATTGAAGACGCGAGGTTTCCTGGAAGAGAAACTTCGGGGGCAGCGGAACGACAACAACGCTGGACTTGAGTGAGTGATTCTCGGAAGAGTATCATCCAGACTTTTGTTCCAAGAACTTTGGACTGAATAAGTTTCTTAACTCTTTATTCTTTAAGTGCCTTGGTTGTTCGATGCATGCGACTGCATTGTAGTGCGTATTGTTGTCTTTGTTCGTTGTTTGGAGTGTGGCTGATTGTACTGTGTAGTACGTTGTTTGATTCGTTACATATTGTATTCAACTACTGTTGAGTGTGCATACTTGTGTATCGTTTTAATCTGCCCTAATTGAGAATATAATTTTGTCTTGTTTATCAACTCTCGGCTCTGACTTGTTCTTTGGGCCACAGCCGGCGTCCGCTAGCGCGCCAAATAGGACCACTTCTAAATTGTCCACGCTTTCGTGGTGTGGTTCGGGGGGCCGATACTTCGGCCCTTGGAGTTAGTCCGGCGATCGCCTCCCGAATGAATGGGAACTGTGACACCATGCCGTTTCTGAGGGAACTGGCAGAAGCTCTCTTGGTGGGGGAAGGTCCTCACATTCTCAGAAGATGTCATTTTGGTTTGCTATGGCATTTTACTCGCAATTTTTGCATGTTGAGTCAACCTCTCCACCCGTGAATATCGCTAAGCGGTGAGGAGTGTTTAGGCTGTTCGTTTGAATTTGGTGGAGGATAGTGGCCTGGCTCTCGCGAGGTTGCTGAGCGGTATGGGATATCATTTTCTGTCATCTATATACGTATTCGGAAGTTCGTTATAGGAGGTGACTGCCTCTCCTTTCGGGGAGCCCGGTTCCAATGAAAGTGCGACCCGGTTTGCTAATAATCGGGCTACTTTATGCGCTTCCTCGTTACCGGGGTTTCCCGAGTGAGCGGGGACACAGACCAGATTGATTTTGGTTCTATCATTCTGATTGAAGTTTCTCAAGACCTTGGCTGTATTTATCCCACACTTCCCCTTACAAAGCTAAGGATAGTGCTTTTAGAGTCGCTAAGGACAATGTGGGTGGTTGGATGCATACTGGTCAGCGCTATGGCCATTTCTTCGCTCTCTCTCATTGATGCGGCTCTAGCGGAAGCCGCATTTACAATTTTAAGTTCTCCATCTACGGCACTCAGGGTGTAGGTGTTGTGTCCCTGGTTGGTGGCATCAGCGAAGACTGCGGTTTGGTCTTGCTTGTACTTTTCACATAGCCTATCTGCTCTGGCTTTTCTCCTGGCGTCGTTTCTGCCCACCAGGGTGTTTTTGTGTATTGGTTTGATCTGTAGGTAATGTTTGATTGTGGCAGTTAGTGGTGCTCTGCCTCCCGTGGTGTGTATGGGCTGAATTTTAAGTTTATGCAGGATATGTAGTCCCGTAATTGTACCTGAAAGCTGTGTTATTTGTGCTGTTGTGTGTGCTTCGATCAGCTCCTCTAGGGTGTTATGCATTCCAAGTTGTAGGAGCTTCTTGGTGGTGGTATAAACAGGCAAATCTAGGGCCCATTTGTACGCCTGTCGAATTATAGGTTCAATTATATCCTTGATTTCCTGACATGATAATAGGGGAAAGAGTAGACTATGCGGCTGAATAGGAAGGCCTGAGAGAGCCTACACAAGTCTATCTCCTTCTTGCCTCTATATCTGTTTGCCACACTCTTGAGCAGTCCACCAATTTGTTTGGCGGTGTTCTGCAATTTTGTGAGGGCCATGGTATTTTGCGTGTTATGTTGAATAAGCATACCTAGCACTTTAATGGCCAGAACCAGAGGAACTGGGCTGCTTTCCAGCATAATTTTTATCGGTGCTTGTTGTTGGGCATCCGTGCTTAGCGTCTTTTTGGCTTTACTTCTAATGATTAGAAGTTCAGATTCCAAGGGGGAGGGGGGAGCATGTTAACCCGTTGTGTCTAACATACTCTTGCACAACGTTGGCTGCCTCCTGTAACGCGTCATTTATCGCACCGTCCAAGCCCCTGTCTGTCCAGATTGTAACATCATCCGCGTATATGGCATGTTTGGTATGTGGTATCCTGTTTAGCTGTTGCGGTAAGTTCATCATGGTGATATTAAAAAGTAGGGGCGAGAGCACGGCACCTTGCGGGGTTCCTTTTGTGCCTAGCCAAAACTTTTGACTGGGCACTTCATGGCTTATCCCTGTTCAATGAAGCAAACGTTCTTTTGCCCACATTGAACAGGAATAGGCCATTTAATATGGCCTGATGTGCGACATTGTCAAAAGCTTCACTGACGTCCAGGCCCAGTATGGTCTGAGTGGCTCGTACTGGGCCTGGGTCAAGGATGTCTTGTTCAAGTTGAAGCATAATATCTTATGTGTTTAGACACTCTCAGAAGCCGATTAGGGTGACAGGTAGCAGATGCTCTCATTTACTGTAATTGTTGAGTTGGAATAATATGATATCCTCCATGATCTTGCCCAAACAGGAGGTGACAGAAATCGGTCGAAGATTTTCCAGTTCTAACTTCTTGCCCGGTTTCGGAATAAAAATGATGGTAGCATGTTTCCAGCTAGGCGAAACTTTTCCACCAGCCCAGTAAGTGTTGAATAGTTTAGTGATCTGGCTGATCGAGTGGTCATCTAAATTTCGAAGCATTTTGTTTGTTATTCTGTCTTCCCCCGCTGTAGCAGTGGTTTTATTCTGGTTAAGGACTGCTATAACTTCAACCACATATATCTCGCTATCTAAAGCTGAATTGATTTCTCCTTCATATTTAGCCGGAGTGGGCATGTCCGTGTTGGTGTTGAAGTATTTGCTTTGCAGTTCCCGTATTAGGTCATTCTCCTCCCCACGATAGGAATGAATGAGTTTCTGCAGGTTCTTAACTGTGTTAGATTTCGTTTGTTCGGGATCTATCAGATGTCTGAGTAGAAACCAGGAGTCTTTGTTAGCTAATTGGCCATTTAGCCAGTCACGCATTTGGTGCCAGTGTTCGCGACTCAACGCTCGCGTATACTTCTCTACTTCTTTGTCGATTTGAGCTATCTTTTTTCGTAAGGTTCTGTTGTGTTTTTGTGACATTCATCTCTTCTAAATACTTTCCCTAGCCTCCCACAGGTGTATAAACCGTGAGTCAGGGGCTGGGTGATCCTCCTCGATCTCGGCTTCAGTGGTGGCCCTGTTCGCGTCTTGGATTAGAGTGGATGTCTATTCTTTCAAGTTTGTGAGTTCTGTGGGTTCTGTCTCATTTCAATGTCTCTGAAAGTGTCCCAATTAGTATGTTTTACTCTGAATTTTTCTGTGTTTATTCTACTGAGTCGGAATGTGGTGGCTATGATGTAATGATCGCTGCCTTCATTAGTATCTGTGTTTTCCCATTTGGCGAATTCTATGTTTTTGATGAATGTTAGATCAGGTGATGTGTTTCGACAGATGCTGTTACCTAATTGGGTGGGGCACCCGGTGTCTGTGAGGAGAGTGAAGCCCAGCTCTAGTGAGGTTGTCCATAGCCTGGTCCCCTTCTTGTCACAAGACTTATAGCCCCATGCCGGATGGTGAGCATTGAAGTCACCTACTATGATTAGTGGTGAGTTTCTGGCACGTTTCTGCACCTTTACTAGAAGCTTAGAGGCGACGATGCTTCTGTTCTTTGGTGGATGATATGCGTTTAGGACGTATAGGGTGGGGTAAGTTTTCTTCTTGGGAGTGATTTCTACAAAGTTGTAGGCTATATCCTCGATAGCGAGATCTATCGCGTTAGCGGTGAGGTTTCTATGTATCATGAGTGCCGTGGAGGGATTAAAGCCTTCCGCCACTGTCGTGTTGAAGGTTGCGTAGCCCAGAAGCTTGGCGTTTACACCAGTTTCCTCTAGCGCAATAACATGTCTTCTTGCTGCTATTATGTTTCACTGGTGTGGCGCGTAGCTTGCAGCTCCTGCTGCCAGTGGGATGTTCGCCGAGGCAGACTACAGACTGCGGTGTACATGTTGGCTCTTTTCCCCTGTGACAGTGAAGGATGTTCTCCACCGCATCTTCGGCATTTGTGTATTGCAGGGCCGGGCAGCGGGCACATATCTGTGCGGTGCCCAAGCATCTTGCAGTTGAAGCAGGCCTCAGGTCTCTCCAAGAAGGGATGTACTTCCAAGTCGAAACACCTGAAGCGGATCGTGGCAGGAAGCTTGTGTCCGGTGAAGGTGATGACCAAGTGTTTTGATGAGCCCAGTCTCGTGGCATTTACTATGGAGATGTCAGGGTTTCTCTTCATGATTTGTGCTTGAAGATCATGGTCTGTTTCGTCTGTGTAGACCTTGTAAACTACTCCACGGATGGAGTCGTCTGGCGTTGGTACGTTCGTATTGTACACTGGCAAGTTCATATTGTACCTCTGAATTCTGAGCACTTCCAGTGAGCGGTAGGCTTCTGCCCTGATTCTGTCGTGTGTACTGACTGCAAGGGTATCTTTAATAGGGTTAATTCATATTTGGTCTTCTTCTGCTTGAGCCGGGTCGACTTTGGCAGTGTTTTGGATGGCTTCCAGTAGCACAGTGAGGCCAATGTTCGACAGGTTGATTGGGTGTCTGGGTCGAATTACAATTTTGTGATGTTCGCTTTGCAGCTTCGGCATGGGCCTCCGGCGTGGAAGCTGCAGCTGGCGCGCTGCTTGCACGACTAGTGAAGGGTTACTGACGCGTTCAGGCAATGCCTTTGAGGGCTTGGGCGCAGCCGTTCTGTACTTTTGCTGAAAATATAGGGGGTTTAAGCCACCCTGCGTCGTTTTTGGCGTGCCCAGGTGCCGTCTTCGAGCTCTGCTGGGTCTAGTTCCTCTCCTTCTACAGCGTACTGCATAATCTTCTAAACGTGGTGTCTGCCATTTTGCGTTGCCTGACGGCTGGTCGCGGGCGAACGTGAATGATTCAAAAAGGCTATTCGCTGACCCTTGTGATTTCCGAAGTCAGTTTCGGTCCATAATTCATCGTAAAAGGGCTCAGGGCGTCCCTCAGTGTCGCTGCGAGCTGCCGCTCATCCACCTGGTCACCGCTACGCCACCGGCGTTGATGCTAGGGTGAGCGTCTTGCCGACTTGCAGCCGGTCTAGGAAGGAAGGAAGGAATAAACTTTATTTTGTATCCAGCGCGTTAGTGGGCTGGGCTCCCGTCTAGGTGTCAGCTAGATGGTCTTGCCTCTTAGCGGCTTCCTCGGCCCGCTGGATTGCCCATAGCTGATCGTCCAGGGCTCAACCGAGCGGCACGGCCAGCCAACGCGCGTGGAGGTTGTCGGTGGAGGCCGCGTTTCCATTTCTGTATTTTAATCCTTGGAATTCCCATAGTATTTGTTCTAAGGAAGCTCGTGCCTGACAATCTTTGTATTGAGCGGTCGAGTAGAACTCTGGATACATTGTAGTAGCGCTGGATTCCTGTGGGATCTGGTTTGTAATTGTCGCCATTGGACAGACTGTGCCCTGTTGAGTTTATGATGAGGAGGGGTGAACACGCCTCTGTAATTTATAATGTTTCGTAATTTCATTGAACGTAGTCATTCGGTCCTCCAACTGCCACATATTTAGAAATTCTGACGAGGGATCGACCTTAGTCGTAGCCTGGAAAGTGAGTCCTCGAGCAACGTTGTGTGCCACCTCGTTAGGGTTGATATCTCCCGTGGTGTCGGCTATGTGAGCTGGGAACCAAAGAATGCAAACGCATCTGTCGTCTTGGTTAGTTTTGCCTGTCCTAAGAATACGCAGTGCTTCAGGGAAGATTCTGCCATTTGCAAAGTTGTGTACAGCTGCTTCTGAATCGCTGATTATATAACACGCGTCGGTTTGTGATAGGGCCAAAGCTATAGCTATCTCTTCCGCAGTTTCAATGCGTCTCGTGGGTATTTTCAAACTGGTGCTGCATTGTTCCTTGTGGTTCACTACAGCCGCGACGAAGCAGATTTTGTGTTTGTAATGAGTGGCATCTACGAAGACCACTTCTTTGTTGTTTCCGTAGCTCTTTGTCATCGCCTTGGCTCTGCTCAGCCTTTTACCTGCGTTGTGCACGGGATGCTTGTTTTTAGGTTGCATGTCTTTAGGCTGCATATTTTTAGGTTGCACGAAAAATGTCGCATTTGGTGCCAAATTGTGTGTAGTAAGTGATGGCTGATTTTTCCAGGATGCATCTACCAGTCTTGGTTTTAGAGAGGCAATAGTACTGTGCAATACGTTGCGCCTCTATCAGTTCCTCAAGTGTGTTATGTGAACCTAGCTCTAACAGCCTCCCTTTACTTGTGCTTTGCATGAGGCCCAGCGCTTGTTTGTAAATTTTCTTATGAGGCTGTTTAATTTCATTTTTTTTGCCGCGAACCATCTATGGTATGCAGAAACATACGTAATGTGGCTGATGACAAATGCGTGGATTAGCCTTATGACATTTGCCTCTTTCATGCCGCGATGCTTAAACACAATTCTTTTAATTAGGTGCATCGTTTGATAAACCTTCACTTCGATATTGCTTAGCGTTTCCCTGTTGGTGCCTTTGGCTTTTATTATTAACCCCAGTACCCTTAGCTTTTCCACAATGGGTATGGTGTGTCTATCTCGTGTTTTAAGTTGTATGTCTGCGTAGGTATGTGCATTGTGGCGCTTGCGAAGTTGGCCTTTTAATGTTGGTCTATACAATAGCTATATAATATGGTTATATAATATATATATAATATAAGGGTGCAGCGATGGCGTAGTGGTTAGAGCATCCGCCTCGCATGCAAGAGGTCTGTGGCTCAAATCCCGGTGCCGCGCAGTTCCCAACCGAATTAAAAAAATCCACGTGTTGATGGAACTGCATTAAGAGGCCTGGGGTGCGGCCTCACCGGCAACCACCGCCGGGAACGCACTCCCTCACCAGAGAAGGATTGGCCACCCTGGTGCAGTATCTGGCCACTACCTCCCATATGCATACGTCAAATAACTCACGACCCTCAGTCCCCAGCCGCTGCGAAGCAACTGACCACGGCGGCGGTCAGATCTGCAACGCAGCAGAAGGTACTAATAATCTCTGGATCCGGACAGGGCGCCATTGGAACCTGAACTTGTCAACGTTTAACGCTAGAACATTATCTAATGAGGGAAGTCTAGCTGTACTGTTCGAGGAGCTAGAGGGTGTTAAATGGAATATAATAGGGCTTAGTGAGGTTAGGAGGACAGATGAGGGCTATACGGTGCTACAGAATGGGCACGTTCTTTGCTATCGTGGCTTGGCAGACAGAAGAAAACTGGGAGTGGGGTTCCTAATTCACAGAAACAAAGCTGGCAACATAGAGGAATACAATATCATTAATAAAAGGGTGGTAGGTATCGTAATTAAACTAAATAAAAGATACAAGATGAACGTAGTACAGGCTTACGCGCCTACATCGAGCCATGATGACGCTTCAGTTGAAAGCTTCTATCAAGACGTGGAATCGGCAATGAGTAAGGTAAAAACACAGTATACTATAGTGATGGGCGACTTTAGCGCAAACGTAGGGAAGAAGCAGGCTGGAAACCAGGCAGTAGGAGATTATGGCATCGGTACTAGAAACGCCAGAGGGGAGCTACTAGTAGAATTCGCAGAACGCAATAATTTACGGATTTTGAATACCTTCTACCAAAAGCGAGAAAACCGCAAGTGGACATGAAGGAGCCCTAATGGCAAAAATAAGAACGAAATAGACTTTTTATTCTGTGCACACCCAGGAATCGCGCAGGATGTGGAAGTGGTTGGCAAGGTACGATGCAGTGACCATAGAATGGTACGCTCTCTAATTCAGCTAGACTTGAAAAAGGAGCGACAGAAACTTATACGCAAGAAGACAATCAATCAGCTAGCACTGAGAGGGAAAGTACTGGAATTCAGAGTGTCGCTGCAGAACAGGTACTCGGCTCTTAGTGAGCAAAACAACGTTAGCGTAGATACAATGAATAATAATCTGACGAGTATCTTTACCGAGTGAGCAGTTGAAGTTGGAGGCAGGGTAGTTAGACAGGAAACTGGCAAGCTTTCCCAGGAAACGAAGAACCTAATTAAGAAGCGTCAAATCATGAAGTGTCAAGTACAACAGACAAAATAGAACTGGCAGAGCTTTCGAAGTTGAATAATAGACGTAAGGTGTTGATTATTTTTCACGTTCTGGGCTGAGACAAGGAAACGAGAAAGAAGAAGAGCGCGAGCGAGGGACGCGGGGACGCTCAAGTGACAGCAGAGCGCTTCCGAACGCAGGTAAATAAACAAGTATTTTTGCCTTATACCTTAAAGACGGAGTTGAGTCTGATCGCAGTGTCTGGAACGCCATCGTCTTAAAATTGGTACCAAAGAACCGGGATTGAAAACCAGGACCCTACGAACGGCTACCAGTCAACTGCAGCGGCATGGAGCGACTGAAGTCGAAGCAGACGTCGCGGCGAGCACACAACACAAGGATTGTAAACGAGGCAAGTGAGCTCCTCGCTAACGACTCTGCCTCCTATGACCAGCTCAACTGCATATATGAGACGCTGAAGGCTAATAACGAAGAGCTTAAAAACCTGAACAACGAGATTGAGCCGCATATACCTGACGAGGAGTTCGAGGTCGAGTATAACGCTGTCTTACAATACGAGGACGTTGCTACGCGCATTCTCGCTGAGATTCTCAGCAAGAAAGATCGCATGCCAAGGACATCGACTGGAATTCAAGAAACAATTGCCCAGACAGTCGTAGCACCATCAGATGAAACTGGACTTGAATTGCCTAATCTGACAATAGCTCCTTTTTTTGGAGACCTCTGCAAGTGGACGGAATTTTGGGAACAATTTTACCAAATTGTTTATAGTAACAATCGCATCACTGCCGCAGAGAAGTTTCATTACCTACGACTGTATCTTGAAGGAGACGCTGCATCAGTAATTGCGGGCCTTCTGACGACAGAAAAATGCTACAGTGACGCCATCAAAATGCTACAGAAGCGATTTGGGGACAAGACGCGCCTGGAGCAAGAATATTTTGCCAAGCTACGGAGGTTAAGCCCTGTCCGTTGATTGACTGACACCAAAGCGCTACGTAGCTTGTACGACCAAGTTCTCGTGAATATCCGAGGCTTAGAGACTTTCGGTGTGCACAAGTCGTCATTTTCGTGAATGCTCTGCGACATCCTACTACGTGCTCTTCCACGGGATATAGTCGTGCAGTATCATCGATCATGTGCCGTCCAGTTGGCATATGACTCGAGAGCTGAAGCTACACCCATGGGACTGAACCATGTGCTCAACTTCCTGTATATCGAGCTGGAAAGCCTGGAGAAGAGTGATTTTAAGGATGCCAAAGGACGAGAACATGGAACACTCCCCGTGGCCAGTCAGTCGACGTACTCTCGGTGTGGGAAACCGACGTCATCTCTGCTTCACAGCAACTCGGTACGAGAAAAAAAGGACAACTGCGTATTCTGCTCGTCCAGTCATCACGGATCGGAAGCCTGCACAGCTGACTTGTCACTGACGCAGAAGAAGGAACTGCTTTCCAACGACAAAAGGTGTTTCCGCTGCACCACCAAAGGACATCGGGCACGGGACAGCAAAAAGAGGATTTCCTGCACCAGATTCCAAGCTCGACACGCTACAAGCATGTGCGATCCTGATAGTTGTTCGCGAAAGTCAGACTATGCTAACAAGAACTACGAAAAAACTACGACAGTCTGTGCATCACTTAAAAGAAGACCCGTCAAGGAAGACTTTACCACTTCCGTTTTTCTTCAGACTTTCAGAGCATGGGTCATGATTGATGACACCTGCCGCTACATACGCGGCGTTTTCGATGATGGCAGTCAGAGGACTTTCGTAACTGAAGATCTGTCCAAGCACCTCAAGCTGAAAAGCGTGGGAGCAACTCAAATAGCCTTCAATACTTTCGCAAATACATCGGACCAAGAGGCTACGAGGCGTCGCATAGTAGAACTACGACTGCGAAGCCAGTTTTCCGACGCGGAAATAGTCCTAACTGCAATAGAGATCCCAAGCATCTGCCAAGATATCGCAGAGACTGCAATGGACGTAGCCTTCATTGCGTCTTTCAAGAAGCTGGGAAACGATGTTGCCGATGAGCTCCAACATCCATCTATCATAACTAAGAGTGGCATCAGCGTACTTATCGGGTCCGATCAGATGTGGAAAGTGTTGACCGGCGAAGTTTCACGGTGCGAAGGCAACGAATCATATATCGCACTGAACTACAAGCTTGGATGTACCTTCCAGGGAAGCACATCGCACTTGGTGTCCCGCCCAAATACTTCACAAATGATGGTGTGCGTGCTAAAAGCTCAAGCTACCGATTCCGACGAGATTTTGCGCTCCTTTTGGGAACTTGAAAACATAGGAATTACGGACACGATAAACAAGCCACCTGAAATGAGCAAAACCATGAGGCATTTTGAACAAACGATTAGCTTTATAAACGGAAGATATGAAGCGACCCGCCCTTGGAAGGATAATTTTGAGCTTGCAAGCAACAGGCAAGTAGCCATTAATCGACTGGACAAGATTGTCAACCGTCTCGACTCCAGAAAAGGACTGCTCGAAACGTATGACCGTACCATAAGGGAGTACTTGAGGGCAGGACACGTCGAAGTCGTCAGTGACGCACCAGCAGAGGTGATGAAATTATATTACTTGCCGCACAAGGAAGTCATGCGTGAACAAGCACTGACGACGAAAAATGAGAGTAGTGTTTGACGCTTCGTCACATGCCAAAGTATGCAAGTCCCTTAATGACTGCCTTCAAAAGGGTGACAGCTTATACCAAGACCTCGTGCGAATTCTGCTACGCTTCAGAACGCACCCGGTGGCAGTTATCGCGGACATAGAAAAGGCATTCCTTCAAATTGCGATATGGAACGACGACAAAGACGCTTTCCGCTTTCTCTGTTTTGCAGAAGGAGATTTATTGAAAGGCAAGCTGCAAGAGTGGAGGATGACACGACTGTCTATTGGAGCTACATGTAGCCCATTTTCGCTCACAGCTACTATTCTCTACCACGTAAAAAGAGCACCGTCTGTCATGGCACAAACAGCGCAAACTCTTACCGAGTCGTTTTACGTGGATGACTTAGTGACTGGTGCCGACACAGAAGAGGAAGCTGGTAAATTATGCCGAGAAGTACTACCCAATGACCTGCAAAAAGAATGGAATGATTGGGTCATCCAGCTGCCGCAACTGCAAGACGTCGTCGTTCCTCGCTATCTGGGTGGCGGAGCAAGGAAGACCAATGTGCTTCAAGTACATGTTTCTCTGCGATGCCAGTCCAGCGTCATACGGAGCAGCGATATACATCGTATCAAGTCCTGAGGAGCCGATACTGTTGATTGCGAAGTCCCGTGTAGCACCCATTAAAGAGACAACGCTGCCGCGATTGGAGCTGCTGGCTGCCTTAATCGGCTCAAGAATGTTGGCATACGAGAAAAGGGCTTTGAGGAATGTTCAAGTTGCCTACACGATGAGGACAGATTCCGCCATTGTGTTGTCATGGATAAAAGGTGACGTCAAAAAGTGGAAACAGTTCATAGCCAACAGAGTCATTGAAATTAGGTGCACTACAGAACAAAGTGGAGATACTGTCCTGGAACGGACAACCCGGCTGACCTACTCACACGTGGCGCGATGCTTGAAAGACTGCTGTGCAGCTCAAAATAGTTGCATGGTCCCGAATGGCTAACTAAACCGATGTCTGAATGGCCCCTACAGTTCTGTGAAGTAGACATAGCGGAAGCCACCCAAGGTGAAGTTACAACAGTCCACGTCGCACTAATGGCACGCTTCTCGGTTCCGATAATTGATATTCAACGGTACAGCGGGCTTCAACAGCTACTCAGAGTCACTGCGTGGATTTTCAGATTTACTTACCAACGCAGAAAAAGAAGTAATCATACAGGAAATCTCGTGGCAACAGAAATCCTGAATGGTGAACAGTATTGGATAAGATGTACAAAGAGCAAAGCTTTCTTGAAGAACTCACCACTTTTACCAACGGCCAACCAGTCAAGTCTACATCTCGAATCGCTGAACTACGTCCTTACATAGACAAACACGGAATTCTTCGGGTTGGAGGCCGTTTATTTTTTATGCATTCCACACAAGATGTCAAGCACCCAATCATAGTGCCGTCAAGCCACCACTTTTCGACACTTTTGACAAACAGAGCCCATCTTCAAGTCTTACATGGAGGAGTTAGAGATACACTTACGCAGCTTCGGGAACGCTACTGGATTTGTCGAGCTCGCTCTTTGGTAAAAAGAGTGCTGCATGGCTGCAATTTATGCAAGCGTTTCAGTGCGGGCCCAGGAACTGCTGAGACTGCTGCGTTAACAAGTCAACGAGTGACACCAACGAACCCGTTCGAAGTTGTAGGAGTCGACTTCGCGGGCCCTCTGTATGCACGCACGTAGAAAGGGGACACGAAGTGCTACGTTGCACTTTTCACGTGCGCCGTATCTAGAGCCGTGCATCTCGAGTTTGTCTCGGAAATGACATCCGAGGCTTTCCTGCTGTGCCTACGACGATTTGCAGCTCGGAGAGGATTACCTAGGGTGATCTATTCTGACAACGCACGAAGCTTTCACAAGACATCGGCAGACATAAAGCGGCTAAACCGAATGTTCTCTGAAGAGGACGTCGCTGGTCACCTCACCACCAATGGCATTTCGTGGAAGTTTATAGCACCAAATACTCCTTGGTGGGGTGGATGGTGGGAGCGCCTTGTACGATCAGTGAAGCTTCCGCTGCGAAAAATTATCCGCAAAGCTCGTCTGAACTACGAAGAAATATTGACAGTGCTGGCGGAGGTCGAAGCAGTCGTAAACTCTAAGCCTCTGACTTTCATCGAGACAGATGCAGGAGAACCTTGCACTTTGATGCCAGCCGAACTTCTCCTTCGACGAAGATGGATTTTCATACCGTATGCAACTGCTGACGAAGTCAACAGTATTTCCAAACGATCAGACGCCATACGCAGACACAACTACAGGCAGCTGCTGGTTGAAAGTTTTTGGAAGCGTTGTCAAAAAGAATACCTGTTGCAATTACGATCAGCACACTTTGCCGACACGAAATCCAATACAGCATTGAAGCAAGGGGACATCGTTCTCGTGCATGTGGACAACACGCCACGCCAGCTATGCAAGCTTGCAAAGGTCACGGAAGTGTACCGCAGTGCAGACGGTCTCATTCGTTCTTGCAAGATCAAGTTGCAAGGCGGTCACCTTGCGATCAGGCTGATACAAAGACTGTACCAACTTGAACTATGTGTTTACCTTTGTGCGGCCGGGAATGTTGATTATTTTTCACGTTCTGGGCTGGGACAAGGAAACGAGAAAGAAGAAGAGCGCGAGCGAGGGACGCGGGGACGCTCAAGTGACAGCAGAGCACTTGCAAACGCAGTTAAATAAACGATTATTTTAGCCTTATACCTTAAAGACGGAGTTGAGTCTGATC
This sequence comes from Rhipicephalus microplus, assembly GCF_043290135.1. Taxonomy (NCBI): domain Eukaryota; kingdom Metazoa; phylum Arthropoda; class Arachnida; order Ixodida; family Ixodidae; genus Rhipicephalus; species Rhipicephalus microplus. The sequence continues at coordinate 3,987,584 of NW_027464588.1, forward strand.
GCAGTGTCTGGAACGCCCTCGTCTTAAAAAAGGTTTGCGATGTAAGAAGGTATAACATAGAGAGAATTGAACACGCTCTGAAAAACGGAGGAAGCGTCAAAGCAGTGAAGAGGAAACTTGGGATAGGCAAAAGTCGGATGTATGCACTAAGGGACAAAGAAGGCAAAATAACTACCAATATGGATAGGATAGTTAAAATAGCGGAGAAGTTTTACAGAGATCTGTAGAGTAGCCGAGACAACCACGACCTTAATACTATAAGAACTAGCAGTAACCCAGATGACACCCCACCAGCAATGATAGAAGTCAGAAAAGCTTTGAAGATCATGCAAAGAGGCAAAGCTGCTGGTGAGGATCAGGTAACGTCAGATCTGATGAAAGACGAAGGACAGATTGTGTTAGAAAAACTAGCCACCCTGTTTATGAGGTGTCTCCTGACGGGAAGAGTACCAGAGTCTTGGAAGAACGCGAACATCATCTTAATACATAAGAAAGGAGATGACAAGGACTTGAAGAATTACAGGCTGATCAGCTTGCTTTCTGTAGTATACAAGCTATTTACAAAGGTAATTGCTAATAGAGTAAAGAAAACATTAGAATTCAATCAACCAAAAGAACAAGCAGGATTTCGAACAGGCTACTCAACAATCGACCACATCCATACTATCAATCAGGTAATAGAGAAATGCTCAGAGTATAAACAACCACTATACATAGCCTTCATAGATTACGAGAAGGCTTTTGATTCAGTAGAAATATCAGCCGTCATGCAGACACTGCGGAATCAGGGCGTAGATGAAGTATATATAAACATTCTGGAAGAAATCTACAGGGGATGAACTGCTACCATAGTGCTTCATAAAGAAAGCAACCGAATACCAAGCAAAAAGTGTGTAAGACAGGGGGACACAGTCTCCGCAATGCTATTTCCAGCGTGCTTACAGGAAGTTTTCAGAAGCCTACAATGGGAACAGTTAGGGATAAGAGTCAATAGAGAATACCTTAGTAACCTGCGCTTCGCCGATGACATTGCATTGCTGAGTAACTCAGCGGATGAATTGCAACTCATGATTACGGAGTTAGACAAGGAGAGCAGAAAGGTGGGTCTTAAAATTAATCTGCAGAAAACGAAAGTAATGTACAACAACCTCAGAATTGAGCAGCGCTTCGAGATTGGTAATAGTGCATTCGAAGTTGTAAAAGACTATGTCTACTTAGGGCAGGTAATAACCACAGAGCCGAACCACGAGATTGAAGTAACTAGAAGAATAAGAATGGGGTGGAGCACATTCGGCAAGCACTCTCAAATTATGACAGGTATATTTCCACTATCCCTCGAGAGGAACGTATATAACAGCTGTATCTTGCCGGTACTTAGCAACGGAGCAGAAACCTGGAGACTTACAAAGAGGGTTCAGCTTAAATTGAGGACGACGCAGCGAGCAATGGAAAGAAAAATGGTAGGTGTAACCTTAAGAGACAAGAAGAGAGCAGAGTGGATTAGGGGACAAACGGGGGTTAAGGATATCATAGTTGAAATAAAGAAGAGGAAATGAACATTGGCCGGGCATGTAGCGCGTAGGCAGGATAACCGCTGGTCATTAAGGGCGACTAACTGGATTCCCAGAGAAGGGAAGCTGGTTAGGGGGAGACAGAAGGTTAGGTGGGCAGATGAGATTAAGAAGTTTGCGGATATAAATTGGCAGCAGCAAGCACAGGACCGGGTTAACTGGCAGAACATGGGAGAGGCCTTTGTCCTGCAGTAGACGTAGTGAGGCTGATAATGATGATGATGATATAATAGCAGCTCAAATTTTTCGGCTGAACACGTGAGACCAGTTCCTTCTAGGTATTGCTCTACGGTGTCGATCGCTTCTTGTAAACGTTGTTCGATTGACCCATCGCTGCCGTTGCTTACCCACAGAGTAATATCATCTGCATATATTGTCTGGTGCAAACCTATTATCTTTTCTAATCTACTTGGGAGGCCAGTTAAGACTACGTTAAATAACACAGGTGATATCACTGATTCTTGGGGTGTACCTGCACTACTAATAGATAAATCCTCGGATGTGAGGCCTCCTACAACAATTTTGCATGTCTATCCGTTAGGAAGTTCCGGATGTAATTATACGTCCGCTCACTTAAACCTAAGTTACTGACATGATTTAGTATGGCTTGGTGGGTGACAATACCAAATGCCTTCTTTAGATAAAGGCCGAGGATGGCTCGAGTTGATCTGCTAGGGTCCTCCATGATCCCATGTTTCATTTGTAGCATCACGTCTTGTGTACAGAGACTTTTCCGAAATTCTATCATTGTACATGGGAGTACGTTGTTGTCCTCTAGGTAGTTAGTCAATCAGGTCAGTAAGGCGTGTTCTCCTATGTTACCCAAGCAGGAAGTTAGTGAAATAGTTCTTAGGTTTTCAAGCTGTGCGCGTTTGCCAGGCTTTGGTATAAGCACAACGTTCGCCGTTTTCTATTGCTGCAGTATGTGACCTTGTCTCCAGTATTCATTAATAAAGTCCGTTAATTTGCCAATGGACGTATCGTCTAGGTTTCGCAGTGTTTTGTTCGTAGGCGTATGGGCCCGATGCCGACGTAGTATTTAGTTTGTGTAGAACTGCTCGTATCTTGGCTTCGTTCAATTCTTCATTAAGGTCAGGATTCGGCGCTCCTACGTAATCGGCGTGAGTGCATGGAGGTGCCTGGGATATGTATTTAAGCGCGACCTCTTTGAGAAAGTTTTTTTCTATGCCTTTATAGACATGCAGAATTTTGTTGATATTTTGTTTGTGTACCTTTTTTGGGTCTTCTGGGTCCTTTTCCTAGGCTCAGTTGGTTGTCCATGGCGGTACAACTTTCTTCCCATTGTAGGCAATAAAGCTGTTGTGCGTATTGTTCAATTTCCTTGTTAAGTGTGACTATCTTTTTTCTTAGTGTTTTGGTATGTTTCTGAGTTTTCCAGCGTTTTTGTAGCGCTTGTTTGGCTTCCCATATATGTAATAGCCTACTGTCCAGAACATCAAGCTTAGATTTCGGTGGGACTATTTTTGTTGCCTCCGAAATATCCTTCTTTAGATTAGCTGTCCATTGGTCGATGTTTGAAATGCTTTCTGTGATGCCCTTTCGCATATATCTGAATTTAACCCAGTCAACTAGCCTAAGCTGTTTGCCCATAGCTTTGGTGGCCCGCCCCCACCCCCAACAAGCTGGATTTCAATGATAGAATGATCGCTTCCGAAGTCTTGCTGTGTATACAGCCTTCGTGCAGATTGCGTGTTCTTTCTAAAGTAAGGTCAGGCTTCGTATCACCACAGACACTATTCTCTTGCCTAGTGGGTACTGTGGGGCAGTGATGAGTGTTAGCCCTTCCTGCTGCGAGTGCAGCCAGAGATTCCTGCCCTTGGGGTGGACGTGTTTACAACCCCATGTACAATGAGGGGCATTAAAGTCCCCTTCAATTATTACAACTCGGTCACCCACTATGGTAAGAGTGCGGTTAAAGAGAGTTAAGCATCTGTGCCGTGTGAATTTCGGGCTACTGTACACGTTTAGGAAGAGCACACTGTCCCCTGTTGTTCTTGTGGATATGATTTCAATTATTATATTTTCTATATTGGTAACGTGTGTGCTGTGTAGCACTGCCGTGTGATCCCTACGCACTGAAGTTGTAGGGGCTTTAGTCTCCCCCACGGCACTGCCGATAGAGCGGTAGCCAGACAACTTAGCGAGACCATGCGTCTCCTGTACGATGATGATATCTGTTTTTTTCTTTTTACATTTCATGTTTCTTTTTACATTACATTTGCTCTGTAATTTTTCGCTGTCCGACCGGTCGCCATCCGGTATTATCCTCAAATTCTTATTTCGAAATGCTTTCTCTCTCCACGGTCATTTCCATCTGATTAAAAAACTCAAAACGCCAAGCTTGCAGAGCGCCGCGTTCTTCGTGGTTCGACGCGACGCTTAGGTGCGTCGCAGTGGTGATGGTGGTGTCTACGGCGAACGCTATGCAGGCGGCTCTTCTGCCGGCGCATCGAACACAAAAATTGGCATAAAATGGTGAAATGCCAGTCCTCCCACCTGAATTTTCGTAAGAATGGTCGCGATGACTTATGGCGTTGATTCGTAACGAGAAATCTGCTAGATATGGTGATTTCGCCGAGAAACATCCAGAAAGGACGGAGCCGACGCGATGAGCGACTGCTCTTGCCATGTGGCTCCCTCTGCCTTCCCAGCCGGTCTACTTTTGGTGAATTTTCTGAAGTGGAGACGTCCACGCCCGAAATATTGATGTCGTCCGGTTTCTTTTGACCTTAGGAAGGCGATAAGCACATATTCTCGTCGTTGCACCCGAAGATTTCGCACAAAAACAACCAAACCGCAGGAGCTGAATATAAGCGCTTCCTCACTCGTGAGCACTTTCTGAGCATTCGTCCTAAGCCGACACGAAAGCCATCACAACGCGGTAAGAGTGTTTGGGGGAGAATTCACTGTTAGTGCCACTCTTTTGAAGGGTGCAGGTGTATAGCACTTTCCGAGGCGTTACAGTAATGACTTTTTCTGCGAAAAAAGCATTTCTTGTGAACGGGCTTCAGGACGGTTTTAGCAATAGCTTCTCTTTTCTTTGCTTTTTATAGCAGCCAATCATAGTCCCTACGTGGTTCAAGAGCGTCTTGACCACCGATGCTTTGAGGATAGTGGGGTGGTTGGAACTGAACTGCTGGTGTCGTCAGGTGTGCGAAGGTTTTTATGGAACACAAGAAGCTCAGACATCCTTCTACCCCAATTTTTTTCTGCCTCACTAGCCAAGCTGAAAAAAGAGGAACGTTTTTATATTCACGTTCCACGATATATTTAATTTTTGGGTCGACAGCCGTTCCAGAAGTCTATTGTTGTTAGATTGCTTGATCATGAAAAAGACGTCAGCCACATATTTGGAAGGCGGTGTCTGTGGTTCGGCGAACATGTCTATAGTTCGCTTTTCAACGTGTTTCACCGTCAAGCTTTCCGCAAAAGCAGAAATGGCAGCCTCTTTTACTATTCTAGGTTATTGTTTGTAGAATCAACATACCGAAGGAAAATTATGTTGTGTTGAGGCAGAACTCTATCAGTCGCCACAGTTCGTCAATGCTGAGGATCTTCCTTTAGCTGAGCTTCTCATTTCGGTCATATAATACTGTTTAACATTTCGGCGCAGGGGTAAGTTAAAGTGGTGGCTGACAAAAATAAGTATGGGTGAGTAAGTTGAGTTGAATAAAGTTCATTGACCCAAGCGTTGTGCTCTGGGCTATGCCATTGGAGACCCGTTGGGGTTTTTCTCCCGCATTTTGAAGCGTATTATTGCCAGTCTGTTCACTCAATTTTTTTTGTACCTGCCTCAATGTCTGCGAGTAGTCCTCTGCACGATTATTCGATATCCTCAATGGGCTTCCCTGCTTCTCTCGTTCTATGTCCTCTCGGAACTTGTCCTAGTTCACGATCTCTGCCTTTCGGTAGCCATCCACCTTGCTTTTGTCCTTTCCAACAGTCCCGCACAGGTCCCTGTGGTTGTTTTTCAGGTTCCCGAAAGAGTTCTACCATGGAATCGCGCCCACATCCGAAGACACGGCGAGATCAGGGCACGTATTGCCACACCTGTCCTGCCTGATCAGCCGAAGAACACGAAAAAAGAATTCGTCATTTTATCTTCCGTTCCCAAACTGTCCCATAGACTTAAGAAGGTGGGTCCACGTCATGGTAAAGAGGTGGTTTTCACTGCCAAGTAAAAGGTCAGCAATGTCAGCGCGGCTATGCGTAAACGCACCAGAAACGACCTGTTTTAAGTGCGAATGCACTTTATAAGCAACCCTGAATCCGCCGTCCGCGTTGCGCATCCTCCTTTCCCCTAGAAACGGTGCGAGCAGCGGAGAAGGGCGTCTGTAGCAACGGCGCAGCGACGTCACACACCACGTTATTGCGTGCACTCCACCCTCCGAACCGTGGCTGAGCGCGCCCGTGCAGTCACTGAGTGAAGGGCAGAGCACGCGCAATCTCTCAGCGGAGCGGAGGGCGGAGCGCGTGCAATCTATGACGACTTGCTCGAGATCGTCAAGTCGTCATAGGTATGGATTCATTGCAGGCATCAACCTCGACTGTAATACCTCTAACAACGAGTACAACGCAATCGAATGCGAGCATTGCACGCGTCGTTGATGATGTCGCGCCGGTTGAAGACAAGGCAGCGCGGCGAAGGGCCCGTGAGGCCGAGCACAAGCGGGCGAAGTGGGCCGCGGTCATAACCTTCATTATAGTGCGAATTTCCTCTCACGTATACGCGTGAACTCACCAAGATTTTCCGAGAGGGTCTGATGGTTTCTGGGAATTGCAATATGATCACACGGGGAGTTTACGCTAAATCACGGGCGAATTGTAATGAATTTTAACTTTACTCCCCTTCATAGCATCACCCTGTGCATTCGCACCTAACCATGTTCACTCTCGAGTAAACCCTTGGAAGTTTTTTCGTAATGCATGCTCCATTAATCACAAGAATGCTTGTACAATGTGCCAGTGATGTTGCTTACAGCATACACTTCGCGTGCGGAAGAGTTTATATTGGTCAGACGGGGTGGTTTGTGAACACGGGATTGAGGAAGGACCAAAATTCTTTTCCAGGTATTTCGCCCTTGCCGCACTTGGCCATGCACTGCCAGGACTGTGGAGTGCATTGCAAGTTTTTCAAAAACGATGATATTTTTCCGCCACCACGACCAGCCAACAGAATAAATATTTGAAACCCCAAAAATTTCAAAACCAAGGACAAAACTGTGTCAGTGAACCGTCAATCACTCCCTATGATCACAAATTACTATTTTTAGATTATTCACGCTCAGGTTGGTAATATAGAAAGCACTCTGTCAGCACTGGAGTGTTTTCAGTTTTCTTGCCGTGTAAAAGCATGCGCGAAAAATGTACGTGTTTGGTGTTTCTACATTCAACTTTTCAGTTGAAAGTCAGCGCTCGTCATCTGTGCTTTCTTTACTCTGTGTTCGTTTTTTTGCGCTGTTTTAACTCATCTAGCAATTATTCGTTATCAACTAGCTCAGTTTTCAACAGTATTCCTTGCAAGCCTATTCGTTACAGACAAAGCATGAAAGCAAACACTTTCTTCAAATTTCAGAGATGTTTCATTCACTATCACGTGTTGTAAACTGCTCGAGCACACCATCCCAAAGCACATGAGGGTATTTCTAGAGCGCTTTGATTTTTGTCGCCCGACAAATATAGATTTGCAATTGTCTGTCTAAGTCAATGAAGCAACTCAACTTGTTCGCGACGTTGCTACTGCACCTAAAACCATCTTGAAACCCACCTAATTATCTTCAGGCCTATTTATTTTTTTTCTGAATATGTAATAACAAAATGATACCTCTACTGTAAAATATCTTTAGCAGGGTAACTCTGCGCTTATATGAACGTTTCTACATTAACGGTTACAATCAGTACTTCACGAACATATGATGCCTAACACACTTTTTCGATTTCATGTAGTTACTCAGAGCTATGTTCTTGTTTAATATAATCATCACTGCTATTTTCACTTTCCATAAAATGTACTTGCGGATGACTGCGTTATTTGGAGAAAAGTTAGTCAAGATTGGCGGTGAGGACGTGCTCACATCGCTCTCCACTTTATGAGACGCTTTCAGGCAGATATTTCATTCAAGTCTACCTAAAGAGTGCGTCATCTTTTTTGTGAAGTTGCGAGGATTCGAAGGACACCAGAATTTGTGACCTGGACCAACTTCACGAGAAATTATCAACATTTGAAGAGATACGACGTGCACGAACGCAGCTAACCGTATCACCGGATTTGGTCGGCGGTGCCGGGACGCTACACCGGGCGGGGTGCGGCGACGGGTGTGTGTGCGTCGACTGGCTCACAACTATTCAACCAACTTTCTCCGACATTTTCTGACCGAGTTAGGAGTCAAGGGTGAGTGGCATTTAACCTCCCTTTCGGATTATGCGCCTTGCGCAGAGAAAAACGGAGGTCGGCTCATTCCCCTGTTTCTACTGAGCATGCATGCATAAGCACGCCTAGAAATTCTTCGTCTACATGGACGTTGACGAAAACTCTCCCGGCGCATTTTTGCTGTCGAAGAATCAACTGAACGACGCGAGTATCGTCTCGTCAAAAGGAACCAAGTAACGACGGGCGAGCACCCAGCGCTGCGTCTCTCGATAACAAGAACGATAACGACGCGGGCCTGGCTCTTACTTGGACGGAGGACGGCTGGCACACCGTTCTTTCACGCAGAAGAAAAAGTACCATAAACAAAGCCAGAAATAGCCCGAGAAGGGACTAGAAAAGAAAAACAAAAAGTCAGCAGGCCATTCGCTTGTCGACGCAGCACGGGACAGCCAAGTCAAGCGGGATTTCCAGCGCGGAAAACGCCGAGGACCAACGCCCCTTGCAAAGGAAGAGATAAAAGTTATCCTGAGACCACACAGGGGCCTCACAGTGAAAAATCTATTTGGATTGGAGCTCTTTATGGTAGTGATAGAGGCCTGCCGGAACAGCTTTGAAGGAGAAAGTTTTTTGCTGTGGGTCCACCCTGAATCGAACATCATAATATTGTCCACGCCACACGAACAAGTGGCGGGCAGGCTGAGAAAGATCAACCAATTGAAAATCAGAGGACGGATTCACCCCTTCAATGCGCACGTGGCCGACCCAGAAGGCGTGCTGCGAGGTATCGTTCGCGGACTACCGCCCGAAACCACTCAGGCCGACCTGATTGCAAACCTATGAATACGGACACAAGGGGTGAAGATAGAGAAAGCCAGGATGCTGGGCTCCTCGAAGTCAGCAATAATAACTTTTACGGGCGACGTGCTCCCCAGATGTGTCTATATTATGGGCTCAGAGGCGATCTGTTATTGATACGAGCCTACCGTACAGGTTTGCAAGATTTGTCGATCAACTGCACACCAAACCGATGTGTGCCCAGCTCCGAACGCCAACGTGTGCTCTAAGTGTTGGACGTGTGATCCTACTCAAGGACACGAATGCGCCCTGAACTGCGCCACATGCGGTGAAGAGCACGCTACAGGAGACAAATCATGCAAAAAGAAACTGGAAAATGTGGCTCCCCGATTATAACGCGTGGAGACGCCTCGAAGATAAGTAGAGTGTACCTACGCCGAGAAGAATGTCCCGCAACTTGAGCAACACCAGCAAAAACCTCCTCGTTTGTTCAGCTTAGACCAAGAGGCAGCGACGCTTCAGACGCGGCAGACATCTAGATCCAGCTTCAGATCACGATAAGATCGAGATCAACATTAAAGACCCCGCAACAATGAAACATTAGCAAGCCTCTGGAGGCCCCTGGCATGCCAAACTTGAAGAAAACACCGAGCAGCAGCTGGGAAACAAGCTCCACCCATGCCAGGAAAGAAGAAGCAGTTGCATTAACCACTAGCCTTAGTACGCAGGACGTACAAAACAACCAACCAAACAAGGTGAGCTGGGCGACTGCAGTGCCTCCTAATGTTCCGGCAACAGATAGCCCACAGTATAGGAAAATTCTAGAAGAGAACAAAAGATTACCACAATTAAATTAAACAGCTTTTAAATGAAATGGCTTCGGAGCGGAAAGAGTATAAAATGGCCATCTCGTCAATGGAAATCAAATTAGAAAATGCAATTAAGAAAATACAAAACCCAGAGTTGGTAGGCAACCCCACCAAGGGCAATAAAGATGCCCGAGAGCGTCTAGCCCACATGAAGAATAGTGCAGAAACGAGCACGGAAACGATAGACGAAGCCTCGTTCGCTACGCAATCAGAAAGCAGTGAACTAGTAAAGCAAGTGCAGACGCAAGTTCAAGCAAACAGGGAAAGCATAGCTACTTTACATAAACCTCTAGGTGATTTCATGGCGGAAATGAAAACGTTTGTCGTAGAAGATCAGAAAATTCGGAGTCAATATGTTAACGATGCTGTGGAAGGCTTGCAGAGGGCACTGAACAAACGCTCAATGTCCGCCCCAGGTATGGACAAACCATCCAAAGCGGGCCGCGGCAGCATGGATACGACCATGCAGCATGGCCAAAAATTATATAAAAATTGTAGAACAATTAGAGATTGGGCAGTGGAACTGTCGCACTTTTCACAAGCGCGCCGCCGCACTCCAAAATTACATGAACTCGGCACCAATTCAGCCAGACGTAATATGTGTGCAGGAAGTTGGGACCAAGATGGTCAAACTGCAGGGATAATATTGTTTACAAGATCCAAATTATCCCCGCGTAGCCTCGCTGGTTAGCAAAAGTAATGCAGCAAAGGTTGAGTACAAAGAAAGTTTGCGGATAAATTATCAGATAATCACCCTCCTTCCTCTGAAGAGAGGCAAAGTGAAAACCGTAATAATAAATATATACAGCCCTCCCAAAGACAAACACGAGGTCTTTGGTGCACTGCTTGAAAATGTGTCGGTATTGCAGGGGCGAGAGATCGACTTGTAGTATTGGGTGACGTTAACGCACCCAGCACCACATGGGTTTATCCGAGAGATTCTCCTAAGGGAACGCGTCTCGAACACGCCGTATCCAAACTACGATTGAGCTTAATTACTCTACCAACAACACCTACCAGGCTGGGTAACAGCGTAAGACGAGACACTTTTCCTGGTCTGACATTCACACGTAATGTTAACGACGCTAAGTGGACAAACCTGGAAGAGAATCTCGGCAGCGATCACTAGATAATCAGTTTTTCCCTCTCAACACCAAAACTACGCAGGGTCATAGGAGACGTGGTGATAGCTGACTGGAAAGGTACAGACGACGTGATCCCCCACCCGACTTAGTACCTGAGTCGATTGGGGAATGGTCAGAGTACATAATCTCAGTTCACAAACATCTAAACGTATCGCGAGAACAGAAGAGACTCCTGCAGTCGACAGGCACCTGCTCCACCTTTGGGAGAGCAGGCGCCATATGCTGAAAAGGTGGAAGAACCAGCGGCTCAACCGGAACCTTCTCCGCAGAATCGCTGCTTTAGGAGAGGAGGCAAATCAACACGCTAACAAATTGCAACTGAGGGATGGATCCAGTTCTGCAGTTCACTACAGGACACTCTGAGCACTGCAAAAACTTGGGCCATCCTAGGAACATGCTTAACCCAGAAAATTCAAAATCGGCCAAGAACAAAACACGACAACGAATAATGCATGATTTTTGGGGCACAGAGGAGCAGTTAATCCAAGCACCCAGGACAGATACATAGGAGAAAATACTGAAAGTTGCATCATTGAAATGCAGTACACTGGTGCGAAAAACGAGAGACTCGACGCCCCAATCACCAAGGAAGAGGTTTTTGCGGCTGCCCAAGCAGCCAAGAGAAATTCTGCCCATGGTTAAGATCAAATCACAAATGCAATGATAAGGAACCTCAGCGATAAGGTTATACAGGCACTGACAAACCATTTTAATGACTACTATTGGCTCAAAGGGAGGACACCCGAAGAATGGAAAGTAGCCAAAATTATTACGATACCGAAACCCGGGAAGAAGCCATCCCTGCAGGCACTCAGGCCCATATCTTTTACGTCATGCATGGGAAAGCTTTTCGAAAGGGTTATTAATAATCGGCTCCAAAACTTTATAGAGGACAACGGCCTTTTTCCAGTCATTATGCTGGGTTTACGCAATGGCCTCTCCACTCAAGACGCATTTCTCCTATTACAAGAGGAAGTTTTGAGCTATATACCTACAGAAGGAGAAAATCTAATACTAGCCCTTGATTTAAAAGCAGCATTCGACAATATCTCGCATAAGGCAGCCCTAACAGAACTAAACAGCATCGCATGTGGGACAAACGCCTACAATTACATCAAGGCGATCCTCACAGAAAGGCAGGCTTCGATAAGCATAGCACAAGTCACGTCAGACGCTTTTCAGATGCCACACAAAGGTACCCCTCAAGGAGCCATTCTCTCTCCCCTGCTCTTTAATATCGCCTTGTTACGACTCATGCGAGCTCTGGATAAAGTTCGGCAGTTAGGATACACTCTCCATGCGGATGACATCACCCTATGGGCATCGCGTGTATCTCTGGCTAACAAAGAGCAGACACTTCAAGAGGATGCAACAGCAGTTAAAAATTTTGCGAAGGCAAGTGGGCTCAGCTGTGCCCCAGAAAAATCTGAAATTATCAGGGTACATGGAAAAAGATACAAAAGTAACGGAAGCATCGACATACACATTGAAGGTGTCAAAGTGCGTGAGGTAACCATCGCACGTATTCTGGGTTTTTGGGTTCAATGTAATGGACGAGCGAACCATACAATAAACATATTAAAATCAGCCACAATACAAGTTGCACGAATGATTCATAGAATAACATACCACAAACAGGGAATGAAGGAAGGAGACACAATTAGATTAGTACAGGCACTTGTAATGTGTAAGGTTACGTATAGCCTACCCTTGCACATGTTAAACAAATCAGAAGAAAAAACCATCGAGTCTATAATTAGGGGCACCTACAAAGTGGCCATAGGGCTACCGGTAAGCACACCAACTCAAATGCTTTTGGACCTCGGTATATATATTACATACCCTGAGCTAAAGACAGTGGTACTGACTGCGCAGAGCAATTGTCCAAGTCAAACGAAAGCGGGGAGAGAGATACTTGCTAGGGTGGGCTTTCCGCCATACCCTCAGAACCTGACGAGGTTCTTGTAGAAATCCCGGATCCTGTCTGCAGCAAGATCTCGATCTCACCACTACCCAATAACATGGACGTAAAAACAAACAGAAAGCGCAGAGAGGAGAGAGTGTGATGGCTCCAAAAACATTAAAAAACAAATCAAATGTTTTGTGTCTGGACGCTTCGAGGTACAATTTTAAACGGTCAGTTGCATCAGTACTTAGCAACGACAACTACATGGTGACATGTGCATCGCTGTACACGTCTTCGATCGCCAAGGCGGGATGCTTTGCCACTGACCTTGCAATCAAAGCGCAGGAACAAAGAGGTGAACCGCAGACAACTATCATTTCCGACTCACAGGAAGCGTGCCGTTTCTTTTTAAGACGCCACCTTCCGATAAAAATAAGCAAATTCTTAGGCGGGAGATTGACGAACAAATACAGGCTGATCTGGTGTCCAGGACACGCCAGCCTGGAGGGGAACGAAAGTGCTGACGCTTGTGCTCGAGGGCTCAGGAACCGAGCAGAGCTTCGACAGCACATTCAATTCTTTCAAACACTCCAGGAGGATGCTATCGAGGAGGATAATGATTCATCCAGAATGGCCCCTCACGAAATTCTTGCTAACCAACAAGGCATGAGACAAAAATACAGCGCCACCCACAAATCATTAGAAGGGGAGGACACGATTGACCTCCACTGAATTAAAACGGGAGTCTTTCCCAATCTTCAAAGATTACACAAAATTTTTCCAACGCTGTATGGACATGCGTGTCCGTGGTGTGGCGGCTCGCCATCACTCTACCACATTTCGTGGGGACGCCTAAAACGACCACCAAATTTAGATACCTTTTTAGGTCAGAACAAGCTTTGTAATACTTTCGAGCAATGGGAGGCACAGCTCGCCAGCTCTGATCCAGAGGTGCAGCTTGCACTTCTGCGTCACGTCAGACAGGTGGCGGCAGCCAGTGGAGTCCCGGACTTGGGGCCCCACCCATCAAGCTCATGACCCCTGTCCCAAACCCTTGCAAATAAAGTTTTTTCTTCCTTCTTTCCTAGTCTAGATTATCGCATTACGTCTAGTGATCTTTTAGTAGCTTCAGCTGATAGCTGCTTTGCATGGCAAGACGAAGCAAGTACAAAATTCCTTTAAGTGACTGTAGTCGAAAAAACATCGCGCTCAACTTTACACAACAAATTATTGATATTCTTTGTTAATAAAGTTGAAGAACAGAAATATTCAGGTTTACTATATTAAATGGGACAAATATATCTTCGAAGCCGCTACTGCAATTATTCCTGAAAGAAAGCCTGCATCTCTGAACAATGCCACCAAATCTGCAAGCAAGGGCATCGATTGTAAGCCTAGTTCTTGAACACACTGACATGGTATGGTTTCAATGCACTTGCATAAAAAAACAGAAACCAATAAAAGCATTCATAACGAATGAAGGTGCCTAGATTCGCCAAGAAGTCATTCACCCCAGTACCGCATGCGAACACTGTTCAGAACGACGAAGCAGACATGACTCAAACTCTTGTGTTAGCAACAAGATAGATAAAAGTACAGGATAGATAGTAACAAGATATATACTTTTAAGGAAGCTATATCTCTGCAGACTCGACAAACATGAAATAAGGACATGCAAACATTCCTTGAATGCGTACTTAACAATCACACTTTTAGACACTATTTCTAACCACTTTAAACAGCAGAATAGTATCACAATTTTCACCTATCCAAGAGACGAAATAATTCACTTCAGAGATAGATAAATCTATGTTTATACCAGAAAAATGAAGAAACAGGTAGATCATTTTACATCTACAGTTTTCCTCTACACTGCGCCAAAAGCACTGTAGTTCAGGCTCGCCGAAGTATTTGATTTGAAACACATATAGTAAAGAGATATTATTCAATAATCTTCATATGAATATATAAGGTGACCATATACAAACACATAAATGTAAAAAAAATTGGCAGATTCCACGTACAGCGGTATTCGATGATATGCGAAGCACAAATTAGAAGGTTTATATGTGACTTTAAAGTCAGCAAAGCATTATGAGGTGGAGGTAAACGATGCCGTACATGTCTTCCATGTCAAGATTATCATTTTTGGATGTGTCATTGACCTTAGTAATCTATTCAAGCCACGTGATGCCAAATTTAGTGTACCTGGAGCTAGAAAAATTGCCACGAGCATGGCATGAGCGTGGTATGTTGTCATGCTCTTAGGTGACACGCTTGTCAGGATTATTATGTTTGCTCCAAACATATACTTTTGCCATCCATTGACTTCACGTAACACCAAAGTTGGTATATGTGAAAATAGCAAAATGACCGCGATTGCATCATGAAGGGTCCAATATACTACAACGCAGCGTTGACGCGTGCGCACACTGGCCAAGGCAACCCTACCTAAGCAAAACGCGAGAGCTATATAATCTGACGCCAGGCTCGGCCGGCACGACCAGCATCCGTCGGCACGGCCCGGCGGCAACCGGCACGCAATGCAAAATGCTGCATTTCGCGCATATGGGTTAGCCAGACAACAGTGCGTTTTCCTCTTTTCGTGACGGAGGGACGCTGGATGCGCTGAAACGCGCATGCGTCAAAGCAAAGCAACGCGGCGTGCCAGGGAGTATTTGGCAGGACCGGTGCCTGGCGTGGCAACGCCGGCATGACACGAGGCATTGAACGCCGGCGAACATGCTCACCGCGTCACAACGAAATGTATTGGCGCCTTGACTTTGGCCTGTATTCATGTTCTCACATGATACGCATTTCTTTTATATCATGTTTGCACCAGTCACACAGCTTCGTCATTCATTGACGTCACGTAATACCAAGTTTGGGACATGTGAAGCTAGCGAAACACCCACAAGCGGATCATGAGCGTAGCATGTAGTCGTGTTTCTACATGACACGCATCTCATGTTTATTATGTTTCCACGGGTATCATACCTTCGTCGTTCATTCACGTCCCGTAATAGGAAACTTGGTATAAGTGAAGCTAGCGAAACGACCACCAGTGCATCATGAGCGTAGCATGTAGTCAGGTTGTTACACGACACGTATCTCACAATCATCATGTTTGCACCACTCACATGTTGCACCTTCATCATCCATTCATGCACCGTAATACCAAATTTGTATATGTGACGCTAGCAAAACGGCCACGAGCACATTATGAGCGTAGCATGTAGTCATGTTGTTACATGACACGTATCTCAGAATTATCATGTTTGCACCAGTCACATGTTGCACCTTCGTCATCCATTCACGCACCGTAATACCAAATTTCGTATATGTGATGCTAGCAAAACGGCCACTAGCACGTCATGAGCGTGGCATGTAGTCATGTTGTCATATGATACGCATTTTATGACTTTCATGTCAGGCTTGTCGCTTGTATTCCATATGCAATCATGTCAAACCATACCAGTTTTGCAACATGCCAGATGAACTGAACCACTGCAAGAGCTGCAGAACCAAAAAATGTAAATCCTAATATTATGACATACATGACATGATTTTAATGTTACGACTACTCAAATATCTTCTTCATGCAGTCATGTTATGCCAGATAAAGTTTGGTATCAATACCAGTAACGGCCAGGAGAGCTAAAAGTCTTAGGCGGCTAGATAGATAGATAGATAGATAGATAGCGAGATAGATAGACAGATTGATAGATAGATAGATAGATAGATAGATAGATATGCTCCATGTCACTGACGTTCGCTAAGAAATCCTTCGCAATTAAAATTATTGAGTCTGTTCGGAATACAGTAACTAGTACATCCAGCAAATTAGGATAAACACCCACAATGTCCTATTCTAGCTACTGTGAACAGCTTTTTGGCCTGTGATTACTCTTTTTATCAGTCTTCCTCCTTGTGAATGATTGAAACCATGTGCTTCATTGCGGATTCAAAATTGTAGCGAGAATAATAAAAAAAAGTTTTGCATAAGCAGCATAATTTCGTCTCCGTTGAAGTGATCCTAAGGGTATTAAGTAACCATCGTTAGTTTATTGTCCATCAAGTCGTATTCTGCTAGCACTTCTTCTCTTAAAGTAAAACCAAAGATCACACAAAATTATGAAAATAATACATGATTGGATCCCATTGGTGGCATTCTATATTTTCATCCACTTTCCCTTGTTCACAATTACATTGTAATTATTTCTAATAGTGTGCCCTATACTACTATTAGCATTACCTTCTGCTAGTCTTCATTATTACAGTGTCTAACCACAACAACAAAAAACAAACCTTTAAATTTACCCTTCATATCTTTATTCATATCGAGGGCCTTGTTTTGGCAGCCTTCATGCCTTCAGGTTGTATGCGAGGGAATATAGGATCAGCTGCCAGCTGCAGATCACATGCTAAGTGAAGCCAACAGGCAGAGTGTTCCATACTTACTGCAATGTCAACAGATGGCGCTGAATAATTTATTTCAATTTAACTGATTTGCACACACAAAAACATCGAGACACAGAAGAAAGAGAGAGAGAGCAAGCCGAAAACTGCCACCAGGAGGGGCACAACGCCTGCTCATTCTTTCGGGAAGAGGGAAAAACAGAAAAAACAAAGATTAGAGGAGAGAGAGAGAGAATAGAAGAGAGGCTTGATAGAAAACAAACCGAAGAAGACTTATACAAGTATAAGCCAAAAATTAAAACAAAATTAACAAAAACCTAATAAAAACTATAAACGGCTGACGAGATCTGCAGTGGTCACTTGTGTCAGTCACTGTGAAATGAACATCAGATATTATGTATAATGATACTTTCAGAGCATTTCGTGGATGCGTGGTGTCTCTACGCTGGAAAGATCCGCACACCATTTCCGTGCATCAGGCATTGCTGTGAACGCCTACGTAACCTGAAAGTCTGAGCTCATCATTTCTCAAATTGATTTCTTGGAGAGCTACAAAATCCGTCGGATTCTTCATTGGTAGGAGCCTAAGAACAATAGGTCAGCATGGCGTGGTCTTACAGACCTAACATTCTATAGCAGCACATAGAGACGGGGCTTCCGCCGGATGTTCATGTTGCTTTTAGCGAAGACTGACAAGAATTGAAACGGCAGCCTCCAAAAGCTGTTGTGCGGCTAACGGCTCCTGGCATTTGTAAACCGGCTATGTGTGATCTGACGACGTTAACAAGCATCTTAAGCATGGTGACGAGTGGGGCATAATGGTTGGATGGAGCCGTTTGTGGCACCCTGTTTACAGTATTGATTGATATGTGGGGTTTAACGTCCCAAAACCACTATATGATTATGAGAGACGCCGTAGTGGAGGGCTCCGGAAATTTAGACCACCTGGGATTTTTTAACATGCACCCAAATCTGAGCACACGGGCCTACAACATTTCCGCCTCCGTCGGAAATGCAGCCACCGCAGCCGGGATTCGAACCCGCGCCCTGCGGGGCAGCAGCCGAGTACCTTAGCCACTAGACCACCGCGGCGGGCCTGTTTACAGTATTTTCTACTGCAGACATGACATTGGCGGTAGCTGGTTGCAACATTTTCTAAGGCGCGACATTTGATAAGGTTGTGTCCGATGTCTTTGATGGAATCGCCGGCTACGATTTCGCCAAAATGCTGAAATTGCGCCTCCCTCCATCGCTTCAGTTCACTCTGACTGTACTATTCTTCGGACGTGCAGGTGCATGTTGAATTGTGCCATTTCCGGCTACTTGAAGGGTACTATGGCTAGGCGTATTTCCTCGTGATGCCATAGTTCTAGATTTCTGTTCCAGGACCTTCAATTTCTTCTTTAGCTTGAGACACTCTTTTTCCGTTGCCAAGTGCTCGCCATTTTAGTTAGGGCAGCGAGATGTCATACTTTCACAAAATTTTACGTTGTGATTTGCGCCATAGTTAGCACAGATGACAACACTGGTGCAGAAATCCTGTGATTTTCCAAGCCTAAGATATTTGCGGCATTGTAGAGGCTTTGGTGAGAAAGGTCGGACCGGGTATCGCACTAGTCCGATCTTTGTGTGACTCGGTAGCTTTTCGCACCCGAAAAGTATCTTCCCACAATTTGAAGAGCGAAACCTTCGAGCACTGATAACGCTGATTGACGCTCCCTTGTTTAAATGCACATATATACCCCATGCAGTGGATGATAGTATGACGGCCACCATAGCATAGTGGTAAAGCACGTGCTATCCGAAGGTCGCAGCTTCAGATCCTGCCGGTTGCAGGTTACCTTTCCGTCGTATTCGCTCATTCAAATATGAATTACAATTTGTTCTAAAACCATCACTTATAATTCTCCTGGTATAATCATCTGTTAGTCGTAATTATTATTTCGGCTAACAATCTGAAAGCAGTTCTTAAGTTTGCACTTCTTTCTTATGTGGTATCGGTATCATGAAAGAGACATGTGCGGTTATCTAGGTGTAGGAATACTGGTAAATTATAATGCAGCTTGAATATTTTTACATACAAACTGAAGTATTAGCTTACATCGAGAAGTTCTCCAATGGATCCACGCTGATTAGCTACTTGTGTTCTGACAGCAAGAGCCCCCGAAAGTACTTGAAGTATGCTTGCAAGCAAAATAATATTCATTCTGGCAATACCGTTTAGCGAGAGGTTATAACTCTATCATTTGAGGCAGGATGTGCCTTTCGTATATATTTTATGGACAGCTGGAATGCCGCAGATTATTATGAGCTGATTGGCTACGGCATCTCTGCCGTCTTTAAAGATATACGTCAACAAAAACTACAGCGTAAACACGTCATCACTTCAACAGAACTTGCTTTCCTGCTCTTTACGTTTTGACATTTGTTTTAGGAGAATGTGTGCCTAGCATATAATAACAAATGTAACATTAACTGCACAAACTAAGCATGTAACAAGTATATGCAATAAAAATGAGGTGTGGGAGGTCAAGAAGTATATATCAGTTTTGAAGTGACATTTTTTAAGCGGCAGCAAATATTCACATAAAACTTCACAGGGCCACGAAGAATACCACTGACTATCACATAATACTTTTTTTATGTCTATGTGACCTGTGTTTTGCTAAATTCCACTCCCGTATTGCAAAGTGGGTTCACTTTTTCATTGTAATTTTTCTCTGCAACCACCCATAGAAATGTGATGATATTGGGTCGTGTTATTTCAGGTACACGTAGGTTAAATCTGCAAAAGAAACACAACTGGCTCTTTAGGTAGCTGCTGTCAAAAAATAAAGCAACTGTGTTCGCATAGCCAGAGATTGTGAGTATTTTTTTTTAATATTTACAGCTTCACTTCTCAAGAAATCAACAACCTTTTAGGAGCGAAGCTCCTTAGCGTGTAGGTATGTCTATCCTTCGTTGGTGCATGTAACCACCAGTGGCACATACCCGCTCTAGAGTGGGTATGGGCCACATGAGATGCGAGATGGGAGATAGCTGTGCTTGTAGTTTTCACTAGATGGACGCACGGACGGACGCATGAACAGAAAGACGGACAGATTAGCTGACGGACGGACGGATGGACCGACGCGCAGAGTGGGTATGTTCCACAAAGGATGCCACCTCTATTGCGAAAACTAGCACCACTGGGTACTGTAGCGATCAAGCTATCCCTTGACCCAGCGGGTCATTCGCCACGCCGGACCAGTGCGCAAAAGGATAGTCTCGCCACGGCTGGACGAAAGAAGCAACAGGGGCCGACTACACGAGATGGCGCCCACTGATTGACAGCGGTGCCAACTGTGTGGAATGTTGCAAAAGAGGGTTATGGAGCCGCCGCTCTATCTACCGCCTGGGCCACGCATCACATTGGCGCGTTGGCCAGCAGACGATGACGGCGCTGGTCAAGGGCTCTCCCAAGAGGATTCCACGAACCTGGCACCACTCTAAAGGGCGCGCTAAAATAATTCCGTGGGAACGCAGCGAGAGGCCGGCACAAAAGGGGTCGAGCCGCCCGTGCGTCTTCCGCTCTCCCCCTCCCGGTTCTACGGCAGCGCTGCGACTAGTGGCAAGGGTGTGTGTGTATGTGCAAGCCAGTGTTGTGCCTCTATGAACATACATGACGGGCGGTACTTCACTGAGAGGAACTTCCAGATCACCATTGGTCCGCATTGTTTTGTGTAGTGATCCCTAACCTAGGGACCTAGAGAGTGGGGGTCAACAAAAAGGGCGTGCAGTGCCTCGCCCAACTCTCTTTTCTTCGGTCTTCATCTCGACAACTCGCTGTAAAGATGTAAATAAATCCGTTAAGTTTGCTCAAAGCTCTCCCCTAGTCCTTGGCTCGACGGAGCGACGGCGACCGGCCCCGCTACCCGCTCACTGCGGTCGCCATGACGCGCTACAACTGGATGGCAAGCGGTTGGATGTGAGCCTGGACGACGGAGAACGAACACGCCGAGATCATGGAGACTGGCAGCTGTGGACTGGTGAGTGCTGGCTTTGGTTTTTTTGGTTGCCAGGCTGTAAGATAGAAGTGCAATCTTTTCGCTGGTAGAGGCTACCACAGAAGCAGTTATTTACGGAACTTCTGGGTAGAAAGTGAGCTGCACCACACTAGTTCTCTGTCATGAATTGGAAGCGTTTGTTGAAGAATAGGCACCTTATTCCGGGGGAGGAGCTGGGAGCAGAAGGAGATGCGGTGATGAAGACGCAATTGTTAGCGCTATCGATGCCTTGAATCTGAGCAGTGAAGATATTAAAGAAACGTGGCACAAGATTCAAAAGCAACAGGAACAGGAGCGCGAGAAAAAGCGAGAGGAACAGAAGCGTCAGGAAAGGTGACAGGAACAGGAGCGTCAGAAAAGGCGAGAGCAAGAGAAAGAGCAGTGGAAGGAAAGCCTAAAAGTAACACAGGAAGAGACAAGAAGATCAATTCAATGCCTTAGATCGTCTCAAGTAAATTCGAGGATCCATGCATTCGAAGAGGGCGAGGATATAGAGAGTTACCTAATCTCTTACGAGAATGTTAGCACAGACCTAGGGCTCGACGAAGACTATTGGTCTATCGCCTTATTGAGTGTCCTTCCGTGTGACCTAATGGGTAGAATAAGGTACCTTTCCGAGGAGTAGTTCAATAATTACAATGTAGCTAAGGCAGCCTTACTGCGGTGCTTCGGCATCAGAGTTGACACAAAGCAAATTGAGTACAAGCTCACGAACGCTCCGTTAAGAACGCGCAATGGTGTGCTGGTATTAAAACCGAGCCTGAGAGAGGTCCGCGTGTCTCTTAAAGCACCAAGGTGAATAGTGAGCGAAAATGGGAGATAGAAAAATGGGAGCGAGGTGAAGAGCTTGAGCGAGCACTCAGCATAGAGATTGAACTGTCGGAATAAAAAGTGGAGGCAACGCGGCGGAAGATTCAGCCATCCGCAAGTGTAGCACACGAGAAGTGCGAGGTGCAGCCCAGAGCTTTAGAGAAGGCTAGCACGTTTGAAGACAGCAGCAGGTTCGATGAAGAACCAAATTCAAGTGCTGCGAAAGATGCTGCACTGAGTAGAGAGGCCGACGAAGGCCAGAGCGAGTGCGACGAGGTGCTGTGCCAGTTAGCTGTTAGCGAAACAGCTAGGGTAGCTGTAGACCGGCTGGGACAGACCTCAACTGTGGTTGTCGCGACGGTGGATGTTGCAAATGAAGTTTAAGAAGTCATGAGCACCAGAAAAATCTCAGGATAAGCAGCGAAAATAGAGAATGGTATCAGTGCAGCTGCAGACAGCTCTCAGGAATGCGAGCAAGATTTTTCGAAGGGAAGCAGCTGCATTATTCCTAAGTGTGTTAACCAGTCCGCCGGTATAGAGGGTGATAATAAAGATGATTTGGTCGAAAATCATTTAGACCGCGCGACTGAGACAGCTGACGAAAGCTGTGAGAGGGTTCACGAGTGTGAGATGCGATCGGGAGGCTCGGAAACTAGACGCAAAAAGCGGCGCAGACGAAAGAGATGTGGCGAAGCCGCGAGAAAGACGAACAGTACTACGCGTGTAAAAGAAGGCGCAAAACCTGTCAGCGTAGCAAATAAGAGCTTTGCATCAGCATCAAAGCCGGTTTGCATGCGTGCGAGCAGCCGGGCCAAAAGTAGAAAGAAAGCGGATTCGCAAATGGTATTTCGTGTAAAGTGCCAGTCTTGCGATTCCGTCCACAGCAAGTTTCAGTGTGCGCCCGTGAGCTGTAAAACCATTGATGACTCAACCTGCAACGAATTTCCAAGCGGTGCAGGACAGGTCGGTCACAGACGTCGCCGGAAACGAGGGAGGCGTACGCGGGCGACAAAGCGAAGCTATGAAAGAAGTAGCGAACAGCCAGGCGAAAGAAAGAAGAGGCCCATGTACATGGACGCGACGGGGGCGGGCTGAGTTGAGTGGCGGGTTCAGCTTACCTCGACGCGCCCAAGTTTATATGAACTCGCACGGACGAGTTGAGGTGAGCGGTGATCGCAGCGACGCTTTGCGTCGAGGCGAGCCGAAAGCCCGTCTTCCGAAGCCTGCGCTCTCGCCTCTCGCCGCTGTGGGCTGCGGTTGTTTACGCAGTTGTCGCTCCGCCACCGCGATGGCTGTCTTGGTATTTTTTCTCAGTTTGCACCAGCTGTACTTTATGGTTGTGTTGGTTTCTTGGCTAACACTGCACAATGCGATGGCAGCAGTGGTTCTGTTGTGGCACAGCGCTCGCCGCAGGCGTATCCGCAGCCTGGCGCACCGCTGCCTGTTTACCCCTCGCTGGTCTATCCAGGAATTCGCCGTGATTCATGGTTTGTAACGCCTTTCGTTTGTGTACCTGATGCTGTGGAAAATCCTTTGAAGCCCTACACGCGAGTCATTTTTTGCAATAGTTGTGGCTTGTCGCTAGTACAAATTAAGCGGCGCCCTGAACCTCGTTGAAAATTTTAAATTGAAAACAATAAGCAGTTTTTAAATGAAAATGACTAAAGACCCTCATCAATTGTTGGAACAAAGGGTACAGTTCCACCACAATTAGGTGCACCGTGTTTCTCTTGCCTCATACGCTCACCCTGTTTGGCTAATCTGATTTATGTGGCTTTTGGACTGGACAGTGAGATCCTTACACGATGAATTTTTAATCTGAGGGCTTGTAATTTCAATTGGAATGCAATATACATATTTGAGTGAGATTTCTATCGGCTTACGTAAAAATTCATACGGCCGCATACCATTTTGCCGTAATTTTACACCTCTATTTCTACTGCGCCTCGTTTATGCTTAAAAACGAAAGTAATTTGCTATTTTTTATATTTCCTTACAGGATGGGAGTGTACAGCACCACCGACCAAGTGGGCCGTGTAGATGCGAGAATGGTGCCAAGATTGGTGGGACCGAATTGTTCCCTGCAAGAAGGAGTTTGTGACTCCTGCCAGGAGCTCCTTCATATTTTCATGCTCTCTTTGGAGAAGCTGATTTTCCATTTCGAAGCAAATGGTATTTTGCTTCTCTTGCTGCTCAATGTTCTTTTCATACATCTTATCCAACACCTTTTCAAATGTGATTGTCTTGCGGCGCTTCGGGGGGGGGGGGGGGTGTTGCATCAAGGGTCAGGTTTCCACGTTGTGTTCCTGATGTGCTTGGGTCTCCTTGCGATGGCGTAGACGTTGCAGCTGAAAATAGAACTCCCATGAGACAGCCTTTTTCACGTTTATCACAGCCTCTTTAGCTTTTTTCTTCTTCAGTCTTATGTGGTTTTGTCTCATTCATTTCAGAGGGGGATGTAATTGACCTTGATGTTTAAGTATGCTCCTTTTTATGACATGTGTAGGAATACGTGGTCTGTCTGCATGTTGGCTATAAGGCGAGTACGTGAAAAAGGCTTAACCTTTTCAATTGGCAATTGCTACAAGTGTTATTTATTACTTTGTATTTTCCCACATATATTATGGTCTGTGGCTTTACTGTGTATGGAGGGAGTCTAAGAATCAAGAAAAGTAATTAGTATCACGAAGAATCTGTGTACATAGAAAAACTGAGGAACTGTGGAGTAAGTCTTTTAAAAAGTGACTTGTGCCTTAGGGAAAACATGAGCCGCATATGTCTTGGAACACCTGACCACACTTGTTTTGCTGGCAATTTTGTTCCAAGAGTGGACATGACCTACTATGAACTCATGTATATGCAGTAAATAAAGCTTGCACGCATGTTCGCTGCATCGTTTTTTTTTCAGTCATATTGAACACTGAAGTAGGAAACATGACTTCTGTGGCATTACAGCGCAGAAAAAAAAGAACTTACAGGTTTCTAGATCGTCGGACGCATCTCCTTCCTCTTCGCTGCCATCTGCAATTATCAGTATTGGATTAGTTAGTGCATTTCTCATAGGTCTTCATTGTAATCAGGGACGGGAATATTGACAGTACAACCATGTGCATGGTCAATTCATGATCTACATTTATCCTGCGGAGCATTCCTTGCCGAGTACCCCAGCACCTTAGACTGTGGAATGCCCTGCCTTCAAACAAAATTGCGTGACGGGCTTAGTACCACATTTAATTGTTATAACCGAAATGGAGATAATTGGTCAAACAGAATTTTATCGCCATAAGAGCGCAAATTCCCTTAATTGGTCATACGTCATTATCAATAAAAAACAAGAATAACCAGAATTTAAAAATATCACAAGAACGAAGTTACGAAATAAATACATGGCTCATTCCACGCTAAACGTTCCAGGCAGTACGCTCGACCATCTCCGATAAGAATATAAAATTCATGGTCGATCGTTCGACTACACTAATTGCTTCCATTTTTGTTTTGAGACCAGTTTTCGGAGGAAATTTTTTCTAACTCTCAGAGCAATTTAAATATCGTGGCAGCGCCCAATAACTAGGTTGTGAAAAAAAATTGCCCGCAGCTTCCCTCGGGGGAACACTGAGGAGGATGCGGAGCATATAATTGGTTAACGGGGTATTAAAGTGCGACTTACTTGGGTCGATGGCTAAATTGGTTAACGTGGTTGTGAAATGGGGTGTTAAATTGCGACTTACTTGGGTCGATGGCTAAATTGGTTAACGTGGTTGTAGGAGGGGGTGTTAAATGAGTGAACACGTACACACGTATGCGAAAGGGCGGCGCTGGTCGAAGGGACGTCGATCATTGTGTTTGTGGATTCGTTCGAATTCATTTCACCGCGACCTTGGACGTCGACGCGCCGTACAAACCAACCGACGAGCGACAACTGAGCGAGCGAGCGCCGACCTTGAGTATATATACAGCGCGACGGCGCATGCACTGTCAGCTGTCGAATGTTTGAGAAGGGGGAGAAGCGCAACGGCGCATGCGCGCGCGTCAGCTGCCGATGTTCTCGAAGCGCGACGGCGCATGCGCGCGCGTCAGCTGCCGATGTTCTCGAAGCGTGACGGCGCATGCGCGCTACATTATACAGCTAGCGAATGTTCGTGAAGAGGAGAAGCGCACGCGGTGTGTAGAGGAGGAAGGGTGCGCAGATGGTGGAGGAGTGAAGCGCGCGCGGTGTGTAGAGGAGGAAGGGATGCACAGATGGTGGAAGAAGGAGGAGGAAGCTTGCGGACGGCGCCACACTAGAAGCCTCGAGTATTAGATGCTCCGCATCTAAAAACTCGTGGGTAGGAAGAACACAGCGTTTCACTTGCACAAGGCGTTCACAGCTACTAGGTTGTCTCAAGATGTTCTTTGAGGAGAAGCAATGCGTTGTTCTTGGGCGATATTTAAACATTTTTTACAGCTCTTACAACTTTTTATGAGATAATGCAGCTGCATAATTTGTTTCTATTACTGACGGTCAGCGCAGGAAAATGAAGCACGAATCAACAAGCCGGCTTTGGTGCATTTAGGAGGCTGCCGAGGAACCCTCGGTGCAGTGAAGTGCGCTTACGGTCCGCCGTTGACAGCCTTGGGGGCAGCTCAATATAAATAATATTTTCTCGCGTAAAACAAAGATTCGTATTAAAGTTACAGAAATAAATATTGTTTCTGCACCCTTTGAAATGATCCAAAGTGTATATTTTTATATGGAGCGCCACACAGACCGATAAGTGCCTGAACATGAGCAATATTGCAAATTTTTCAAAGTTCATGTGCCAGCGGTTTTAAACTACTGTCTTCACGACTCGTGTTTTTACCCCACTTGCCGTCAACAATGCAAGCAAGCTATGCAGCTGCGTTGTCTCTGGAAAAGTTGAAAAGCTGTAAAAATTTCTGACTTTGGTCAAGAACACTGCATTGCTTCCCCGCAAAGCACATTAACATACACTAGTGGTGATTGCGTTTTAACAAGGAAATGCGGTTCTTTTTCTACCGACTGGAATCGTTTTACCGTGCTGCGTATAATATTTTACTTTTTCGAAGTTTCGTCGCAACCTAACTGCCACCATATTTAAGAAATTAAAATTTTCTTTAGAAAATTGGTTCAAAAAATGAATAGTGTAGTAAAGTGACCAACCATTACTTTTTATAGTGTAATCGTAGATGGTCTAGCGTACTGTCTGGGATATTTGGCGTGGAACGACCCTCATCTCCTCCAAAACACGAACACTAAACCCGAAAAAACGTTCCACATGACTAAGTCCATTCAAGGATTCATGAAACACGAATTAAAACAGAGCGAAACCAACCCTGGACTACGCTTTTCCTCTGGGGCAAATTACATGTATTGGTAAAGGCACCTAATTTTTGTGATAAAGTCAATTTACACCACTTGCAAAAAAACCCAAAACAAAACTTACAAAGAATAAAATACCCGAAAGTATTTGCCTTTTCATAGTCGAACCTGGCTGTGAAGAACGCAAGATGAATGCAAGCGGAGTTAGAATGCTGCGCATTAGTAGACAATTCTGTAAATTTACGCAAATGTATTCTGATGGCGAGGTGACCAGAAACTTTATTAAAGCGTTCTTGTGCACGTATTTGGGATTTCTGGCGCACCAGCCGATTTCCTGCTACGCGCAGAGCAAAATAGCCGGCCGTGAGAACAATAACCAACAAGCTCTCGTAGGACGTGCGAAGAAATATTTAAACGTGAAACATTTACCGCATAACAAAACGGTCTCCTCGCCTTCGGCGGCCGTGTCAACGCCGTAATCTATTGCTTGCACCATCAGGCGGTCGCCAAGCAGAAGGCTCATTTTGTCAAACCACTTCCACTTTGACGGCTCCCCGCCACTTTTGCATAGGAGCAGGCGTTCCTGCGAATGCCAAAAAAGTCATTAGAAATTAAAGCGCCTGAAAACTTTTCAAATCAAAGCGAACAGGAAGGTACTTACAGCCGTGAAGCGTTTCTTAAAATTCTTCCAACAGGTGCTTATTTGCTCCCACGTCCACGTCAGGCCCTGTTCCTTCAAACATCTTTCCAGGTCCATGAATATGTCCTTATTTTTTTGCCGCTTGCTATCGAGCAAATCACTCGGTTTTTTCTCGTTGACTAAAGCTAGCAACGTCGTTATTTCATGATCTGTCCACATGGTGCGTGGAACCCGCGAGGATGTCATCGTGCCTAGCGCGCGCGTACCGGCCGACAGAAAAAGAGCAACGTTGGAGTGATGGGGACAGGGAAAGTGGAGACCGCGACGGGTGGGAGAGGTCACGAGCCATCAACTCAGCGCGACCGGTTATACATGCCCTTTCTGAGCGCGGCGAGTTCGGTGAACCTACCTCCTGTCTCCGGGTCGACGGGACTCGCCGCGACGACTCTCCGCCCCGACGCGTCCGCTTATACATGGGGAGGGCGAGTCCAGAAAACCTGTTTATTTCGACTCAAGGCGCCCTCGTCGGGTCAATGTAAACGGGCCTAAGGGTTGGTCAGCGGCCCGTACAACGAAAGGCCTATTGTGGCGTACAGTAAGACGCCAGCGGCGAAGCGGTAAGCCACAACGAAGGTCCTCACGACGGAATTCGCGGCAGAGGCTAAAGGCTTTCCGCGGACAAGAGTGTCGAAGGGGTCCTAGGAAAAAGGCCACACTAAGGAAGCACCGCTCGGGTGCTAGCCCAAAGAGGGCATCCTCACTATTTTCTGCGGATGGCTGGTGTCCCCTCCGTGAACCTGATCAGGGCAGGCTGAAATCGCGAATGATGCGTGACTGCGCTGTTCAGCTTGTAGGACGTGCACGTTGTGGTGCTGGACGTTCTGAAAATCCGCCAATACCGCGACCACTGCGTGTACGACTGAAGTGTGAGGGACAGCTGTAAGCTGGAGAGAGTGACACAGGAATTTATTGGGAAGCATGTATCTTTGTGTATTTTTCACTTTAAAGTAGTATTCCTTTGTCATCTCCACGGTTAGTTTGTTTAGCTACAGTTCTCACTTCTCGTAATTGTAAACATTGTGTTTCAAGTTAAGTTAAGCGTAATGAGGAAGCAGTGGCCCGCATCAGTCTGCCGACGGCGTGAGCTTAGTTCTCTTCGAGATAAAAGCATGTAGGTCACGGATGATGATTTGGTACGCCCACTAAATTTGAATGTGTGGTGGCTATAGGTTATCGCGGTATGACCTATGATTAGGGGTGTGTTAGTATGCTAGCGTTCTTTGAAACAGAATATGATATCGCGCTAGGGCGCACAGTAAAGTCTTGTGTGTTCTTTAAAAACTTGGGCTGACATGAAACTACATTCAGCAAATGAGCGTGTTAGTACACGAATTGCATTACCCTTTATTACTTTAGTATGTGCTCAGGGATCAGGTGAATTCTTTAGCTGAGCGTTATGTTATACCGAACGTTGAGGGACGTTTTTCCGTAATGGTTTTAGGTGGTTTTTTAAGTAATAGAAGTTTTTAGCTATGAGCAAGAGTATTAGTGTGGTTACCATTTAAGAAAAAAAGCGTAGGTGCATTGTGGCACATTTGAAAGACCGGCCTGTTTGCCGAAAACTCATTGCCGGCACTTGCTTGTCCTAGCGGTTGGTCTTTGTGGTTTCGTTGGTGTTGGAAGACTTCGGTTACTGTGATCTCTCCCGTCAAGCAGCTGATACTACCCGACATCCGAGATCTTCCCATCGGCGGAGGAGCTGTAGTGATCAAGCTAAGCCTTGACCTAGCGGGTCATTCGCCACACCAACCCAGTGCCCAAAAGGATAGTCTCGCCACGGCTGGATGGAGGAAGCAACAGGGGCCGACTACACGAGACGGCGCCCACTGATTGACAGCGGCGCCATTTGTATGGAATGTTGCAAAAGAGGGTTATGGAGCCGCCGCTCTATCTCCCGCCTGGGCCACGCATCACGTTGGCGCATTGGCCAGCAGACGACGACGGCGCTGGTCAAGGGCTCTCCTCAGAGGATTCCACGAACCTAACACCTCTCGAAAGGGCGTGCTAAAATCTTTCCGTGGGAACGCAGCGCGAGGCCGGCACCAAAGGGGTCGAGGCGCCCGTGCGTCTTTCGCTCTCCCCCTACCTGTTTTACGGCTGCGCTGCGAGTAGTGGCAAGGGTGTGTGTGTATGCGCAAGCCAGTGTTGTGCCTCTATGAACATACATGACGGGCGGTACTTAACTGAGAGGAACTTCCACATCACCATTGGTCCGCATTGTTTTGTGTAGTGATCCCCAACCTAGAGCCTAGGGAACGGGGGTCAACAAAAAGGGCGTGCAGCGCCTCGCCCAACTCTATTTTTTTCTGTCTTCATCTCGACAACTCACTGTTAAGATGTAAATAAATCCGTTAAGTTTGATCAAAGCTCTCCCCTAGTCCTTGGCTCGACGGAGCGACGGCGACCGGCCCCGCTACCCGCACAATGGGGTCACCACGACGCGCTACAGTACCAGCGTCCGGCGCCATGCCTGATTATGGGCCTAGCATGGCGCTGATACCAGCACCTCTCAGCGCTGGTACTGTGACGCTGGAGCGGCAGCCTCCCAGTACTCTGCCCAAAAGGGCTTCACAGGATTCAAACGAGGGTACCATTTGCTATAAATAAACAAATCTATAGTGAAATAGCGCACAATCGCAATAAAAAAACAAGAGGTCCAAAATATAAAATCCTTTCTCATGGGAATTGATCTCACCACCGTTCAATTTCGCCTCGAGTACACTAACCATTACGCTACGCAAGGACGTACTTGTTGAGTTGCAAATTGACAATTTATTCAAAGAAAGCGCTGTTCAACCTCATGTTTATAAGTTGCACAGTCAAGATTGACGTGCCGTTTTGTTTTTCCAAATAACAATTTCGTCTTGATTCGACAGTGACGACGGGATTCCGGGTACCAAATTATGTGCGGATATTAGCAAGAGCACAAAGATTTTTGAAGCATCCACATTTTAACTCTGAAAAATCTGAAATTGTCTGGGGGGAGCAGCCACAGATTGTCGGCTGTTGCTGCCGATAGTTTTTCTTTTCTTTGTTAGTCGGTTCTCGCGCTTGCTACTGCTCAACATGTACAGACGACTTAAAATGAGTTACTCGGTAGATAATCACGCACACCAATGAATATTGAGTATTTATTTTTGCGCAAGCGACGATTAGCAGCATGCATCCGCCGTGTCAGATTACATAATTGCATGCAGTCATATTGATACC
Source organism: Rhipicephalus microplus (assembly GCF_043290135.1). Classification (NCBI taxonomy): domain Eukaryota; kingdom Metazoa; phylum Arthropoda; class Arachnida; order Ixodida; family Ixodidae; genus Rhipicephalus; species Rhipicephalus microplus. Next base: position 4,018,766 of record NW_027464588.1, read on the forward strand.
TTCAACTAAGAAACCGCTGATGAAATAACTAATGCAATCCGCTGAAAATGTATGCCAGTGTGTTAGTTCACTAGGGCGTACCAAATTACTGACTAAATATTGCGTGTTCTTACATACGAGTCAGAGAAGTACTGTCTACTGCGCTCAGAAAGAAGCTTTTGGTGACAGCATGCGTTGCCAAAAGCACGACACATCTATCATAGTCGCTCCTGGTGCGGGCATAGAACACGCAGATAAATAGTAGATTTAGGCTCAAGTATGTCTAAACTGTACTTTACAGTCATTCTTACACTTTAGAATTGAGCCTACCTAAAGTAAAAAGCTTCGGCATCAAGTACACTGACGTGGCCGGCACAATAAGCCTCACTGAGATGGGGTGCTGGGTAAGGCCGCTTTAGAAGCAGCTTAGTTGCGATGCTTGAAGTTTCTCATTTCGAGCTTCGCAACATTTCTAACTGTTACCGAAACTGCACGTCAAGTAAGTAGAAGGTCAATCATTGCCCCACATGCATTTATTGAGTGGCGATATCAAGCGACAGTCGTGTTTCTACACTCTAAGGCAAAATAACCCGAAAAAAAGTTTGCCCCGTATCTGCATTAAATCTGCAATTGTCGTCGAAAAACGATAGTCTTGCGTGTGGAGAGACTGAACAAAACATTTATTTGATGTTCTGCTCAAGAAAACCGGTGAATGGCATTCTGGCGGCGCTGCGTTAAAGTGCCTCGAGCGTACAGTGGAGGCGAACAAGTGCATCAAGTCACGTCACACGTGAGACATGAGCGCCATCTGGCAGTTTTTTCAAAACAATGCGCGTGGCTCTGAGACAGCTGTGCGCTCCCGCCTCAGAGGTGATAAGCCGTAGAACGCAAGCTGACGGGTAGGTGCCACCACTGTCTCGTTTTAGCAAAGCGTTGGAAACACTCGCCTTGCAGTGCAAGCGTTAGATGGTCAGCGCAGCGTGATAAGCGCTACGGTCCTTAAAATTACTTATGTAGGCTTTTTCTGGTAAAAGGCGCATATGCAGAATATATACGTCTTAGTATGGTGCCCCAGACAAGCGCGATAATTGCTTTTCATTCGACAATTGCACAAGTATGAATGCCGAACTTTGAGCAATATTGGTGGGCGCTGCGGGTGGGGTCGGCCGTTTCAAATACTCGATGCTCTTAAGAGTGGACCAACGGGCAAATGTTCAGACAGACAGACAGACAGACAGACAGACAGACAGACAGACAGACAGACAGACAGACAGACAGACAGACAGAGAGAGTGACCGAAACGTTTGCGTTGAAGGCCCCTAAGAAAGACTATCGTCTTTCAAAGGACTAGCGGCACCCAATCGGCGCGTGCGATGAACGGATAGAATGTTGAGGAGCAACCACAGAGAGGAGCGTGCCGCGTGCAAACCACTTAGTCTCAGAACACGCTGCAAATGGATGAACCACCCGGGAATTGCAGGCCAAGGTCACAAGCCGTCCCCCTCTTCTCCTGGCTCAGCCTTTCCCCGCATTTTGCTGGCGATGGTTCGCGTTGCGTCGAGCTGGGAGTGCTCGACCACTGCCGCCTGGATTCGACGGTCTAGGAATTAAGACACGGTGCTTGTGTATACGCCTTGATGAGCGTACGCTGCTGCTTTTACGTTTCGCCGCACCTATCAAGTCTGGAGCAGGTCTCGACACGTCACCACGTCACGCTGTATATCTCTGGCTTCAAAATAGTCATGACCAACACACGACAGCAACAGTGCGGAATGCCAACATGGCGGCCGAGAAGACAGCAGGCTTATCGTTTACAAGACTTCAGTCCGACTCAGGGCAGAACTCCGTGCTGGATTCTTTCGCAAGTAGGTGAGCATTCTTTATTCTAGTCTATTGGTCCCGTGTGCGATACGGATCGCGCTTGCCGGAAACAGGCTCGGTCATGTTGTACATCGCACGCACGAAATGCACCGCGAAGGTCAGCTTGGGCGCCTGCAGTTCACCTGTGCTTTTACGACTGCCTGAAATATGGCAGCCATGGCCAACGGCCTCCTGTACGCTTGCTCATCGAGTGCTCGCCTGTCTTTGTCGCAGCGATGAGCTCCGGGCTCTCGATATTGGGCTGAGACATCGTCGCTGCATTGGGAGTCGTAGAAAACACGTTGCGGGTTCTCTTAACGAGCTTGGTTGTAGTATGTCGCGCGCTGTAAGTGCACCAGCAGGGGCTGGCGGGACTTTCGCCGGCGTCGGATCTCGCTGAAAATTGGTCACCTTATAGTTGGCTTCCCCGTCAGTCGGTCGCAAGCAGCTGGGCGCTGTCCGTTTTGCCGCGGCAGTCGCATTGCGCGCTGCACTCGCACTCACTCGAGTTTGTGGAAACGGCCGCATTACCATCGATATCTTCGGCGCTAGTTCCAAGCAAGCTCGGCGCTGTTCGTGGCGGCGGCCAAGCGTACGCTCGCTCTTCTGTTCGATGTTCGCTGGCGGCAGACACCCCGCGTGCAGCGCCGTGTTTGGTCTCGCGTTAGCTTGCTCGAGCTGAACGACGTCGCTCGCTTAAGACTCGCCGACTTGTTAGCGGCCCAGTGGTTCGCGCAGTTATGGCTGTGGCCGCTGTGTCTAAGCTGTTGCACTATGGGGATTAAAATGAGTCTTTGACGATGTGGGACATCTTTGTGAGATTAATAGCATGTCATATTTCACGCGTACCTTTATTTCACCTTGCACGTATTTTTCATATACAATCGTATTCATCCTTTGTCACGTGTTACGCACTATTTTACGTACCTATTTTGCAGCCATGGGCACGCACCATGCTGAAGGCTGTGTGCGCTGGCGTCTGCGATGTCTGTCATCCATCTCTTTCGTCAGAGCAGCTTCAGAAGGACTGTACGAATTGTGAAGGTAAATTTATTTGTGTGTCATATTTTACACGCAGGTTTTTATATTAACTTGCTCGTACTTGTCATATGCGTGCATCTTCATTTTCTGTCCGGGGTGTCGATTTTTACATTGTACGTACAGCTGTGGGAACACAACAGGCAGCAGGCTGCGTGCGCTTGCGTCTGCAATGCCTGTCATCTATCGCTTCCGTCAGAGCAGCTCCAAAAAGAGTGAACAAGATGTGGCAACGAGACTGGACTTGTACACTTCACCATAAATTCACTTAAAAGAATGGAGAAACTTCATGTGTATGTAGAAAAATTGAAGAAAAACTGAGACAGGATTCGAGTCCCTCCGCGCATTGTTGATTAGAGAGAGGTTTTTGCATGGATGTGGTATGAACCTGGCATTATATTTCAAAGAAAGGAGGGCGGAATTTCGGGAGATATGCTTGACCTGGCAGACCTGTTTTTGGAAGCTCAGCGTGGAGCAAGCCTAGCAAAAATGAAGAAAGATAGTCCCATTAGGGACGAGGAGGTGAAATACGAGAAAGGAGGCAACAGCCACGCACCACTACCATTGTGCTATATTTGCAATCGTGGGAATCAACCACCGCACTTGTGTCGCAACAGACCTGCCGCTAATGTAGCTATCGTCTGCTTCGAATGTAGAAAAAAGGACATAGGGCAAACGACTGCCGGTCAGGAGTAAATAAGTCACCCTAGGCGTCCTGTCTCTACGCACCAAGGGAAACGCGTGAGGATCCCATATGTGACGGGTATATCAAGCTTAGAAATGGCAAAAAAGTCCCCGTCGTCAACGCCGTAAGGGTGACACCGCCGAAAAATCTGGCCGAGAACCTACCAGTGGCCACAGGGACCCTCCGAGGCACAGACATATCAGTGTTGCGGGATACGGGGTGCAACACAGTAATCGTGCGGAGGAGGTTGGTGAAGGAAGACGAGCTGACAGGTACAAGCAGACTCGTCTACTTGGTTGGCGGAACAGCGAGGATGCTGCCCGAAGCACAGATTGAGGTTGACACCCCCTACTTTACTGGCAATCTGACAGCACTATGCCTGCAAGATCCACTGTATGACCTCATTCTGGGCAATATCGATGGCGTAAGACCTCCTAATGATCCCAGAAAGGAGACTGAAAAACCTGTCTCGACAAAGGAGTTAAGGGAAGAGCCTGTAGCACCAGCTATCACCCGTTCCCAAGCACATGCACAGCCGGAAAAATTTGCCAAGATTTGTACGCTTAGGACCACGGCGGGATTGCCGGGAGGTAACTATGGCGGCGAGCAGAGGGGAGATGCGACACTCAAACAGTGTTTTGAGAAGATCGGCAAGTAGCAAACATGCCGAAATGAGAAGGGAAGCGTCGAGTATAAACAAGACCAGGGACTGCTGTACCGACAGTACACAGAGGCCAACGGACGGCTTGTACGCCAATTAATCGTTCCGCACTGCCACCGAGAAGCTGTGCTTAAAACAGCACACGATGGTATAATGGCGGGACACTTGGGCACACAGAAAACACTCGACAAGATCCAAGCTGCACCGCGTCCTTCAACCAAGCGACAAGTGCGTGCCTTCCTCGGTTTCACCGGGTACTATCGGGAATTTATCCCGAATTACGCAGAAGTCAGCGCTCCCCTAACAGAGTTAACCCGGAAGGGCGAAGCTAACTCGGTGAAATGGGCAGCAGCCCACGAGGAGGCTTTTCGAAGTCTCAAACAACATGTCTTTACAAAGCCGATTACTTGAGTCGGATATAGTTCTTGAGGTCTATGAGCATGTTATTTTTTCCCTTTCGTTGTTTGTTTTCTCTTTTTATGTGCATATTTCTTTGTTCAAGAAGTGTATTTTTAGTTATTTTCTTTTTTCTTGGTGCATGTGTTGATTTGACATGTTGTAATGCTTATTGAAGGATTTCACTACAGTAGAGGAGCGCACCTGTTCCGTTTTGTTTCGTAGTATACATTCGTGCAGTGTATTCTGTATTGATGGCTGCCGTACATGGCTGTTTATTCTTCTTGTTTGTATGGCGTACTGATATTGTTGCGTGTAACTGAAGCTGGTACTTTAACAATTGTTTTTTCCTTTTTGTTGTTACATTGATGTACTCTGCCTATTTATGTTGTGTATGAGAGGGACAGTCCTCAAGTCTCCCTTGTTGGTGGTGTTTTGTTTCTTGTTGTCGAGAAATTCCCCTCCGTGTGAACAAATGTTAGGAATAACATTCTGAAAGTGGGGGGGCAATGTCACGGACGGTCATTTTTGGCGACCCCAAGTCACAGCAACTAACGGGCGCTCTACTCCCCCACTGAACGTGGGAATGGCGGGCGCATGAAAGGGAACCGAGAAGTGCAGAATGGGGTGCTCTTTTTCGAACGTCGCCGCCGACGCTTGATACTTTTGTAACTGCGGCGGCGTCTGCAGAGTCGGGGAAGGCCGTGATGTACCCCGAACAAGGATTAGACTACGGGACACACCGGCTGAGAGCCAAACAGTCTGATCGTTCCCACGGGAAAAACCGTGAGAAAACCTCTGCTGGCAAAGCCGTATGACAACACCCCAACAGGTTGTCACTCTCGCTAGTTGAGGGCCCTCTCCTATTTAAAAAGGGGTGAGGTCAATATATTTTTGGGGCGGAGTTTCCATCAATAAAGCGCGCATAATTTGATCCATGTAGAGGTCTCTTGTCCCTAAGCAAGAGAGCGAGGAGACACGAAGGAATATAAGCGCAGGATTTTGCCCTGCTAGGCAGACTTGTCACTGACCAACATGGTGTAGAAACAGATCAACAAGTATCTCTTCTAGAAGTCTTTTGTGTGGCTCTGTATCAGCTGGCCACCTTTACCCACTCGTCTAGTTGTGACGCGATATTAACGTCTGCAACGTAGACATTTTGTGTGGCTCTGTATCAGCTGGCCACCTTTACCCACTCGTCTAGTTGTGACGCGATATTAACGTCTGCAACGTAGACATCGGGACTTCCCCTCGAGTTAGCTCAACCTGCCCGAGGTCACCTGCAAGCACTAGCCTCCCGAAGCCACCAGCGTAGCAACACCGCCGACATCGCAGTCGTGCCAGAACTCTCTTCGACTTCTCGCATCCGATCATCGCGGACGCAACGCTGCCGGTCATTACACGTATGCCTTCACCTGTTTATACCTTCGAACTTTCTCCTCCGTAGTCTATTGTTGTTAGTTTGTGTAGTTTGTAATAGTTCTCTTGCGTAAGCTGATTTATTGTTTTTTATATGCATTTTAGGTGTATCAAGTGTTGATATATTTTGTTAGTTGTATTGAAGTGTTGTATCAGATTCCTTGTGCTGCAATATCAATAGAGTAAAGTTTGTTTTGTTTTCTCACGTCTCTGATCTCTTCATAATCTGTGCTTGCGTACAGAACGATTTAACCTACTGTCATTCCCGTCGCCGACTTCGCGCTGCCGACGCTAGATTGGCAGCTTGTAACAGTGGCTAACCTCTTTTTCTCGTGTTTTTTTCTGCGCTATTTGTTGCTCACTGCGCAGAAAAACAGGTGAAAAAAGTATTAGGTCTGACGGAAAAGAAATAAAAATATTGGCAGACCCCACGTGCAGTGGCAATTGATGATATGCGAAGCACGAGTGAGAAATGTTTATATGTCACTTTAAAGTAAGCAAAGCATTATGAGGTGAAGGTAAACGATGTGGTACATAACTCCCATGTCATAATTACCATGTTTGGATGTGTCGTCGACGTTCAATATGTATCCAAGTCACGTGATGCCGAATTTAGTGTACCTGGAGCGAGAAAAATTGCCGCGAGCACGGTATGAGCGTGGTATGTTGTCATGTTGTTACATAACACGAGTGTCAGGATTACCATGTTTGCACCAGTCATATACTTTCGTCATCCATTGACGTCACGTAACACCAAAGTTGGTAGTTGCAAAGCTAGCAAGACAACCACGAGTGCCACATGAAGGGCCCAATATACTCCTATGTAGCGTTGACGCGCGCGCACAAAGGGCGCAGCGACGCAACGTTAGTGAAACGCGAGCACTCTAAAGTGTTACGCCAGACGCGACCGGCACGACCAGCGTCTGTCGGCGCGGCCCGATGGCAACCAGCGCATAAATGCGACATGCTGCATTTCGCCCCAATGTGTGACCAAGGCAACACGGTGTCTCCCTCTTTTCTTGACGGAAATCGCTGGAGGCGCTGAAATGCGCATGCGCAAAGGAACGCAGCGCAGCGAGCGCTGAGAGTATGTGGCAGGACCGGCGCCTTGCGTGCCAACGCTGGAGTGACGCAACAAAATGAATGCCGGTGAGCACGTGCACCACGTCCCGTCGAAATGGCCTGGGGGTTTGACTGTGGCATGTAGTCATGTTTTTACATGGCACGCATCTCATGACTTTCATGTTCGCACCAGTCACATACCTTAGTCCTTCATTGACATCACGTAATACCGAATTTCGCATATGTGAAGCTAGCGAAATGGCCGCGAGTGCATCACGAGTGTGGCATGTAGTCATGTTGTTACATGACACGCATCTCATGATTACCATGTTTGCACGAGTCACCTAGATTTGTTATCTATTCACGTACCGTAATACCAAATTTGGTATAAGTGACGCTAGCCAAACGGCAACGAGCGCATCATGATGGCGTGGCATGTAGTCATGTTACAAGACACGCATGTCATGATTTTCATGTTAGGGTCGGTCGCTTATGTTCGCAAATAATCATGACATACCATAGCAGTTTATTGTAAATTATGACATTCCGGACATATATACCACAATTTTCATGATAAGACTAGACAAATATATTTTTATACAGTCTTGTTATGCCTTACGAAGTTTAGTATCAATACCGTTATCGAAACGGCCTGGAGAACTAAATGTCGGAGGCGGCTAGATAAATACGCTCGAAGTCGCCGAAGTTCGCTAAGAAATGATTTGCATTTAAAAACAACCTTTGAACCACGCTTAAAAAAATGTATTCCGATTGGAGTGTTTGAGTAAATGAACCGTTTGTATGGTGAGGTGCAACTGTGAGGACTAACGGTTGCCCGGTAACGCGTACATGCGGGGACTAACAGTTGCCCTATAGTTACAAATGTGAGGAATAAATGCTAGTCGTATAAAGTCAATTGTGGGACTAGCGGTTACTCACTGAGGTGTAAATGTGAGGACTAATTGCTTGTTCCTTGAGCTGGCTTGCGGGGACTAACTGTTAGATCCGGTGCCATTAGTCTCTAAAGAAAATAATGGTTGTGGCAGCCCCATTCGTCCCCAAAAGAAGGAACTACATATCCTCTCAACACCCTTTTGCCTTAGACTGCTAATAGTTTACGCTGGCAGTATACAGGGGCGTGTCAGTGTACAGATATATGCAGTTATAATATAACAACAATTAAAAAAACGCCCAAAAATACTAATGCAGTCCGCTGAAAACGTATGCCAGGGAGGCAGTTCATGAAGGCACACCAAATTACCAATTGGAATTGCGTGTTGTTGCAGAAGTACCGGTTAAGGGCGGCCGGCTGCTTTCGGTGACAGCCTGCATAGCTGAAAGCGTGACTCATCGATCGTCAGCGCTACTTGTGCGAACATCAACACAAGGCAAAATAGTTGATTTAGGATAATGGATGTCTACACTATACTTTACAGTTATTATCTGACTTTAAAATTGTGTGTGCACGAAGCAAGAAGCGCCGGTAACGTATACGCGGCAGACACGGTGATGTTCTCTGGGCCGGGCTCTGGGTAAGACCGCTCTCGACGTGGTGAGTGGGGATGGTTAAAGTTTCTGCATTTGAGCTCGAAATATTTTTAACTCTTACCTGAAGTAAGCAGAAATATATGCATGGCCGGACATCCAATTACGGAGTGTGGCGGAATTGAACGACAACTTTTTAGGGGCGAAGCTCCTTAAAGCGGCACCTGTTCGTCCCTTGTTGTCGTAGTCGTAGTGTGTAACAAGTGTTACAATTTGACCTGCAAGGTGGTGCTGGTGGGAGATTTCTCCAGTGCTTTGTTGAACAACAAAATGTTCGCGGCGTGCATGTTAACTTAAAGCCAAATGCTCCTGTCTCTCATTCCCCATTAGCAGCCATTGGCATGTACATTGAGCACTATCTGACAAGAAAGGGTTGCTACGTTATACTCGCTGGGTGTAACCTCCTTATTTTTAGAAAGGTTTAGCGCGCGTTGAGCCGCAGTGCCATGAATACAATGAACTAGTATATACCATGAATGAACTTGAGGTGGTTAAAGGTGAGAATAAATACGAAGCGCAAGCCTTAAGAAAATAAAAGCCAAATTCACTTTTCTCTCATTTCCCATTAGCAGCCATTGGCATGTACATTTAGCATTATCTGACAGAATAAGGTTGTTACGTTATACTTGCCGGGCGTAGCCACCTTGGTTTTAGAAAGGATTAACGAGCGTTGGGCCGCAGTGCCATGAATACAGTGAACTAGTATATACCATGAACTCGAGGTGGTTAAAGGTGGGAAGTAGACCCGAAGCGCAAGCCATAAGAAAGTGTGCGTGTGCTACCTCTTGTTTAGTCCTTGGAATGTCCGCTGGATGGCGGTGCTTCTATATGGGGAATATATGATGAAAAGATGCGAGATGGTTGTACTTGGAATGTTGAATAGATGGACGAACGGACACACAGACAGATGCATGAATGAACGCATGAATGGACACAGGGGTGGATACATGGACAAACGCAGGGACAGGCGCACGAGCAGACGCACGCACGGACGGGCGGATGGACGCATGGACGGTCACACAGGCGGACGCATGGACGGATAGAAGCAAGAACGAATGGACGGACGAATGATTCGCCCCAATCTCCATCATTCACTCTGTGGATATGCTGGCAAATTTTTCTCTCGTCTCCACTGGGAAACCTTGTGAAGCGATCGAGAGAGCTCATTTATGTTCCGTCAACTTGGCGGCAAAAAACATTTCCTCTTTTTGCTAAGAGTGGCGTCCAGCTCCAAGCTTATAAACACTGCAACTTGGAATTGTTACAGCAAGACACGGCTGATGTGAAATGGCAGGTATATGCGGGGGGATATGTGAAAAAGGTGCATTATAATTGCTGCGATACGTACGTGCACCGCGAAAATTACGTATGCTCGGTATCTGTTTAGGTAGTATCTCTCTATGCCATCGAATCAAGCGTTGCATTTTCAATGACACCAAAACATACCACGGCATACGTATACAGTGATGTGCAAGCTGCGCTGGTAGAAACAGTACGTGCTCCAGTATTTACCAGCGCTTTCCAATTAAAATTTGAGCGCTTCCAGTGCTTCGCTGTGTGCACAAGCATCACAGCGGTTAAGCCAGCGCCCCTACCAGTATGACACATCTATTTGACAGTGTGCCCAACAAAGTCACAGTAAATACCAGCGTGTACCAGCGTCTCCAGCATGTACCGATGCTAAAAAATAGTGGCATCCCGCTGGGGACACTGTTTTTTGCATTAGGGCGATGGCGGTATTTGGAGTGTTCGCCAGATGGACGCACGGACGCATGTACAGACTGGCGAACTGAAAGATGAACAAACGGGTGGACGTACGAACAGACGGAAAGTTCAGTGGACGGACTCACGGACGGACGCTTGGACAGACGGACGGACACATTCATGGTTGCATGGATGGTCACGCGGATGAACGGAAGCAAGAACAAACGGACGGACGGAAGCACGAACAGGATTATGGATGCTTCGCCCCACTCATCATCATTCACTCCGTGGATATGCTGTGATTTTTTTAGTTCATAATTTTCAACTAGGTGTGGATCACGCATGCAATGTTTTATCCAAATTGATTCAGTAATTTAAAGTTCAAAGGTTTATATACAATGCAGTTTGAGATAAGGGAAGTTTTAGTTGGGCGTACTGGTTACGCCAGAGAGTGCGCGCCACACCTTGACGCGGCTTTGAAACTGCTTGACGCAGCCGCTCGACGTCACAAATTCACAGGTTTGTTGACCAGACTGCACATTATTTTTCACTGTTGAAATCGCCAATACGGCTTTTTGGGGGTTTCGCCTTACCATACCTCCTAAAGACATCTCGTTGTTCGGCGGCTTTTTTTTTCAGGAAAGAACCATATCCTTTTAAAGCGCGAACTATTATGCACTGTCTACTAATGTTTCAAAGTCACAGAGCTTATTACGAGGGCACTGAATATTACGTCGCAAGAACAAAAATAATGTAATGTGCTAATAGGTGTGAGTTTCTGCAGTTATTAGTGATTAGCACGGAAATATGTTTTTGCGATATTGCAGTAAATCGTGTTTTATTTTTACATAAAGAAATGAAATCATCGGCTCTTTGAAAACTTCATTGGCTTCTGGAAAAGTAAAAATTTTTCATTTTGTTGTATACCGCAGCACGTGGAACGAACGGTCAAAAAGCACAATGTCTTTGGCAAAAAGGCCCACTACAGTAATATCTACTACAGTGAGGACAAGTCTAGCCATATTTACTCTTCAGAAGGTATATTGCATCAACCGGGCAATGCATATTTCTCTGATAACTCCACTAGTTGAGAAGCCTGGAAAAAAAGGGTGTTCACAAACGCAGTCACTGCTACTGACGGGGTATTTGTGTCTAAGTTTGCAAATGGTAATGAATATTTCTTAATAAAGTAGCCTGTGGCGTTTGGAGTTTGGCATGATTTATGTTGAACTTGGATGGATGGATGAATGAATGAATGGATGGAAATAACTTTATTTACACTCAGTGTACATGGTGTAGCCCCCTGCCTGGCTAATCCCACGTTGGACTGGAAGGTCAAGCTTCCTAGCCCTGTCTTAAGCGTACTGGACAGCCAGGACTTGAGGGAGATGGTCCTGAGACTTTACCATCCCTGAAAACCGTTCCCGGAAAATGCCACAGCCAAGCGACCCACACTTCCAGAGTATACGATCAACCTGCATCCGCCTTTCTTCCATGCCTTGCAAGCAACATCTATACCTTCTATATTGTACCATTTTTTGCCTTTGCCGGTGAATAATAAGGCTGTGTCTGGGATTGTCTAAGTGTGACCACTTGGGCTCTGTTTAGTCTATTGTGAGGGAGTGCAAACTCTCCTATCCAAGTAATAATGATTAGGAATTTCAATATATGTCATGGGCCTATCCCGTTGTCAGTTTTTTGGATGCAACAGAATCAAAGCTTTGTGTAAAAGCGGCCCGGTCTCTAAGTTCGCGGAAAATGCTGTCGGCGCATTCATTCGGATTCATGAGAATGTCATGAGTGATCCAAGCTGTGCTGGGAACCAATATATTGCCACGAACGAAATAACAGTCAGCCACGAATCGACGTCTAGCTCGCCCACAAACCAGGAAGCAATGTTCTCTTCTTTCTCCACTTCCAAGCGATTTCACACCACAGTTGATGGCTCATACCCAATACTTGGGACAATGTTCCCTCTCCACGAAAAGCATCGTCTAGATGCCTGCGATGAGCGGTGAAAATAAAATGAGAAAGAAAAGATGGTACCATGGAAGCTAACAACTGCATCATACGACAAAAAATTGGGCTGGTGTTGAATAAGTACTGAATAAAGAACGGAGTTAGGACACAAGACAAACAAACAGAAACAAAAGTGACAAAAATAGTCATTGCATGATAAGTCTGTCCACTTTCGATCGATGACGCGAGAAGTATGGCTTGAGCCTTGACACATGCACCACATTACTTTGTGGAAACCGACGGGAACGTGTTGAGGTGCCCTTAGGGAGAACTTCGTATGTAACGTCACTGAGTCGGCGTAGTACTTTGTACGGGCCGAAGTAGCGCTGCAGAAACTTTTCAGAGTGACCACGCTGTCGGATGGGTGTCCACACCCAAACTTCAACGCCTGGTTGAAAGTTAAGCTCTCGGTGTGTAAGGTTGTAGCGGCATGCATCGGCAGTTTGGCGAGCATGAATACGACGTCGGGCGAGTTGACAGGCCTCCTCGGCACGTTGAGTGAACAAGGCAGCGTCCGCGTTGAACATGCCCAAGTTGTTGGAAAGAAGCATTGTGTCGAGCATTGTAGTGACCTCTCGACCATGAACTAAGTGAAATGGTGTGAAACCTGTACTCTCTTGGACTGCTGTGTTGTAAGCAAAACTTACGAAAGGGAGTATATTATCCCAGTTCTTGTGATCAATGGCCATATACATTGACAGCATATCTGTAATGGTCTTGTTCAACCGTTCATTGAGTCCGCTTGTTCGGGGGTGATAACCCATGGTTTTCCGACATTCTGAACTACTTAGTCTCAGCACTTCTTGAAGCATCTCTGCGGTGAAAGCTGTCTTACGATCAGTAATTCTCACAGCTGGCGCTCTGTGACGAAGTACGGTGCTGGTGATAAAAAACTGGGCGATTTCGGCTGCGGTATCTTGGGCAGGGTATTTTTTTCGCTGTAACGCGTTAAATAGTCGGTGGCAACCACAATCCACCGGTTTCCAGAAGAAGACGTGGAAACAATCCCAGCAAGTCATTGCCAATTTGATGGAATGGTGTTTTCGGTTTGGCCATAGGCTGTAATAGTCTAGCTAATCGGACAGGGAGAGTCTTACGGCGTTGGCAGTCGCGGAATGTGCGGACGTACTGCTTGACTGTCTTCGTGAGGCGTGGCCAGTAGTGTGAGTGGCGAATTCTTTCCAAGGTGCACGTGTAGCCAAGGTGTCCGGGTGATGGCTCGTCGTGACAAGCATGTAAAATATGGTCCCGAAGCGAGGTCGGCGCAATTAGTAGGTAAGTAGCCTGGGTATGGTCGAAATCTTTCTTATAGAGGACTCCATTCCTGATGCAGAACGAGGCCAGCGAACATGCGAAGTTTTGAGGAAGACTGCATTTCGACCTTTGAGGTAGTCAACCAGCGGGCTTAGCTAGATGTCGTCGCGTTGTTATTGAGCCAAGTTCGTTGCTGATACAGAGGAAAGGAATGTATCGTCGTCTTCAACGTTCGCGTTCGTACTTCCAATTGGCGCACGTGAGAGACAGTCAGCATCGGTGTGTTTGCGTCCTGTCTTGTGAATGACTGTAATGTCAAATTCTTGCAGCCGAAGGCTCTACCGTGTTAGACGGCCGAAAGAATCTTTGAGGTTGGCGAGCCAGCGTAAAGAATGGTGGTCACCAACTACCCTGAAGGGTCAACCGTACAAATAAGGCCGAAACTTTGTTAAAGCCCAAACAGCGGCTAAGCGTTCTTTTTCTGTAGACTTAGACTTGCATAGCAAGTCTAAGTCTAAGTCTAAGTCTAAGATTGCCTGTGCAAGTCTTAGACTTGCATAGGCAATCACGCTCTCTACGCCATTTTGCCATTGAACCAATACAGCTCCCAGTCCGACGTTGGTGGCATCCGTGTGTAGCTCTGTGGCAGCGTTGTCGTTAAAGTGACCGAGTACAGGTGGGGCTTGAAGATGGTTTTGTAGCGTGTCAAAGGCATGATGCTGTTCCTGACCCCAAACAAATGGTACTCCGTCTTTTTTAAGTTCATTTAGCGGGTCAGCAATTTTAGAAAAGCATTTGACGAAACGTCTGTAATATGCACAGTCCCAGAAATCGGCGGAGATTGCGATTGTTCGTTGGAACAGGAAATGCGGCAACAGTTTTCGTTTTCTCAGGGTCAGGGTGTATACCAGCGTGGCTGACAATGTGACCAAGAAACTTCAGTTCCTCGAAAGCAAAGTGGCATTTCTCAGGTTTGAGAGAAAGTCCAGCTGTGGGAATCACCTGAAGAACTGTCTGTAGGCGCTGAATGTGCTGCTCCAACGTGTCCGAGAAGACAACCACATTGTCAAGGTAGACAAGACACGATTGCCATTTTAGCCCAAAAAGAACGGTGTTGATAATTCTTTGAAAAGTAGCTGGCGCCGAGCATAAGCCGAAGGGAAGGACCTTGAACTTGTAGAGTTCGTCAGGAGTAATGCAGGCTGTCTTTTCGTGGTTGCGCTCATCAGCAGATATTTGCCAATAGGCGCTGCGTAGATCCATGGAAAAAAAGGAACGAGCATTGCGATTGCGGCCACCGAGTCATCAATTTGTGGTAAAGGATACATGTATATCTTTGTGGTCTTATTCAACTATAGGTAGTCGACGCAAAATTGCAAGGTACTATCTTTTTTTTTAACACAACAGGGGACGCCTAGCCACTGGTAGATGGCTGGATGACATCGTTCTTGAGAATCTGCTGAACCTGTTGGCGTATAGAATCTTGTTCCTTTAGCGAGACTCCGTAGGCGTGCTGTCGAATGGGTCTCTTGGTAGGCTCGGCGATGATACGATGCTTGGCAAGCGGTGTTTGGTTCACTTTCAAAGTCGTAGCGAAGCAGTCCCGAAATGAGTCGAGTAGCTTCAAAAGACGTTCCCGTTGTGCGGATGGTAAACCCTGGTTTAAATTGAGAGTGCTTGCGAATTCTCGCCGACCAGCGATGGGCCGTCCAGCAGGCCCACGAAGCGGCCGCCAGGTACTCCCTGTCGGTCCCTACGTGGGAGACGCCCGCTACGCGCTAAGCGCGTCCTGCAGGACCGAAATAAAGTTTTTCCATTCCATTCCATTGCGAATGTCAAGGCGGAATGGTCGCACGACGAAAGGGCAGATAATGTTGAGGGACCAGGGACGTCGGTAATATCCTCAAGGTATGTTATCGCAGTGTATTTGCTAAGATGGTGATACTCCTCGCCGAAATTCATGAGTAATAGGCAAGCCTGCTTCCTATGGGCTGAACAATACCTCGCGACAGCAGACTTGTGCAAAAAGTAGGGACAAATTTTCTTCCGCAATTACAGCAATGGGGACGTCTTTCACACATTCAACGCTGTAAAGAGGCTGCTGCGGGGAGGCAGAGACACAGATGGGGATTATACACGTAGGGAAGCCTTCGATAAGTGAGTGTTTTCAGGTTCATGATGAAACGGGTCTTCGAACGATACCTGCAAGTCTCGTAGGTATAAGTTCACCATGTTTGCGAAGAAAGTCCAGTCCCAGAATGTGTATACGGGAGCACGCAGGTAATACGAGGAAAGACCCTGTGAACGTCGAAGCACAGACTCGAACAGGGGCTGGGCACATTCCTGTCGGCGTGACGAGGTGGCCCCCTGCCGTGCACAACGGGGGTCCTTGCCAAGGGGTAGTTACCTTCTTCAGTTGGGATGCCATCGCGCGGCTCGCAACCGAATAATCGGCATCAGTGTGGACGAGGGCAGTGACGACGTGATTATCGACGTGTACGGTGATGTCGGCGGAAACAGTCTTATGTCTTTCGGAAACGACTGAAAAATGAGAACGTTCTTCGTCGGGTCTTTGCGTCGAGGGAGGCTTTTTGACAGTTCGTTGGGACACGGCTTCACCCCAAGGAGCCGCGGTTTCTAGTTTCCTTTGTAGGGACTCGGTGACCGGCCTTTGAAAGGAGCATAAGATGATGAGGGAATGCTACGTGACATGGGGCGGCGAGGTGATGGTGATCGTAATTGGGGGCGTTGACCAAGGCGAAGAGCTTGCTGGCCCGTAAGGTACGCTTCGATGTCACAGGGACGCTCACCGTAACGCAGGAACCGAGCATCAGGGTGAAAGACACGGAGACCAAGTTGGCGGTACTGGCAGTTGCGGTAGACGTGACCCGCTTCGCCACAGCGGTAGCAGAGTGGATGGTTATCTGACGTACGCTACACGCTAGCCTTTTTGGCGTTCTGGTGCGATCCGGACGGATGATGAGTGGGTGCACTCAGAAACCTTGAGGCGGGTGGCGAAGTCGAAGAGGTGCCCTGGAATCGATGGCTAGCCTGATCCATTGTCAGCATATTGGGATCAGGAGCATGTGGTGCCGGAGATCGCAGGGCAGCTGCACAAGTCAACACAGGGGCCTCAGCCCTTGTTGGCGCGAGTGGGGTGACCACCTGTCGGATCTCATTTCGGATTAGGTCTGTGAGAGCATTTACGGGTGGTTGGGGTCCCGCTGCTTGGAGTTGGCACAGCTCATCCCGCACGACGCTTCTTATGAACTCCGCGAGGGCATGCCTCTCGCTGTCAGCCCCAGCAGAGCATGCAGTAGTAATGACGTCGTGGCATTCATACTGTGATGACCGTTGGTGGAGAGTATGCTCTATTGTGGTTGCCTCATTTATGAACTCAGCCACATTCATCGGTGGATTGCGCAATAGTCCGGCGAAGAGCTGCGCTTTTACCCCACGCACTAAATGCTGCATCTTCTTTTCCTCGGATATTGCTGGGTCGGCATTCTTGAAGTGTCGGAGCAGGTCCTCAACAAACATCGAAACCCTCTCGTTAGGTCGTTGGTTCCGAGACGAGATGGCCTGCTCCGCTCTCTCTTTCCTTTCGCCGCTGCGGTAAGCATCGCGAAACTGTCAGCTGAACTCTTGCCACGTCGCTAAAGAACCCTCGTGATTCTCATACAACGTTTTGGCAGAGTCTTCCAACGCAAAGTAAACTCTCCGCAGCTTGCGAGTTTCATCCCATTCGTTGATGTTGGCAATTCGATCGAAGCCGTCAAGCCAGTCATCAACATCCTTATAAATGTGTCCCTGAAATGAGCGTGGTGTTTGCGACGCATGAAAAACATGCGAGAAAAAAGAATAGGCGTCGTTGGTTTGACTCGCCTGGTTGGTAGTCGAGGTTGCCATCTCGTCTTGAGAGAGAAGACTGTATTCGGGAGATAGTCCTCGCAGGCGGCGGCTACTTCTTGCCATAGGAGCTGTAGCTGTCTCCAAGTAGCTGGGTGTCTTGGCTGATAATCCGGAGACAAGGTGCATTTACCCAGCAACTCCACCAGTGCCACAAACGAAATAACAGACAGCCACGAATCGACGTCTTGCTCGCCCATAGATTAGGAATCAATGTTCTCTTCTTTCTTCACATTCAAGCGATTTCACGCCACAGTTGATGGCTCATACCCATTACCTGTGACAATATGTAATGTGCGTATGGCCTGTTTACTACTATAATTCGAACTGCTTGTGGTGCGATCCTGCCCCTGCTGAAGGCTCTGAAGGCTGGTTTTGAGTCACTATATATCTCTGTGTATCGATCATCTGTCAGGGCCAAGGCGATGACAACCTGTTCAGCGATTTCCGGTTTGAAAGTGTAAACTGTGGTGCAGTTGGTACACCTGCCCTGGTGGTCGACTACTACCATGGTGAACTTATTTTGGCATTTATATGAGACTGAGTCAACAAAGCAAGTAGCCCTGCCTCCTTTATCCAACTTCTTTATTAAAGCATAAGCCCGGGCTTCTCTTCTGGCGACCTTGAAGGTTTGGTGCATATTTCTTGGCCACGGGGCAGTAATGGTGTTCTCAACAAAGTCCTGTGGTATTTTGGTGTACGTCTCCTGGTCAATGACTGAGTTGATCATGATTCTACTGAGAATTGATCTACCCGTGAAAGCTGTAGAGAGTCTTGCTATTAGGGACCTTTCTTGAGCCTCCGAAACTTCTCTAGTCGTGTAGTGTACCCCTAACTTGAGCAATTTTTGAGTGCTGGTGCGAAGCGGGAAACCCAGTGCACTATTGTTTACTTTCTTGATCCCCGTGTCCAGCTTCTTTAATTGGGTTTGTGTCCAGTTCTACATAAAAGCCGCATATGAAATATGACATAGCACCAAAGAGTTGAGCAGCCTGATATAGGATTGGCCTCTTTCATGCCTTTTTGTCTGCCTGCAAGTTGATTGATTTAATAAAACTTTATTTTCGCCCTGAGAAGACGCACGGGACACCCCGCGCCAACCAGCTAATCCCACGTAGGGACCGTCAAGCCGAGCTTCGTTACCTGTTCACGGGCAATCTGGACGGCCAGGGTTTGATCATTATGTTCGGGGCAACGTAAGAGCGCAGCCACCCTGTCCTCACTGAGGGCGGAGCCGATGGTTCCACATTCCCACAACATGGTTGAATGTTGCTAACAGTCAACAGGCGGGGCAATCCGCACTTGGATACGGTTGAGGGTACATGGCAGGACGAAACGCAGCGTTAGGATACGCACTAGCTTCCAATAGTGTAAGGGCAACTGCCTGCGCTCTGCACAAGGCAGGATGTGGAAGGAGGAATACCCTTTTTGACAAATAGAAGTGCTTTGTTATTTCTTTGAACGTAAGTAAGGGTTCCCAGAGAAGCTGAGGAACTGCGGAGGTGGAGCGGTCAGTGGGTCCTCGCGCGGCCTCGTGTGTGTCCTCGTAAGGGTTAAATGTAGAGCCCTCAATGAACCCCATGTGAGCGGGAAATCAAGTGAGAGAATGGGGCGTGATATTCTTGATGCTTTCGAGAACGTGGAGGGCCTGAGGGGCTACCATCCCGGTTTCGTAGGCTTTAGTACCCGCCTTGACGTTGCTCTATATTGACTCTGCGACTTTCTAGCATAGCCAACGCGATTGCAACCTGTTCGGCTATCACGGGCTTCGATAGGCGTACCGTGGTGGAGCAAGCGAGCCTGGCATCTGAGTCAACGATGGTAACAGCGAATGCCTCTTGTAGGACATATGGCACAGCATCCACTAAGCTTCCACTACTGGGGTTGCTATGAACGTGCACAAGCAGAGCTCTACTCCTCGTCCAACGTCGACCAATGTTGTGCCCAGGGTGCATATTGAAGGCATTGAATAAGATGCGCATTTGAGTCCTGATGTGTCTGGGAATCTGCATGGAATCGGGGCTCTGGTGAATAGAGTTGAGGCCCAAGTCGTCGAGTATCTTGCGGTCCGATTTGGTTCCGGAAAGCCTGAGCAGCTGTGAGCGCTCTTGCGCCTCGATTTTCTTTACGAGTGTATTGTGAACACCGAGCTTCAAAAAGTTTTCAGTGCGAGTACTTACAGGCAAGCCGAGCGTGAGCTTGAACACCTTTCTTATGAGGGAATCCCGCTTACTCCTTTCTACAACATGCCAATTATGCGTGTCGGCCGAGTACGAAAGGTCGTCTGATCTTCTGGTATGCCTCTGTCTTGAAGGTGATTTTCATGAGTGTCATGTGATTCCTGCCATTTGCATTTATAAAAAATGGCAGATACGAGCTGCGCACTTGAGGGTACCTGGTGGTGCCCTGGCTAAGGTGAGGAACGCCGGTGACTGAGCTGCCGCACCGCAGCTGTGGCGAGCAGCATTCCTGCACGGCACCGACGATGCTGTGTTGGCCAGAACCCGCACGTGGAACCGCTACGCCCGGGTGGTGATCAAGAGCTCGGAAACGAGGTCCGAGGTCACGCTGGTCCACGCATCTCATAGACGACGCTACCGCTGCTCAAGAGTCGTGAGACAATGGGACTCTTCTTCCTCATGTATCGTGGTGGTCGTCGCCACGGCGCTCACATCACCGACTTTTCATATTCTTTCTTTTGTATATAAATATTTGAACACGTCTTCCTGTCTGTTTCATGTACCGCTGCACAGTAGTGGAAATGCTCGAACCGTCCTAAACATCACAGCTGCATTTCTCTCTTTTCATGAAGGAGGAACGCCGGACGCACTAAAACGCGCATGCGTCAAAGCAACGCAGCATGCCGTGCGCGTGAGAGTATATGGCACGACCGGTGCTTGGCGTGGCAACGCCGGCGTGACGTGACGAATTGAACGCCGGCAAGCACGCGCACCACGTCATGTCGCAATGTATTGGCACCTTGACTGTGGCATGTAGTCATGTTCTCACGTGACACGTATCTCATAATTATCATATGTGCACCCGTCACATACCTTCGACATCCATTGGCGTTACGTAATATAAAATTTGGCATATGTGAAGCTAGCGAAACGACCGAGAGCGCATCATAGGTGTGGCATGTAGTCATGTTGTTATATGAAATGCATGCCGTGATTATTTTGTATGCATGTGTCATTTACGTTTGTCGTCCGTTCGGGACGCGTAATAACGAACTTGGTAAATGCAAAGCTGGCGAAACGGCCGCGAGCGCATCATGAGCGTAGCATGTAGTCATGTTACATGGCACGCGAGTCATGACTTTTAAATTAGGGTCGGTCGCTTGCGTTCACCATGCAATCATGTCATAACATACCAGCTTTCCAACATGGTATGTGTGGGAAACCACCACAAGAGCTGCAGTACCAATAAAAGTAAATCACACCATTCATGACATACATATCTTGATTCTCATGTTTTGACTACTTTATTATGTTCTTCGTACAGACATGTTATGCCATATCAAGTTTGGTATCGATATCATTATTGAAACGGCCAGAAGAGCTAGAAGTCATAAGTGGATAGATAAATAGATAGAGAGAGAGATAGATAGATAGATAGACAGATAGAGATATAGATAGAGAGATAGATAGATAGATAGATAGATAGATAGATAGATAGATACGCTCCAAGTCGCCGAAGTTCGCTAAGAAATGCTTCGCATTTGAAATACCGAGTACCATCATCGTGTAGAATCTGGGTATAATTACCCCGTTTTTGTTCAATATACATGTGCCACTTTCGAATAGTGGCTTCGAACCCTTAGGTGTCTCCCCTTTCTCTTTTCAGTAAAGTAAAAACACGGATTTGTGAGGGTAACACCTGAGACCAGTGGGCCTCAAGTATTCCTCCACTGTCTGCACCACTCGCGTAAGAGCATCTTGTACCTGGTGTTGAACTTGAGAGATGCTCAATAAAAAAAAATCACAGACCCACGTTCAGTGGGAATCATGATATGCGAAGCACGAGTGAGAAAGTTTGATATGTCACTTTAAAAAAATCACATCGCTACAAGGTGAAGCTAATTGATGCCGTACATGACTTCCGCGTCATGATTATCATGTTTGAATCTGTCGTTTACCTTCGTTATCTCTCCACGTCGCATGATACCAAATTTAGTATTTGTGGTGCTAGCGAAATGACCGCTATCACCCTATGAGCTTGGTAGTTTGTCAAATTCTTACATTACTCGCGAGTCAGAATTATCATGTTTGCACCAGTTATATACCTTCGTTATTCATTGATGTCACGTCACACCAAACTTGGTGTATGTGGAGCTAGAAAAACGGCCACGAGCGCATCATGAAGAGCCCAATATACGCCAATGTAGCGTTCACGCGCGCGCACGCTGCGAGCTGTTGTGCCTGCGAATCCACACCGAACTTCCATGCCCCCGAAAAAGGCATTCTGTGTAAAGGCCAGCACGCGAGCTCGCCTGACGCGAACAACTCAACGGTGTCATCACGTGGCGGTGCCTTTCTGTCGCGCACGCACAGCGAGCCTGTCAAAGAAATCGGCGCCTTCCTGTCTGGCGACTCTGACGGAATTTGTTGCGACGTCAGTCGTCCTTGGGTGCAGCCACGTGTAACGTAGCGGCTCCGGATTCGATGAGAATGATGCGGCCCAGTGGCGACCCTATTGGATGATTCTGACCTACCTCACGGCCAGCGGCGCTTCTGGTTACACATTTGGTTACCCAAAAATCCTTCTGGTGCATATAAAAAAAGCCCTGCGGCACATCGCGAGCAGTATATCTATGTGTCTGAAAAGAGAGCTCGGCTCTTCGAGTCTCGAAACTGTCAGCCCCAGTGCCGAATTTGAAACGCCTCTGTATATATACTGCCCACAAACCTTGTTTATCTCACCGTCATTTCGTCCGCTCGTCTAACAGCTCTGCGCAGAAGCAGTCGCGAGCTGAGAAACCTACGCTACCAAATGGCTGTTGACCTTCCCGGTGGAGTTTGAAGCAGTGGCGCCTTCGGGACCGTGTTGGCGCCGCCGTCTTTCGTAACAGTGGAGGGCAGCGGTGGGATTCGTGGTGCAACGAAAGCAACTGGTCCTTGAGATCATGAAGGATGAAGGAGTGTCGGCTGAAGATGTAAATGAGGCCTGGGCGGATCTTAAAGCACGCCGCGAAGACGCTGAAAGGCGCGAACGTCGCGAGCGTGAGGAGGCCGAGAGACAGGAGCGCCTCGAGGTGAAACGAATAAAATTGGCAATCCTACAGTGTTCGCAGGCGCCTAGTGTAGCTTCTCCGAGAGTTAAGGTCAGCGGTTACAGAATTCGGGACCAACGGCCACCGTTCGTAGTAGGCGAGGACATGGCGAAATATCTCGTCAAGTTTGAACACGTCTGTGAGCGAAATGCTTTAGAGCGGTCTCTTTGGGCGTGGAACCTGTTAGCTATTCTTCCCGGTGAAGTGTTCGACGCGATAGCTTGCTTGTCGAGGGAAGCGTTCGAGAGCTATAACGAGGTTAAGGAAGTGCTCTTGAGACGTTATAAGTTGTCACCAGAGGCTTTTAGGCAAAGGTTCCGGTATGCTCAAAAGGGGAATGAGTCACACGTTGACTTCGCGTTTCGTCTTAAAGCGGATTTAATTGAATGGCTCACGGGCGAAGGTGTTCATGACGATCACAATAAAGTGGCAGAATGCATTGCATTGGAGCAACTCTACCGCTGCATCGAGGAGAATGTCAAGCTTTGGCTGCAGAACAAACGTGGTGAAGTACAGCTAAACAAGGCAGCAGAGTTAGCTGAGCAGTATTATACTCGCCGAATGTTGCATAGCAGGGCAGTGGGCGATGAAAAGGCTGAAAGAAAAGAGGACTTTCCAAAGAAACCTGATCAACAGAAACCCGCTGCGCACCGTATTTCAAGAACGACCCGTCTCTTACAAAGGACACTGTAGGGGAAGAGCAAACGGAAGCGTAGAAATTGAGTGAAGTTCCTAAACAACGCACAGATACCACAAGGGCGTTTGAATCACGGAAGCTGCTAATCTGCTACAACTGCAAAAAGGAAGGGCACATCGCGATAAACTGTAAGCAAAAGTTTCATTTTGCAACAATCCGAGAATCGCAAAAGAACATGCGGTTGTTAGAGCCGTATCTCCAAGAAATTAGTGTGAATAAGAAAACGTGTTCAGCACTTCGAGACTCGGTGGCAACCATGGACGTTGTCCATCCTTCGTTGGTGTCTCTGGATGACTTTACAGGAGAATGCGCGTGGATTATGCAAGTCGCCAAGGAGCAGAGTGCTTGCTTACCAATTGCTACGTTTGTCATTGAAGGCCTGTTCGGTAAGCTTCGCACCGGAGCGGCTGTGTCTGTCGCGCTTCCCGATAGTTTTCCTTATCTTTTCCTTAACAAGTCAGAGCAGCTCCTCAAAGAGCAGGGTAAATCGTTCTTGTCCAACTTAGCGTACACGGCCCTCACGCGATCGCAAGCGCGGAAGATTTCGCAGGAGCTTGATCTTGTTCAATGTGGTAAACCACCAAGTGACCTTGGCGGCGAGTCGACGAAACCTCAGAGAGAAAATTCTGCGTGTGGGTCATGTGAGCAGTCACTCGAGTGGCCCGTCGTCGAAGCGACTGGCGCGGTTTCTGTAGCAGGGGGAGATAACATGGCGCCATTGAGTCAGAGCGAGAGCGGTACAACGCTCTCGCCTGTAGCGGAAAGTTGGAGTAAGCCGTCGAGGGTTGATCGAGAAACGTTCATTGGAGAGCAGCGTGAGGACCTCTCAATTAAGGCGGTAATGGAAAGCGTAAACTTGGGAAAAAAAGAATGTTTCTTTTTTTGAGAAAGCTCCTGCTTAGGAGCTACACAAATGCGCAAGGTCGCAAGTATGAGCAGCTCTTGGTGCCACAAAAGAGTCGTCGCCAACTATTGGAACTGGCGCATGAAAACGCGTGGGCAGGGCATCTCGGCATAAAAAAGACCAAGGCTAGAGTTTCCCTTAAGATTTAGTGGCCGAAATGCTGGAAGGATATCGAAGATTTTGTACGCTCTTGCGACACTTGTCAGAGAGCGGGGGAATCCACGGACAAGTGGAAGGTACCCATGAAGCTTTCTGATACCAATTATGAAGTGACATTAGGAAGGCAGCCAAACAAAATTCACCACAGTATAACTTGACGAAACTATACGTTATATGTTTAACGTCAAGCGGTCATAAGTGTGCTGTTGAATGCTTCAGAGGAAGAGGGAGCAGAAATTTTGAGTTCTAGTGATGTAATTGAAAAAGGATCGGAGGTAATCTTGGAGTAATTGAACCTAGAGCCTGTTAAATGAAGTCCGGAAGGAAGACCTGAAAAAGATTCTTTCCGAGTTTGAAGACGTGTTTTCAGACCGTCCCGGAAACGCGACGGTGATTGCACATGATATCGAGCTAACTTGTGAGGAGCCAATCCGTAGGAAGCCGTATTGTTCTTCCCTGTGCAACGTCGCAAGTATTAGCCAATCTTGGTACCGCATAGGTATCGTCGCCTAAAAGTGGCCGGTTACTGAGATGAGGCATGATGCTCCAACAGCACAACTTCGACGCTCGCTACAGAAAAGGAAAGCTAAACGCTAATGCAGATGCATTGAGCCGTGCGTTTAGTTAGTACCTTTTCCACCTTTCGGTTTCTCGCTGGTGATTCGGGGCAAAATTTTGTCCTCATCATGGCCTTAGCTGAGCGCTCTCGTCCAGAATAAGCTCAAGGAGCCAACTTTATCTTCTATTCTATTTTGTTACGTTGTTGTACGTGTAAAAAATTGAGTTCTCAGTTTAAGAGTTACCTCTTGATGTAGAGGGAACGAAATTCCGATTGACACGAAACTAGGTATATGTTGTAATATACTGTGTCTGGTGTTCTGTCGGGTGACCGAGGGCACTTGCTTGTGTCGTGTGTTGTCTGTTGTGGAACTGCTCTTGACAAGTTGCAGAACCACCGACAAGTGCTGAGACCAAAGGTCGTCAGAAGAGACGAGCGAAGCTGGTCGACAACTCGTGGCGACAAGCCAGTGAAGCTGGGATCCGTCCTCAAGAATGGAAAGTGTTCCCGGAACAGAGTCTGGAGCTGCATTCTTCCCATGGTCCTGGAGGCAAACCTGGAGGGACCTGGCGAACGAGCGTGCCTGACATTCGAGCAACGTGGAAGCAGCACGCTTTTCCAGCGCATTGTCTGGCGGTGGGGGTGCTGTTGTGCCTGCGAGTCCACACCGAACATTCATGCCTCCGAAAAAGGCAATCTGTGTCAAGGCCAGCACGCGAGCCCGCCTGACGCGAAAAACTCAACGGTGTCATAACGCGGCGGTGCCTTTCTGTCGCGCACGCACAGCAAGCCCGTCAAAGCAATCGGCGCCTTCCTGTCTGGTGAGTCTCACGCAATGCGTGGCGACGTCACTCATCTTTGGGTGCAGCCACGTGCAGCGCAGCGGCGCCAGATTCGATGAGAATGACGCGGCCCAGCGGCGACCCCATTGGAGGATTCTGACCTGGCGGCCAGCGGCGCTTCTGGTTGGATATTTGGTTACTCAAGGAAGCCTCCCCGTGCATATAAAAAAAAGCCCTGCGGCGCGTCGCGAGCAGTAGATTCGTGTGTCAGAGAAGAGACCTCGGCTCTTCGAGTCTCTAAACTGTCAGCCCCAGTGCCGAATTTGTAACACCTCTGTATATAATGCCACGTTTCAATTACCAAGTTTTGTTATCGTCCCAAAACACTGCACAGTTTTTAGCGCACACCGCGCCTGCAGTTTTCGAGAAGCTGCAGTTTTCGACAAGTAGATCATTTCGATAAGATCACGCCTACTCTGCGAACTGTACAGACTATTCTGGAACCTACGCCACCGCTAGCGATAACGCTAGAACATTCGACGGCAAGAGTATAAATGCCGATGCGCTTCGCTGCTTGTGAGTAGTTGATCGACGGCCGACGCTCCATTCACTGCTTACCTGGCGCCGGGCATCGCGCCACCAGGCACGCCGCCATTCGTCGACCTCATCTTATCGAGCATCAGGCGAACCCCTGGACAAGCCCCCGGCTCTGTCCAGGCCTTCATCGTGAGCCGACGCCCGAACACCACAGCGCAAGCCGTGGGAGCCAGGGCCAGGACGAAAGTGTGATGGCTTTCGCAGCGCCGCCACCGACAGCTCATTGCTTTACCTTCCGCGCTCCCGAGGGGAGCACCGTCGACGACATCATAGATGCTCTCGAACCAGTAACCGGCCCAGCCATATCAAGTCCCTCAAGCACATGGGAGGTTCAAAGTTCGGCACCGCAGCCGCAAACGTTCATGCATTCTCTTGAACGGCGAATCAGTTCCACTAGTCAGCGTAGGTCCTGAAATAGTCCACGTCACAGTCTTCCGGGTACCGCTTTGGGTAAGCGACGCAGCCCTAGCGACTGCTCTCTCCACCTACGGCAACGTGCAACATATCCACGAGCCACTGTTTAAGGGCCGCCCTGGGGTTGGCACAGGTGTTCGTGTGGCGCGAGTGGAAATTAAAAGCCAAATACCAAACTTTCTGACAGTCCAAGGCTACAACGTCACTTGTGACAACCGGGGTGTCAAGAAAGTGTGCTCTAAGTGCAGGAATGCTGTCCACATCGCCAAAGATTCTGCCACGCCCCGTTGCACGCGCTGCAACGAGTTTGGCAATGCCACAGAGGGATGCACAGAACCGTGCCGCAGGTGCTCGGGCAGCCATGCAACAGCTGACTGCGTACGTTCGAAGTCCTTCGCAGTGGCTGCAGCAGCGGCAACCGAAAAACAAGCGTGCAACGACCTCACGCCCGCATTGCAAGATAATTATCCGGCGCTCGAGCCTGCGAGCGACACTGACACAAGCGCACTGACGCCGATGCTGAACCACAAGACACAGTACACCTGCCTCCCCTGTCTGAGAAAGCCTCGTCAACCCTTCACACCCCGTCCTAGACTAGCGACTTCTCGCCGGACGCCTATGAAGAACACAGCTCATCCAAAGCTGAAGCCTGAGTGCCCGCACTTAGCAGAGACCACGAGAGCTACAGCTCGGACACAGTTGGCACCACCAGTAGCTCCGAGGCGCCGAGAGCTTCGATGGGACGCGGCACCCGAACAATGGGACGTGCAGACACTCCTATCATCGGCCCAGACAAGACCATAACAGTGATTACGCCACCGACAAGGACGAGCACCCGCGCCAGCAAGTACTCGGCTCAGACCCGCAAACTGAGCCTGTCAAACCCTATTTACCAGAATACAGGTGCGGACGCCGATGCGAGTGTCGGTGCCAGCGCCATGGAAATAGACCGTCCAGTCACCAAACGAGCCCACCCACCATCCACGGACTCTGAGGGCTCTACAGACAGTAAGAAGCCCCCAAAACTCGCTAATGCTCTGACTACTTCAGAGCATTTCTCTCTTCAGTTTAGTTCACTCGTTGAGCGCTTGCCCCACACCCTCAAGGGGTTTCTATGAAGTTTGCGCGCACTCCCCCTATTTTCAGAATGGCTACGGTGCATTTTCTCTCCTTAAACGTCAGGGGTTTCAGACGCCGAGATAAGCAGAAAGAAGTCATGCTCTTCGCAAGGTCACGTCATGTCGATATCCTTTTCTTACAGGAATGTAATTTTAGAACCCCTTTTGATGTGCAATCCTTTCGTTCACATTTTGGAGTCGAGGCCTTTTTTTCGCTGATTGATTCAAAGATGTGTTTTTTTGACACCAACGTTACGTCGAAGAGCCCACCGGGTTTATGGTTTTGACGGCCGCACACTAGGTGTAGACTTTGACCTTCATGGCAGACGAGTATGGGCGCTCGTAATGTATGCCCCAGCCCAATGTGGGGGCACGGCCGACTTTTCAATTCACTCGACTCATTTATGTTTGACAGTTACCCCACTTCCTTAGTTGGAGATTTCAACTGTGTTGAGGACACCGACAGAGAAGCGCGTGAACGCAGCCAAAGCAGACAATATAGCGGAGTTAGCGCATTGTGACAACTCATCTGCAATTTCAAGCTCAGGGATGCGTGGGTTGACACTCACGGGAATGACTTCGTTGCAACCTGGCAACGCGGTCCAAACATGACTCGGCTAGATCACTACTAGTTTCCAGAAGTGCTAGCCACTCATGTCCTTAATTGTGAGGTCTTACATTTCTCACCGGACGTTCCATGCATTACAGATCATTTTTCAGTGTCTGTAAAACTTTTTTGAACAATTCACTACATTTAGAAACTATTGAAAAATGAACACCACGCTCATGCACGACCCGGAAAGCGTAGCATTACTGCGCAATGCACTAGAGCGAGTGTGCGATAGGCCACCTGAACCCCGCAACTGGGACGCATTGAAACACAGTTGGCGCGCCGAGCTTATCAAAGCGGGGCGCGAAAGGAAAGCGCGCCTGACAACAGAGATAAACGACACGCTACGAAAAGCGCGCATTGTACGCAGAGGCAAGACTCTGACGTTCGCAATGCACGACTATCTCTATCAGTTAAATGCGCGGTACGAACTTCTGCTACGTCTTAGTTCGCGCGCGGCTGCGCAGTTTTTTATCAACGGACGACCGGTTTCAGACCCAGCGGTTCTTCGAAATGTTCGCAACGGCTTCTTGGGTGAACACATGAATGCTCCTTTCGTTCAGTTACCGAACGGCGAACAGTATACACGAGCAGAAGACAGAATGAGAGTCTTTCAAACACATTTTTCGAATCTTTTCAGGGCGGAGAACACGAGCGACGTGAACTACACCACCATAGTTAACGAGTTTTGCGCGGGAATTTCCCGCATACCAGAGGAGCTCCGCGATGGTCTGTGCAGCCCAGTGACGCTGGATGAATTGCGCTTTGTGCTTCAGCACATGAACGCAACCGCCGCCGCCGGCCCTGACGGGATACCTTTGAGTTTCTACAAAACCTTCCTTGAAACAATACAAGACCATCTTTTGACAATGCTAAATCGGCTTCTTGCTGACGAAATCAGACCGAATACGTTTCGAGAGAGCAGAGTTATACTCTCGCCTAAAAGCGAAGGAGAGCCGTCCGATCCAAAGGCGTGGAGGCCCATTTTCCTACTTAGCTCAGATTATAAGATATTGACAGCCATCCTTGCAAGCCGCATAACTACCATTCTACCGGAAATAGTAAGCGACATACAAACATGCTGTGTCCCAGGTCGTACGATCTATACCTAGCTTGCGCTGACTCGCGATTTATTCACGTACGCTACAAAAACACAAATATCTGGCGTTTTTGTTTCCTTGGACCAGGAAAAAGCTTTTGATCGCATAGAATGGAACTATCTCTTCGCTGTCCTTGAGTGTTATGGCTTCCCAGCACATTTAACTGACACCCTCCGTTTACTTTACACAGACTTAGAAACGTCATTAGTAGTGAATGGCTATACAACTGAATCTATTGCAGTAAGTAGGAGAATTCGACAAGGCTGTGCCTTCTCCGCAATTCTCTTTGTAATATGCATAGATTCATTATTGAAACAAATCCAGAAATGTACTTTGATACGTGGTTTCTCTCTTCCAGGCTTGGGCGAAGTGAAAGTAGCGGCATACGCCGATGACATCTCGTTGTTTATTCGGAACATAGATAGCTACAGCGCCTTTCAGCGAATATTCCACGCGTATAGTCACCTGTCAGGAGTACGTCCTAATCCCGTCAAAAGCAAGGCATTGTGCTTTGGGATGCATATTGAAGAGTTCCCTGATGGCGTCCAAATCGTCCAAGGCGTTAGAGTCTTAGGTGTAACTTTCCTTTCGACTGGTGAGGTAGCCCACACCACATGGAAAGAATTCCAACACAAAGTGGACAGACGCATTGAAGTCGCCAGAACGTTTCAACTACCTTTTACTGAAAGAGCTTATTTAATTAAATCCAGCATAACAGCGCCACTGCTTTATGTAGCCAGAATTGCACGACCACCTCGACGGGGTTTGCTGAGAGGGGCTACTGTGTGCGGCTCCTTTTTTTTAGGATGGCCACGCCCCAGCTGTTGCCAGAGCCTTGGTCCGCCTACCAGTAAAATGGGGAGGGCTCAGTGTACCCAACCTTGATGTAATAGCTGCATGTTGGCTTTCAAAAACACCTGGGCACTCTTAGAGAACTCATCGTATTGAGGCAGGCAACTTGTAGTGTATCTACTAGGAACCTCTAGAAGACTTTTTGGTATGGCAAACGACACGGGACCAGCTGCTGAGCAGCCACCAGCGTATTACACACATGTTATAAAATCTTTGCAACAATGGCGAAACGATTTTCCTGTTCAAGAACTTATGGAAATGTCCCCCGCAGACATGAGCGAATTATTAGCATTCAAAAGCCTATCTGAAAAACAACGCCGGAAATGCCGGGCGAAAAGACGCTGGACTCTTACAAACACGTCTCTTCCCTCCAAAGTCAGTGACCTAAACTGGCTCAGGGAATGGGGGGCTTTACCAACGGCCGACCGCCTTGTGGCATGGGGCGTGACCTCCTCCGCCACATGCCCGCAATGGGGTCGCGTCGAAACACTGAACCATGTCTGCCATGAATGTGTAGTATCGCGCACCTTTTGGCGCATGGTTACCAGAATGTTCCAAACAAGTATTCAGTGGAAGTCTAGCCACAGGGATAACTTTGTCGTACTCTTAATGGCTATCGGAGCCTTCGTCTTATGGAAACGAAGGGGACTGGCCTGCCTGAGGGGACGCCCCCAGAGAGCCTTGTTTCCCCTACTACATCGGCTAAGAAACATAATGCTTATACATCCTAACGCAGAACTAGTCTAGCTGGGAGAGGAGGCTTTCCTCCGACGGTGGTCTACACGATTTATTATCGTAAAAAACAACAGAGTGTCCATGCCTTTCCTCCCTTATTGAGGAGGTGGGCTAGAGCTTGTATCGCTGTGACATTACAGTGTGTATTTTTCTTTTCTTCTTTAGAAACGTGTATTTTTGTGCAATAATGTTCTTGAGCGGGAGAGCAAATGGTCCTCACAAGTGAACGCAAAATATCCCGCTACACTGTGAATGACCTCACCTTGTTTGTTCATATAGCCTTACTGTTCATTTAAGTTTATTCATCTCGATGTCATGAATGTCCTGTCTTTGTTGTACAAATTTTGCATTGTACGTCACTGCATACGCTATAAGTTCTTTCGCTTTATATAACAGCTTGCATTGTACATACGCATTGTTCACCATTGTCCGTTTTTAAGTGTGCACATAGGCTGTGTAAGATATATCCGGAAATCAAATTTTCTTAAACAATATCAGTCCAAGACTGCTACTGTAATCGGACTTTCCATATACCAGGCACAGGTTCACCCAAATAAACAGTTAAATTCCAACACAAAGTCTCCTGTCTTTGGCCACGTCACGACCCCGTGACATCTGGTGGAGGTGCTGAGTAAAGATCCCAGTACCTCTCGCAGATCAGGAATCTGCAGAGCGAGAGCACAGCGCAGGAATCTGAACAGCGAGAGTCACTATTAACGACCGTATTTATCCTACAGACTTCGTAGTCCTACAGCGTTGCTCGAGAGATGTCATATTTGGCAAGGACTTCTTATGCTTCCGTGGTGCTGTCATCAACCTAAAAACCCAGTCGATAACGTGTGGGAATTGAGGCTTGCCCGCTACCTTTGCGCGGGCTTTGCCGCCTTTTCTGTCGTTCTCATGTCCCGACATGTCTGCCCTCCTTTGCTGTCTGCCGCGTTGAGAGAGCGGAGTGACGTTTAACTCCCTCACCCAGTAGCGGATGTTGACTTTGGCGCCGCGCGCGGGGACTCACGAGAGGTTTTCGTGCGCTGCGTCGGGAGCGGACAGATACTCTCCGGGACAGCAAACGGTGAGCCACGCAATCTTTTCTGTCCGTCTACTCCCGCCACTCGGGGCTCGTCGGATTTCGCTTACGGCGCCTCGCCCCCGAGGCGAACGCTCACCTTTTGTCGGCCGAGGGGTGGTACGGTGTCCTAGTGCGTGGCCTAGCTACGCTGACGCGTCTCCCTTCGAAGCGAACGCGAGCGCCTTTGCCATCGCTCGAGCAACCGGGCCTTGGTCCCGGTGTCTCCGTGGATCACTTCTACCGCGGAGGCGTGCTCGTGGCGCCCTGTGTAATACTTTGTGCCCGTGGCGTGGATAAGCCTATTTGATTTCCCGGCGCGCCTTTTGCAACGGGCTGTACTGCGTTTTGTGTTGCCACAATAAAGTGTTGCGACTTTGAGCAGTATCGTGTTCTCGCCACGTCGACGATTAACGCGTGCCCTGCAGCTCGCTAAGACCGGACCCACGCTAGTGGCCGTACTCCTTCGGGATACGTGTAGACCACACTGGCGCCCAATGTGGTATCCAAAGCTGTAGCTTTTGACTGCTCTTACCGAGTCAGTTCGCCTGCGCATTTCGGGCTCGTCGCAACATGGCTGCTTCGCGGGATTTTTGTCAGCTGCCCCTTTTAGCGGATGCCGCGTTGCACAAGGAGGCCATTGCCTCTATTGACGGGAACCGTTCTGCACCCGTCCGTGTCGGCACCCCCTATTGCTGTGACGACACGAGGCGCCTAGCCGCTCCCTTTGGAGATGGCGCGTCGCTTCGGAATGGGCCTCTTGCCCTACCCGAAAGTTACGCACAAGCGCCTCCGACTGCTAATGCGCCCTTCGGCATGCATGGCAGTTCGTGGGCACAGCGCTCGCAGTCGGTTCCCTGCGGAATTGACGGGGCGCAAGCCTTGGCCCTCGCCGACGTTTGCCCACCGTGAGCCGTGCAACCGACACTTCGACCGCACGCTGAGCAGGCGCCTGAATTGTCGATGGTAGCCGCACCAAGTGCGCCTTTGGTTCGATAACAGGCCAATCCCACAAGGAGCCTATTTCGCTCTGGGAATGGCGCGCAGGGTGGTGGTCTGTTTGAAACCGCCCTACTGATCGAGCTGGGCGACTGCTCACCTTCGCTCGACCGCGCCGCTAACGCACCAACAGCTTCCTACGAAGCCGGTGCGATGACGCAGACGTTGCTGCAAAACACCGTGCAGATGATCCAAGCACTCTCGGGAGCTGTGCAAACGCTTTCGGCTGGTCCGAAAAGCGGTCACCCCGCTGTTATGTTGTCTTTGCCAACCTACAGCGGATATGGTGATCAGCTCACCGCCCGAGATTACCTCGACTCTTTGTCACGTTATCAGAGAGCGATGGGTTTGGATGATAAGGTGGTGCTCGAACGTGTTTTTCCAGCTGCACTGACTGACACGGCAGCGAGATGGTATCGGCTTACCGGTTACCGTGCAGCAAACCTCGAGGAATTTCGTGCGGTCTTTTTGCGCGAATTCCTATCCGCTGACTACGAAAGTAGGATGTGGCGAGAGCTCGAGCTCCGTACACAAGCCCCTGATGAGTTTTTACAGGAGTATGTACGTGCGATGGATGAACTTATTTCTATCGCTGAGCCCCGAGCCTCGAACGAGGAACGCGTTGAACAGTGATATGGCAGGCACATCCGTCTTTTTCGGCAAACCTGCGTGGCGGCCGCTTCCGGGACTTGGAAGCGTTGGCCGCCGAAGCGAAGCGCATCCAAGGCGACATTCTCGCCGCGCGTGCCTGTTGCCCGCCGCCAGCCAGCGATGCCCTTGAGCCGCGCAGCGCTTGGAGAGGGGCCATGACCTTTCCCCAACGGCAACAGCCTCTCGGCGCCGCCTTTGCAGCTGCAACCGGCTGTGCGTGGGAGTTGAGCGATCGCGCTCTAGACCCCTTTACGCATGAAAGGCGGGCAGCCTGCGCTGCTCCGCATGAAACCTCCATACAGGGACGCTTTTCGACCCAACGTAATGTAGGATGTGCGGCTCGCAGAAACGTATCCTACGATAACGTAGCGAGCCGATCACGACAGCTCGAAGCTGCTCCGTCTGGGAATACAGACCGTGATGGAGTGCGCTGTTACCGCTGCGGTAAAAGAGGGCACATAGCAAGGGAATGCACCAGGCTCAGGCCTCCTGCGAGGCAGGGAAACAGGCTTCCGAGTCGTTCGTGAATGCACGAGCGACCCAACCTTTGCTTCTTCCTTCTGCCTGCAGGGCAAGCACTTTTCTTGCTGATACGCACGCGCTGTTCATTCTGGTCACCATTGCCGGCCTTGAATTTTCGGATTTGCTGGACACGGGCGCTAGCGCCTCGTTGTTTGGCGAACAGGTGTTGTCCCACTTGCAGAAGCACTCTGTGCGCTTGTGGGACAGCCGAACGACATTCACCCTTGCGAAAGGCGTGGCCCGTTCGCCTGGCACTGCGAGGTTGACTGTCCGATGGGGAACAGTCCCCTTCGGGAACGGGAGGCGCGGCACGAACCGTGTCGTGCGCCAACTCCGGGGTCATACCCTGGCGTTCCGCGCTCGTCGGCTCGAAACCCCTGTGTGGATCAATTGACATGACACGAAGAGGCACTACACCCTTTGGTCGCCTGCGCGACTCATTTGGATGAAGCACAAAAGGCTCGTCTGTCGACACTGTTACGTCAGTACGACGAGCTCTTCACCGATCAACCTGGCTGCACCGATTCAGTGAGCCATGTGATCGAATCTGGTGACGCGCTTCCTTTGAAGTGTAACCCCAGGCCCGTCAGTCTCGCCAAAAGGCAGATTTTCGATGGGTTGCTAGATTAAATGCTTGCGGCTGGCATTATTCGCTGCTCGTCTAGCTCCTGGGCGTCTCCAATTGTGCTGGTGCCTAAGAAAGATGGCAGTCATCGTCTGTGCGTAGAATATCGCCGTCTGAATTGAGTGACTCGTAAGGATGCCTATCCGCTCCCCACGATAAACTCCATGGTAGGTAACCTGGGTGATGCACGGTACTTTACCACGCTTGACGCCTCTAAAGGTTACCTACAGGTCCGGATGGGTAATCATGACCAGTGTAAAACTGCGTTCACGTCCCACAGAGGGTCGTTCGAGTTTACTCGTATGCCCTTTGGTCTTTGCAATGCTCCTGCGACGTTTCAAAGACTCATGGACCACGTCCTCGGGAAAGCAAAGTGGTCATACTGCATGTGCTACCTCGACGACATCGTGAAATTATTCACGAACCTTCGAAGAGCACTTGGCCCATGTTGCCGATGTACTCGAGAGGGCGAGGACCGCCGGGATGACATTTAACCCCGCTAAGGTCCAATTAACGCAGACCCGTGTTCAGTCGCTCGGGTTTACGCTGGGCGAAGGCTCCATAAAGCCGGATCGGGAGAAACTTCGAGCTATTCTTGATTTTCCCGTGCCCAAGGACGTACGTGGCCTTCGCCGCTTTTTAGGAATGGTCAATTTTTACCGTTCCTTCATTCCGTCCTGTGCCCAACTGCAGGTGCCCTTGAGCAAACTCTTGAGTAAGTCTTCTGAGTGGCAATGGGGACTTGAGCAGGAGGAGGCGTTTTGCCGACTGTCTAACGCCATAGCGGAGACAGCGCAGCTCAAGCTCCCCGACCTGACCAGAGCGTTCGTTGTACAAACTGATGTGAGCGATCTGGGTTTAGGACAGGAATACGATGGCGTGTTGCAGCCGCTCCTTGGTCTCTGCGGAGAAAGATTATTCCGTGACCGAAAAGGAGTGCCTCACCATCGTGTTTGCACTGCGGAAGTTTGACGTCTATCTTGATGATACAAAATTCGTTGTGCAAACGGATCACAGTGCGCTCAGCTGGCTGATGCGGCTCCGTGAGCCTGCCGGCAGGCTGGCGCACTGGGC
The DNA here is from genome assembly GCF_043290135.1 of Rhipicephalus microplus. NCBI lineage: Eukaryota > Metazoa > Arthropoda > Arachnida > Ixodida > Ixodidae > Rhipicephalus > Rhipicephalus microplus. The sequence goes on from NW_027464588.1 coordinate 4,055,033, forward strand.
TCTTCTTATACAGCACTATGACTTTTCGGTGCAGTATCGAAAGGGGAGCACCAACGTGGTAGCTGACGCGCTATCTCGTGCCCCATTGTCGGCCGAGGACCTTGATTCCGGTGCGAGAGCCGCTAGCAGTGCCTTAGCACGTGCAAGCGTCGGAGGCGAAACAGCAGCTTCGCCGCCATTCGGCGAGAAGGGTGAGTCCCCATGCGGACAAACCTTGGCTGCTAACCAGGTAAGCGGTGCACCGCGAAGCGGCCGAGCGGGGGAGCTTTCCGAAGGCCACGAGGCCGAGAGCGAAGTCGTAACGCCGACTCAAGCGGTTGTTGCTGCGGTCCTGAGTGGGCGCGATACCAGACTCCCCCATTTTCGGAGAATGGGCATCGCTTTCAGCAGAGAAGAGCTTCTGAAGGCCAAGCAAAGTGACCCGTTTTGTCGCTAAATGTGCGACGGTCTCAGAGAGATGGAGCGCCGTGACGCTGCTTGTCCTGCAGCGGGCGCCGATAACGACTGTCTCGATGAGACGGAGCGCCGTGACGCTGCTTGCCCTGCAGCGGGCGCGAATAGGGGGCTCGAACCAGTGTGTGTCGCTGAGTCCCCGGCGAATTCATATTTGCTGGACCATGACGGCCTCCTGCTGAAGTATATAGCCACTGACGACGAGTCCATAGACCCGTTTAAGGTGGTTATGCCCAAAAGTCTGAGAGCCGCACTGTTGCGATCCTCTCACGACGAACCCATGGCCGGTCACCTGAGTGGCTCGAAAGTTTTTGCAAAACTGAGCCGCGTTGTGACCTGGCCCGGCATGAAGCGAGACATTTTTCGCCATTGCCGTTCTTGCCGCGTCTGTCAAACGGTGCAATCAAGGGGTGGCCAACCGCCCGGTCTGATGAAACTGATTGTCAGTGAGCGTCCGTGGCAAGTGGCCACCTGCGATCTAATGGGACCATTTCCCAGAAGTAAGCAGGGGTTCATTCACCTGATGGTAGTCGTTGATCACTTTTCGAAATGGGTGGAACTTTTTCACTTCGGAAGGTGACAGCGCGAGTGGCGCTTGAGAAGCTGCAGGAAGTCTTTTGCCGGTTCGGCTTCCCGGAAAGGCTCATCACTGACAATGCTTCGTATTTCACCGCTCGGGTGTTTGGTGTCACGTGCCGTTCCCTCGGAATTGATCACTGCAACACTTCACCATACCATCCCCAGTCCACTTTGACGGAGCGCGTCAATCGTACGCTCAAACTGATGTTGGCGGTCTTTGCCGAAAGTAAAAGGGACTGGGCAGACCATTTGAGTGAGCTCGCTTTCGCTATTCGAACATCCGAGAGTCGCTCAACTGGTTTCTCGCCCGCCTTCTTAAATTTTGGAAGGGAGTTGGCAAATCCGGTGGCCAGCGTCACTCAATGCCAGCTCGAGGACGAGCAGGCGCCGGCAGACTGCTCTGCTTGCGCGTCAGCACTTCGGGGCAGGATTTGTGGAGCTTTCTGCAAAGCAAGGCAAAGTTTGGCATCGGCCAGGGCTCAGCAGAAGGCCTAATATGACCGTAAGCATCGCGACCTAATTTTTGAGGTGGGCGATCTTGTCCTGAAGCGCAACCACGCTCTTAGCGATGCCAGCAAGCGGTTCTCAACCTCGCTCGCTCCTAAGTGGCTTGGTCCGTGCCGAGTGGAGAAAGCTTGCACTCCACTCGCGTACTTGCTGAAAGATCCCCCTACGGGAAAACTCAGCCATTCCCATATCGCAGACCTGAAACCCTTTGTATCACGGTCTGACGAGCTCGCGCCAGAGCCCTGTGGCACTTCGCGCAAGCAACGAGGCATACCCGGAGCGGCGGACCGCATTCGGACCCCGCACCGGTATAATCTGAGGAAGTGGTCACCTTTGTGATTTCGCGCTGGACGACGGACTTCTCCGGAATCAAAGGCACTCAGTTTACTGTCTAGCCTCAGTATAGGTTGGCTTTTTACGGCCTCTTTCTCGTAAAGAAGTTGACCCCGCCCTGTCTGCTGCCAGTGTTTCTTTTTTAAGTGTTCATGTGTATTTCATGTTTATTTTGTCTAAAATAAGTGTTATTTGTATTTTATGTTTTTTTGCTAGATGTTGAGTGTCATTTTGCTCTGTTTTTACTTTTTTCCGTTGTCATTTTGTCTACCGCGAAGGGAGCTGTGTGTGACCTTGAGTGTCGGTGCGCTTGCCGGGGGGGGGGGGGAAGAGACGAGGAACGCTTTGCGCCTGAGCTCGCGCAGCCGTCGGTGGTAAGTGCGTGCGTGCTTCTGTGCGTGTGTAAGTGCGTGACGCTTCAGTGCGAGCCCGCGAAGAGTGCGTCATGGCTTCCCCCCATCGACGCGGACACTGGAGGTGCTGGGGGGCACTGACCCACTGACGTCAGACCGTCTGGCTGTGCTCTGCTCTCGGCCATCATCGAAGAAGCCCTGCTGCCGGCTAACGCCAGGGCGCCTCGCCGCCAATTTTGGTTCGGCCTCTCTGACCACTGAGAGGCCCGGCGTCCCGCAACGTTCCAGCTCTGTCATCTAGCCAAAATGCGGGGCATCCGAGCCACAAGCGAGGTAGCGTTCGTCAGACTCGCGGCTTATCAAGAGCAGCCAAGAGCCATCACATCAGTGAGCCCCTTCCCGTACCTCTGACCTCGCACTCGGGCATCGCACCCAGCGGACACTGTCACGCCCTTCCGCCCCTCCGCGCAGTGGACGCTATCCCCCTTCAGCACCATGAACACTGCTCCCACTTTTCTGTGCTCCCTTCCGCAGTTATTTTTATAGTGTCTTGTGTTCATTTTATTATTTATGTTTTTGTTTAACGTTATCCACAGAAGAAGCACTACCGCCGCGCACGCCGTCAGGAAACCATGCCTTGAATGTGCCGGAAGAACAAGTCACCACTCGGCCTCGCTCAAGCGTCATTATTTCAGTCGGCGCTCCTAAATCACGTGACTTGGAAGGCATCCTTGAAGGCAGTCAGCGTCTGTTGGTCACCCGAAATATTTGCGACGCAAGAGGAATTGCAGAGCTGCGGGGAGGCAAAGCAACGGTTATGCTCACGAATTTCAGCAATGAGTACAAGCATGTGAACAAAGGAACAACGGTTGTATACATTGAAGAAATTGTTGAAGCCACCAGTGCTTTCGCCCTTGCCGATTCTGCGGAACCTTCTCAGAGGAACCAAGACCCTCCCATAGCTTTCGATGTCAATCCCAGACTTCCGAACCATAAGCAAAAACAGCTCAAGGCCCTGCTCCTGCAGTACGAAGATTGCTTTTCGTCGTCATCAAAAATTTGGCAGACCCCAATCACAAAACATCGCATCATAACCGGAGAAAATGCCAGACCACTCCGTCAGAGTCTGTACAAGGTTTCGACGCGAGAACGTGAGACCGTGAAGAGACAAGTTGATGAAACGCTGTGGGATGACATTATCCAGCCGTCCAAGAGTCCATGGGCATCCTCCATGGTGTTAGTGAAGAAAAAGAATGGAACCCTACGTTTGTGCGTCGATTATCGCCGCCTGAACAAAATCACAACAAAGGACGTGTATCGTCTCCCACGAATATACGACGCACTTGATCGGCTCCATAACGCCAAGTACTTTTCGTCAATTAACCTCAAAACTGGCTATTGGCAAATCAAAGTCAACGAAATAGACCGAGAGAAGGCGTTTATAACACCGGACGGCCTCTTCGAGTTTAAGGTGATGCCCTTCGGTCTTTGCTCAGCGACTGCAACTTTTCAACGCGCCCAAGAAGCCCGACAACTCGCGCACCTCCATCTCAAGAATCAACAGATGACCGACAGCCGCCGTTACATCTTCGACGACACTTCGTGGAATACCAGCCTGGTGAAAGTGTTTGGGTGTGGACGCTGATACGCCGACGTGGACTAAGTGAACAGCTTCTGCGACGGTACTTCGAACCGTACAGGGTGGTTCGACGTCTCGGCCCACTTGATTACGAGGTTGTCTCGGACGGCATCACGAACTCTCAATGACGCCGATCGCGACCCGAAGTCGTCCCTGTCGCGCGCCTCAAGCCGTTTCATGTGCGTTAACAAACTGAAACAATGTTTTTTTGTATTATAATTGTATCGTAACTTATTCACTGTAGTTTCTTGCATTATTGTTGTACCTTCATCTTTAGTTAAATCATCGGGACGATGCCTTTTTCAGTGAGTGGCAATGCCACGTTCCATTTACAAAGTTTTGTCATCATCCCAAATCACTACACAATTCTCAGCGCAAACCTCGCCTGCAGTTTTCGAGAAGCTTCCTGACTGTAGTAGATCATTTCGATAAGATCACGCCTACTCTGCGAACTGTACAGATTATTCTTCGAACTGTGCAGAACATTATTCGAACTGTACAGAACATTCGATCGCAAGAGTATAAATGCTGACGCGCTTCGCTGCTTGTGAGTAGTTGATCGACGGCCGACGCTCTGTTCGTCGCTATCAGTCCAAGACTGCTACTGTAATCGGACGTTCTGTTTACCGGGCACAGGTTCGCCCAAAAAAACAGTTAAATTCTAACACAAAGTCGCCTGTCTTCGGCTACGTCACGACCCCTTGACAATATGCTGTACATAAACCTTGTTTAACTCACAGTCGTCTCGTCCGCTCGTCTATCAGCTCTGTGCAGAAGCAGTCGCGAGCTGAGAAACTTACGCTACCAAACGGCTGGTGACTTTCCCAGCGGAGTTCGAAGCAGTGGCGCCTTCAGGACCGTGTTGGCGTCGCCGTCTTTCATAACAGTGGAGGTCAGTGGTGGCATTCATAGCGCCCTTCGTAACGTCGTCGGAGGCGCGTTTCGTAACAGCACAGCGACGCTACGTTAGCACAAAACGAGAACTCTATAGTCTGCGGATAGCCAGAAGGCGCCATGCTATGAAGACATGCTCACACTGCGCTCCACCTTCTTGAAGCTTTTCTAACAACAACTTCGTGCAAAGTCATCTTACAATTTTATAGTCTGCTTCGCGAAGTTCTGCTTATTCTACGAGTATCCAAAGCTTGGGCCAGGATCAACTTTACGAGAAGAAACTATCGCAGGCAGATTGGATGACCTTGTGGAGACACTCACCTTAATGACCATGGCCGGCGTCACGCGTTCCGGAAGACACTCCGACGTGCGGAACACGACGGTGTTGTGTGTTAGTGTTTGTGGGAGCACGGACTATCAGTCAGTGAACTTTGGACAATTGCTTTGCTGTCACGGGACAAGCATTGAAGGTGAGTGATGTTCACGTCACTATCTTGACCTGTTTTGTGACACGACCAAATGCCGGCGGGAAAGCTGTGACAGCCTAAGCCGTCCGACTAACTTGGCCAGAGCTGCGGTCACTTTTCCTTTTTGCCAAGCACGCCTGACCGGAACTGACCACCTTTCCTCGCCATATAGAAGTTGATGAAGCTTATCCCGGCTGTGAGAGTCCGCTAGGTGACCAGGCAAGGCTGGTGTGCCTCGCATGGGCTCCGTATTCTACGAAGTTTTGTTGAACCAAGACTGCTTTTTAGGTGCCAACAGTGGTCTCTCTTGAACTTCAGAAAGTTGTTGATGCTGCTGGTGAGTTCCTCAAACTTCTTTGTTCTTGAGGAGCTTTGCAAACTGCAACTCTTGCTGAGCGGGGGAACGCCGCTTCGTCAGCCCTATAACGCCACCGGCGCCGGCGTCGGGCTCGCACTTTGATATAGCACGAGAACAAAACGACGACACAGAGACAAGAAGGACACGAAAGACACGAACGCTCGTGTCTTTCGTGTCCTTCTTGTCTCTGTGTCGTCGTTTTGTTCTCGCGCTATAACTATCGTCACGCCATACCAACTAGCCCAAGCTGCCACACTTCTAAGTCGCACTTTGACGCGCGTGCACAAGTTCATTCGGCAACGCAATGGCACACAAGGTATGTGGCACGGATTTACCTGCCACAGAATTTAACCCAGAAAAAAGAAGTGTAGTCCGGAATGCCCGACAACGCTCACGACGACAACAGTCAAAAGAAACTGAACGAACGCAGTCAAGTAAAGTGGCGTCAGCTGCCGAAATGCCACCACGCAAAACGGAATCACCGCCCAGCGTTTCCTCAAAGCTCCACAACACAGCTGTGGTGCGTCGTCGCTTAAAACGACAGCCACGGTTGCCAGTCGATGACTTCAAGTTTGTCTTTCGTCCGAGTGCGGGCGTAGATCTGGCCCAATACAACGATGGAGAGTTACGAGCGGCTGTAGTCGCAACCAGCGGACTGCACTCTGTGGTTGCCGACGAAGATCTTGTGTGCACCAATCTGGCCAAGAATATTTTCACCGTGTCCACTTCTTGCGCCGACCGAGTTACCAACTATACAAAAATACGAAAACTCACGCTACGTGGTAAAAAACTGGGATTTCACGCGTACATAGCTCCGCCGGACGGGGCACGGGCAGGGATCATCTACCGCGCTTGGAATGGTGTGTCACCTTAGGACTTGCGTCACGAATTACGTCGGGCGAATCCCCTTCTACCTATAGTCCAAGCAATGGACATGGGGCGTACCTCACGCACAGTGCTCATACACTTCATGGCTGAGGAGCTTCCTCCATCAGTCAAAATGTTTGCCATCCTCTACGCCGTTTTCAACTTTCGACCGTAGGTGGAAGCGTGCCTAAACTGCAGACAAGTCGGCCACCGACGAGATATATGCCCTTTGCCAAATCGCCTCACTTGCTCAAGCTGCGGACAGAAACACCCAGAAGACTATCCCTGCACCCCGCAGTGCGTCATCTGTGGGGACGCTCACAAGACGGGTGACAGGGCATGCAAGCAACGCTTTCAGCGTGGCTTCAGCCATCTCTCTCGACCACGACAAAGGCCGCAACAAGAGCACCAGCAGGAGCAGCCCGAGTTCTAGCTCAAGATGAAGTTTTTTTCAAGCATCGACGATAGAAATCGTAGCAGCAGAAGCAGGAGTTTGGGACGAAATCGTGGCAGCAAACGCAAAAGCCCTGGACTAAGTGCTTCACAAAGCCGCGACTTCAGCACCAAACTGGGAAAGGTGAGTTGGGCAAAGCAAGCCTCTTGCTCCTGTTGTATGCTCTCTGACGCTAAAAAAAATTCTACAACTCAGAAGACTATCGAACGTCTAATGCTAGAGAATCAAGAGCTAAAGCAACAGTTGGCTTTGGTGCTGGAACGTTTAGGTACACTTACAGCTGCCCCACCCGCGTCTTCTCCACCCCTATCCATCTCCCTCTCTGTCATAAAGCCTGAAATGGCAGCCGAGTCAGGGGCTGATATTATAAATTCCTCTCCACAGCCAGCAAAAAAGAAAAGGACAGAGCAACCCGAGTCATCGGAGGATGATTTTAAAAGCATCAGTCAGAAAATTCGGAAAGAACACCAGGAACTCAAACAAAAGACTAATTTAGGCTTTACGCAAATTGCTGAACGCTTCAACAAGATAGAGAGTATTCTAGACGTGTTAGTTGCTTGGCTCGAATCTTTCCCACAATCTCAAACCCCTCCCGCGCCTTCGCAGCCATAACTCCCTCCTGCACCCTTGCCTCATCTTCACCCCCTTCACTCTACAAATGGCAATGGAATTGCCGTGGATTAAGAAACAAGAGAGACAACCTCTCACTTTATATACAGCGGTCTACACGGGCCCCTGGTGTCATCTTCGTACAGGAGCCTTTACAAGCTTGCAAACTCCTCGGCTATCAGGCTGTACATTCGCATCCTAGCTCCCCATGGGCTACCACATATATACAGAGGAATATTTCGTTTATAGCGCATGATCTTTCTGATCTTTACAGTGACGGCCTTCTTCTTGAACTTCTCCCACGTCGTACAGGACAAGGCACATATTTTATTTTGAATATTTATTCTCATCCTAGAGACGGCCTCACTGCTATTTTTGAAGCAAGCGATAGGACCATCCAAATAGCAAACTCTGCTCCCATAGTTGTAACGGGTGACTAATACCCCGCACGTAGATTGGGGTTACAGGAGAAACACTCGGAAGGGCAGCAGCCTTCTTCAATACTTTCAGCAAAGCAAGTGCACTCTAGTCCCTGACTGCATGCTATCAACACGAATTGGCAATAGTGTGAGCAGAGATACCACCCCTGACCTTACTTTCACTAAAAATGTGTGACAAGCTAACTGGACACACAGTGGAGTCAACCTCGGCAGTGACCATTACATCCTAACAATTACACTGCCCCATGCCAATTTTCGTCCACAGTTTTATTTAAAACCTATCGTTGACTGGGACAAATTTCGCGAAATCCGAGACCGAAACCCGAAAAAAGAAATTCAAGACTATAAAGACTGGGCGTCTCAGCCTAAACAGGATGTAGCTCTTAGCGAAAAAGTAGCCCCAGCAGCACATATCTGTGATCCAGTAGACAGCAGGCTACTGCACTTATGGGAGGCCTTTCAGAGCTTGGAGAAACGATGGCTCAAGCAAAAATATAATCGTAACCTAAAACGCAAAATGTCACAAACACTCCAGCTTGTAACTGAACACGCGGCTGAACTTTCATTGCAGCAATGGAACCAGATATGTAACCGATTCGATGGTAATTCACATATGAAGAACTCTTGGTCCCTGCTTCGCCATATGTTAGATCCTTGCTCCTCGCGATGTGAAAGTAATAAGCGAATTACGAAACTCTTGTTTGATGTAGAAAAACAAGGACAAGACGTTGAAACTGCTCTTAAAACTACGTATTTCCCTAGCCCAAGACGAGAATTGTCACCTACCTACAATGGAGCTCCCAATGCAGACTTGGATGCACCAATTGCAGAGGCGGAAGTTTGGGCTGCCCTAAGCAAACTGCGCACCACATCTGCTCCAGGGCTAGATGGAATTACTAACAAAACACTCCGAAATTTAAACTCTAAGTCAGTGGCAGCTCTTGCCGATTACATGAATCAACAATGGAAGCAGGGCACGCTGCCCCCAGGAATGGAACTCAGCTAAGGTGACTTTCATACCCAAACATAATAAGCCGTTAGGCCTTAATAATTTGAGACCGATCTCTCTTACCTCATGTACAGGAAAACTGATGGAGCATGTAATTCTCAATCGTCTTAATCACTACATGGAACAAGAAAAACTGTTTCCCTTCACCAAGTACAGCTTCCGAGCGAGACTCTCCACTCAGCATGTCATGCTGCAGCTTAAGGAGGACGTGCTAAATCCTACTGTTCCACACATCACCACAGCCATCCTTGCATTGGACCAGACTAAGGCTTTTGATAATGTTTCTTACTCCTCGATTTTACAATCTCTTAGTGAACTAAACGTAGGCTCTCGCACGTACAGGTATGTCTGCCTTTCTCATCAATAGGTCCGTATGCCTACAGTTGGGCACTTTCCAAACCGATCCCTTCAAGCTTGGTAGCAAGGGAATGCCCCAGGGATTGGTTTTGTCCCCGTTCCTTTTTAACGTTACTCTCATACCGCTAGCGCGGGAACTTGCCAAACTTTCCTCCCTTATTCACTCCTTGTACGCGGATGACATCACCATCTGAGTCAATACTGGCAACCATGATGAAATCGAATCGAAGCTTCAGTTAGCCGCTGAAATTGTTGTTAAACACACCAACAATATTGGGCTCACCTGCTCGGCGGCTAAATCGGAACTCCTAGTAATTGACTTTAAAAAGCAAGATACATGTCACATTCAAGTCATGCTTGATGATTAATCCCGCCACTCCCCAAAAATACTCACCCAGAACCTTATCGGGCGCGACAAGAAGCTCGAGCCAAGTCCCTTCAGAAGCGCTTCCCTCCTAATTCTCCCGCAGTCTATGTACACGCGGCCGAATATGTAGATCATCGAGCTTTCGTGGTAGCCGTCGTAGATGGATTTCAAAAACTGGTCGCTAGTGCGTCCCTTCCAAATTTGACAGAATTCCTGGAAGCAGAGGAGGCGGCAATTGCTTTAGCCATTGTTCACTCCTCCGCTGAGTATATTTTTTCCGATTCAAAAACTGCAATCCGTAATTTCGCCACTTTCGGAATTCATTCCCCTGCTGCTAAAATTCTTGAATCATCTCTTCCGCCTGATCGCCTCATCACCCTCCTCTGGGTCCCTGCGCACTGTGGACACCTAGGCAACACGGCCGCTCACACCCAAGCCCGAGCACTTGCCAACCGCGCTCACACGACCTGCATTCGCTTCGAGGTGCCAGGGATCGACTCCTCTGCTATCACGATACCACCCTAGTTTACCGAAATTCCCGCCACATAAATCTCTCTCCAGAAGTGACCAGGCTTTGTGGCAAAGATTCAAACGGCCACAGTGAGGACTCCTTTTCTTCTCTCCCTTTTTACACATGGCGAAACCTCACCTCATTGAAACTTATGTCCTAACACCAGAGCAAACTTACAGCACATATTTCTGAATTGTTCAAACACACCCAAGCCTCCGTGGCAAGGGTCAGAACATCAGGAGCGATAGGAGGCTGCTCTGCGCAGCGCGCAACCGGGTTTATAGCTCCTGACAGTGAGCTGGGCCAGAAGGGTCGCCGATGCACAGCAGTGTCCGGCCACCTAGAGCGGCCCAAGGGCTCTTCATCATCCTGATTCCACTTCCCCTACCACACCCCCCCCTCAAATGATTCCTTCGTGAATCAATAAAGTTAATTACCTACCTACCTATCCCGGCTCTTTTCGGGCACCGGAATCACTCACCGCTGACACGGACGCAAGTGGCGTCTCATCTCGGCAGGCGCGACTTGCGAACCAGCGTCTCTTGGCGCGACTCTCGGAAATGAGACTGGTGACACATATTCGAAACGCCGTGGATGGTCTGAGGATGCCTGGCATACCGTTTTATCGCGTAGGCAAAAGAAAAACCAGTTAGAAAAGCAGCAATCACAGAAGTAGAAGGCTGTGAACGCGAACAAGAAATTGGAGAGCGATCCACCCACCGAAAAACAAAAAAATTGGCAGCATATCCACGAAGTGAATGATGGAGAGTGGGGCAAAGCATTCTTACGTCCATTCGTTCTAGCTTCCGTCCGCTCATGCGCCCGTCTGTGTGACCATCCATGCGTCCATTCGCCCATCCATGCGTGCGTCTGTTCGTGCGTCCGTCCCTGCATTCGTCCATGCATCCGCCCCTGCGTCACTTCATGCGTCCATCCATGCATCTGTCTGTGTGTCCATTCATCCATCTATTCAGCACTCCAAGTACCACTATCTCGCATCTTTTCATCATATATTCCCCATATAAAAGCACAGCCATCCAGCAGACATTCCAAGGACCAAACGAGAGGCGGCACACGCGCGCTTTCTTACGGCTTGCGCTTCGGGTCTACTTCCCACCTTTAAAGGGCCACTCACCAGGCCCCAAACCAAATTTTAGTTAGACAGTGGAAGTTGTTGGGTGTTCGATGAGGAACGTATTGCCACAAAAAGTTTTGGAATCGGTTCTTTACGAGCGGAGAAAACATGTTTTTTAAAGTGGCGCGAAACGAGGGTGAGAGGATACGAGCTCAAAACCCTTTCCGCTCCTCCGTGTAGCCTTCGCAAGCGAAACCTCTTCCCCGCGCTCTCTGGCGTCCGACCAAGAGGTGACGTTCGCATGACGTGCCCGAACAAGCCCTGCCCCCGTGCACGCGAACAACATTGCTTTGTTGACCAGCGTTATTTTATGATCTTCTGCCTGTTTCTGCGGGATTGTTTGGAAACGCTGGCTTAGATTAGATTGGATAAACTTTTATTTGGTCCTCCAAAACACAGATCGCCGTTTTGCGGGCAGCTTTCACGTGGGGACTGAGATGCCAAGCTCCTCAGCCGCCTCGCGGGCTTGGTGGACAGCCCAGAGCTGATCTGCCAAGGATAAGCTGCGGATTGCCGCCTCCCATCTCGCAGAGGTGATGTTCAATATATGAGCGAATTTGGTGCACTGCCAGAGCATGTGTTCTAATGAAGATATTTCCCCACAATGTGGACAAAGTTTACTTGAGTATAAGTCAGGGTACATGATGTGTAACATTTTCAAAGCAGGGTACATCCGCGTTTGCAAAAGCCCCATTGTAAGTGATTGGGGCTGGGTTAGATTTTTCTGAGGTGGAGGGAAAATCCTTCTTGACAGGTAGAAATGTTTAGTGAGCTCATTATATGTTATAAGAATTTCCCGGTCATCCCCTTCACCGGTAGAACGCATCCCGAGGGAAGCGCGGTTGGAGAGTGCTCGCGCCGCCTCGTGTGCTGCTTCATTGAGATTGGGAGGGGAATCGTTGATTTGCCCAAGGTGAGCTGAGAACCAACTCAGAAGATGATGCGTTATGTTCTTGCCTTGCAGTATTCTCAGCGTTTGTTCAGAGACTGTCCTCTTGGTGAACGCCCATAGTGCTGCCATGGAATCACTGTAGACGACTTCAATGTTATCCATCTTGAGTGCTAAGGCGATGGCCACCTGTTCCGCAATGATTGGGTCTTTCGTCCTGACCGTCGCTGAGTTGACGACATGGCCAGCCCCATCCACCACCACTGCCACAAACGCTTTCTCATGGGCGTAGGAAGCCACGTCAACAAATTCCTCGTTTGAGACTTGACGAAGTATAGTCCTGACCCTCGCTACTCTTCTTCCGATCTTGTGTTCTAGATGCATGTTTCTTGGTATAGGAGACACCGTGATATTCTCCCTGATGTTGTTGGGGATATCATTGTTATTGTGCCTGATTGCCATTGGGTGTTGGCCCAGCTTCTGCAGGATCATTCTCCCCGACCTTGTGGTTGATAACCTTGCAAACTGTGCTCTCTCTTAAAGCTGGCTTAGACGCGGTAGAATACATGAGCACAATGAGTGCGCGAACGCGTAGGAGCGTTCCACGGCGGTCGTCTGCTCAATGCGCTGACCGAGAAACCCGAACACATGGGAAACGCTGGCACATTAGCCCCACATATCGTAGCATTTCAAGAGCAAAATGTAAGAAAAACGTGCACAATTCTTTAATGCGTCTCAATATTTATTTCAAGTTTTATACATCTCCTAAAGCAACAAATACATAAACTACGTATAGTGTGTCAAATATTTTTCGTCATGTCACGTGGTATACTGTTGAAAACGTCAGAGCAAAGTCGTCTATGTAGAGGACCAACGTGACCGCAGTGCTGTGTGCGTAGGGCCATTCCTACGCCCACGTCATGCACTCATTCTCTACGCGTGCGCCAGTAGAGGGGAGGGCGAGCCGCTTTCATCTTGAAATTTAACCCATTTCCAAGGCGCGTAGCTTTGCGAATTTTGGTAGACGTGATCATGAACGCCTCGTCTACGCATTGGGCTTGTGAGCTCAAAATTGTGAAACCTTGTGAGTGGCCCTTTAACCACCTCGAGGTCATTGTATATATTAGTTTACTGTATTCATAGCACTGCGGCCCAACGCTCGCTAAACCTTTTTAAAACCTAGAGGTTACGCCCAGCGAGTATGACATAGCAACCCTTTTTTTGTCTTCTCTGCGTCGTTGAACAATAAAAAATTCGCAGCATGCACGTTGACTAAAAGCCGCATTCTCCTGTCTCCCATTCCCCCTTAGCAGCCATTGGCATGTACATTGAGCACTATCTTTTATTGTTCAAAATGCACCGAAGAAATCTCTCACCGGCACCACCTTGAGCGAGCCTCCTTATAGCGGCACCCGGGATCACCGGGTGCCGCTATAAGTAGGCTCGGTCCTGAATCATGAAGCCACGCAGAGTTTCCAACGGAGAAAGCAACGCGGCCTACCTCCTCTACCAAAACAGGACATCAAGATTATCCTGTGGCCACATAAGGGTCTCTGGGTTAGAAACGTAGTGGGACAGGAACTCCTCAAGGCTGTGATAGATGCCTGCCACTGAATTTTCAATGGCAATGAATTTCTGTTGCGGATTTACCCAGCGTCGAACGTTGTCATCCTATCTACGCCATGCATGGAGGTAGCGAGTATAGGCTGCGAGGTATCAGTCAATTAAAGATCAGGGAAAAAATCCACGCTTTTAATGTATACGTGGCCGACCGAAAGGGCGTCTTGCGGGGAATCGTACATGGAATACCGACCGGGACTTCGCAAGATGAACTAATGGAGAACCTACGTGTTCGGACTCAAGGGGTGAATATCGAGAGAGCAAGAATGTTGGGCTCGTCTAAAACGGCGACTATCGCATTCACGGACATTGTGCTACCGAGGAGCGCATACATAATGTGTGCCGAGTTAATCTGCTACCCCTACAAGCCAACGGTACAGGTGCGCAAGATATGCCTCCTAACTGGACACCATACGGACGTCTGTCGAACTCCCAAGTCAATGTACGTCTTAGGAGCGAGGTAAGAGAACGAATGCAAGGACACGACTACATGCCCAAGTGTGTCATCTGTGACGATGAACACCCCATGGGGTCAAGTCGTCAAGTCGTCAAGTCAAAAACTTAAGTCGTCCCTCCTCCAAGAAATTGAGAACAGATCAGCCAAAAAACTGGGTTGCCAAACCTGAATGTACCGGCGATGCGAGTCGTCCGGAGAATAACCTCCACTAAGGCTAGACATGCCTCGACGGTTCAGCTGGCACCGGCAGGAACAGCGCCAGTCAAGGTCAAGTTCACGGTTCCGATCGAGATCCCAGTCAAGGTCACGATCGAGATCTCGTTCAAGGAGTGACAGGCAACATCATACTAACACGGCACCTCCGGCCCCGTGGAAATCGAGCTTAAAGAACCAACGAAAGCACCGCGCACCTCCGGCCGAGATAGGTTCCTGCCAGGAATCCCAAGACACCCTAGCCGCTGGCCGGACAAACATAAATCAGGTGAGCTTTGCGGGGGCAGTGTCTTCCAATGCTCCTATAGCAGAAAATCCACAATATAAGAAAAAAATGGAAGATAATAAGAGCTTGACTCAAGAAGTCAAACAGCTAAAGGAACAGATGGGCGAAGAGGAAAATAACTTACAGGCAGCAATATCTTCATTAGAAAAACGGCTAGAGGCTAAACTACGACCGCCAAACGCGACAGAAAAAGCTGCAGAATGTATGCAGAACACGACATATCAACAGTCAATAAAACCCACCATTCCGGGGGCAGCGTGGCGTCGGCTGAAGTTGAGGAAGGGATGATGTACGCAGGTACAACCACCCCTACCCCAAGCTCGACAGAGAGTGAGAGAGAGAAAGAAACTTCACTGGGAATAAAAAAGGTGGTTGGCTAGGATCTAGATAGGTGGGGCCCCATGTCCCAGGCCCCACTGGCTTGCGCCATCTGCCGGATGTGGTCCAGGAGTGCTAGTTGCTTTTTCGGGTCCGAGCTAGCAAGGAGTGCCTTCCATTGCTCTAAGGAGTTATTTATTCTATACATACGCTGTAAGCGATCCAGTTCATTTGGCTGTTTAGAACAGCTCTACGAGATATGGTATAGGTTCGATGGCGAGTAACGACATCACAGACCATCACGCCCATACAAAGCTGGATGAATTTTGCACAGTCGTAATAAATTTCGATTAACTCCCGTTTGAATTTTGTGGAGGTCTATGGCGTCTCCCCTTTAGGAGATTTGTTATTCTCCATCGATTGTTATTTTGCTCACTGCCTTTCCCAAAGCCTACTTAGGCTTCGGACTTAATGTCTTTATTAGCATAATTGTAATGCAATCTGGGCCTGTTGATGTACTGCTAGGGACGCTTTTCTCAGTTCTTTCCCACTTTTGTTGTGAAAATGAAGCCATTGCACCACTTGATTCATCCTTGTCTCTTGTGGCACATAAAGCACTTCTTTGTTGAAAATTTTCTGTCACCCTGGTCCTTATATATTTAATAACTTCGTCCCCTTCTAGCCTAGCACCTTGAGCTGTAGATATAAACCTCTGCTCTCGGCTCGTCTCATTTCTTAGGTAGTTTAGATGGTTCCAAAACTTCGCAGCTGCCTTTCTATCTTTTTTATGTACTTCTACCAGGCACTGAGCTCCCTTTCTTCTAATCTTTTCATTGATCAGAAGGGATGCATCCCTTCTACAGCTTAGAAAGATTGCCTATTCTCTTTCAACATCATCTGGCGGTTCACCTCGCTGTTTAGCCCGTCTGTGTTCCCTAGAGGCTTCCTGGCGCTTTGCTATGGCTCTTTTAACCTCCTCATCTCACCAACTTTTCTGTTTGTGTCTTATTTTCCAGGGTGACTTGTCACGTGCCTTAGCAAGCTCTAGCTCATACAGTCTAATTAGATTCGTGTATGTCCACACTGTTTTGCTAGCCTCAGTGATTACTTTATCAATTTCTTTAGTGGCGATTTCAATTTGCCTTTCTAAATAAAAATTTTTCTGTAGTTGCTCATATTGTCTCCTTCCCAACTTCACTGCTCTTCCAAAACTTAGCTTGTACGTTTGTGATCCCTACCCAGCCTTCTGGAGCCACCTTCATCTATATACATTCCCCTTAGCTTTTCATACATCCTAGGTGACATCAGTGCGTAATCTATCGTCGACTGCAGCCTTCTTACCTCCCATGTTATTTTCCCTTCACACTTCTCGGTACTGTTGCAAATGATCAAATCAAGCCTTTCACACATATCCATGATCATTTTGCTTTTCGGGTTGGTATACCCATCTATATCTTCTATGTGCGCATTCATATCTCCTAGTATAATTATCTCGCACTCTCCTCCTAACTCCTGAATGTCATTTGATATACACCCTACCATTGCCTGCTTTTTCTCTCGAGACTTTGCTCCCGTCCACAAGTACACGAAACCAAGGAGTGTCTTTTGCCCTGCCACTTTCCTTTTTAGCTATAAATGTTCCTTGCACTTTTGCTTGACCCTTTACAGTCTGTACGTTTCTGAACGAATGCCCAATTACCACCCCCTTTCTGCTGCTTTCTGTTCTATTACAATATTCCCACGCGCAGTCCTCATTGTTAGGAAAATGTTCCATGTCCCTGTGATGTGTTTTTACAAAACAGTATACCATCTGCCTCTCCTCCCTTAGCTGTTTTTGTATCTCTTCCCAGTTCAGCCTGTTCAAACCACCCTGCTTGTTAATATACCTTATGTCTGAATTGGCTCGGCGCTCGTGGCTACGTCTATTTCTGCCCCGGACTCTACCTATCTTAGATACTGGTGCCCCTTTAAAATGGTATCTGTCCATACCACCTGTCAAAGAGTCTCCTGGTTGTTTTTTTTCGTTACTAGCTATCCTGCACCCGAAGGACCCACTTGCCCCCAAAGAAAGCTACTGGGCGTCCTGCATGTCACCAACGTTCCTCATGACCTAGCCGCTCATCGCAGTGAATTTTGTCACGTTGAAAGCCACCCCACCTATGTACCTCTCTGTTTATTTCCCCCACCTGTAAGCCTTTTTCTCGACTCATCCGCCATATCTCTTGGTTTGCGTTGAGAACCGCTCTTTGCAGGTTGCTATCACGCACCGGTACCTCCAGTATCGTGCATACCGCTACCTGTACCGGAGGAGAAGTGGCGCGCATGTCATTGACGCCTTTCGCCAGTGTGCTTGCCAGTCCTGCTGCATCTTCATTTAAGACAGCGTTTAAACCATCTGAAATCATCACGAGGTTTTGTCTATCAGCTGTAGTTTTGAGTTTTGCGCTCACTTGTCTCATGACTGCTTCCAGATTGCATCATGAAAACGCCCCTACTGCAACTCTCTTGTCACGTCTTACCCTCTCTTTTTTAGCTTTTGTGCATCGATTTAAGTTCGAGTCCCGGCGATTATCATATGCTGTGACTTTTCAGCTGGAGCGTCCTGCACCTGGGGGTTACTTGCACCTGTGATGCCGGTGGCTTTGTCTCCTCCCAGCCCCACCACTACTTCACTGAAGCTGGGCGTTGCGACAATTGAACAGGCTGAGCCTGTCTTTTCCAAACGGGCTCTTTCTGTGCCTGTCTTTTCCAAACTGGCTCTTTCTGCGAAGACATGTCCGGATCCACCGGACATGTCTTCGCAGCTTGGCGCCTGCCGGAGGTCTCCCCAAGCACGACAGTAAATAACCACAACGAAATAACACAGCAAATACAGACGTTAGTAGACGAAAACAGGGAAGATATAACTAACGGTAATAAACTTCTAGTCGATTTCACGAATGAGATAAAATCTTTCGTCGGCGAGGAATTAAAAACTCAAAGGCAGAATATGAATGACTCTGTGAGCAGCTTGCAAAGGGCGAAAAACAAGTGCTCTTGCGCGACCTGCACTTGACATAGCAAACAATTCAAGGGGAATCACGATGACGTGGAAGCACCCATACATCATGGCCAAAAATAACCAGAGAAGCGTGGAACAATTAGAGATCTGGCAGTGGAATTGCCGCACTTTTCACAAACGTGCCGTAGCAGTCCAGAGTTATATCAATGTGGCACCATTTAAACCCGGCGTTGTATGCTTGCAAAAAATTTACGCCAGAATAGTGTAGCTCTTAGGCTAATATATTTTTCGGAAACCAAATTATCCCCACGCAGCGACGCTCGTGAGCAAGATGATTGTGGCAGCAAATGAGTACAAAGGAACGCTACAGATCAATCACCAAATTATCAGTTTATTCCCCCAAAAAAGAGGCAAAGCGAAGGCTCTAATGATGAACCTATACAGTCCCCCAAAAAACAAAGGCGAAGACTTCAATGAGCTTCATGCTGAGACGATTAAAATCGCAGGCAACAAGGACAGCCTATTGGTTTTGGGTGATTTTAACGCACCAGCACCACATGGGATTGCACAAAAGACTCGCCGAAGGGAACGCGTCTTCGAAATGCTGCGTCTAGGCTGAGCCTGAATTTAATAACTCTCTCGATCACGTCCACGAGAGTGGGCAACAGCGAATCTAAAGACATATTCGCCGACCTCACTTTCACCTTCAACCTCAAAGACGCATCCAGACCAAACCTGAGAGAAAATTTAGGAAGCGACCGTTACATTATAAGCGTCTTCATATCGGCTCCCAAACTGCGCAGATATATAGGCGACGTAGCAATCACAGATTGGACTGAGTTCAGGCAACGAGATCCTCCGCCCAACTCTGTATCGGAAATAATAGGTGCATGGCCGTAGTACACAAAGTCGGTACACGCAATTACTACGAAAAAATAGCCAGAACTGTAGAGATGCCAGCAGTAGACAGCCGTCTGCTACACTTATGGGAGAGCAGGCACAGCCTACCAAAGCGTTGGAAACGTCAACGCCTGATTGGGACACTACTACATAGGATCGCTGCTGTTGCAGAGGAAGCAAACGACTATGCAAGCAAATTGGCAACTGAGAGATAGGTCAAGTTCTGCGATTCACTTCAGAACACACTGAGCACTGCGAAAGCTTGGTCTATCCTAAGAAATATTCTTTATCCAGAGAAGTCCAAATCCACCACAAGCAGAACACTGCAGATTGTCTCAAAAACATTTCTGGGCACGGACGACGATTTCGTGAAAGCCCTCAAAGAGGAATATATTAGAGATAGTCCACCAAGTAAATCGGCTAATCACCTAACTTACAGCTGAGCTAGAAATGAGAAACTAGACGAACCAAAAACAAAGGATGAGGCCTTTGCGGCAGCTCAGACAGCCAAGAAAAACACAGCCCCCGTAGAACAAATTTTAAATGTGACGATAAGAAACCTTAGCAAAAAAGCCATCGAAGGCATGACAAAACAAGTCAATGAACACTATTGGCTTAAAGGGAAGGTCCCTGCAGATTGGAAAACTGCCAAAATTATAACCATTCCGAAACCCAGAAAAAAATGCCGCCATATCCACGAAGTGAATGATGATGAGTGGGCGAAGCTCTGGAGGTAAACCTGGTAAACCATGAATCCTCCGTACATTTTGCCCACTCGATTTTATTGCAACGCTCTTCCTAGCGTACGTCGCCGCACTATATCGAACGATGACACGTGCCATATGTGGCATCATTTCTATTTTATAACAGCTCGCATCTTTCATAATCAACTACACGTACCGCCGTCTGGTTTATAACATCTTGCATCTTTTGGACGGGCGGACGGATGGACGGACGGATGAACGGATGGACGGATGGATGGACGGACGGACGGACGGACGGACGGATGGACGGATGGACGGACGGACGGATGGATGGACGGATGGATGGACGGACGGATGAACGGACGGACGGATGGATGGATGGATGGATGGATGAATGGATGGATGGATGGACGGACGGATGGACCGATGGACGGATGGATATGGCTGTACCCTTTAGATCGGGCGGTGGCTAGCGTAATACTTAGAACTAAACGAGAGGTGGCTACATGCAGGGGACGCACAGCCCACGCCTTAAGGAGCTTCGCTCCTAAAAGCCCTTTTTTCTGGCACTCAGACCTATATCACTTGCGTCATGTATGCACAGTAAAAACGTTTACGCCCAAAGGGTGTAAAAAGGGTGCTTTTACGAGAAAGCATCTTTTGCAACACCCTTTACCACTCTCAAATGGTCGATTGAAAAAAACCACCCCTTTGTTTGGGTGCTTGCCTCGATAGCACCCTAAAATAGGCACTAAGGGTGCTTTTGTGCCTGAGAAGGGTGTAGGTGACGATTCATCAGATAGAATATACAGCAAAAGAAGAACACATAAATATAATATTTGGGATTTTACGTCTCAAAAACCTCGATATGGTTATGAGAGCCGTCGTAGTGGAAAGCTCCAGAGATTTTGACCATTTGGTGTTCTTTAATGAGCGCTGATATCGCACAGTGCACAGGCTTCTACCTTTTGGCCTCCGTCTTAATTCGACTGCCACGGCCGGCATCGAACCCGCGACCTTCAGATTGGTGGCCATGCAGCGTAGCTGCTGCACGAATATGTGGACCTTGCGTTAAATGACGGCCTAATTGACTTCGAATGTGTGCAGGTGCTCTCCGAATATAGCAGAATGCCAGCAGAAGCGAATCGCGTTTCATCTATAATGGCAATTACCTGCAATCTATGTTACGAAAGCTTTCCTTGGCGTTGGTTATAAGCTACATGTTTGCTATTGAAGATATACAAGAACATAATGTTCGCCCGAATATGGGTGTGTGTGCGTGAGCCTGCGCATGTGTTCGTGTGTAAGCGCGATTGTGTGTACACCCATGCGTGTGTGCGTGCGCGTGTATCTGCGAGTCCGTGCATGTGTTACGCGTGCCTGTGCACATGTGTATGCCCATGCGTGCGTGTGTTTACGGTCGCGTGTGTGTGTGGCCGTATGTGTGTATACTTGTATGTGTGTGCGCCCGTGAATAAGTATGCGTGTGCATGTATCAGCCCGTGTGCCCTCGAATTTCTTGTGTGTGTGTGTGTGTACGTGTGTGTGTGGGGGGGGGGGCAGTGCTTCGTAGTGTTTAAGGTCCCACACCTGTTCAGACCGGGAGTCTATATGGAAGGTGGTTTAAGGAACGGCGGTGGTCAACACACTGTGCACGGACTATTCAGTACATGGAACACAGCTGCACATTCTCGAACTACATCATTGCTTACGAACTTGCTGTGGTAGCTGATTCGGTACGCTGAGGCGCTTCTACGCTAGAAAACGTGGGTTTTCACCAATTCACACGGAAAGCTGTCACTGCTCTTATGCACAACCATCGTTTATATTAACAACATTAACAACGTTTAACAAGAACGTGCCATGCGTTTGCTACAGGTGCTTAGCTAGCTCATTGGGCAACCATATGAAATTATGTGCTGATCATGTGGTCAGCAAAAAGTTTCTTATAACAACCTCGGCACGCTTCGTGGTGCGTGACAAGCCTTCTAAACATCCGCGACTGTGGATTAATTTGTTTCAGCTTCGACTATGCATTCAGTGTTTGCGGTACCATACGCGGAATTGCCAGACACGGACAATGCGAAAAGAAATTCCCCTGAAAAAGGTGTAGCGATGCTCTCCCGCTAATGCCAACGAGGACGAAATAATTATTAGTTTTGGCCATTCCAGGGTGCACTTCGTTTTTTGCAAGTTTCGCTTCCCTATGTTTCATCTGCAGTCGCATTCCGTGAAAATACTCAAAGAACCCGAGGCTGGTAAATAACCTGCCCCGCTGTGCGGCTGGGTGGAAGGAGAGTTCCCATTTACAAGGTGTCATTCTTGAAGCGCGATTCGATTGCCTTCCGTGTCGAACCGCTGCCCGCCCTATGCGCCATAGCGTTTGGCTTTCGGCGCCCTCTTGGCGGGTTTCCCGCTCACCCCGCTCACCCGGGCCAGCCTTGCCCCTGCAACGGCGGTGTAGATAAGCGAAGAGTTGCGTTATAGAACACCTGCGTCGACAGCTGCGGCGCCGCCGCCAGTGCATCCTCCTTCTCTCTCTCAACGTTGCTCTCTCTGTCTAATCCGTCTTTCAAATGCTTTGCGTTGGTCTGGGGTCTTGTCGCTGTGTGAGTTCTAGCGAAGAGACGCATCTTCAATGATGGTCACGCATGACACCGTGTTCGAAGTGACGTTCGGATTAAAAAATAGTCATGGAGCGGCGGACACCATCAACGTGGGCCTCTTAATGGTGAGTGTACTGTTTTCGTAGGTAGTAATCATACAGCCCTAGCTGGGCGCCTGCAGCAGCTCTGCCGAAGTAGGGTGCCAGCCATTTACAACAGCATGCGTTCGCGGGCCTGTTGCAGATGCCCAATTAAACGTGTGACTTAATGAATTCACACTGCCCTGCGCGATGTGTTGTAAGTGCCTGCATCACTCATACAGTGAGTGATGTGATTACTTAACAAGGGCGCGATTAGTTGCTTATCGCACATTGCCTCTACACTGCTCAAAGTGATTGATATTGTTTCAAGATGCGCTTTAAGCTACGTCGTAATAAAATTTCTATTAATACTCAAATGTGCAACGTGCTTCCGTAGGTGTAAGCGTAAAAAAGAAAGAAATAAAAATTTATGTACAGAGGCGCGCTGTACGAAATGGCTTTTTTTGCTTAAAGACGGTATAGTTTGAGGTGCTGATATGCCGCCATGCTCCCAGCACCTGCGCGTCGGTCTTTTAAAATACTTAGGACACGTGCCGCCAGCAACAGGAAAGATCTAGTAGACTTCCAAAGACGCGTTGTTGTGGCCATCGCCGTGCGTTGTTTTCCCTCGTTTCTGTTTGCTGTTTTCGTGCTTTGCTCTCATCTGCGATAACGTTCGGCGTCATAGCAGAATCGAAAGAGTACACGTGACTATGGGAGCTATGTGCGGTAGCTCTAGCATAAGCCATGGCTGCTGCAACGTAGACGGCGTCCGCGCGCGTTGGTGTCGTTCGAGTGCTCCTACTTGTTGATTGTGTTAAACTGAGTATTTAGGCACGGGTTACGTTTGTAAAACCCGTGGTCAATAATCGCTAATAGCGTGCTCCTAATTGCCATCAGACAATGGGCTTGGTTGTCGAAATATGTCAGACGCTTTTTCTGAAAGCAAGCTTAGAAGAATTTAAAAAAAAAGAAACACTTTCATACGTGCTGGGCAGTGCCTATTGCAGGCCCGCAACTCTTTAAAAACTGGACGAGCTATCAGATCTTTTATCAAATTACAAAGAATTAAGACGATTGAAATGTAGACAAATTTCTGTGCTAGATTAGGTGCACAAAATACATGTTCGCCGCCCTACGTCTAGAAAGCAGGCAAATAGAAAGCACAGCGTCAAATTTGGATTAGATGCCATGGACGGAGCTTCTTGTGATGGTAGAAAGAACGAGAAAATTGTTCATTTTTGATGCCCTTATAGAAGCAGTCAGAATTGCACTCTTTGCTGAATTGTCACAATTCCTGAAATTGTTAGAGGCGTGATTAAAGTCAGTAAACCTTTTACTTTTTTTGCAGACCTCTTCGCTAGTGCCACGTCCAAGATCATTTGTTCTCGTGTAAAAGAGAAAGCAGAGACGACTTCACTGTTTGTACAAGAAGAAATAAGTTTCTCGTGTGTTTTGAATAATGCTACATGTTCTGTACGTTGTAATTTAGGAATTGTTTTTCACACTGGCTCACTACCTTATGATGAATTTGATTCTTAGGTGTGTTCAGGCTTTCGTAAGTGCCACTTTTTGAGCTGTAGTCTGACACTTCACCTCAATTCGGGAATATGCTATATGCTGGAAAACTATGTTATCTTTTTCGCACGCAATTATTGGAATGTATGGGTTGTATGCTACGAGTTCAGTGTGATGTCAATTACACGCCATTTCAAAGGATACACACTACACATTCTTCATATATGGTGCTGCCGGAACAGCACAAGCATCATTTTATGAGAAGTCATATTTGCTCTTATTACAGGACGAGAGGGTGCCGCTGACGCCATGCGTAGTCTACCCCGGCCCCAGCCTAGAGCAAGCCTAGTTCCTAAACCTACACGTGGATGACCGAAAAATCTTCCGTGTCAGTAATGACGAAGGAGTGACAGCACTGATGAGTTGATTTTTTTTTATTTTCTACATTGTCTACGGCCGCAAGGGCTTTAATAACCACCGTGATAGAGCGGCTGTCTCTCGGTGTTAGTGTGGAGTTTATCAAAGAAGCTGTTCAGGCACTAAGACGCTGAAAATTTTAGTACCACAATGCCTGAACCACTTTTTCTAGTGTGGTCATGGTAGATGAACAAATATTGTTATTTAAGTAAGAAATTTTGCCTAAATATAGCTGGACCATTCCATGCCAAACGTCCCAGCCACTTAGGCAGCTATATGAAATGTATTTGAAAAAAAAAAATGTGCTGACATACTATGTTGAAAACAGTGAACTGCTAAAATATTTCAGCGAGAAAAAAGTTTTGTTCATGCGGCTGGCTTGTTAACTTCCTCGCATAATGCCGTCTGTGTGCTGTTGGTGAAAAATTTCGTTTTAAAACTACCGCTTATTTTTTTAAAGCGAATTCGGTTTACATGTTAAGTAAATGTGCTTGGGTAGGGTATTTCAAGCTAAATATATTAGCGCAAATTTCTGCCACAATCGCTTTCAAGAATCTAGCCAAAATGTGTTATTTTTGCATTTTTATGGCAATATTGCACTTCGTACGAATATCTGAGCAGTGAATACTTACTCTACAGAAAGTATATTTTGAGGAAAAAATATCTTTAGACCTCTAAAGCTGCTAAAATATACGAGAAAGTATCACGAATTTTACAAAATCGAGATTTTTGTCCGTATTGAGATGCAATTTGCTCCATGTTGTGATACAGTGAAGACTCATCATTATACCTAAATTGTAGGAAAAGAAAATTCTTTCTATATAAAAAATCTTATCACAAAAATGACAGGAAAGAGCGCTGCAACTGAATTTTATTGAAGGTGTTACGAGCGTATCTATACTGAGCACAAAAACAGGGCTCATCTGCAACAACACATCTGTGACCATGACAAAATACTTTTAACCGAGAAAAGAATACTCTTTTTCGGAAATGATATGTGAAGGTTTACTGATGCACTGATCCTTGGCCTTCCTGATAAAAAGTGCTAAAATCTCTCATTTTTTTCTTGCTTTTTTTCAAAAACCGTGTTTTATGAAACCTAGGACTGCACTTACATTCGTTACGGTGTCCGGCCATGAGACTACTATAGCCCTTATTACCATTTAAAGCATGCTGTCTTGCTCGATCATGGAAGCATTGCCCACTTTGTCCTACGTTTACTTTTCCACATGTTAGCGGTATCTCATGCACATTAGATTGGCATTCAGTAAACCCATTCTAGTGACGAATGATGCAAGATTGACTGTTCCTGTTGCTGTAAGTATATGCACTTTTGAAAGCTTTCAAGGGGTTGAAAACAACAATGTCCTACCTGCTGGCTCTTTTCCTAAAATTTTGAGACACCTTATGTACGTAGTACGGTGTAACATGCAAAGGTCATTGGTCATTCTGTTTTTCTTTTGGTCTTGTTTCCTTTAACTTTACTTTCTGCAGAAGGGTTTCGCAAACAAGTGTGATGATGCTGATGGGTTACTGGCTGGTGCTATCAGCCCAGGAGTGCTAAGAATGTTCTGCCTTTTGAGAGTGGGCATTGAAAATTAGTAAAGAGAGGAATTGAGACAACATGTATTCAGGCCTCCCTGCAGACGTCATGTTAGCACAAGGGTGAGGTCAGGCTTAAAAACCAGAATAAAGGACTAAATGATGCCGGATATCCCAACAGAATCATCACTGTCGTTTGCGAAACCCTCCTGAAGAAAGTATAGTTAAAGAAGACAGGAACAACAAAAAAACAATAATTAAAACCTTTGCATGTTATACCACATAACGTGTCTCACAATTAAAAAAATATCCAGCAGATAGGATAATAACGTGTTGTTTTCCACCGCTATCAAGCTTTCAAAAGTGTGTGTACTAAACAGCAACAGGGTTAGTCAATCTTGCACCATTCGTCACTAGAGTAGGTTTACGTAATGCCAATTTAAAGTTTGTAGAAGTATTTTTTTATCAGGAAGACCAAGGATCAGTGCATCGCTACACGTTAACTTATCCTTTCCGAGAGGGAGTATTTTTTTCTCAGTTAAGTATATTTTGTAGTGTTCACACGTGTCGTCACGCATGAGCACTGTTCTTGCACTCCGTATAAAAGCGCTCGTAGCACATTCATTAAATTCAGTTGACAATTGGTGCTCTTTCCTGTTCTTTCTGGGTCTTCCTGAAGCTGCCGCGCTGTGACTAGCACACAACCACGATGAACCAACTCGCCCAAATGAACTCTTGTTACGTAACACGTAGACCGAGTTTCGTATAGAAAGAAGGAGCGGTGCTTTTAAAATAAAAGTTTTCACATTCAACACCTAGACGGTATTCCAAGAAGTTCAGAAGGCAGCCACGTGACCAAATATTTTTCCACGCCTAAATATTCCATAAGTTCATTATTTTCAATGCAGCACGAGTTTTTCGAGTACAATTGAGATGGTTGCCGAAATGGCTGGGAGATGAGGCATAAAATTACCCAGCTGTGTCATTAGCCATAATTATGCATTACCTCTTTTGTTTTTTGTGTGTCCTGACTCAGTTTTGTGTTCGTTTTTAGCTTATTCTTTTTCTGATCATTGTATTGGTTTTTTAAGTATTCCCAAAAGTTATATGTGCGAAAATCCATATATGTTTGCATGTACATCATTTCTCATAACCAATTGTTATACATCCAGGAATACAAAGCTTAAACCACTGTGATTGTATACAATTGAAAACACTATCGGTATTGTGAGCATCATTACTCGTTCCATTTTTTCATCTGTACATACTCATCATCATCACTCCAGTTTAGGTTGTGGGGCACATACTCAAGACAATAAGGAAGAGTCTTGAGGGTACTGGACGCCATCTTACAGTATATATTTTCGTGTGCATCAACTTCTTGGGAACGATTGCGTACATGAAGGCGTATATAGTGAAATCATTGTGATTGTATATATTTGAAGGAATTATAAGTATATATTTGCCTGTATTTCATTCCTATTAACCGATTGTGTACATGAAGGAGTACTAAACTGGGAACCACTGGAATTGTAGATACTTGAAAGAATTATAGGGACATATTAGCGTGTATTTTATTTGTAGTCTCTATGTGCTTTAAGCAGTATACTAAACTGAAACCATTGTAATTGTATGTTTCAAAGAATTGTCAATAAAGTGAAACTGAAAAAAATATAATAAACATTTAAGGTGTTGCATGTGTAGTGTACGTATACGTGTACATGTTACACATCTGGTGACAAAGTTGTGTGGCAGAAGAAAACTTTATAAGTTTTATTTGCCTAATAAATAAATGCATTATGCAAGGGCAGCAGGGCTTAGTTTTCGGTAACGCGCATTATGCATATACTGTGACTGTGAAGTATATATAGATCCGGCTGAAGTTCATACACGATTGTGCGTGTTTATTTTTTTGCCCTCACGCAATGAATGGAGCTCGACAGGTGGCGCACCATTGATAATCAGGACCACTTTTTTCAAGTAGTGTGTAATGAGTGCATAATGATTTCTATAAGTGCAGTCTAAAAGAATACCGGCACCCCGGCCTTGGGCACTAAAATTGCTACTGTGTGGGAAAGCTTTTTGAACGGGTTGTACACACCAGACTTCAAAATTTTATACAGGACAGGGGGCTGTTTCCGGCCACCATACTCCGCTTCCGCAGTGGTCTCTCAACACAGGATGATTTACTCCTGATACGAGGAGAAGTCCTCAAGGGCGTTCCCAAAAGTGGAGAGCATTTGCTGCTTGCTCTAGACTTAAAGGGAGCTTTTGACAATATCTCTCATGAAGCTATAGTCTCAGAGCTTCGTATATTTGGTTGCGGGGAATATATATATATATATATATATATATATATATATATATATATATATATATATATATTGTTACGGGGAAAAGGCGTCGGAGAAATATGTTTACTATCGAGAAAGCAAGCATGCATACAAGATGGAACTCGGGCTGCACAAGAGTTCTGACATCGTCCTCTTCCTTATCGAATTTCAAGTTTTCCGTGGCGCTACGTAGCATCACCTCCCGGCGGCGAAGGCACCGTCTCGGTGCTTGGTTGGTCCGAGTGGTATTGCTTCAGCCGAGAGACGTGCACAGCATCAGAACACGAGCGGGCGCTAGTGCTGTGAAATGGTTCGATTTCATGAGTCACGTCGGTAACTTGGCGCATGACATGGTACAGACCCAAGTATGGCGAAGTCAGTTTTTCACACAGGCCAACTCGCCGTGATGGCGTGCTGAGAAGGACCGTGTCACCACGCTGGAAGTTGACATTGCGGTGGCAGGCATTGTACAGCAGTCATTGGCGGTCTTGCGAATCCCTAAGGCGCAGGCGAGCCATTTCACGTGCCTGTAGAGCATTAGAGATAATATCACGGGCGTAGTCCGATGTGTGGGTAACGGTTGGGAGGAGCGTGTCAAAAGGTAGCGTGGGTTCTCGTCCATACATGAGAAAAAAGGCGAGAAACCTGCAGTATCATGCCGGGACGTGTTATAGGCAAATGTCACAAATGGCAAGACCACATCCCAGTCACGATGGTGGGTGGAAACGTACGAGGCGAGCATGTCTGTGATAGTTCGATTTAGCCGTTCCGTCAGCCCGTTGGTTTGAGGGTCATAGGCTGTTGTGCACTTGTGTCTTCTAGCGCAAGAGTGCAATATGTCTTGTATAACCTGGGATAAGAAGCAGCGACCCCGATTGGTAAGTAGTTGTCGAGGGGCGCTGTGATGTAGTATCACGTCTTCTAGGAGAAAGTCGGTGACGTCGGTTGCACAACTGGTAGGAAGGCCCCAAGTGATGGAATACTGAGTAGCGTAGTCCGTGGTGACTGCTATCCACTTGTTCCCATTGACAGATGAAAAGAAAGGTCTAAGTAGGTCGAGACCTACCCTATAAAATGGTTCCGATGGTGTTTTAAAGGACTGAAGGCGTCCTGCTGGAAGAGTTGTTGGCTTTTTGCGGTGTTGACAGGATTCACAAGAAGCGACATAACGATGGACGGATCGGTACATACCAGGCCAGAAGAAGCGACGTCGAACACGGTCATAAGTTCTTGAGTTTCCTAAGTGACCAGCCATTGGAATGTCATGTAACTGCGCGAGGACAGTCTGACGCATATGTTGGGGTATGACTAGTAGCAGCTCTGGTCCGTCAGGACCAGAGAGACGGAGGAGTTGTGGGACCAGTCAGCCGAAGGTTGATATCTCTCAAGTGAGGATCACGACGTTGCTCATCTTTGATTTTGCTGAAGGCGGAAAGTGCCAGCACGCAAGTAGACTCGCCACTCTAAGGAACGTCCGGTGGGTCGACTGGATGACGCGACAAGCAGTCGGCATCTTCATGGTGGCGGCCCCATTTGTAAACAACTGTGTACGAATATTCTTGTAGCCGTAGAGCCCACCGGCCGAGACGTCCACTAAGATCCGTTAAGGACGACAGCCAGCATAAGGCGTGATGGTCAGTGACCACTGTGAATGGCCGTCCATACAAATATGGCCGAAATATACCCACTGCCCAAACAAGCGCAAGACATTCACGTTCAGTGATTGAGTAATTTCGTTCCGCTGGCGATAGTAGATGGCTAGCGTATGCAATGACGCGTTGGCAGCCATGCTGTCTTTGTGCCGAAACTGCTCCAATTCCATGGCCACTTGCGTCGGTGCGCAATTCAGTTAGAGTGGACATATCAAAGTGACCGAGAATCGGTGTCGTCGTAAGTCTGGCAGTCAGCTCAGCGAATACTCTGGCTTGTTCAGGTTCCCACACAAAAGTCACATCTTTCTACAGTAGTTCCGTGAGTGGGCGCGCGATGTGAGCGAAATTCCGCACAAATCTGCGGAAGTAGGAACAAAGGTCCTGAAAGCTCCGAACGTCGTTCGCGGAGGTCAGCAAAGGGAAATCTTTGACTGCGCTGATTTTCTCAGGCTCGGGACGGACACGAGAAGAATCATCAAGGTGACCGAGGACAGTGAGCTGGCGGCGGCCGAAGTGACATTTGGACGAGTTCAACTGAAGCCCTGCCTTGCGGAAAGCAGAAAGAATAGTCGTCGAGAGACGCTCGAGGTGTGTTTCAAAGTTGGTGAGAAGACAATAACGTCATCACGGTAACACAAGCAGATCGACCATTAAAAACTGTGAAGGAGAGCGTGCATCATTCGTTTGATTGTAGCTGGGGCATTGCATAACCCGAACGGCATTACTTTAAACTGATAGAGTCTGTCGGGAGCTATGAATGCTGTCTTTTCACGGTCCATGTGACCAACTGCTATCTGCCAGTAGCCGGAATGGAGGTCGATGGAAGAAAAAGAATTTGCTCCACTAAGGCAGTCAAGTGCGTCATTTTTCCGCGGCAGAGAATACACGTCTTTTTTTGTTACCTTGTTAAGAGTCCGGTAGTAAACACAAAAACGCAAGCGGTTATCATTTTTTTTTGACGAGGACGACAGGCAAAGCCCATGGGCTTGAAGAAGGCTCAATGATGTTTCGAGCAAGCATCTTGTCGACTTCTTTCTGGATCACGTGGCGTTCGGTCGAGGATATCCGATAGGGCCGCCGATGTTCCGGATTTGCATCGCGGGTGTTAATTCGATGCTTCACGATGGTCGTTTGGCCTAGTGGATGATCGGGCAGATCAAAGATGTCTTCATACGACGCAAGGAGGCCACGAAGCGCGTGCATATTCTCGGCAGGGAGATCAGATGCGATCATTTTCGTTATGCGATCTCGGGTAGTGACCAACTAAAGACTAGGATGTGATGGTGTATCCTTTGTTAAAGCGGAAATGTTGTAGTCACTGGCCGAGGCAAGTGTTGCTAGGAATATTCCTCGGGGCAGTACTTGCGCGCAAATTCTAAAGTTAACAATAGGAAGACGTGCTACGTTGTCCTTCATAGTGATAATCGTGTGCGGGAACGTTACATTGAACGAAGAGAGGACGGTAGCGTTAGGTGACACCACATAATCTCCGTCGGCCACAGGTGGATAGGAAGAGACGTCCATATACGTCACCGCTCGACATAATAGGCGAATGTGCTTGATGGAGTATAGCCTTGGCGGCGCAGGAGCAGGATGGTCAATGGCGTGTGGTAAAGCAAGTTGAACAACACTAGCAGAACAGTCAATTAGGGCGGAATGCTCCGACAGAAAATCTAATCCCAGAATGATTTCATGTGGGCAGTGGTCGAGAACGGAAAACAAAACAGATGTATGACATCCAGCCACAGTGACGCGAGTGGCACACATCCCAGTGACAGTTGACGTTGCTCCATCAGCTAATCGGACTACGGTGATAGGAGCAGGCGTAAGCACTTTCTTTAACCGAGCATGAAGACTAGAGTTCATTACAGATATGTGAACGCCAGTGTCCATGAGTGCTAATGCAGGTGTGCCGTCTACATTTACGTTGATGAAGTTATTGTGTCCGGGTAGCGTGTGCAGAGGAATTTCGTGTCGGGTCGTCAAGGCAGGCTCACCTTTAGGAGCTGCGCCCGCTAGTTTTTCGAGGACTGGTGGCGGTAGGAGGAAGAAGGAGAACGGCGACGGTTAGGTGAGTGTGACAGGCGTCCGGATGGCAACGGCGAGCTGTTTGGTCGAGCGGGCATGGGTAGTGAAGCATTGTCGTGGTTGTCGTATATTGGCATGCGGAAACCATTAGATGGGCGCCGGGGGTTGGCGTAGTTCGGCCATGGCTGCCAATTCCAGGAATTACGGCAATGACGTGAAATGTGGCCGTTTCGTCCGCAGTGGAAGCATATAGGTCTATCATCAGAGGTTCGCCATTCAGCCGAGTTCCGGTGACGTGGACGGTTGTACGGACCGCCGGGCATATCAGGTACACTGGGTAATTGATGAGGTTCGTTACCTGGGCAGAGCGTCTGTATTCCGGTTTTGGCCAGTTCCTGGTGGACAAAGGTCTGTATTGAAGAAATTGTTGCACGAGAATCGTCAGTGGCCCGGGCATGATCAACACTAGGAGATGTGGCCTCGATTTCACGGCGGACAATGCGCACAATGTTGTCGGTAGTAGCAACGGCTGAAGCGAAACGGGCGTCTTTGCAGGTAGACGTAGCAGCCGTATGGGAAAGACGTGAAAAGTCTTTTCGCGTCTTTCCCACACGTTTCCGCTCAACCTTTTCGGGGCGAAGCTCCTTAAAGCGGCACACGTTCGTTCCTCGTAGTCCTAGTCGTAGTTGTAGTGTGTAACCAGTACACTTAGCCGTTTTTGAGCCCTGCCAGCACCGTAAAGAGCCATCTTCTCTGCCAGCCGGATACCTTTTCAACCGATCGATGTTTTCACTCAACCTTTTAGGGGTGAAGCTCCTTAAAGAGGCACCCGTTTTTTTCCTCGTAATAGTCCTCGTCGTAGTCGTAGTGTGTAACCAGTATACTTACCCGTTTGTGAGCCCTGCCAGAGCTGTAAAGAGCCATCTTCTATACCAGCCGGATAACTTTTCAACCGATCGTGGTTTCCACTCAACTGTTTATGGGCGAAGCTCTTTAAAGCAGCATCCGTTCGTTCATCGTAGTAGTCGTAGACATAGTCGTAGTGTGTAACCAGTATACTTACCCGTTTGTGAGCCCTGCCAGTGCCATAAAGAGCCATCTTCTCTACCAGCCGGATATCTTTTCAACCGATTGTTGCTTCCACTCAACCTTTTAGGGGCGAAGCTTTTTAAAGCGGCATTCGTTCGTTCATCGTAGTAGTCATAGTCGTAGTCGTAGTGTGCAACTAGTGTACTTACCCGTTTCTGAGCCCTGCCAGCGCCGTAGTGTGCCATCTTCTCTGCCAGCCGGATACCTTTTCTACCGATCGAGGTTTACATTCAAAATTTAGGGGCGAAGCTCCTTAATGCGGCACCCGTGCATCCCTCGTAGTAGTCCTAGTCGTAGTCGTAGTGTGTAACCAGTATACTTACCCGTTTATGAGCCTTGCCAGTGCCGAAAAGAGCCATCTTCTTTTCACTTCTTCAAAGCGTTGGCATTCGTTAAAGACGTCGTCCACTGCCGAAGAGTTTCGGAACACAAGGAGAGTGAAGGCATCATCCGCGATTTCTTGAGGATCTGCGCAACCTTTTCGGACTCCCGCTTTTTGTCGTAAACCATGCGGCAGAGGGCGAGCACATCCTGAATGTATGTCACGTTTGACTCGGTGCAGGACTGCGGTCGGCACGCGAGTTCTTTCTGCGCCGAACGACGACGTGCAATGGGCTTGCCAAAGAGGTTGATGAGTTTGTGTTTGCAAATATCCCAACTTGTGATTTCTTCCTCATGGTTGGAAAACCAGACTTTAGCCGTGCCCTTAAGGTAAAATAGAATATTGGCCAACATGAGCGTCGGGTCCCACTTGTATAGTGCGCTGACTCATTCGTATAACTTAAGCCATTTTTCGACTTCCTTGTCGTCGTTGCCGGAAAATGTGCCTGGGTCATGTGGAGTCGTCAGAACGACGGTGCGGTTCGTTACGGCTGGATGCGACGCTGCTGGACGCTGCGTGGTCTGACGAGGCACGCTTGGGGAAGGTAGCGACGAATGCTCGTTCTCGACTGGATCAGCCATCGTAGAGACAGCCAAAAGGGGCCGGTTTGTAGAATTGTTGTGGATGTTGATTCTGGGAGGACCTGCACTCTCCACCAAAATGTTGTGGGGAAAAGGCGTCGGAGAAATATGTTTACTATCGAGAAAACAAGCAGGCGCACAAGATGGAACCCACTCTGCACGAGAGCTCTCACATCGTCCTCTTCCTAAAGAGTTTTGAGTTATCCGTGGCACTACGTAGCAATATATATAATTATATAAAAGGTTTTCGTACCAATCGGGAGGCCACAATTGGTATCTAAAGCGTTAGGTCTGAGTCATTCCGAATCGCAAACAAGGGAACGCCTCAAGAAGCCATAATATCTCCTCTGTTGTTTATTATCGCCATGCGTCGACTCACTCTGGCCTTGAACTATGTACCACAGCTAGGATATACCCTCTATGCGGATGAGATTACTCTGTGGGCCATACAAGGTCCTTGGCCAGCATAGAGCAGACTCTGCAAGAGGCGGCACTTGCTATTGAAAACTTTGCTACAACCAGTGTTCTCAGCTGCGCACCCGAAAAATTGGAGGGAATCCAAATACACAGCGAAGGCTACAAAAGTAATGGAAGAATAGAAATCGATATCGAAAAGCAGAAAAAAAGAAGTCACCATCGCCCGGATCCTGGGTTTCAGCGTTCAAAGCAATGGTAGGGCAAATCATACTGTCGGTCGTCTTAAATCGGCAACTAGTAAAGTGGCTAGAATGGTCCAGAGGATCACCTTCCACAAAGAGGGCATGAAGGAGAGTGATACTGTCCGTTTAGTGCAGGCGCTCGTAATGACCAAATTGACATACAGCTTGCCTTTCCACACACTGAACAAGAGCGAGGAAGAGCAAGTAGATTTTATCATCAGAGGGGCTTACAAGGCAGCAATAGGATTACCGATAAGCCCTCCGACACACAGGCTTCTCGAGATTGGCCTGCATAATACGTAGGCTGAACTGCAAGCAGCAACATTGATCTGTCAGCTCAGCCACCTCAGCCAGACGAAGTCGGGAAGAGAGAGACTGATGAGGGTGGGTGTACCACCGCAACCCCAAAACTTCGACGAGGAGCTGGTAGACGTACCAGACCCACTCTAATGGCATATTGCGATCGCCCCTATCCCCAGGAACATGACAAAGGAGCGGAATCAGGAAAGGCGAGAGGAGCGTGTAAAATGGATCAGAAAATTAGTCAGAGGCAATGAAAACGTGCTATACGTTGACGCTTCCAGGTATAACTGGAAGCACTGCGTCGTCATATTGGTAAGCAGCGACACGAGAAGCATGTCGGCCAGCGCATCACGGTACAGTACATCGATCAACAAGGCCGAGTGTTTCGCCATCGCATTGGCGAATAAAATTCGAGAGCACAACGATGGCCAGACGTACATCATCATACTCTTAAATTCGCAAAGGTATGCCGGCTATTTACGAAAGGCCGCCTTCCCTTAAATAATGGGAATTTTAGGCGGCTGATTGAGCAACACCTATAGGTTGGTCTGGTGCCAGGGACATGCAGGCCTAGAGGGTAACGAGAAGGCGAACGCTCTAGTTCGAGTGCTCACGAACCAAGCGGAGCAGCAGCCTTTCACGCTGTTACCCCTACCCAGCACTAGCCACGATGGCTTTCGCGATGAGGAGAAAAACGACCCGGCTCGGATGGCTCCGCGAGAGCTTCTTGCTCACAAGCGATGCACGTGGCAGCACTATGGTTCCCCCACAAATCTCTCAAAACGGAAGATGCCATAGACATCAATAAAATTCAAATGGCCGTTCATCAAAAGTTATTACAAATGCACAAACTTCATCCAACTTTGTATAGGCGCGATTTTCTGTGGTGTCGCAACTCGCCACCAACCGTTTACCATATCTCGTGGAGCTGTGCTAAACGGCCAAATGAACTCGATTGCTTACAGCGTGTGTATAGAATGGAGAACTCTTTGAACCAGTGGGAGGCACTTCTCGCTAGCTCGGACCCGGAGGTGCAACTAGCACTCCTGGACAACATCTGGCAGGCGGCGCTAGCCAGTGAAGCCATGGACATGAGACCCGAACCATCTAGCTGCTAAACTCCTCCTTTTTTTCAACACATTAAATTTATCTCTCTCTCTCTCTCTCTAGTCTGCTGCCAGGCATGACCGGCGTGACCAGCGTCCGTCGGCGCAACCGGATGGCAACAAGCGCGAACTGCGAAATGCTGCATTTCGCGCCGATGAGTTATTCAAACAACACTGCGTCTCCCTCTTTTCGCAACAGAGGGACGCTGGACGCATGGATACGCCCATGCGTCAAAGCAACGCAGCGCGGTGCGTGCCCGTAAGTGTATGCCAGGACCGGTGCTTGGCGTGGCAACGCCTGCGAGAGCACACGCACCGCGTCACGTCGACATGTATTGGAGCCTTCACTGTGGCACGTAGTCCTGTTTTCACATGACAGGCATCTCAGGATTATCATGTCTGCACCAGTCACAAACTTTTGTCATCCATTGACGTCACGTAATACAAAATTTGGCATACGTAAAGCTAGCCGAACGGCCGCGAGTGGATCATGAGTGTACCATGTCGTCTTGTTGTTACATGACACGCATGTCGTGATTCTCACGCTTGTATATGTCATTTACCTATGTCGTCCATTCGCGTTGCGTAATACCGAGTTTGGTTAATGTAAAGCTAGCGTAATGGCCGCGAGCGCATCATGAGTGTAGCATGTAGTCATGTTGTTACGTGACATGCATCTCATGTTTATAATGTTTGCAGCAGTATCATACCTTTGACATTATATTCACGTACCATACTGCCAAATTAGGAGTAACGCAAGCGAAATGGCCGCCAGCGCATCATAAGCGTGGCATGTAGTCATGTTGTTACATGAAACACTTCTCATGATTATCATGTTTGCACCAGTCACATACCTTCGCCATCCACTTACGTACCAAAATACCTAATTTGGTATATGTAATGCTAGCGAAACGCCCGTCAGTGCATCATGAGCGTGGCATGTAGTCATGTTGTTACATGACATGTATGCCATGATTTTCATAGTGTGGTCTTTCGCTTGTGTTCGCCTTGAAATCATGTCATACCATACCAAATTTGCAACATACCATGTGAAGGAAACCACCACAAGAGCTGCGGGACCGTGAAATGTTATACACAACATGTCATGTGAAGAGAGAGAGAGAGAAAATTTAATGCGGAAAGGCAGGGAGGTTAACCAGAAAACATATCCGGTTTGCTACCCTGCACTGGGGAAGGGGTAAGGGGAGACAGAAAAGTAAGAAAAAGAAATGGGAAAGGGAGGAAGAGAAGCACAAACACACACACACACACGCGCACACAGTAGTGTCACAATCGTTCAACGAGGCGGGTCGCTCGCAGAAACTTCATCAGCGCCTTCGTTGCTTTCTGGCGTGAAGCTCAATCTTTCCGACATTCCAAGATTGACTGCTCAGAAAGTGGCTGGTCGTCGAGGCGAGCAAACACTGCTGAGAGGGACTGTCGCTGAGAGCTGTACTGGGGGCACTGACATAAAATATGTTCAATTGTTTCGTCATTGTCGCAATGGTCGCATGCAGCGCTGTCTCTCATTCCGATGCGGCAGGCAAAGGCGTTCGTGAAAGACACCCCAAGCCACATGCGGCAGAGAAGGGTCGTCTCGGATCGGGGTAGGCCAGATGGAATAGTAAGTCGTAGGCATGGGTCCAGGCGGTGAAGGCGGGTGTGGAGAAAACCGGGCGTATTCCGCATAGACCTTGCGACATCCTGCGCAAGCGTATTAATCTTTGCTGCTGCGTCGCTTCTTGATAGTGGAATAGGTTCCATCACTCCATTTTCGTGAGCATTCTTAGCTGCATCGTCGGCATGCTCGTTACCGATGATGCCGCAATGGCCTGGTAACCACTGAAAAGATATGTCATGTCCTTCGTCTATTAGGTGATGGTACAGTTGTCGTATTTCGAGCGCCAATTGGTCTTGAGGCCCACGACGTAGAGCATTGTGTAGACATTGGAGAGCTGGTTTCGAATCAGTAAAAATGCTCCATTTTTGTGGTGTCTCTCGATCAATCCTGCGGAGTGCGCTGCGGAGTGCCGCGAGCTCCACGGCTGTCGATGTCGTCTTGTGTGACGTTCTGAACTGGATGGTTTCGGCTCTTGCTGGGAAGATCACAGCTCCTGCAGATCCTCCAACAGTTGTCGAGCCATCCGTGTAAAGTTTGACATGATCTTTGTATTCTTCGTGTAGCATGAGTAGAATCATCTGCTTTAAAGCTGGCGCCGAGAGCTCCGCCTTCTTGCGAATCCCCGGCACTGTCAAGCGCAGTTTTGGTCGGTCCAAGCACCAAGGAGGTGTTAGTATCCGTTCCGGAGGCGTGTAGACTGTTGGAAGGCACTCACGGAAAGTCAATACTCTCTTACAGAAGGAGGCACTCGGTCGATCTTCTGGAAGCGAAGCTAGGTGGTGGGCAGGGGCGCGAGCAAGGTGTCTAATATGAGCTCTAAGCACCTCCAAAGTAATGTGCACTGTGGTCGGATGATCTTTGGCGATTGCGATGGTTTCCGCTGTTGATGTACAGCGTGGTAATCCAAGACAAACTCTGAGTGCCTGGCCCTGGGCGTTTTCTATTGTGCGTATACTGCTTTTGCAAGCGTTCGTCAGAACCGGCAAGCTATACCGCAGGTACCCCAGAAACAGCGTTTTGTACAAATGCAACATCGCGTGCACTGATGTGCCCCACGTTTTGCCTCCGAAGAACTTGAAAAGTTGTGCGATGGCCGTTAGGCGCTTCTTTAGAGTGGCCACATGGGGACTCCAGCAGAGATTTCGATCGATCGTGACCCCCAAAAACCTGTGGGTCCTGGCGTAGCAGACACTGTGTCCATCGATGGCGATGGGATATGACGTCATTGCCTTCCGCGTGAACGCGACCAGCGCCGATTTCTCAGGAGAAATCTCGAGGCCTTGTTCTCTAAGGTACGCCGATATTGAATTCGCTGCTTTCTGGAGTCTCGCACGTACCTGAGGACGTGTTACACCTGACGTCCAGGCACAAATATCATCTGCATAGAGAGATATCTGCACAGAATCTGGTATGCGTTCCACGAGACCGATCAGAACCAGGTTGAACAGTGTGGGGCTCAATACACCACCTTGAGGAACACCACGGTGTGTATAATGTTCAGAAGTCGGCCCATCATCAGTTTGCATAAACAATGATCTCATATGTAGGTAGCATTGGATCCAGCGGTACACTCGCCCACCCAAACCAACTGACTCGAGGGCGTCAAGTATGGCTTCGTGAGAAACATTGTCATATGCTCCTTTGACATCTAAAAATAGTGCGACAGATAACCGTCTGCTCATTTTCTGGTGTTGTACGTAGGTCACCAGGTCAATGACATTGTCAATGGAGCTCCGAAGACGACGAAAACCGGCCATGGCGTCTGGATATATTCTATGGCGTTCTAGGAACCACTCGAGTCTGGCAAAGATCATTCGCTCCATCAGCTTCCCTACGCAACTAGCCAGCGCTATTGGGCGGTATGATGTCAGCTCTAGAGGCGATTTTCCAGGTTTGAGAAGTGCAACCAACCGGCTTGTTTTCCATTCTCTGGGGACCGTTCCATCTCTCCAAGACTCATTGAATACTTCCAGCAAAGCACTTCGTGCTCGATCACCGAGATTGCATAATAGGCGGTATGATATGCCATCCGGCCCAGGCGATGACGATCGATTGCATGAAGCAAGAGCCACATTAAGTTCTTCCATTGAAAAAGGCAGGTCCAGGTGCGGGTCAAGTGAATGTGGCGTGTAATCAGTAGTAAGGGCTTCTGTGCAATTTGACGGGCCCGCAATCTTCCTACAAAAATCTTCCGCTACCTCGATATCCCTTCTATTTTGGAAAAGGGCCAAGGCTTTAAACGGAAAACGTTGTTGGGGAAATATGCGTAGGCCTCGCACGGTTCGCCATATTTGAGAAAGCGGTTTGCGAGGGTCTAGACTCGCGCAAAACTTCGCCCACCGTTGAAACTCCAGTTTGTCTATACGACGCTGGATCTTCTTTTGCATGCGCCTGGCCATCCGTAGATCTTGAATGGATTTTGTGCGTCGATATCTACGCTCCGCACGCCGACGAGTCGCACGGAGGCGCTCTAACTCCACGTCCGTTTCTGAGGGCCTTGAAGAATATGCCAGCGTGCGCATCGCACTCTGCGCTGCTTGTTTGATCGCTTGCTCAATGCCAGAGGTTAAGCCTTTTTCACAAGCGTGTTCAATGTTGGTTGTGAATGCTGAAAAATCGATCCTCCGTACGGTTTTCGGCGGGTGGTCGCTAGCAAACCCTTCGATGGTGAGATAACTGGGGATGTGATCGCTACCTGTGTCTCGATGTCTAAAAACCACTTAACGCTTGTGGCGAAGCGACGTGACACAAACGTCAAGTCCAAACAGCTGCTGTACGTTGATCCTCGCAGAAATGTAGGGCTCCCATCATTAAGTAGAGACAGTTCATGAGTCGATACAAATGAAGCCAGCCTCCGGCCCGTGGCATTGACTTTTGAACTTCCCCAGATTGGGTGGTGGGCGTTGAAGTCCCCTATAATTATCCACGGATCCTGGACGCTCGAAAGAATGTCATCCAGTCTTTGGCAATCAAAACGGGCTGAGGGAGATAAGTAGACACCTATTAATGTGAAGGTGAGGGTTTTCTGCTTCACAGTCAGGCAAACATATTGGTTCTCATCATGAGGCGACACTGGTTGAATGATGTAGGTAAGCTCCCGACGAATATACACAATGACCTTGCTGCTTTCGTTTCGGGTTTTGGACGGGATTGATTCGTAGCCGGATAGCCTGATCGGGTTTGATAATTTTGGTTCACATATTACGATGATTGGGAAACGGTTAGAAAACACGTACTGACGAAAATCGGAAATCCGTGATCTAAGTCCTCTTGCATTCCACTGGATGACTGATGCTTCTCTGACGTCTTTGCGGAACGATTGTTGATCTCCTGCCATGACTCTACGCGAGGGAGGCGAGGACTGGGCTCAGCGCGTCCAACACCTGTAACCCGCTTCGAGCGGTTGGAGTTCCCAGGCTTCTTAGTATGTCTGCCATGACAGCGACGAGGGATCGTAACATCGGGATGATCTGTCGATCGACCCTTGACACATCCTCAACGGAAGTAGACTCGGTGGAAGGTGTAGGGCGGCGAGGCCTCGCAGGAGGCTCCTTTGCAGGCTGCGTACGCGGAAGCGTAGGCCACTCATCCGCAGTTGAGAGCTTCTCCACTTCATTTCGCTTCGTGCTTACTACTTCACTTGTGCTCGGAGGAAATGGGTTATGCGCAACACTCTGTCCTACACGCCTCCGTCGGCGACTACGTCGCCGCCGTACCCTTTCAGCAGCCTCTCTGTGGGTTGAATTGTCCCTAACCATTTGTTTGATAATGGCGATTTCCTTCTTAATCCGAGGGCATTCCTTGGATGCAGCATCATGCGGACCATCACAGTTTCTGCACTTCAGACTTGTTGCCCGACATGCGTCTGCAGTGTGCGGCTCAGCGCATCGGGGGCATACTGTGGTGTTTGTACATACACTCTTGATGTGCCCAATTTTCATGCAGTTATGGCACTGGAGTGGTTTAGGGACAAATGGTCGAACAGGATGTCGGAAGTGTCCCACTTTGACATGCGACGGAATGGAATCTCCTTTGAACATTATCTTTACACAACGGGTGTTTCCGAGGCGAAGTACATTCGCGATGAGAACTCCTTCGTTCGTTGGTTTTATGAGAGTTGGGAGGTCCGAGTTTGCTATGGCCAAATCAATGTCGTAGATTACTCCCGCCACGCAGGCACCGTCCATTGGAATAACCGGTCGAACTTTGATGCCTCCCAAATCTGATACTCTGCGAAGCTTGTCTATGGCGCTGGCAGTCATTGTGTCCACAGCTAGAATATTCTTCCGCGTGTTCACCCGGATATCCTTAATGTCGTTTGGTGCTACCCCCTCAAAGTACATAGAGAGAGCTTGCCTGTTTACTGCTCGAAGGTTGATGGTGGAGTCCTCGGGCATGAATAGGATGGTGTGCGGCCAGCGTTCTCCTTTTGACTGAGACGTTAATGTCCCTGCTGGTGAAGACGGCTTGATACTTCTTCTTTTGGCCTTCCTGCTTCTCACGGTCTCGAAGTCGTCATCCGACGAGTCGTCGCCAGTGGCCGAGTACAGCTCCGTGTCCTCGCTGGTGCTCGAACAGGTGCTTCGTTTCCGCGACGAGCTTGCCAAAGGTGGTCTATGGCCGGACAGAGCCGCTGAAGGCTCCGCGTCCACAGCCATGAGGCAGTGACTATCACCGTTGGCCTCACTGGTTCTGGGCCAGGCGCGCTGATTTACCGAGGAGCTCGTCATAGCAGACCTCTGGCTGGGCGGACCAGTGGATGACTCCGCGTCCGTCGCCTTGGGGCAGGGAGCAGCGTCTCCCGTAAAAAGCGAAAAACTTGATAACAATGCTCGGAGCCGAAAGCAGAAGCGTTCTATGAAGAGCATGTCATGTGAAGATTTTCATGTTATCACTAGAGAAATATTTCTTCAGAAATTCATGTTATGCCTTATCAAGTTTGGTAATGATAACATCAAATAAACGGCCGTGAGAGCTAAAAGTCATAGGCGGATAGATAGATAGATAGATAGATAGATAGATTGATAGATAGATAGATAGATAGTTACGCTAAAAGTTGCCGAAGTTTGCTAAGAAATGCTTCGCATTTATATTTGTCTCGGCTATCACCAAATGTTATTGAACAACAGAGAAAATTGCAGATTCCACGTACAGTTGGAATCGATTATAAGCGAAGCAAAAATAACGAAGGTTGATATGTCACTTTAAAATCAGCACAACGCTACGAGAGAGAAATGAATTGTGCCGTATATGACTTCCATGCCATGAATATTATATTTGGACATGTCATTTATCTTTGTCACGTACTCATGTCACCTCCTTCTAAATTTTGTATATGCAGAGCTAGTGAAAGGACCGTGAGCGGGCTATGAGCGTAGCACGTAGTCTCGTTTTACATAACATGCATATCAAGATTATCACGCTTACACCAGTCATATAGCTGCGTTATCCATTGACGCCACGTAGCACCAAATTAGGTGTATGTGGCGCTAGCAAAACGGCCACGAGCGCATCATGAAGGGCCTAATATACTCCGACGTAACGTTGACGAGCGCTCAGGTTTGGCGCATTGACGCTAAGCTAGCAAAACACGAGAACACAATAGTCTGATGCCAGGCGCGAACGGCGCGAAATGCAACATGCCGCATTTCGTCCTGAGGACGCTACGCAGCTCCACATAGAAAACACTGCGTCTACCTCTCTTCGTGATTGAGAGACGCCGGCCTCACTCAAACGCGCATGCGGTAAAGCAACGCAGCGCGGCGCGCGCCTGCGAGCACACGACCGACGTTGCAACACGTCACATGG
The DNA here is from genome assembly GCF_043290135.1 of Rhipicephalus microplus. Taxonomy (NCBI): domain Eukaryota; kingdom Metazoa; phylum Arthropoda; class Arachnida; order Ixodida; family Ixodidae; genus Rhipicephalus; species Rhipicephalus microplus. The sequence goes on from NW_027464588.1 coordinate 4,098,478, forward strand.
AACTGCCGGAACAAGCTTATGGAGTTTCAGTCACCTCTGATGCTCACGCTACTGGGGGAGCCTTGGGAGGCCGTCCTCGCCCGAGCTCACCTGAAAACTCAAAGGCGTCTCCTGGATCAAGCTGGTCGAGCTGCTGCGGCCACAGGTGTCCTGGAATGGAGAAACCACCTTCGACATTCACCCCTCTTTTTTTCCTTTTTTTCTCATAGATAAAAAATGTTGTATCATGATCATCTCATCATCATGGCAGGAATATCGACGCCTTGCGTGGCATCGCCGGCTTGAATCGACGAAGTCAGCGCCTGCGCGCCCTCGTGCTGCGTCACGCCGAAGTGTATTGGCGGCTTGAGTGTGGCATGTAGTCACCTTTTTACGTGACCCACATGTTATGATTATCATGTCTGCACCAGTCGCATACCTTCGTCATTCATTCACGTGACGTAATACCAAATTTGGCATATGTGAAGTTAGCGAAACGGCCGCGAGCTCCTCATGAGTCTCACATGTAGTCATGTTGTTAGATGGCATGCATGTCGTGCTTATCATGTTTGGACGTGTCATATGCATATGTCATCCGTTCTCTTCCCGTAATACTAAATTTCGTGCATGTGAAGATAGCAAAACGGCTGCGAGCGCATCATGAGTGTAGCATGTAGTCATGTTGTTACGTGACATGCATCTCATGTTTATTATGTTTGCACCAGTATCATACCTTCGACATTAATTCACGTACCAAAACGCCAAATTAGGAGTGAAGCTAGCGAAATGGACGACAGCGCATCATGAGCGTGGCATGTAGCCATGTTGTTACATGAAACGCATCTCATGATTATCATATTAGCACCGGTCACATATATTCTTCATACATTCAAGTCCTGTAATGCCAAACTTGGTATATGTGAAGCTAGCGAAACGGCCGCGAGCGTATGATAAGCGTGGCATGTAGTCATGTTGTTACACAACACGGGCCTGATAATTATGGTGTTTGCACCAGTGTCATACCTTTGTCATCCATTGGCGTCCCGCAATATAAATTTGGTATATGTGAAGCTAGCGAAACGGCGACGAGCACATCTTGAGCACTGCTTGTTGTCATGTTGTCATGTCAAGTTGTTACATGGCATGCATGTCATGATTTTCATGTTAGTGTCTGTCGCTTTTGTTTGCAATGTAGTAGTGTCATATAGCAGTTTCGCAACTTGTCATGTCAACAAAGCCACCGCAAGAGCAGCATGACCGCAAAGTGTAAATCATGATATTGATGAAATACATGTGATGATTTTTATGTTATGACCACTCGCTCGTGTTCGACATACATACACGGTATGGCATACGAAGTTTAGTATTGATACCACTATCGAAATGGCCAGGAGAGCTAAATGTCGTAAGCAGCTAGATAGATAGATATATAGATAGATAGATAGATAGATAGATAGATAGATAGATTCGCTCAAAGTCTCAAAGGTTCGCTAAGAAATGCTTCGCATTTGAAAACTATGGACAATCTTTCGAAGAGAACCCTGATAGTAAAGTTTCTGAAGCGAAACTTGGTGTAGCGTTTACTGGAGTAAACGTTTGAAACGCAAAGACACGGGAGGAGGGACGCGTTCAAGATGCTTTCGCTTGGCTTCCTCGGCTCGCGTCTCGTCGTTGTTCCCCGCGCAAAGTCTCAATTCTAGAACGTGATCAGCATTCTTGACTCGCACCTCGTCAGTGTCGTTGGTCTTCCATTGCCGACACTTGCGTCCAGATTTCCTGGCTCGCACCTCATCTGTGTCCCAGGTGCATTGTCGTCATTTGCGGAAGCAATCGGCTTCGCCAACCCGCAATGCCAGCAATGGCCAGCAAACGTACGCGCACACTAGCGGGAAGCACGCCCCGGCAGCGTCCCACCCGTCGGCTTGATCGCGCAGAAAGCAAGCGTTGCGCTGATCACTTTGCCGGTGCAGTGGCACCACGGACGGGCTGCGACATTACATTCCTGCACCATTCAAGCCGGGTGACTGCAGCGCCACGGCGAGCCATCGCACGAACTAATAAGAGTAGCCTCCCACCAGGTGCTTTTCTCACGACCGCGCGCAGCGTAGGTACCAAATTGCACGACCACCCCTAGGCACTTTAGTCCCTAGCGGGGCGCCCGCGCTGGCTGGAGCGGTGCGGGTATGTAAGGCGCCGCTGGCTGTGCTATGTGTGTTTCAGCGCTTCCTCTATTTCGGTGTTGTATGGGGGTTTGTATTATTGCGATATTATTCCTTGCGTATATGGTGATGCGTGAGTGCTGACTGATGTGCCTGGACGTTAGTCTTGAATGCGTGGTGTGCTCTGACGCGCTTTAGTGAACACTGTCACACGGGTACTTGCTGCATGTGGTCGCGCTGAACTGTGATCCGGACTGTGTAGCGGCGACTAATACCAGTTTTCCACAAGAAATTTTGATCGCATGCAACAACTTTGTCGCTGCTGCGCTGTACAGCATCGAGTTTTGCTCGGATGCCCTGACCGCGATCACAAGTGTCTGTGTGACAACGGCGGTATAAAAATCGTATTATTTCCTCTACTCGCACAGGTAGTCCAAATGGCATAGAGAAAAAAAAGCTGTGACTGCAATATCCCCTGTCGGTGATCACACGTGAATGCTTTTACCAAGTCAAACCGTTGAGTTCTGTACACTTTTTTGGCCTCTACTTCTTTGGCTGCTTACATGACAATGAAAGAAAAAAAGCAGTCTACTGATTACATAAAAATTACGCAGAAACGGTGGATCATACTTAGGAAAGTCTCTAGAAAAGATATAACGTCTGCAAAAAAGCCCATGTACGTGTTCGGTTTTGCAAACAAGCCTGTTGCTCGCGCTTTTCGCAACTTTTGTTGTTAGGGTTCTGCTGACATGAGCCGCAGTGGACCACCGCATTATACATAAATTGTATGATTGGTGTGTGAAGTGGTCACCTGGATATTGCGATCTTCATGAAAAGCGGATGCTTTGCCTTCAGCGCAATTTTGGCATGCTCACTTTTTGCTTAACACCTCATTCTAAACCTCGTCGTACAATGAAGGTGTCATCATCATCAGCCTGACTACGCCCACTGCAGGGTAAAGGCATCTCCCATGATCTACCAAATACCCGGTCTTGTGCTTTTCGTTGCCATGTTATACCTGTAAATTTTTAATCTCATTGACCCACCTAACTTACTGTCTCACCTTCGTGCGTTTGCCTTCTTTGGGAATCCTGTCAGTTACCCTTAATAACCAGCGGTTATCCTGCCTACGTGCAATGTGCCCAGCCCATGTCCATTTCTTTTTGATTCCAACTATGATATCCTGAACCCTGGTTTGTTCGCTCACCCGCTCTGCTCTCTCCTTGTCTTTTAAAGTTACGCCTATCATTTTACCTTCTTTCGCTCACTGGGTCATCCTTAATGTAAGCTCAACCATCTTCGTAAGCCTCTAAGTTTATGCTCTTTAGGTAAATACCGGCAAGATGCAGTTGTTACATACCTTCCTCTTAAGGGTAAGTTGCAGATTACCATTCATGATTAGAGAATGATGGCTGAATGTGATCAACCCCATCTTTATTCTACTAGTTACTTTACTCTCATGGTTCAGCGGTTACTACCTGTCCTAAGTAGACATATTCCTTTACAACTTTCAGCATCGCTCCACCTATCGTAAAATGCTGTTTTCTGCCGAGAATGTAGCAGATTACTTTGGATTTGCGCACAATCATTTTCAGTCCTACTTTTCTGCTTTCCATGATTAGTTCGGTAATCGAGAGCTGTCATTGATCCTCTAAGTTACTCATCGAGGTAATGTCATCAGCAAATCGCAGGTTACTAAGATAGTTTCCATCAACTCTTATTCCTAACTTTTCTCAAGCTAGGGTCCGGTAAACCTCCTGTAAACACGAACTAGATAGCACTGGAGAGATTGTGGCTCCCTGTCTTAAACCCTTCTCTATTGGCATTCTCCTACTTTCTTTATGGTGGCTGCGCATCCACTGTAGATTTCTTCCAGTATGTTTATGTAGCATTCTTCTATGCCCTCATTCATTAGTGCCTGCAATACTGCAGATGTCTTGACTGAGTCATACATCTTCTCGTACTCTATGAAGGCTATGTATAGGTGTTGATTGTATGTATGTATAGGTGTTGATTGTAAAGGTGTTGTTTGATATGTTTATGGCACGCGATAACGTTAAAGTTATAGTACTTTCTACAGCTCAGTTTAGTGCAGCGTATTTTATTCGCTGTATCTTCTTTTCATGATCTAGCAGTAATTTGTTTTCGGCAAGAAATATCAGTTGTGGTCTTGTTGCTTTTTCCCACTTCTTTAGGCCAAATATTTAATAAAAGATCACATTTCATACAATAATATAAGGACCAGGGCAGTGAAGGGTCTTGACACTTTGATCATGCACTATCATATCGCAATTTTCAACTGCAGCTCAAAGCTTGGCATATTTATTGCATCATAGGTTCTATTGTTCCAACATTTGTCTGTGTAAACTTCTGGCTTGAAAATATGCTCAGGCGATTGACAACAACTGGTTTATTGGTTTTTAAAAAGCACCCAAATTGTACTCCATGCCTACTGATTATAGTAAAGCATAATAGTATTTCACTAAAATGTGTGGTCAATAGGTACGAAACAACAGCTGTGGCACTTCAAGCAAGTTTTATGCAGTTAAATAAAACCTGGAAACATTTCATCACAGCACTATTGGGAGTCTGTCACCGTGTACAGATCTTTTGTACTTGCATAAGTTTCTGTGCTTGCAGGCTCATGCAAAGCAGAGCAGAAAAAACCTACGTTGCTCTTCATTAAAGCATAATAAAAATTCGATTTACCTCTTGAAGCCATGTATTTCAACTAGGAAGTTTGTCTGGTTAGAGTTGGTTGAGGAGGTAAAAGTACAGATGATCTTTAGATGCTATAACTCCCCCTGAGGAGGCTTTGGTAGTCAAAAAGAAAATACTTTTATAGCAGAAAACCAAGGCAAGGCTTTTCTTGATTTTGAATAAAAAAAGTCTTTAATAGTCTTTCGCAATAGAGTAACAACACCCTTCGCAAACACGAAGAAAATTCAACTGTTTTTCTGGGTATTTAGCTCTTTTGCTGGCTTCCGAGCAATGTTATACTAAGCTGTATTTTTACTTTTTATATAGCTTCTTGCCTATGCTTTTATAGCAAAGTGCTAAAAAACTGAACATTAAATGTCTAGAAATTCAAATACTTCTGAAGTTAAGATTGTCACAAATATTTCGGATTTTCTGAAGCGTGTCAGAATGGTGTCATAAAATATTGAACTTCACTGTATAAATAGAATATTTTTGCTCTGATTGAACAAGTGCTGTTTCGATTGTCATGCATTTGCAAAGATAGGCAAACACATCAAAAATGACCGAATAACAAATGGCTTAGCTTAGTAAACAGAGAACTTGTATAATTCAAATGTGGTATTTTCTTGTATCTCATGAAGAGGGTAATATCATTCAGTACAAGCATTGCTGGTGATCTCCGTAGTCTTAGAACTAATTCAATTTAGGTAATTATAATTCAGGTTTCACTTTGTTGCATGTACCTATAGTAGCACAATATTTATCCTGTTTTTTATGCCTGTCAAGTTTATTATAGACCTTTTAACAACCCGGAAGTCGTATTATTATTGCCTGTCTTTGTCATATTTCACTCCGACTTCGCATAGTGTTTCATGCTAGATGCCAAAAGAGATTATTATGTCCCATCTCCCATTCAACACGAAGAGGTTTTTTAAGCTATCTCTCAAGGCAGTGACGTTATTCAGCATTCTGCTGTTGAGCAATACTGTTTGTTTGTACAGGACGCTATACCATCGGTCGCATATACATGCTTTTTTGATCTACACATGTACCTTTAAAAATCACCAGTGTAAATGCGCCTGTCTTTATTTAAATATGAAGTAGTGCATTAAAATAAAGTCAGTATCTCTCTTCTGACGCTAAGGTAAAAGGAACTGATGCCGTGCAGTCAGGGGTGGATCCAGCCAATCATTTTAGCGGGAGGGGGGTTGCTTAAAGTAACACCAAAGAGAGGGGCGTGGTCAATATTTTTAGTTTTTTACTAGCCTAAAAACTATATCAGAGCATAAATACTAATAATGTGCGCTTAAAGGAATTCCACTCATTTGTCCTAATTGGTGACAACAGGTGGACGGCAAGCACTGAAGCTGGTTATTACTGACAAACTTGGAGGGTGGAGCGATCGCCTATAGCACCCCCTTCTGGATGCGCCACTGCGTGCAGTTCTGCACGAGATCACAGGATTGATTGCGAACCTCATGAGTCACTTTATAATAGTTGTAATATGCACTAGTACCCTAGTTTTTTACACTCAGAGAGATTAGACCAAAATAATTAAGCTTTCACTAGAAACAGTGCATCTCATAACCAGACTTTAGTATTGCGACATGAAACTGTTGAGCCTAAATTTATTAATTCTTCTCTTAACCAGCATCGATGTACAGTGCTTGCCAAATCCTGCTCCCAGTTTTTTCATGTAAGTGTGTGGTTGATCACAAAATTATTGCATTATTTAGCAGTGTGATTTTTCAAGGCCTACCCTATTGCCATGCCCATTTTTTCACTATTGTTCAAACCAGAAGACAAGTTCACCATGGAACATTTACTTCATGGGAGGATGTTTGAAACAGTTGGTTATGTGTTCATGTTGGCCCATACACACGCCTTTTGCAAATCCACAAAATTTCTTCATCTTCATGAGGCATACCAGTTCTATATAACTGTGCAGCAGACATGCACGCATTCTGTCAAAGAATTAATGTTCAGAAAAAATGGAAATTTTGAATAAAAGTTACTGAGAAGAAAATGTAAAGTTGGCACCTCTCATAATTATATGGTGATTTTAAGACGTTCAACCCCACATATGACCGAAAATAGTAAGTTAACCTTGCCTGAAAAAGTTGCTTGTTATTTACTACACGCTTTAAGTAGTAATATGAATTCTCTGCAATTAGAGAGAAGTGCAAATCTAGAAAAAAGTGCATTTTAAAACAAAACGAGGGAGTAGATAAACATTAACGCCACTGAGCCCTTTTACTAAATATCCTATCCAAGTTTGCAGCAAAATAAGCACCTGCAAACATATGCGCTGGTAATAACAACACAATGCTCAGATTGAGGTTTTTGATGCAGGAAATATTAAGGAGTTATGAAAACGACCACATGTTAGATAATGAAGCCAAGAAAATGCTTTATTAGCAGTTTTTAAAATGCTTAACTTGCGGTTCGTTTCAATAATGTTCCTGACTTAGCTCGTTGTGCACTTGGCAGGAGTGCAGATTCATTTCCGCGACTGCCACTTATCTTCCTTTGAGATGCTTGGCAGCAAGTACGCCTACCTGTAACAGAAATGGCAAATTACCCCACCTCTTCCTTTATTTTCCTGTACAATTCAAGCAGCAGCCTATCATTTCACTTCAGAATAAAGGCGGTAGTTGTGAATAATCTCTGCATGAATGATTTTCACTGCATGAATCGGGCTGCAATTCAAAGCATAAACTCTCATAATGAATTGTAATAAGTGCCCACTTTGTTCAGACTGCAGAAATTTAGGCAAAATTGGTTGAAACACAAAAATATGAAAATAGGCGTGCATTTTTACTGTAAAATATAGCACAGTAAAAATACTGTAAACAGAACACTCGCAGATAGAGTGGCTGAATCGGTGGCAAGCGTTTCTTGGTTGTACGGGTAGTCACATTTAATAGGCCTCTTGTGCAGCCCTGGCAATTCTATGAAAAAAACACATGCTGATCCCTCCATTCCAACTTCAATCGTGATTGGGCACTGTGAAATAAAGAGCAAGCGTCCCTTTTTACTTTACAGGAGATCTCGAATATGTGCCAATGACCAAGGAGGAGCAGGTTTTACATTACAGGAGATGTCGAATATGTGCAATGACCCTCCCCGCCCGCAATTATTTTTCAACCTGTTCACCTCTACGAAATTCTGTAGCAGCAGTTCTTTGGAACCAAAGTTCTGAGAGTCTCTATATATGCGCAAGATTTTTTTAGTACTTTTACAGTTTGATGCCTCGAGGCTGCATTCTGAGTTGTCACAATTGTCTGAACACTTGTAGAACATCTTTCCCGCCTTGTCATAACACCTGAAATATTACGCAAGGATTCTCCTCGGGTCTGTAAAACAGTAAATGCATGTGTACTCAATACAACATTTCATTAGAAAAACAGGTGTTCACTTTTCTTAAAGGCGCCTTTATATTGAAATATTTTCCAAGACCAAGCAAGGGCCCCCTTCCAGATCATCTTTCAGCATCGAGGGGGTGATATCTCGAGATTTTACAGTAGTATGAAGTTGGAGGTAGTGCTTGGGCCGGTGTTCATCTCTCACTTTGAAGTACTGAGAACCTGGACAGCTTGTACCCCTACGCAAAGAGAAGAAATACAGCATAACAAATACATGTGCACTGTTTCAAGCTTCAGCTCACCATGGTGAAACCTGCATATCCATCAAACAAGTTGTGCAATTGAGGGCAATCTTCAGCCGTGTGTAGCAATTGAGCTTGTGAGGACGCACTTCTCACTTACCAGTCATAGTCAGCATGGCTATACAGTGTCGTGCTTTATGAAAAGGAAAACGTGAGAATGTGGTCTGCACTCAGCGGCGACTGGCAACAGTACCATCAACCTACAGCTGAAGAAAGCGGGTGCGCTTCTCTTTTTATCAGCGCCTATGCAACGGCCATAATTCATTTTTTTGTTTGCCAATAGATGCCTTCAAAAGGCGATGTGCTTTGTTTAGCGGTTGGTTTGGTTGTACCGATTCATCTAGTAACTATTGGTAAAAGAGTACCGACACGAAAATTGAATGTGTCATTTTTTTTGATGCAATGAGTGGCTAATGACCTACTTATCTTCACTGCACACCTTTTTCAACGGAGCGCCCAACAGTTAAATTGTTTAAAGACAATTTCATAGTGCTCTACTCGGACGTACGAACGTCGCCTCACAAGGTACCACAGTGCTGTAGATTTGTGAGACTGCATATTTCTTTTGCTTGTTTGAGAAATTCAGTGCAAGGGCTCGTTTAAATGTACGTGTACTGTTTGTTTGTTGCAATAAATTGTCATCTGTGTCATGCTTCCTATCCTTCATCCTCCTAGAATTATACGCATTGAGATGTGATGCACCTAACAATAAAACTACACTGACTTTCATTTCTCTTTGGGCCAGGTAGATGAGCTGGTCAACTACTCTATATCATTCTTGTTATTATTTTCCTTTGCGCGTTGAAGGGACACTAAAGAGCGAAATAATTTTTCGCATACTGCTGTATGATTTAACAGCCCCCACTCTTACCATGACACGACGCTTGGCAAGTGCCAAACCGTGCAGAGAAAATGTCTCACAAAACACTATAACATCATTATTTTGATGGCATTTACTGGGTTCTACATAGCTTACAATCAATCAAAATGAAGGACATTGTCATGTGTGGGTGTCATAGACCTTGCATACAAAGTTTCAGAAAATATCACCGAGCCAATCGCAAAATTATGAAAAATACATTTAAAAACTTTTGATGGCACGCATGAACATTTCGGCGCAACTTTCAATAGTGAAACTTCAACCTTAACTTTTTCCGCTAATAATGAACATGGGATAGTTAAATTTATGGCATTGGTATTAGAGTTTTCAGAGTGCAGTTTGTTAATCTAAACAAGGTCACTGTTTCTTTTCAGTATTCTTGTAATGCTTTTCTGAAATACACCCAAGAAGCTCGTGAATCGAGTGCAAAGCTGCACAAGAAGCTTGTGTTGGGAGTATAGAGTTTGTACAATGTGATTTCACCCATGTCGCATTGCTGCAGTGAAGGGAATCAAACTAATCGAGACTACAGCAGCAGAGGCCCATAAATCCCTCCAGAGTTTCCTTCCACAGTTTCAAACACATTAGTTCAATAGTGGCAAAACATAACATTTATTACACTTGTTCGTTACAACTAACAGAGACTAACACATGTCCTTTTTAGTTTAAATGTTGTTTTTTGATCTTTCAGTGGATACGTTTTTTTGAGTTAACACTAATATTATCGAAAACAGAATCATTTTGACGAATGAATTCAATAGATTTGCTGCTAATCTCCTTCTTGACACGCATTCATGACAATCACATTCATTGGCATTTGTGACAAGTTTCACCCTAGTAGTAAACTTACCATGCATCAACGTTTCAGCAAAACTAACTTCCTGGATATGCCGGCATCTATTGAAACAATTTTCATTGTGACGTATAAAAAAAGACAAATGCTCCGCCCGCACCCTGAACATATAGCAGGCAGTGCCAATCAGAAAATAAAAATGAACATGGCCCAGCCAAGTGAAATTTTGAGGGAAAGGGGGTGCAGAAAAAGTGTACTCCTTCTCCAGTCAAAACGGACAAAAAGAAAAACAAAGATCTTGGTTTCGTTTACAATGTTGTTCTTGCTGCTAACATGTCTGGCCAAATTTAATCTTCAGTGGTGAATTCTTGTGATGTGCATCTTAGTGGGACTCTCTTGGAGTTCTTGCTTTTAGAGAGAAATGAAATGTTACGCTCTAAATAATGGCAACGAATAGCCAACTGTAATACATAAACTACGCAAGCCATCATCTATGTCGTAGCGAAGAGTTCTTCGTCAGACAGGCAAAGCGTTTAAGAAGCGTCTCTAGAGACAACGATCACTATGCTCACCAATTAGGCTAGCTAAAGGAGACATTTGGCGAAATTATCTGCACAACACTCTGAACGAAATCCAAAATGAAGCTTGAAAATTAGGAATTCTTCACTAGCTGAACATGTCCCATAGCACAGCTTAACCAGCCGCCAGCTTTTGCAATCAAATACTAAAACACACTTCCAAACTTAAATAATATCCTTCGCAAGTATTACCCAACATTTAAAAGCAACGAGCCGCTTTGGAAAACGTTCCGCGACATGTTAGTGCATGCAAAAGTAATCCCACATTTTTTTGTCTACATAATACCTAGTTGTCATCCAAAATTCAAGACCTGTAATCACCTTCAAGATTATGTGCACTAGAACTGATTTATGCATAATATAAAATCTAGTTTTACCTGCACTAGTTCACACAGTACAAACACGAATAAATATACATATTGACACAAACAGGACAACATTTTATTATGGTGTAGTAGCACAACTTCATCGGGGACACAGAGTACAAGAAAACACGACACTCGCTTTTCTTGTCCTCTGTGTCCCCGTCGAAGTTGCGCTACTACGCCACATGTTAAAATGATCTTTCACCAACTAGCTCAGCTCTCAACTCTACTAAACAAACAGGACAACCGGTTAACGTTTCAATAAATAGGCACAAAGCAAGCATAGCAAATACCTGGGAGCAATGGCACAGCATTTCATAGTGACACGACATATCTTTAATGCTCCTAAACCCTAAATACAGTAACCAGCTTTTAAAAAAAACTTGCCCCCCCCCCCCTTCTTATTCGCAAGTTTATTACATTCCAGCCAACAGGCGTAATAGTTTCAAAGGGGGCACTTGAACCAATTTGACATGGCACATACACAACGAAAACCTATAAAAAATAAGCCATTCTTCAAGAAATTTTTCAGGCTAATTATTGCCATTATCAGGTGGTGCTTCCGCAAGGCGAAAATAATTCAGCAAATTGTCTTCCATTTTTCTACCCAGCCATGCAAAATTCTAGCTCTCTCCTGCCCCTCATTTTTTTCTGTTTCATAGGCTTTTGATTGATTGCCCCTTTTACCCTTGCGCAACCCATCACGGGGGATTGGCTTTTAACTCACTCATTTCAGCATGCCGACTCCTCCTTTTCGTCTCCCTGTTTTCGCACGTGGCTTTCCCTATTTTGTTTAGGTTAGAGAAGAGGGTACAAAGGATATCCAAAATGCACTAAGTTAGGCAAGGAATGAATTTTAGCTTTGCTTCTACAACATATGTGAAATGTTTTGTGGTCATTTGCTGAATTGTTAGCACCAGTGTATGTGGGTTCCCTTCATCTTGATAAATCTGCCCTACACAATTCAGATAGGTCGGCAGTTGCAGCCTTGAAGAAGTCTGCATGTTGAGACGATGGCTATAGCGACAACCCGTGTTCACAAATGTTTCATCTCTTTATACTTGTCTTCCTCTCAGCTTCTGTAGCTTTTTGTTTCATACCATGACACTTCTGATCTAAAAATAATAAAATTGATAGTGCCTTGAATAATCCATGTTAATTATAGCTAATTTATGTATGTATTTTATTATATTTTCAATGCACCCATTGTCTTGGTTTGTTTTGAGCAATCATTTGACGGAGTTAGTGAACAAACAATCGTTCTTTATCATTTATTTTCTGCCATATTTTGTTTATTTCGTGCCGTCTTGCGTCTATAGACTAGTACGTATTATACTAAGACTAAAAATATGAAAACAAGGAAGATGTTTTTACAATGTAGCACAAAAATTGAGATATTTAGTAATTCGTCTTTTTATTTTATTATCAGCATGTCAAGTGCCGGAGGCATGGCTGCTGGCAAACCAATAAAGAGATCATTCCTGGGCGAAGGTGAAAAACATTTTACCCCCCGCCCCCCCTCAAGCAACGCTCATCTGCAATTTTTTTTGTTGTTCACCATTTCGAATAGCATAACAATTTTAAAAGCGGGGCAAATGTGACGTATCACCCCAATTTGTTATGCAGCACTGAGCAGCGGACTCGTTCGTTACTCAGTGTCAGCGGAACCTATTTTACCTGGTTGAAGCGCTCCCGCTGCATATTGGGCACAGCAGAAGAGAGATACGTAATCCTAAAGCCAGCAACGTGTTTAAATTACACACACAATAAATGGACATCATGAGTACACGTATCGCAACAAGAGAAATACGCAACATGTACGGCGGAAGTACGGTAAACAACGAAAGTCTTACTTTTATTGTGAATATCTGTATTAACTTTTAAAATAATCTCAACAGACTGCTGTACAAACCGAGCAACTTGCGCAGCGAGAACGTTTTCGAATTTCGGTTCATTAACACAGAGCGGTACTACCATCAGTGCCACGAAAAATGGTGCAAAAGCGCGTTCACCCGAAGATTAGTTTGAGGTTGACAGCTTACCCGTCCTTGATACGAGGTGCACTATGAAGCTGCGAACATTTGTCTTCATCACTGTCGTCACTCAAGAGTAGATTTATCGCGAGGAAGAGTGCTTGCCGCAAATAAACACGTAGTTTAAACTTCGCGCTGGTCAAACGACCAAACCGGAAGCGGCCATGACACTTTTCTTCACAAGAAACAGACGCAGTGCCAACGAGCCAACGTAAGCCTAAGTTGTTGCGAGCGGAATTCAACGCAGCTACCACCCCAAATGCAGCAGCGATGACCGGCGATTCGTGCCTAATAGATTTTTGTTTTTATACTTTCAATTTAAATGTTTGACAATAACGATCTCTTCACATGCTTGAATTCTATAATCATCCTCATCAGTAACCCGCCAAAATTGAATGCAGAATTTCATGGCCCCTGAAATCCCATATTATTATTATTATTAATATAACTTGCAGAACAACTGCAAGGCTTCTCTGATAATGGAGCAGAGCCACAATCATGCGCATTCTCAGCACTGCCTTAGAACACTCGTATGCGAGGCCTTAGAACAAGAAAAAAATCACGACATTGAGGGAATGAACAAAACCATAACTACATTGATTCCTAAAACGTAACTGCAGTTAGGTCAAGCACTAGGAATAGAAGTAAGCAAACTCTCCCAAGTCACAAAAAAAGAAACAACAATCTACAAAAGCTACGCACTCAAAATATAAAATTGAATTAACTGAGCTAAAAGAACCGATCAACAAAAAGAAAATTGCCGACATGAGTTTTTATATCACCAGAGAATTAGTTGAAGAATTCAAATAAAGAACAGAGCATGAAAACAGGAAACTAGTTACGAATGCACACTCCAACAGATAGAGTAACATAATCAGCAGTCTGAACAGCTATAGTATTATGGCAGAAGAACTTTACCTCAGCTCCTAAATAAGCCACCTAACAGAGAAAGAAGCCAAAGTTCGACAAAACACGTAAACTCCATGAGTAAATATAAACAAAATTTGAAAGAAACATGAAATCAGAAGCCTTAACAGGAACGAATCTCCTTGAATACCCTACCCTGAGAGAATAGAATAGAGCCCTACAAAACATAACCAATGAAAAATCATTCAGTGAAAGTGTTGACCCGATCAAAGATGGAGATCTCGTGTTTAACATGCTTGTGACACTTTCTGCACAGTGACTCACGTACTGGCGAATCAAATGTATAACCGAACTGTAAAAATGCGAATACCAAACAAATACAAAAAAAGAGATGAAAGATTTGAAGAATTATACACAGATCAACAGATGTCTCACTGCGGATCTTAGTCATGCACTGTCAAACGGAAAAATCTGCGAAACAGAACACATTCATTTACCTAGCTTGCAGACGCTAATAAAAGGCATTCGACTCGGTAGAGATACCAACAGTCTTAGAGTAGCTAGTGCATAATGCATTCATGAATACCCTAGCCAACATCTACAGAGAGTCCACAGACAGACAGACAAACAGACAGACAGACAGACAGACAGACAGGCAGACAGACAGACAATGAACTTTTTTAAGGTCTTGAGGAGCGACAAGAAAAGTCCCTTTATGGTGGAGGAGCTGTCGCAGAGCAGAAAAAGTTTATTCGTGAAGTGGATCTGGCAAGGAGACTAAATCTGAGCAACATTTACAGCATGCTTAGCAGAAGTATTTGAGCGACCATGTTGATAAGAAACACGAATAAACATTCACAAAGAAAATCTCGGTACTCAGGCTTTGCAAATGGCATTTTGCTTTTCAGCAGTGGTGCCATTGAACTACAATGAACTGAGAGCCTAAACAAAAAAACGTTCAAGTAGGGTTACAAATAAATAAGTAAAAGAGAAAGATTTAATGTTAGCAGGCCAAACAAGAGAGTGAGAGTTGGCAATGGCACACCAGAATTCTTACACTATATATTCAAGCCAGATATTCACAGGACACACTATTCATGAAAAGGAAATTCACCAAACAATATGAATGGGCTAAAGCTTTAATGGCAGACATTCCCAAATACTAAAAGGCAATTCACGACTGTCCCTAAAGCAGAAAGTGATCAACTATTATATGCTGCGAGTACTTACGTATTGTGCAAAAACTTGAATGATAGTAAAAAAAAGAAGAAAAGAAAAAAGTCCAAAAGAGACCAAGAACTATGCAATATAGAAACAGAAAATTGTTAGCATAACATGAAGATAAAAAATCAGAGCTCGATAGCGATCAAAGAGGGCTAGATGAGATTCTAGCTGACATTAGGAAAAAAAAAGGTGGACCTGGGCAGGTCAAGCAATGTGAGAGACAGACAAGGAACGAGTTAGAGAGACTGCGTGGCTACGAAAAAAAGAGAAAATAGCCGAGATAGGCGAAAGGCTAGATGGGATTTGCACGCATAATATCGAATAAGCTTGCACAGGGTTGAAAAAATTGTAGGTAACTGGGGGAAGTCTTTTTGTAGCATTGAATATAAAGAAGGGCTGATATACAAGAAGAGCATTTGTTATCGAGCTGTTGCACATCGCCGGTTGGTTTCAATACCAGCATGTTATTCAGCTCACATTGCAGTGCTACTGCTTACGTATTGTAATTGTACTACGAACTGATTGTTGACAGGTTTTTAGCAACGTAAAACATGTCTGGAACATTTAGAAGAACAGCCATGTCCCCGACTCTGTATAGTGAATCTGCAGCCAGGCTTAATCCATGCTACCTTGCGGAAGCTCTCGGCTCCGACATGGTGTGCCCAGGAGCACGTATGACCTAATATACATGCCGAGCTGCTTTGCACAAGAGTGACCATGTTGAAAGGTGTGCCTGTTAAAACGTCGATGCATGGTTCCTCAGGGCGCTTTCAGCACGTGAATACTGAGAGATGACGCGTTTTGACTGACAACACATGCCTGACTAGGCACTTATTATTGTGCCTGGTCAAGTATGATACGGTTGGCATTGCAAAACTTCTTTAGCAACAACCACTCGAGTTTCAAACTAAAGCACATTGCAAGAAGGAGGTAAAAAAATAAGCACGCCCGCCACCACAATGCAGATTTTAAAATTTTACATACTTGGTAACACAACCAAATGAAGGCATGACTTCCCCGAAAGGCTGTGTTCTACAAGGGGTGCTCTTTTTGGGGAAGTCACACCTTCATTTGGTCATGTTATGAAAGTGTGAAATCATAATTTGTGGCAACAGGTGTGCGTTCTTTACCTGCTTCGTGCACTTTGGTTCAGTTTGGGCCTGGAGTGGCTGGCACGGAAGAAGTTTCGCGATGCCAAGCGTTCAGCAGCTACATCACTGAGGCAAACTGGAACCTGAAGATGAAGTATGCCCGCTGTTTTATACGGAAGATGCCTGCTCGTACGACCTGGGAAGGCTTCACTGGGCTGGGAAACATTCAGATTGCAAAGAGTGTACGCTATGTACTCAGCAAAGGCCTAAAATTTAGCCACGAACCTCTGTTGCAGGCTCACTGATTACTGGCATTGCACCGACGAAATGCGGCAAAAGTCGATGTCACAGTTAGGGACTATTGCTTACAAGACAATGTCTAAGCCCTAGCATGAATATGGGAATAACTCTATTCGACAGAAGGATACGTTGGTGGATGTTGTTATTCTTCAAGTGCAACAATTTGTGCCCATTTCAAGTGTATAAAAGTAGTTGCTTCATAGCAATAAGTGTAGATTTGTGTAACTTCAAGGCAAGACAAGTAGTCTACATGAACTACGTTAAAGTAAACGTCATCTAAGCAAGAGTTTTGAAATGCAAGGCAGTTGCTCTGACTAAAGACTTGAAACTTGCACAACTAGCAGAGTCTATTGCATACTGCAGCTAGCAAAAAGAACACTCTCTCTGTGTTTTTTACAGCCAAGACGCATAAGTCGGGTGTTTCATTCAGGGCACTTGTGAGTCATTCAGGTATCTGGCAGAACGTGATTAGCCAGTTTTTAATGAAGCGGCTAGATTCTGTTGTCACGAGAGACCCATTTTAAACTGAGAATTTCCCTTGCATCATCCACTTTCTTCAAAGAATCCTACGATGGGTTCTCTGTTCTTGGTTGATGTTAAGGGCCTATTTAATTCTGTCCTGCACGGTGAATTGTTTTTCTACATAAGAAGTTGCACAGACGAGAGTGGTGTGGTTGCATTCAGGAATGCTGTGGGCATGGCAGTATAAGCTTTTATGGCCCTTCTCAAGTTTTATGTTGAAGTCAACTTCCCTAGCAATTTTATAATAAAAAACGAGGCATTTTCGTTGGCTCGTACGTTGCTCCTTTCTTGTGAAATTTCTGATGTTTGACAGTCACCACTTTTATGACGTTCCACGAACATTTTAATTAGTGGGAAGGTTCCCTATTGCAAAAACAGAGTGATGCCAGTACGTTTTTTGACACTGATACACGCTGGAGACACTGGTGCACGCTTGTAATCACTGGCACTTAGCTGGGCGCACTGGGAAAAAGCTGTGTCGCACTGGAAGGGGCGCTGGCTCAACCGCCGTGATGCTGATGCGCACTGCGAAGTGCTAGCAGCGCTGGAATTTTCACTGGCAAGCACAGGTGAATACTGGAGCACACACTGTTTCTACCAGCGCAGCTACAGCGTGCATGTTATTGTAGCGTATGCCGTGGTGTGTTTCGGTGTCGTTGAATACAAAACGCTTGATTCGACAATAGGGAGAGATGCTACACTAACAGATACCGAACACACGTAATTTTTGCGGCACACGTACGCATCGCAACAACTATAATGCACATTTTTTGCATATGCTCCCGCGTAAGCCGGCCATATTTGCATCATTTCATTTCATTTAATTTTATTACCTTAAAGACCCCATTGAAGGGGTATTACATAAGGGGTGGGTACATATATGAAAACGTGAAAGCCATTTTTTTTACAATGCAAGGTAATTTGTTACGGTGTTCAAAAAGGTGGTAGGACAGGTTATGGCGGTGATTTCGTTAGAAAGGCCATTCCAGTTCGTAGCTGCACGAAAAAAGAAGGAGGACGAAAAAGAGACGGTGCGCGTACGCGGCCGCTCAACTTGTTGCGGGTGACCAGTGCGATGGGAGATGCGTGCCGGAGGAAGAATGTATGGTGGCCTGCCGAGTGAGCTGTAAAAAAACTTGTGAAAAAGGGAAAGACTAGAAATGCGGCGACGAGATGCAAGCAATGATAGGCCAGATTCTGTTTTCAGTGCTGATATGCTGACGTCGTAAGAGTACGTAGAATGAATAAATCGTGTGGCTCGATTTTGAAGTGACTCGAGTTGATTGATGAGATATGCTTGAGGCGGGCTCCAAATGGCTGATGCGTATTCTATCTTCGTCCTTACGAGGGATTGATAAGCTAGTAATTTGACATTATTAGGAGCGTGACGCAAATGGCGTTTTAAAAACCCGAGTCTTTTGTTAGCAGATGCAATGATGTTCGTAATATGCGTTGGCCAGGTTAAATCGCTACAAAGGGTTACTCCGAGATATTTATAGAAAGGAACTAATTCGAGGTTTGTGTCAGCAATTTAGTACGGGAATACTATCGGATTTCGACGACGGTGAAAGGAAACAGTTTTACATTTGTTAGGGTTGAGTTTTATTAGCCGAAGGTTACACCAATCCTGTAAGCTTAGTAATTCAGTTTGAAGAGACGTGTTATCCGAAACGTTGTTTATTTTACGATAAATAACGCAGTCGTCTGCAAACATGCGTATGTTAGAAGATACATGTAATGGTAGGTCATTAATGTTAATCAAAAACAGAAGCAGGCCTAGGACAGACCCTTGAGGGACACTTTTGGTTACCGGGGTAGTGTTAGACATTTAATTGTTGACGGAAACTGATTGCGAACGATTAGTTAAGAATTCTTTAACCCATGCTAATACGTCATGTTTTAAATTCAACGCGGCAAGCTTTAGTAGTAGGCGCTCATGAGGAACTTTTTTAAATGCCTTTGCGAAATCGATGAAGATGGCGTCAGTCTGAAGGTTAGAGCCGAGGTTAACATGCAGGTCGTGAACAAACATAGCTAGCTGCGTTTCACACGAATACCCTTTCCTAAAGCCATGCTGCGCAGGATGACAAAAATTATTGGAATCAAGGAAGTCCATGATATGTGTGTAGATGATATGCTCGAGGAGTTTGCAGGGTACGCTGGTTAATGAAATGGGACGATAATTTAATGGTGATTGTTTGTTACCTGATTTGTGGACTGGAACGACCTTTCCGTGCTTCCAATCTGGAGGCAGCATTCCTGTTGAAACTGATTGTGAAAATAGTAGACACAGATACGCTGCACAGATATGTTTAGTATTTTTCATGAGTTTGGATGTAATGTTGTCTACACCAGCTGAAGAAGAAAGTTTGATTTTGTCTATTAGTGATGAAATACCGCTGGAAAAAAACGTAATTGGTGGCATGGTACATTCAAAAGTTCGCGTGAGGGATGGTAAATGACAACTCAGTTTCTTGGGTGAAAACGGATGCGAAGGCGGCGTTAAACACGCGTGCACATTCCGTGTCACTTAGGGCATCCCCTAACTCATTACACAGTGTTATATTGCGCGTGTCCTGTGGGTTTATGACTTGCCAGAATTTTTTGGGGTTGTTCTTAAGCATGTTCGGTACGTCCGAATGGAAGAATGAGTGTTTGGCGTGACGTATGGCTTGCAGATAAGCAGATTCGGCGGCTTTGTACTTGTTCCATGCATCAGGGGTGTTACGGGACTTGGCTGCGCGGAAGGAGCGTTTTTTCTTGTTTTCTAATTGTTTCAGTGCTTTATTGAACCAGGGTTGGGCGGTATTAGGATTGATGTTAATTTGGGGAATGTATTTATCAACCATTTCGTTTAGCTTATCTCTGAAAATCAACCAGTTTTCGGTTACATTATGATGAGAAAAGGCAGTGTCAAAAGTGGAGTAAAAATTTGTTAGTTCAGAGTTAATTGCTTCGTAATTTCCTTTATCATACAAACGGATAGTTTTTTTATGGTCGGAGCTAAAGCAGGCTTAATCACGAAGTCAGCATGAATGACTTTATGGTCACTGATTTCAGGCAGGTATGCAATGGAGGACACGCACTCGGGATAGCTTGTTATTATAAGATCCAGAATGTTTTGGCAGTTATCGGTAACGCGGGTTGGTTCTGTAAGAACTTAAGATAGGTTAAAGTTAAGGCACACATCAAGGAAGTCGTTCGATTCCGTTGATGTAGCCGCTGGTGTAGGCTGGCTTGCCCAATCGATATTAGGAAAATTAAAATCGCCAAACAGAATTACATGCATGTTAGGGTGTTTGGTCGTTATTTCGCTTAGTATATTGTTGAGCTTAGAAGAAAAATCGGGAGTACTGTGAGGGGGCCTATAGCAAACGCCAAGTAAAACTGAGTGCGGTGCGGCATGGCATTTAAGGCACAAGATTTCAAGGTCGGACACAATGTTTATAGACGAACAGGATATGTTGTGACTGACAGCGACGAGTACTCCTCCTCCTCTCGTGCCGCTGCGATCGTTTCGAAACACTCTAAAATTGGGTAGGTCAGCGAGTACCTCGCTGTCAGTCACGTCACTAGTAAGCCATGTTTCCGTTAGTATCAGAAGGTTGCTATCAGATGATAACACCAGATTAGAAATAATGTCACGTTTTGGAATAAAGCTGCGTATGTTAGTAAAGATAGCAGAGAGCAATAAGTTTGATCGAGGGGTGGATCGAGGGCGGTGAGGCCTATTTTGTTGATGGGGCAATTGCTACAACATTTCCTGAACAGAATCTGTGGAGTGGTCATACACGTAGCGTTTGGCACCAATGTGCAATGTTTTGAACCGCAATGAGTAGGAAGTAGATTTTGATTTAGCGAAGGCGATCAGTTTTTTTACGAGCAACTCTAACGGGATGAGAGAAATCTTCACCAACACTGAAATTGCTTCCCTTAAATTTGGGGCCATTAGAAAGTAAAGATTCTTTAGTTTTGAATTGATTGAATTTTACAATGAGTGGCCGATTATGGCCTCCTGTGTGGCGTCCTAGGCGATGTGCGCGCTCAATGTGATTAGGGTCAACGGTGAACTTCAAGTGATCATGACAATGACGGGTGACGATTTCTTCAGATTCTGCAAATGTTTCTTTAGGGTTTGGGTCGGGAATGTTATAAAAAATCAGGTTATTGCGACGGGACCTGTTTCCGGTATCATCCATCTGTGCAGCAAGACGGTCAATCCGGTTAGCCATTTCAGTGGTATCTGTTTTTATAGTGTCCAGGTCGGTTCGGATGGTTGAAATGGCGTGATAATGTCCTTCTAAATCAGTCATGCGTTTATTGAGGTCCGATATGGTTTTGTCTGTTGTTAGTAGCTGGTTTTTAAGGTCTAGCATATAGGTAATCAGCTTCGACTGGTCAGCCGATAGCTTTCTTAACTCATTCATTACGTTCTCAATACTGGGAGGGCCAGGGTTGGTTTCAATATCTCCCGCCAAAAGCAAAAGCGACCGCATCGTATGAACACATTCAACAACAATTGTAGCGCAACACCGTGGGCTCGGTAGCTGTATAAGAAAGTAATTGCTAGTTTTTTTTTCAAAAGAATGAGACATTCGACTAACCTGCATGGCGAAAAGGAACGCATTAGTGGTCTGCGCTGAAGCACAGCCACCGAGCCCACAGAGCGTGCGGGACGACAGGGGCGGTTTTATAGCTGACTTGGTGGATGATGTTGCTGACGATAGCGCTTTCCAGGGTGATTGGGGAACCAAAGAGGGCAGTGGCGGCGATGTTGGGCACGCTGAGTCGGTCGCGGACGGAGCAGGGCAGGGGCCCGCACCGGGCGTGCTGGAACGGTTTGCTGCGATCGCTGTAGCTTGGGGGAAGGCCAGAATTGCGGGCAAAAGTAGTCCAGTGAAGAAACTGTGGACCTGTATGGCGAAAAGCAACGGATTAGTGGTCTGCGCTGAAGCACAGCCACCGAGCCCACAGAGCGTGCGGGACGACAGGGGCGGTTTTATAGCTGACTTGGTGGATGATGTTGCTGACGATAGCGCTTTCCAGGGTGATTGGGGAACCAAAGAGGGCAGTGGCGGCGCTGTTGGGCACGCCGAATCGGTCGCGGACGGAGCAGGGCAGGGGCCCGCACCGGGCGTGCTGGAACGGTTTGCTGCGATCGCTGTAGCTTGGGGGAAGGCCAGAATTGCGGGCAAAAGTAGTCCAGTGAAGAAACTGTGGACCTGCATGGCGAAAAGCAACGGATTAGTGGTCTGCGCTGAAGCACAGCCACCGAGCCCACAGAGCGTGCGGGACGACAGGGGCGGTTTTATAGCTGACTTGGTGGATGATGTTGCTGACGATAGCGCTTTCCAGGGTGATTGGAGAACCAAAGAGGGCAGTGGCGGCACTGTTGGGCACGCTGAATCGGTCGCGGACGGAGCAGGGCAGGGGCCCGCACCGGGCGTGCTGGAACGGTTTGCTGCGATCGTTGTAGCTTAGGGGAAGGCCAGAATTGCGGGCAAAAGTAGTCCAGTGAAGAAACTGTGGACCTGCAAGGCGAAAAGCAACGGATTAGTCGTCTGCGCTGAAGCACAGCCACCGAGCCCACAGAGCGTGCAGGACGACAGGGGCGGTTTTATTGCTGACTTGGTGGATGATGTTGCTGACGATAGCGCTTTCCAGGGTGATTGGGAAACCAAAGAGGGCAGTGGCGGCGCTGTTGGGCACGCTGAATCGGTCGCGGATGGAGCAGGGCAGGGGCCCGCACCGGGCGTGCAGGAACGGTTTGCTGCGATCGCTGTAGCTTGGGGGAAGGCCAGAATTGCGGGCAAAAGTAGTCCAGTGAAGAAACTGTGGACCTGCATGGCGAAAAGCAACGGATTAGTGGTCTGCGCTGAAGCACAGCCACCGAGCCCACCCATTCATGTATTGCTGTAATGATTCCAAGTTTCGGTGTTTGTAAGCCTGGAGCTGCACGCCACTCCTCACAGAAGCAGGAAATTGTTTTTGCCGCAAAGTTGAGGAAACGTAAATGAGCTCTCTCGATCACTTCGCAAGGTTTCCCAGTGGAGAAAAGAAAAAAGGTTGTCATTTGATTCCGTAACACCGCATAAATGTATGCCTGGTCATGCTTATCCTTCTACTTCTTACTTCAGGTAAGAGTTAGAAATGTTCCGAAGCTCAAATGCAGAATCTTCAACCATCCCAACTCACCGCGTCGAGAGTGGTCTTAGCCAGTGCCCTGCCCAGCGAGCATTAAACCTGTTGAGCCAACCGCGTTGGTATATATGTTACCGGCGCCTCTTGCTTCGTGTACACACAACTTTAAAAATAAAGAATAACTGTAAAGTATAGTTTAGACATCCATGAACCTAAATCAACTATTTTGTCTGGTGTCGATGTTTGCACAAGGAGTGCTGACAATCGAATGTCGCGCTTTCAGCTACGCAGGCTGACACCGAAAGCCGCCGGCCGCACTTAGCCGGCACCCTACCAGCAGTGACCGATGTCCGATGATTGGAAACAGCTTTGATTCCCATCGGCTTCCATTATCATTGGCCAATGCCCAGACAGCGTCACAGAAAAGGGCATGGCCTACAAGCAAAAATTGGATTAGATGGTAGCGAAAGCCTCAAATTTTTTTAAACAGAGCGCGTTTCTCTTAGTTGTTTGCCTTTCTTAGAAATCAAAATGAAGCAGAAGTTTTGGAAAATATCTGTGATATTTAACATGGAGGCCAAGGGCTTTCCTGACACTTACCGTGGTTGCTGGCCAATGCTCACAGAATTTGCCTCTTCATCAAGCTTACTCACTTTTGTGCATTATATACTATTCGACAGAAATTCGTGGCATGCGAGCACGTACAACCGGTAAAAAAGTAAAGCGGTTAGAGCGGATGTGTCTGTTTTTTTGGTCACTTCGTCGTGAAGTGAGACGAACAGCTACCGAACTGCCACGGTCGCTCATTGGTTGCGGTCATTAGTTCAGTTCGCATTGGCTTTCTACGGAATACTTCCTTTTTGTTTCTTTTCAACCAAAAGACCAAAGTGTACCAGAAATTGCACAGTGTGGCATATAAACTGCACACTTTTTACTGCGCGCACGCCATTTGGCCCATGCACAGCCCTACTGCGCTTAAAAAAATCGTTCACCAAAGCTCATCAAAGACAAGCAATTTTCAGAAGCCCACAAACACTAACGGCTGTAAAGAACTTACGTAATAGTACAAAAGTCATCAAAAATATTGCAATTCATTTAGCTTTAGGCTAATATAAACGCATGCACTGTTTATGCTCGCTTCCACATTCCACAGCGTGTTACGTGTATAACTTCGCACCGTCTTCACCTCAATCGCACGTTGGATGAAAGTCATGGCCGTCACAGCAGCGCAGCGACAAGCTGTTTATTCAAGTTGAAATAGGAGGTCAGTAGGTATCAGCAGTACTTGTATTTACCCTTGTTCTCTCACTGGCATATGCGAATTGGCGCTCAGGTTTACGGCGGCGAAAATAGCGCATGTGTTATGTAGCGGGCGCTGCGTAGTTCTAGATGTAGTCCTAGCCTGACGATAGTTATAGCGCGAGAAAAAAACGACGACACAGAGACAAGAAGCACACGAAGGAAGTCCTTCTTGTCTCTGTGTCGTCATTTTGTTCTCGCACTATAACTGTCGTCATGCCAAACCAACTAGCTCAAGCTGCCACACTTCTGTGTAGTTTAGCTCGTCTCGGCGAGATTGCAATTGGCGTAGTTACAGTCTCTTGGTATAAGTAAAAACCGGACATATTCAAAACGTTCTTCGGTGCAGTGCTCGAGCACCGATTCAATTCGGCGTATTTTTTAAGTTAACAATTTACTGTTTTCGGGTAAAACTTGAAATTAACTGAAACGACCCAGTTCCTAAGAACAGGCGCCCAATCGACGGTTGTGTATGTGGACGCGTGGTGCGCAGCCACTTTTAGTTCACTTCTGGCGGGACTGCCTACCACTGTCGACGAGTGCATCTCGCTAATGCGCCATGCAATTTAGGTTTGACGCCAGTGCTTTGTTAGTTAATTCGGAATTTTAAACTTGTGCGTGCGGTCATACTTCAAAAGTAAAATAGATATTGTCAAGTGCGTCCCGTGAAAAAGACGAAGGCGAGAGCGCATACACGCATCTGCGCCCTTTTATGCAGAACGCAACAACGAGAAAGACGAGCAACTCTCTCGCGCGCGCAGTTAATAAAAAGACCGACCTGCTGCTGTTTTCTCAGTGTCTTCAAATACGACCCGCAGACTACACGCCTCTTCCGTCATCTGTGGAGGCCCACAATACCTTTTACACTATGAACACTAAGCCCGCTGTCACGCTGGTGAGCATCAGATATAACAACACATTGGCACCTGGCAGTCAATCACCCGAAGACAGTCTTCCCAATCATGTCTTCACCACAAGTGCCAACCAGGATTTCCCAGATCTGCCTGAGAGGATTTACTCCCACCTTTCTGAGAAGCCGCGCCCCACGCTCTCTGACCACCTCATAACGCCGACACTATTCAGTGTCGTGGACAGCCACTCCTCATTACATTTGTCGTCTTGTCATCACGTCTCTGCACAGCACACGACTCATGCTCCGCCTGACGGACACATCGCATTGTCCACAGACGCGCTGCTGTTGGAGCTCCTTTAGCCACAACGCACGACGTTTGGCATAACGGCCGCTACGGCGTTGGCGCCCCTTCCACCACCAACATGCTCCCCTCGGTGTTGCTGGCTGCTGCTAGCAATGCGATATCATTGGTATCCTCACCCACTGCGTGGCTCCCAGTGCCGCCCACCAGAACTGTTGAAGTCTTCTGTACGCCTTTCACCCTGACGACCTTCGAAGTTCCCTATGGACATTTACAGAAACAGACACACCTGTGCATAGTGTTTATATGTTTTCTATTTTTTTCATTCATATATTTTTTATCCCATAACACGCTAGGCGGGGAGCGCTTGTAGCGCAGCACTGATGGTGGTCAGCCAGCTAGACAAAAAGATGACGAGCAATGGTGGCTCGTGGCGCCAGGCGCCGAAAACTTTCGTGTGCTTTTATCTTGCTGAACGCCACGGCCACTGCTCTACGTCGGCAGCTCACTTGCTCCTGTACGTCTCGTCCTTTCATTTAACCAGCGGTGACGGCCCGTCTACGTCGGACGCCGCCTTGTCGCTACAAGTGGATCCACCGGCTCGAAGGACACGGGTAAATACGCCAGCTTCCACTCAATTCTTTAGACACTCAGAGCAGATGTTAAAAAGACCACCAAAGCTATTCAAACTGAGCTCGATGCTCCCAGGATGAATTCAATTCTCGCACATTTCTTGGAATTGAAAGCCTGTATGTTGAGGCAATGAAAAGCGCAAAGGCTCAACAGGAGGTTGCGAAAGACGGTTGCGGATTTCAACAAGGTCATAGTACAATACTGCACCAAGTCAGCCATGCTGCAACGGGATCAGGTCTGTGCGGCAGTCAATAGGCGTATGCACGCAGGTGGAAAATGAAACCTCTTTAAACATATGCTAGATGACCCAAAGACAAAATGCAATCGAATACAGGCAACTTGCCGTCTCATACGGAACCGTCCGGCTGTGGTAGTCTAGTGGCAAAGGTACTCGGCTGCTACCCGCAGATCGTGGCATTGTATCCCGGCTCTATCAGCGGACTTTTTGATAAAGGCGAACATGGTGTACGCCCGTATGCTATAATTTGGGTGCACATCAAAAACCACAAAGTGGTGAAAATATCCGGCGGCCTCAACTGTGGCGTTTCGCATGGTTTTGGGACGTCAAACCCCACTTATGAATATCAAGCTCTCATACACAAGCACACACAACAGGACGAAACGGAAAAAATATTTTTGAAGAGGTATCAAATATATGTCTTTCGCTTGGCACAGGTAGTTGAGAAGATTGTACTGAAGTAGAAGGAAGGTAAAGTAGCTTATTAACCTTTTCACGGAGTCTGAAATTAGCGCTATCCTTCATAATTTGATCATCAAGGCAGCCCAAGGTCTGGATGGCATCTCAAACAGACTGCAAAGGAACCTGAATTATAAGTCCGTCGAGTTGATTACGAAAAAAATTCTCCAAGAGTAGGGAGAGCGGAAGACCTGTAGGAATGGAAAGCAGCCACGATTGCGCTTACTTGTAAACTGGGTATGTCTATAAATATGGAAAATCGAAGGCCGGTATCACTAACCTCCTGTGTAAGCAAGGCAGCTCAGCATGCGATCATTAATAGCACTTCGGGATACACAGAACGCAAGACACTATTTCAGCACAAGATCGGACTCGGACCCTCTCTACACAAGATGAAATGTTACAACTCAAAACGCGCTTTTTCAATTATGCACTAGAGATGTAAGGGGGACCTCAGCACTTGACCTGACTAAAGCCTTTGACACTCCATCTGATAGCTTTCTTCTGCAGGCCACGTCCGGCCTACGTATGACAGCGAAGTTTAAGACCTCCATTCAGTCACTCCTGATAAATACAGCATCTAACTTTAGGATCGGTCAACCTAAACCAGAATAACTCACTTTTAGGGCTAGAAACACCCCGCAAAGAGTGACCATTGCCCCCTTCTTATTGAACATAGTTATGAAAGCTTATCGCAAAGGCACAGCTCCCAGCTAAACATAGGCCAATTGCTTTACGTGGACGGTATCATGATGTGGTGCCCAGGAGTATCACTCCCAGAAGTAGAAAACGCTCTGCAACAAGCCCTAGACAAAACGGAGTCCTGTTTAGACGGCACTGGTCTGCAACGGTCGGACAAAAAAAATGGTAGATCCAACGTAAAGTGGGAGTCGATGATATGCGAAGCACGAATGAGAAAGGGTGATATGCCACTTTAAAATCAGCACGTTACGAGATGGAGGTAAATGGTGCCGCACATGACTTCCGTGTAATGATTATCATCTTTGAATGTGTCGTTTACTCTTTTCATCTATTCACGTCACGTGATATCAAATTTAGTATATGTGGAGTTAGCGACACGGCCGTGAGCACGCTATGAGCGTGGTATGTCGTCATGTTTTTACATGACACGCGGGTCAGGATTATTATGTTTGCACAAGTAATATAATTTGTTATTCATTTACGTCACGTAACACCAAATTCGCTTTATGTGGAGCTAGCAAAACGGCCGCGAGCGCATCATGAAGGGTCCAATGTACTCCTATGTAGCTTTGACGCGCGCGAACGCTGGGTACAGTGACGCTACGTTAGCAGAGCTCGAGCGCTGTATAGTCAGACGCCAGGCGCGACTAGCGTCCGACAGCGCGGCCCGAAGCCAACCGGTGCGAAATGCAACATGCTACGCGGACAACGCTGCATCTCCCTCTTTTCGTAATGAAGAGCGCTGGACGCTCTGAAACGCGCATGCGCCAAAGTAACGCAGCACGGCGCGCACCTGCGTGTATATGGCAGGATTGGCGGATGGCGTGGCAAAGCTGGCGTGACGCGACGAAACGAACGCCGGCGAGCATGCACACCGCGTCACATCGAAGTGTATTGGCGCCTTGATGGTGGCATGTAGTCATGTTCTCAAATGACAAGCATTTCATGATTATTATGTTTGCACCAGTCACGTACCTTCATCATCCATTGGCGTGATGTAGTACCAAGTTCGGTATATATGAAGCTAGCGAACGGCCGCAAGCGCATCATGGGTGTGACATGTAGACATATTGTTACAAGACAAGCATGTCGTGATTATCATGTTTGGATGTGTCATTTACCTATGTCGTCCGTTCGCGTCGCATAATACCGAGTTTGGTGTATGTGAAGGTAGCGAAATGACCGTGAGCGCATCATGAGCGTAGCATGTAGTCATGTTGTTACATGACACGCACCTCATGCTTATGATGTTTGAACCAGTGCATGCCTTCGTCATTCATTCACGTCCATTATTACCAAATTTAGTATAAGTGCAGCTAGCGAAACGGCCGCTAGCGCTTCATGAGCGTGGCATGTAGTCATGTTTTTACTTGACACGCATCTCATGATTATCATGTTTGCACCAGTCACATACACTTCAAGGCAAAAGGGTGTGTGGTTTGTCCTTTTGGGGACTAATGGGGCTGCCACAACCATCAATCAATCAATCAATCAATCAATCAATCAATCAATCAATCAATCAATCAATGAAGCTTTATTTTTATAAATAGATATATGCAATTACAGGGATTATTTGGACCGATAGCCTAAAGTGGCTAGTGGACGGTCCAATACAATGTGCAACATAAAAAAGTGTACAGGTCAGCTCTGAGGTAACAACATAAAAAAAACAATCATGTGATACAGATAACACAGTAATACATTTTTTCTTGCAGATATGCATACTTATTAGCTTGCAGCTAGTTTCTATACATAGGCACTTATTAAAAAATACAATGAAAATCAAATCACACACGCACATGCTTACATGTCTTGACTCCACAGAAAAAATGATTTACATGCCATGCTGAAATTACGTGCCGTTTTAATCTCTAGGGGGACCGTGTTCCATATTTTTGTTCCACTAAACTGTATCAGTCTTTCTCCGTAAACATTAAAACATTTGGGCAGATTGAAATTACCATTCGAAGCATGTCGCGTATTGCGTTTAGGAATTGAAAAAAGATCAGCAGGCAAAGGTGAATTTCTATTAATTATGTTATTTACTGAAACAGCAATTTTGTAGTCACGCAACATCGGAACCGAGAGAATGCGTTGTGATTGGAAAATATTACTTACTGATTCACCTTGGCTTATGATTTTCAGTGTACGCTTTTGAAGTCGTTCAAGAGTTTTTAGATAACTGTTGTACGTCACACCCCACGATTCCAGACAGTAACCTATGTGACAATGACACAATGAAAAGTAGAGTGTGCGGAGTATAGCTTGTGGAAAATATTGGCGAGCTTTTATTAGAGAATAGCAGCCATAGGTTAGCTTTGCGCACACACTTTGTACTTGCTCATGCCAGTGTAAGTGTTCATCAAAAGTGACGCCTAAATATTTAAAACAAGGAACTTGTTGAATAGGAGTGTTGTTTATTGTTAGGTTAAGTGATTCAGCGTCAATATGTTTCCTACGAGAGTGAAACACCATATACTTTGTTTTAGTACAGTTAACAGTCAGCTGATTCCTGGCAAACCATTCCGAAATGTTCGATAAATCGGTCATCGCGTCATTTTGTAAATCTGCTAAGGAGTGTCCTGTGAAAACTAAAACAGTGTCGTCCGCGTACATCAGTGCCCTTGACCTCTGTAGGGATCGCGGGACATCATTATTATAAAGAGAGAACAATATAGGGCCCAAAACTGAACCCTGTGGCACCCCGCATTTAATATAACCGTAGGATGATTTGATGTCACCAATGACTACCTTTTGTTTGCGTGCCGATAGATAACTAGAAAAAAAATCAAGCGAGTTACCTTTTATCCCATAAGAATGCATTTTTTCCAGTAAAATGGAATGACTAATAGCATCAAATGCCTTCCGTATGTCTAAAAATACTGCTATTGCTATGTTGTTTTCATGTAGCGCGGAATTAATATATTGCGTAAGCATCGAAACAGCAGTTGAAGTGGACCTGTTTGCAACAAAGCCGTGTTGCTGGGGACAAAGTACATTCTGTTCACCCAGGAAGCGCCTTAATTGCGACGAAATTAGTTTTTCAAGCGTAGTGTTAATACTACTCAGAACAGATATTGGTCTGTAGCTGTTCGGAAGATTCCGAACCATAAATTCCTTTAGGGCCTAGCGGCACCGGGTATAACAGTTAGTCTCCACAGATTAGCTCTAGGAACTAACATTTAGTCCTCACAATTGCACCTTATAAAGCAACTGTTATTTTCCACATTTACACCTTACCGGGCAACCGTTAGTCCTCATAGTTACACCTTGCCGGGCGAACGGTTTATCCACTCAAATACTCCACTCGGATGGACTTTTGGTCCCCAGTTCACACATTGTTTTTGTTTATTTTCCGCCAGGCCTAATACTTTTTTCGCCTATTTTTGTGCGCAGTGAGCAACGAATTGCGCAGAAAAGAACACGCCAAAAGGTAGTTAGCCACCTATGTGTAACTGCTTTTGCAGTCAGGGAAACAACGAACGACAAAATTGAGACATCGAAATTTTTTATTTTTCTACATACACATGAAGTTTCTCCATTCTTTTAAGGGAATTCATGGTGAAGTGTATAAGTCCAGTCTCATTGTGAAATCTTGTTCACTCCTTGGAGAGCTCCTCCGACGAAAGCGATAGATGACAGGCATTGCAGATGCCAGGGCACGCAGCCATCCGCCTGTTGTGTTCCCACGGTGGCACGTACAATAATATAGTAAAAATAGTTAGACACACGTGACAGAAGATGAAGATGCACGCATATGACAAGTACGTGCACGTTAATATAAAAAGAAGCGTTAGAATATGACACACAAATAACTTTACCTTCACATCTCGCACATTCCTTCTGAAGCTGCTCTGACGAAAGCGATAAATGACAGGCATCGCAGACGCCAGCACACATAGTCTTCAGCACACTGTGTGCCCACGGCTGCACAATAAGTATGTAAAATAGTGAGTCTAACGTGAAAGAGGATGAGTACAAATGCATATAAGATATACGTGCAAGGTGAAATTAAAACATACGTGAGATATGACATGTTAATGATTTCACCGTGAAGTCACACATTGTCAAAGACTCATTTCGATCCTGGTAGTGCAACAGTTCAGGAGCGGCGGCTGCAGCCACAACTCCGCAAACCTCCATGCCGCTAACAAGTCGGCGAGTCCTAAGCGAGCGACGTCGTTTATCTCGAGCAAGCGAACGCGAGACCAAACACGGCGTTGCAAGCGGAGTGTCTGCCGCCAGCGAACTTTGAACAGGAAAGCGAGCGCACGCTTCGCCACTGCCACGAACAGCGCCGAGCTGGTTTGGAGCTGGCGCCGAAGAAATCGACGGTATCGCAGCCCTTTTCCACAAACTCGAGCGAGTGCAGCGCGCAAACGCAAGTCCGCCGCCGCGACGAGCGGACGGAGCCAAGCCGCTTGTGACCGATTGTAATAGCGACCACTTTTCAGTGAGTTCCCACGCTAGCGAAAGCCCCGCCAGCCCGTGCTGGTGCACTTACAGCGCGCGACATACTACAACCAAGCTTTTTACGAGAACCCGCAACTTGTTTTCGACGACTCCCAACACAGCGACGAGGCCTCAGCCCAATATTGTCAGCCCGAAGCTCATCGCGGCGGAGAAGACGGGCGAGCACTCGATGAGCTTGCGTACGGGAGGCCGATGGCAATGGCGGCCAATTACCAGGCAGTCGCAATGTACAGGCGAACTGCAGACGCCGAAGCTGACCTTCGCGATGCATTTCAGGCGTGCGATATACAACACGACCGAGCCCGTTGCCGGTAAGCACGATCTGTATCGCACACGCGACAAGTAGAGTAGGATAAAGAATGATAACCTACTTGCCTTAGAGTCCAGCGCTGTTTTCTGCACTGAGTCAGACAGAAATATATATCCGATAGGCATGTAGACTTCTCGGCCGCCATATTGGCCTCCCCAGCTGTTGCCGTCGTGTGTTGGTCATGACTATCTTGAAGCCAGAGATATACAGCGCGGCGTCGTCACCAGTCGAGGCTTGCTCCAGACTTCATGGGTGCAGCGAGACGCAAAAGCATCAGCCCACGCTCATCCAAGCGTACACACAAGCACCACGTCGTATTTCTTGGATCGTCGAATCTAGGCGGCCGTAGTCGAGCACCCCAAGCGCGACGCACCGTGAACCGTAGCCGGCAAAATACGGGGAGAGACGGAGCCAGCAGAGGAGGAGAAGGACATGTTTTCTGTGGAGAAGTCACCTTGGCAACGCTTTTCGCGCTGCCTGCCAACCCCGGGTGGTTCATACTTTTGGAGACTAAGTGGTTTCGCGCTGCAAGCTTCGCTTTGTGGTTGCTCCTCAACGGTCTATCTGTTCATCGCGCACGCCTATTGGGCTCCATTACTCCTTTTTCGGGTAATTTTGCCTTAGAGTGTACCTTCGTCATCTAATAATTTAAACCAAATTTTGTTTATGTAACGCTAGCGAAACTGCCTCAAGAGCATCATCAGCGTGGTATGTACTCATGTTGTTACTTGACATGCATGTCATGATTATCATGTTTGCAACAGTCGCATACCTTTGTCATCCATTCACATAAACCAAATTTAGTTGATGTAAAAATAGCAAAAAGGCCGCGAGCGCATCATGAGCGTGGCATGGAGCCACGTTGTTACATGACATGCATGTCATGATTTCCATGTTAAGGTTTGTCGCTTCTGGTCACCGTGGAATCATGGCATACCTTACCAGTTTTGCAACATGCCATGTGACCGAAACCACCGCAAGAGCTGCAAGACAAAGAATTGTAAATCTTGACATTCATGACATACATATCTTGATTTCTATGTTATGACTTGTCAAATACGTTCTTCATACAGCCATGCTATGACATACCAAGTTTGGTATCAACACCATTATTGAAACGGCCAGGAGAGCTAAAAGTCGTAGGTTCTAATTAGATACGCTTGAAGTCGCCGAAGTTCGCTAAAAAATGCTTCGCATTTAAAATCGGGACTATTGCTGTAGATGCCAGCTGGGCAAGGCGTTAGGGGAGTTCTGCACCTGCACCAAGTTTCCATCACCGGTGTTGCAAGAAATGGAGAGCACATTTTGTGAATCGGTTCAATTCAAAGTCTGGGAATACTTGTTGACGCGAAAGTAGTTAATGCCAAAGCCCTCACAAACATCACGGTAAAAATTGAAAACATGCTGACGTACGTCACCAGAGTATCGGAACGCAAGAAAGCACAAAGTGAAGACAACCTACTCCAGATTCATCACGTCGTCATAATGAGTCGCAATAGCTACGTAGCTTCAGCCCTTAATTGGACCCAAACAAAAAAATATGCTACATGCGCTCATGCGTGAGAGCATCACAGGAGTACTGGTTCTCCTAGTAACATCTGCTCTGACAGATTAAGCCAACCAGGTATGCACAACTATATTAGGTAGTTTTCGAATAGGTGCACCAAGAGATGGGTCCCCCAAAGCCCTTTGCGTATGCACGCTTTGGGTCAAGCACAAGCGAAGAGTTTTTGATAGGGTTTGCGCGTTTTGTATACTCTCCCTATTTTTGGTCATGCCACTTCAGTGGGTGCCATCGCGTTTCTCTGACGCAAAGGTTTCGGAGGAGGCTTTGGGGCTCCCGCTAAATTCGAGAAGTAGCGTCCGAAATCCGAAACCCCAACCTGGTTTTGTTCTGCGCATGTGCAGTTGCCTTCACAATATTTCTTTGGGGCGCCTATTTGTAAAGTTCCTATTGATGAAGTGGTATAGGTGCAGGCCACCGCACAGTTAGTAAGGCCCTCGTCAACTGTATTGAAGCGCAGATCACCCCCCAGCTGGTCAGACTCTCGCCAACTATGGCTTGAAGACTCAACTGTTTCAGCAACTTGGTTCAGCACCACCAAAGCCACGGGGTTTAGAAAAAGACACCCACTGGGGTCGTAAAACATGGACCTAGTATAGGATCATG
This sequence comes from Rhipicephalus microplus, assembly GCF_043290135.1. Lineage (NCBI taxonomy): Eukaryota > Metazoa > Arthropoda > Arachnida > Ixodida > Ixodidae > Rhipicephalus > Rhipicephalus microplus. The sequence continues at coordinate 4,133,215 of NW_027464588.1, forward strand.
TTTTACAGATCTTAAAGCGTCACTCACCAAGTTTGACAATTATGAGCTGACAAGCACAATGCGTGGACGAGGCGTTCATGATCACGTCTGCCAAAATTTGCAACGCTACGCGCCGCGGAAATGGGTCAAATTTCAAGATGAACGCTGCTCCCCCTCCCCTCTGCCGGCACACGCCTAGAGAATGAGGGCATAACGTTGGCGTAGGAGTGGCCCAACGAAGACGGCAATGCAATGACGTCGGTCCTCTACGTAGACGACTCTGCTCTTACGTTGTCAACAGTATACCACGTGACATGGCAAAAGTTATTTACCACAACATGCGTAGTTTATGTATTTGTTGCTTTAGGGGACTAATAAAACTTGAACTAAATAATGAGACGCAATAAAAATTGCGCGATATTGTCTTTCATTTTTTTCCGTGAAATGCTACGACATGCGGGGCTAATGTGCCAGCGTTTCGCATGCGTTCGTGTCCGTGGTCAGCGCATTGAGGAGACGACTGCCATGGAACGCTCCTACGCGTTCGAGCACTCATTGCGCTCATCCACTCTAGTGCGTCTAAGCCAGCGTTTCCAAACTATCTCGCCAAAATAGGCAGAAGACCACAAAATAATGCTGGTCTACAAATCAACGCTGCTCGCTTGCTGGGGGGTTTGACTTGTTAGGACACGTTATGCCCACGTCACCTCATGGTTGGATGCTGGAGAGGGTGGGAAAGAGATTTGGCTTGCGAAGGCTACACAGAGGAGCGGCGATGGTTTCGAGCTCACCTTCTCTCATCCTCGTTTCGCGCCGCTTCAAAAAACGTGTTTTCTTCGCTCCTGATGGACCGATTCAAAAAATTTTTGTGGCAAAATGTTCCTCATCGGACACCCAACAATTTCCATTGTCCAACTAAAATTCGGTATGGGGCCTGGTGAGTGGCTCTTTAAACCACTTCCATAATAGGACTATGTTTAAGACCTGTCAACTATAAGCGTCTTATCTTGACCGGGTAGACTGAAATTAGCGTTTGTTTAGCGTGTTTTACACCCCATAGATATGTGATACGTTTATTCTTCGCATTAGGGTCGTGCGCATGAATTTTCGTTTGTCAGTTCCCACTGTTAAATGTGTTTAAAGATGAACATTCTAGCACCCATTCAGATGTGAAAGCCTGCTTTGATCCGCACACTTGCTTGCTACACATCCATGGCTCTGACAGCAACAAAAGAATGATTAAATCCACCACTGATTAGTTTCATCTTGCTCTGACCATAAAACATCAGGCATTTTTTGTCGCTATTAACGAGATATGTTTCCTGCTTGCCCCGACCTACAAACACTAACGTGCAGTGGTAGTGCTTGGGCTAAGTCGGCAGAGTAAGGACGCTGCATCTTCAACGAACATGCGTTAGATCCTTCTTTATGTAATTGCTTGTCTTCGACGTTGTTGTCTCTACGGGAACTAGTGCTGAGACCGTGGTTGATGCGACAGCCTCATTAGTCGGCCTTTCAGAGGTATACTGTGTGCAGCATCAGGGATGATGATGAAGAAATTTTATTTAATTAGCAGAAAGGTCCTCCTCCCCTTTCAGGTGCGAGAGGAGAAGGGAGGACCAAATCTAGACGACAGCCATGATCCCATGGGCCCTGGCGGCGTCTTCGGCCTGCCGTATTAAGCGGGCTTGTAATTGAGAGTCAGAGCTGAGGAGCGCGGCATCCCATCCACTCCCGTCTGGAAATTTGCCTCTCATGGGGGCCTGTGGGCATGCCTAAAAGATGTGGCTTAAGTCCGCCCTGTTGTGGCAAAATTTACAATTGTCCGAATGAAGTTCCGGCATGCAGCGGTTCATTGTTACCGGACTAGGAAACGTGTGGGTCTGGAGTAGGCGCCACGCCACCGCCTGTCCTTTGTTCAATGACGAGTGTGCGGGAGGGTAAATTTTCCTGCTTAGCCTGTAATACTGCGTAATAACTCTGTAAGTGGTCACCCACTCGAATCTCTCATCGTCCTCCCCATTCGACCAGGGCAATCCCGAGGCTCGGTCTGTAAGTCCTCGAGCTGTCTGGTGCGCAGACTTATTGCCGGGTAAGGAGGAGTGAGTGTATGCCCAGACTATATCTATTGTTCGTTGGTCTTTGCATCCAGCCAATATTCTTAAAGCTATTTGGGATATTTGCCCTCCTGCAAAGTTTCTCACAGCCGTCGGCGAGTCGCTAACAATTAGTGAAGTCGAGGTGGATGCTATGGCTATTGCAATAGCTGCTTCCTCCGCTTCTTCTGCAAAGCTCGTTCTCACCGAGCCGCTGACCTTATGATTTCCTTTGTAGTCCACTACTGCTATAGTCATGTTGTCATTCCCTTTGTATTTGGCTGCGTCTACGTATGTTGTTTCCGGTAAATGTTTTACGTTGTTATGTATATTTTTCGCTCTTTCAGCTCTCCTTGCTTTGTGATATTCGGGGTGCATGTTTTTTGGAATCGGTAAGATTACTAAACATTTCCTGATTTCATACGGGATATTCTTTTCGGCGCCAAATTGATTTGCGTAGTTTACACCCAGTTCCTCTAGTATGGCTCTACCTGTTTTACTCTGTGTTAGTCTTTCATATTGCGCGATTCGTTGTGCTTCTATAAGCTCTTCCGATGTGTTGTGAAGCCCTGATTGAAGTAATTCATCATTAGAGGTAGTTATTGGAAGTCCGATCGCCAGTTTGAAAACTCGTCTAATAATTCTTGATTTGATTGATTGATTGATATGTGGGGTTTAACGTCCCAAAACCACTATATGATTATGAGAGACGCCGTAGTGGAGGGCTCCGGAAATTTAGACCACCTGGGGTTCTTTAACGTGCACCCAAGTCTGAGCACACGGGCCTACAACATTTCCGCCTCCATCGGAAATGCAGCCGCCGCAGCCGGGATTCGAACCCGCGCCCTCCTCTAATAATTCTGTCAATCTTTTCTCTTTCGGCCACTTGCAGTCTGAGGTACGGAATCACATATACAATACGACTGATGACAAAAGCTTGTACCAGTCGTATCATATTATTTTCCTTCATACCATATTGCCAGTTTGCAATTCGTTTAAGTAGACGCATAATTTGCTGCGCACTGGTTTCAAGTAATCTAATCGCCTCTCTGTTATGCCCTTTCGAGCTGATTCAGAGTCCCAGAATTCTTATGCTTTCAACCGTAAGTATTTGCGATTTTCCAACAAAGACTTTAATGTTAGGTTTTTCCTGGATACTTTTCCGACCCCCACATGTCGGGTTATAGAAGAGAAGTTCCGATTTTTCCGGTGAACATTGTAATCCTGTATGGGTGGCATATTCTTCCACAACATTCACTGCGGTTTGTAAAGTTTCCTCTATGTATCCGTCGCTACCCTCTGCTACCCATAAGATAATGTCATCTGCATAGAGGCTATGGTGGAGTCCTGGAATTTCGCTCCGTCTGGTAGGGAGACCTATCATGGCCACGTTAAAAAAAGGGGGATAGGACTGAGCCTTGCGGCGTACCTTTGCTGCCCAGACTAAACTCTTGGAATTCTGCTTCGCCTAGTATTATTCTCGCAGTCCGGTCAGTTAAAAAGTCTTTTATACAACCGTATACTTTTTTTCCTACCCCTAACGCTTGAAGATTGGCAAGTATAGCTTTATGTGATGTATTATCGAATGCCTTTTTAAGGTCTAGGCTAACTATGACCTTTGTGTCATGTGTATTGAGACCCGAATTAATTATTTGGGGTTTACTCTTAAAAATAATGTCCTGTGTAGACAGTTTTTCTCTGAAGGCGACCATCGTAGAGGAAAGAGCTCATTGTCTTCCATATAGTTTAACAGGTGAGTTAGGATGACATGTTCTAATAACTTTCCTATGCAGGATGTCAGAGAAAGAGGCCCAAGATTTTCAAGATCTAGTTTCTCGCCTGGCTTGGGAATCATTATGATTGTTGCCGTTTTCCATTGCTTGGGTATCTTACCCTTTTCCCAACACTTGTTCATATATTTGGTGAGGGCTGTGATAGATTTGTCGTCTAAATTTCTGAGCGTTTTATTCGTGATCCCATCGGGGCCCGGGGCGGATGTTGTGCTCACTTTTATTAGTTCCGATCGTACCTCGGCCTCTAATAAGAGTTGGTCTAGGGAATCATTTTCCTTACCTCTGTACGAGCTTAATTGCTCTTTGGTTGTAATCTAATGTGTCTCTGTCTGATTTCTTCATTCAGTTCTTCCTCCGCGCCTTTGTATTTATGCACAAGTCTAATAAAGTTTTGTTGTTGTGCTGTCTTGCTCGCTTCCGAGTCTATCAGACATCTTAACAAGTTCCATGTTTTAGAGAGACTTATTTGTTTTTCCATTGCATCGCATTTTCCTCCCATTGTTGTCTGCATAGTTGCTCCGCGTACTTCTCAATATCTTTACTGAGAGTGGCTATCCTTTCTCTAAGGCGTTTGTTGTGTTTTTGTGTTTTCCACGATTTCTAGGCGATTTTTTGCCTCCCACATATGTAGGAGCTTATTGTGTGTGCTTTCTGGTCCTTCTGTTTTTGTTATGGTCTTAGTCGCCATTTGAATATTTTGATTAAGGTTCCCTCGCCATTCATCTAAGTCTTCGTTGACATCGAATGCTTCGTTCTTTCTGATTTTTTCTAAAACTATCCCATTCAACCATCCCTAATTCTTTGCCTTCTCTTTTACGTGGACGTGCTTATAACGTGGTCTCGATTATATTGTGGTCACTGCCCATATTTTCTTGTGTGTTAAGCCAATAAGGTTCGATGATATTCTTAGTAAACGTGAGGTCAGGAGACGTGTTTTTGGATACGCTGTTTTCAATCCTAGTTGGAAAATCGGGGTCGGTTATTAACGTAAGGCCCTCCTGTTGGGCGTCGATCCAGAGATTTTTACCTTTAATGTTTTCTTTGTCACAACCCCATGCCGCATGCAACGCGTTGAAATCTCCTACTATAACCAGTGCTTGCTTTTTAGTAATGCTGATCGTTTTTCTAAAAAGTGACCTAAATTTGGTTTTTTTGTCTAGGGCTGCTATAGACATTTATTATGAATAGACTTTCACCACTCTTCTGCGATGAAACTAACTCAACAAGAACATGATCGACATCACAGATTTCTGTATCATGTTCTGTCACCGTGAGATTTCTTCACACGAGGGTTGTTACGGACTTTTTTTTTGATCAGGGGTACAATAGGATTTGCAATTCGACAATTTAGCCATTTCTCCAGTTTCCTGCAAGGTGATGGCGTCTGGTGCCTCTTTTCCGTTAAGGAACGGTTGTAGTTTGCCCTGTTTCCGGCGATACAAACGACAGTTCCACTGCCAAATGTTATACTGATTACGTCGTGCCATGTCTAGGAACGGACCCTTCTCCTGCGATTTAGATTACTTCTGTCGTAGTCGGCCAGTTGTAGGGTTTAGTAGTAGTTTTAACCCGGCCTGCTCCTATAGACCTCAAATCTGTTTGCGAGTTCTCCACCAGCGTTAGTTGATTTTCTATGCTATCTATTCTTTGTTTTAGTTCTACGGGCTGCATCTGCAATCCTGCGTATTGTTGTTGCATTACCGTAGTAAGTTCTGCGAGCATATTCTCGACTTTTTTTCGAGGGGTTTTGAGAGGTCTACATTTTCTACAGGAGATATTTTCTCTGCTCTTCGTTTCGCTGCATGCACTCCTGCCTCCTGTGCAGGCGCTGGAGTTAAAATTCGACTACACGTTGCTATGGAGCTAGTTGACTCGCGCAGCTAATTTTGCCTCAGCTAGCGTCCTCTTTCTTTAGTTGTTTTATTTCGTCCTCCTGTTTCGCGTTTTCACGGGTGAGTTGCTCTAGCATTTTCTTAATATGGTTTAGCTCTTGACCTAGGGTGGATCCTTCTGCCACAAACTCAGGCAAACTCCCATACCGGAGAGACTCCCCTGATACCTCGCCCACCCAGCTCACTGTTTGTAGACTGCCCCGACCGCCGTCAGGACCCTCGTGGGACTGTCCTTGAGGTGATGTCTTTGTCCTTGTCTTGGATTTGGCCCGTGACCTGGATCTGTGTTGACGAGTGAACCTTGATATGGATGTGGATCTGGGTTCGTGTTGAGTCCCTTCCCTTTCCCTTTCGGCGAGTCGCGGGAACGAGCTGGAACGATCTCTGCGTCTTCCTCCTTTGTCCTGAGTGGCGTTGCCATTCTCCTCCATTAGATTTTCTGGTGAATACTCTTCCCTCCATGCCTGTGTTACTATAGTGTTCGACAAAATCTTAATTTCTCTTTGTTCATCACCTAGTTGTTGTTCCTTTTCCCACCATATTTTCTTCAAAAGGTATGGGGTCCTAAATCGTTCTTTGCATTTATTGTCCTCTGTAAGATGACCTTTCCCGCAAAGGCTGCACCTAGGGTCGCACTGGTGGTTTTCAGTTGGATTGAGCACCCCACAACCACGACATTTCTCGCTGTGAGGCTGTGGTCAAACATCCGCCCCATGCCCAATTCTTCCACAAGTAGTGCATGTTTCATATTGCTTCTTGTATAGGAAGCACCTATATACGGCACCGCGGTAGTATACGAAATACGGCACAAACAACCCTTCGAAAACAATGACCACTGAGTCCGTAAGTCCAATACGTCGTGCATGTAGAATTGTCGGGTTCCTCTGATTGACCAAACTTTTTTCTATGTCTTCTTGATTATCATACTTCGGCATTCCGTGAATAACCCCTTTGGATGTGTTTTCTGGTGCTGTTACATGAGCGGCTGTAGTGTAGCTCTTGTCATCGATCATAATTTCCTTGATGTTGCTGTATTCCTTCGCATTGGCCAGACTAGGTGTGCTCATGATCGTGGTAATTTGTCGCATAATGATTCTGAGGGTACCTTCCACAGCAATGTCAGGCTGTACTTTTGCCGCTCGTAGAATACAGTCTCTTATGAGCGCTAGACTCTTTCGCGTCAAGTCCAGACCACCTCCTGGGCGTATTACAACCTTGTAATCCTCTTCTGGTAGTTGCGGTTCTTTTGGCACTGGCCGGTGATGCAAAAGATCCTTCAGTCTCCGAGACGCCTCCTTGGAAGCACCTCCCGCGTTCGTGGCTGGTACCGCGTTTCTCTTGTCTTTTGTCTTCTTGCGTCGTTCATGGGCCACAACCCATCCTTGAGTGTCGTTGTACTGTTCGGGAGACAGCGTCTCCCCCTCAATTTCCACAACATCCATTTCGCAGGCTTCGAACAAGCCGGGGGGCCTGGCTTGTCGCCTAGTTGCCAGCGCGTTGATGACACTGCGTTGGCACTACGATGGCGTAGCTATGGCAACGCCTTCGTGGGAACTTAAAAGAAGTGTCACGGCTAAAAAAAAGTAGGCCCACCTGGTATATCCTGGCATCGGATGAATCGGGTTATCGTCTGGCGACAACTGTGATGGTTTTGAATCCCGTAGTTGTCCTTATTCAGCCGCGAAGATGAAAAACTGACAGAGCCTATTCGAGAGGCATCCGAGTGGCTCGGCCCCCTAGCGGCAGACCTCTAGCATCAGGGAGCTCAAAACTTTGAAGTCACCGTAAAGAGCATGGCCTTCATGACTCTATTTGTGAATGCTGGACGCCTCATAATTGGCGGTGACCGTGTTCAAGTTGTCCCCATTGGCCCACAAGTGACCATCGTCGCTTGCATGTTTCTGCCATCGTTCATCTCAAACGAAGCTCTCGTCTAAGCGTTATCCTTGTATGGCAAGGTGCTCATTGTCACCAGTGGTTTGATGAGTGGGCGACGCGGCGTACTCACTGGAACGCGGTTCGTTCAAATGGAGATGAATGCAGCTAATCCTGCGCATATCCGGTCACCATTCCAAACTACCTGCGCATCTCCGGTAACCGTGCCACGTTCAACATCAGCGTGTATGTCGAACATGCGGTTCACGGGACCATCTACGAGCCCAGTGCACTACACAGTATTGTGGTCGCTGCGGTGTGCACGGTCACGTTAGTGAAGGGTGTGACCACCCGTATCGACGCGGGGGGGACGGCCACCGAGCTGTGGTTCGCCCTAAGCACCAAACGCTCTTATTCAGACGCTGCCGCTTGTGCCTTTCCACCACTGGCACCGCTGGTGGTGGTAGGTGGTTGTGGTTGTAAGGAAAAAAAGGCACCCAATTTCTGTCTGCCTGAGCGGCGACATGGTGCAGTGCCTTACAGGGGTGAGGGGAAGGAGGGATAAAAAGAGTAGAAGGAAATAGATGAAGAAATAGAGAGGCAAGCAACGGAAAATAGAAGGAGATAGGAAAGTAAGGATTCGGTCGAAGCAGTCCAAGGGCGGGGTACCACAATGCGAGAGCTGCACAGCGTCAGGAGACCGCGTAGGGCGAACTAGTCGGTGGGAGCTACGCTGGCGTCGGAGATCGCGAGGGCACGACCGTCTAGTTTGAAATCCTCCGAGCGAATCGACACCGGCAACGGAAGCAACTGCCGACTCGGGGGACGTGGAGGAGGTCACCAACGCTGCGTTGGCTGCACCCCTACAAGTTCCTTCTAACGAAGCACGCAACGAAAGTGCGATTGTTGATTCGACGCTTGGCGCGTCGGCCTTTCCGCTGGTGCAGGATCCGTGCTCTTCGAAAGACACCACGCACTGCCTTGCAAGCAGCGTCGGCGTCCCTTCTCTGACGCCGCTCGATGTTCAGTGCACAAATGAGCCCAGTTCCCAGGCTGCTCTTGTTTGAGTTGACCCTACGACCCCTGTTATTTTGGAAAACAGTGCCCAAAATACCAGAGCCTCTTCTGTTGCTGCCACTCCGACCATTTCGGCATGGCGTCGTACACGTAAGAAATCACCCACACAATGGGGTGCCTACACCGGCCTGCCGAGACGTGGAGAGTGCTGCCAGCAACAAGGATGTGGATCCAAGCTTGCCGGTGGCTCAGTCCCTACCTCCACAGGACCCGTCTTTGGAACACAGCTTCAAACTGGGACTGGATAGTAGCATCGGACTGTCAAGCCTTGCCGAACTCGACGTCGACATGGGAGCACCCTGTGAAATCAAGCGAGGGCACACTTACAGCTCTTGCTCCGATGAACGCACTGATGGCCGTGGTAAATACCAATGGTCCAAAAACCCTCGACCCTCTTCTGGAGGGTCCAACAATGTGTTGTGATTTCGTTGAGGAAGTGTACCCTGGACGCTTTCCAGGACACCGCAAAGAACTATGCGTCCAGGTTAGTTTTAGGGGCGAAGCTCCTTATAACGGCACCCGATCGACCCTCGTAGCCATTGCAATATGTAACAAGTATAACATTTTGACCTCCAAGGTGGTTCAGGTGAGAGATTTCTTCTGTGCGTTGTTGAACAATAAAATATGGTGCTCAATCTACATCCAATCGATGCTAATAGGAAATGAGAAACAGGAGCATTCGGCTTTTAGGTACCGCGCACGCTTCGATCTCCATTAGCAGCCATTGCCATGCACATTGAGCACTATCTGACAAGAAAGGTTTGCTACGTTATACTCGCTGGGTGTAACCTTCTTAGTTTTAGAAAGGTTTAGCGAGCGTTGAGCCGCAGTGCCATGAATACAATGAACTAGTATATGCCATGAGTGAACTCGAGGTGGGTAAAGGTGGGAAGTGGATACGAAGCGCAAGCCGTAAGAACGTAAAAGCCGAATTCTCCTCTCTCTCATTTCCCGTTAGCAGCCATTGGCATGTATATTGAGCACTATCTGGCAGGAAAAGGTTGCTACGTTATACTCGCTGGGCTTAACCTCCTTGGTTATAGAAAGGTTTAGCGAGCGTTGGGCCGTAGTGCCATGAATACAGTGAACTAGTATATACCATGAACTCGAAATGGTTAAAGGTGGGAATAAACCCGAAGCGCAAGCCGTAAGAAAGTGCGCGTGTGCCACCCCTCGTTTAGTCCTTGGAATGTCCGCTTGATGGCGGTGCTTCTATATGGGGAATATATGATGAAAAGATGCGAGATGGTGGTACTTGAAGTGTTGAATAGATAGACGAACGGACACACAGACAGATGCATGCATGGACGCATGAACGGACGCAGGGGCGGATGCATAAACGAATACAAGGACGGACGCATGAACAGACACACGCTCGGACGGCAGGATAGACGCATGAACGGTCACACAGACGGACGCATGGACGGACAGAAGCAACAACGAATGGACGGACGAATGATTCGTCTTCGCCCCACTCTCCATCATTTACTCCATGGGTAGGCTGCCAATTTTTTTACTTTTTATTATGGCTCCTATACTGCGTATTATTCCATTGAACGTTCAGAATTTTCACAGTCCGGAAAAGCAGGCTGAAGTGATTAGGGGCGCCCGTGCTGCAAATTGTAATGTTTTGTGTCTGCAGGAAACAAATTTCTTCTCGCTATCCAACGTGCTTGCTTTTAAACAAAAGTTTAACTTATATTGGTATTTCGCTTTTGCTACATCTCGTTCTGTGGGAGTCGGTATTATTATTTTTAATCGGGCTTTATTACAGGATCATCATGCTTTTTACGATGGTGTGGGCAGTGTTTTGGCTTTAGACTGCAGCTACTTTTCTTTCAGATTAAGGATCATGTGTGTGTATGGGTAGTCACATGCTGGACAGTCTAATATGGTTTTAGAGACCTTGATGTATTTTCGCGTGACGGTCGTAATGTCGTTCTGATTGGCGACTTCAACTGCGTTCTAAATACGCGAACTGATATACAAGGTCTTGACTGGGGCCAGTCTGCTTCAAATTTATTTAAGCTGTGACGCCTTGTTCACCACTTTTCATTACTGAACGCGCACAATGTAGTGCATGGAAATACCTTTCTTTGGACAAATTGACGTGGACGATACTCCAGCAGACGCGACCGGGCTTATATCCCACGTAAGTTACAGGCGTTTGTCTCTGAATAATGCGTTTCGTCCTTCCCACCTTCTTCTGCGTACGTATCTGATCATTGGCCTATTATTTTGAAGTGCGAAGTTCCAGTTTGTTATTGGGAAAAGCCATGGCGTCTTGATGTTCAAGTGCTGCAGGACGCGCGCTCAAGATCCCGTTTATCACGCGCAATGCGTGTGTCGCTTCCGGCGTGTGGTCCTGAAGATTGGGATGCGCTAAAAACGCAGTGGCACCTGTACTGCGCAGTAGAAGGGCGTTCGCTTCGTCGACACGTTTCTGATGAGCTTGCTGCAATGAAGGTACGTATTGCTTTGGCCTTCTTCTCTGCTGCGAAATGTTTTCTCCGAAATGCCTTCTCCTCTGGTGCGAGCTTGGCAGCGTGAACTGCGTGAACGCTTTCAGTGCTAGGCTGCTGCTTTGTCCCTAGCGGCAGCAGCATGGCGCTGTCGACACAACCCATGTGCACATCCTAAAGTGCTGCGCTACGCGATACATTCGTTTTTTGGGCAATCACAGCCATCTGTCTCTATGGCAGCACAAATACCACCTGCACAGTCGCTTGGTATGCGTGATCGATGTGTTTTCTTGGCTAATTTTGAAGAAATGTCGTGTTCGGCCTTAGAGACTAACTGTGATGAAATACCGCCATTGCTTAAACGTTTTCGCCGTATTCCTCAAAAAGCTGCGGACTGCCTGCACATCTCTCCGTCGGCTTAAGAGGTAAATGTGACACTGAAATCTATGAAACGTGGAACGGCCCCTGCGCCAGACGGTTTTCTTGTTGGGTTTCACTTGAGATTTTGGAATGACATTGGTGCTGCCTTTACCACGGTTATCCGGCGATGTTACAAGGACGGTGTCTTTTTATTCAGTTTTCGAGATGAACGCATTGTGCTTATTCCAAAAGCTGATGCTTCCTCGGTTAATACTGAAGGTTGGAGACCTATCGTGCTCCTTAACGTTGACTATAGGATATTCGCGGCGGTTGTCGTTCAACGTTTGAGGGTTCTGTTGAACGCCCTGGTAAGTCAACATCAGACTTCATCAGTGGCAGCGCTTGGAGGAGAAATACAGAGCTTGTCGTTTACCACACGTCATATCATAGCCTATACTCTGTCGCGATCTGCGCGTGATATCCTGGTGTCTTAGGACCAGGAAAAAGCGGTTGACCGACTAGAGCGCACGTATATCATTAATGTTCTCACAGCCTTCGGCTTTCCTCATTTGTTTGTGCAAATGATGAGAAATACTCACACTGGTGTAAAAAGCAGACTAGTTCTGGAGGGCTGGGAAAGTGCTCCCTTTTTTATAACAAGTGGGGTCCATCAGTGATGTCCATTGTCTCATGTGCTGTTTGTATTCAGCCTGTCCTGGCAGCTATGTGGTGTTGAACGACCGCATAGCTGAGGCAACTGCTGCTTTGTTGATTCCGTTGCTTCCCCAGCTCACCGTGCTCGCTCTAGACGGGTGTCTCGGAGCACGTTAAAGGCTTTTTTTTCAACCTGGAAACGTCCAGGACTTCATGTGGCACCTTGGATGGGGCGTGCTTCCCACTCTCGACCACCTCGAAAGGTGGAGAATGATCTAGTCAGCAACATGTTCGAACTGCTCCCTTCGGGAAACAAATCAGGATTTTCTGGGGCATTGGCATATTGCTCGCCTTTTTTGGAGAGCCGTACGGGCCGGATTTCGCTGCCTCAATGTAAATACGCCTTGTTTCTTCTGGGCGTTGTTCGCGAGGCCGCTTCGCTTGTCTTCTCGTTGTTGCCGGCTCTTTCTGCCTCTGGCGACCCACTGCGGGGCGGTCGCAGCTGGCCGCCGCCGCCACGTGCTCTGCCGATCATATAGAGTGATTGTACTCGGAGCTGCTGTCTGTTATGTTGGAGGAGCTCTTCTTCCTCGGTTAAGAAGAATTTCTTCGGCAATGGTCTTGCCCTTTTGTGTCGGTCTGTTACGCACGAGTGAAACTTGTCTTTCGGCCGGCCTGGTATTGGTAGGCTGATGTGTCGATGCACCCGCAGAAATTGCATTCCAACATGTTAATATGCAAAATGTACATTGGTAGGCTGATGTGCTATCAGCATGAGGATTATGGTTACCCCGACACCAGGTAAGTATCGGTAGGCTGATGTGCCCATGCGCTGCCAGAATTGGCATGCCAACATGTAAATATGCAAAATGTACACATTGCCGTTTTATTTTTGTCTCTTGTTTACCTTTAAATATTTTTGTGGTTGTGTTTGCTGAACCATCGAATGTACATATTCTTTCAATGTCATCTCATTCCCATGTTTATGTAAATGACGTCTGTTCTGTCATCATTTTAATGTATGTCCAAGAAGAAAATGTTCTGTTGAGTGTTATTGATGTTCGTGATAATAAGTTTTTCTGAACAGCACTAAAGTAATCCCCAAGCATGAGCTTCTACTGATCTTCCACGCTTCAAGTTCCTGGTGTGACTGCTTGTTTCGCAATCTTACTGTAATTTAAATGCGAAGCATTTCTCAGCGAACATCAGTGACTTCGAATCTATCTATCTATCTATCTATCTATCTATCTATCTATCTATCTATCTATCTATCTATCTATCTATCTATCTATCTATCTATCTATCTATCTATCTATCTAGCCGTTTACGAATTTAAGCTCTCCAAGCCATTTAGATAATGGTACGACCTGCTATGCCATTACACGACTGTATGACGAGCATAATTGACTAGTCATAGCATAAAAATCTTGATATGGATGTAATGAATGTCATGATTTACATTTCATGGTCTTGCTGCTCCTGTAATGATTTTGTTCGCATGAACATGTTGCAAAATAAGTATGGTATGACATGACTGCATGGCAAACACAACTGATAGACCCTATCATGAAAATCATGACATGCGTGTCATGTAACCACATGAATACATGGCACACTTATGATGCGGTCGAGGCCATTTCACTCACTTCTCCTATACCAATTTTTGTACTATGGGACGTCAATGGCTAACGAAGGTATGTGACTGACGCAAATATAATGATGATATGCATGTCATGTAAAAACATGACCACATTCAGCGCTCATTATGCGCTCGCGGCCGTTTCGCTAGCTTCTCATATGCCAAACTTGATTTACGGGGCGTTTAGGGATGACGATAGTATTTGACTGATGCAAACATGACAGTTACGAGATGCTTTTATGTAACAACATGACTACATTCTAGGCTCATGATGCACTCCCCGCCATTTTGCTAGCTTCACATGTACAAAATTCGGTATTACTAGACACGAACGGCTGACATAAGGGAATGACACGTCCAAACATGATAATTATGGCATTCGTGTCATGTAAGAACATGACTACGTGCCACACTCATGGTGCGCTCACGGCCACTTCGCTAGCTTTATATATGAGAAATTTTGTTTGACGTCATGTTAATGGATGACGAAGGTATGTAACTGGTGTGAACACGATAACATGATAATCACGAGAATCGTGTCCTGTAATAACATGACTGCATGCCACACTCACGGCGGCAATACCTTCGAGTGACCCGGTGAGCGTGCGCGCTGGCGTCCGTTTCGTTGCGTCAGGCCAGCGATGCCACGCCAGGTGCCGAGCCGCGCAGCGTTGTTGGAACGCGTGCGCGTTTGAGTGCGCTTGGCGTCCCTCCATCATGAAGAGAGGCAGACGCAGTGCTGTCTGGCAAGACCATAGAAACGTCATCGGCGCGAAATGCAGCATGCTGCATTTTGCGCTGGTTGCCCCCTGGCCGTCCCGAGGGAAGCTGGTACCGCCGGTCACGCCTGGCGCCAGAATATTGAGTACTCGCATTTCGCTAGCATAGTGTCGCGGCACCGTGCGTGCACGCACGTAAATGTTACGTTGTAGCATATTGCGCCCTTCATGATGCGCTCACGGTCGTTTCGCTACCTCTACATATACCAAATTTTGTAATATGTGACGTCAATAGAGACGAAGCATATGACTGGTGCGCGCATGATAATCATGAAACGCATGCTATGTAAAAACATGACAACATAATACGTTTATAACGAAGTCGCAGCCGTTTGGCTATACACTATAAAAAAAGGGAGTGAGAATGGAGAAACAGGCTCCGTTCCTCCTTCAGCGCAGCGACTTCCTCCCTTTCGGGCGCTTTACCTGTCGCGCCCTCTCGCGGCAAGGACCAAAGGAGCAACGTTCCTTCTTCAGCGTTCAAGTTTCTCCTCAATCACGGGGGTCTTGCTCGCGCGCATGTGCACGCTAAGCCTATAGCCGGCCGCGGCCAGTCGCGAGCGATTGCTTTTACCTAAGATTGTTGTAAGCAATGCAGGAGTGACGTTTTCTTTTGTTTTATTAGTGTAGAGTAAGAGCCTCTCTTTTTTTTATTGTCAGGCACTCGCACGATGCTCCGCACACTTCCATGTGTGTCTCGTGTTGTTTCATACTTCCAATTTGTCACGAATACAAGGAGCTCTGCTTCCCAAGCAGTCTTGCTTTATCGATTACCTTGGAGTTTAAAAAAATAATGAATTTTTTCGGTGTCGACATACCTGGTAAGCCCACGAATTTTTAGTTTCGCATGGCACCAACAGCACTCGTGAATTCAACGAGGCACGTAAAAAAGCATCACACTCAATTTTTTAACATTCTAGGAAACCTGATACCACTCTACAGTCTATGCGAGAAAGTACGATCATATACAATTGATAGAGTTATACGTGCCACTACCGCCATATGGATGTCCTTTGTAGTTTACCTCCATTCGAATACGGCCGCCGTGGCCGGAAGTCGAACCTGCGTCCTTCAGCATAGTCACGCGACACCAAATAAGGCTATGCTACCACGGCAGGTGAAAGCACAAAGGGAAACAGGCTGTGAAGTTTCACCGAGCGTTAATTCGCCAGACCAGATTACAACCATCAGAAACTTTTTAAACATGATAACTTAACTTTTGTGAAAAGTGAACCAGTGACTTCTGTAGGTTAAACCAAATTCTCAATTGCATTCGTTTTGAATTGCCCATGCCAGCACTGAGAAGTAGGAAGGAATTATGCACGCGAGCAGTATGCCTTTCTCGTCCATGATTCTCCTTTTTCGTGAGAAACTCAACAGAAAATGCACTTATAGTAACAGCTGTGCACAAGAAGTAAGTACTAACGCTCACTCACCTTTGTGAAAAGAGTATTCCGAATCCAGAGTAATAACCACCACAGCCACAGCGCTAACAACGAAATTGTGGCACGCACTATGATTGCAAATTGACACGCGAGGCGAATCGCGAGAGGCATCTGAAGCAGAAAAGTATGCACGCACATCATTCTATAAAGTTAGAGTAAACTTGCGCACTGCAGCGATAGTTCCTCCACTGAAGTATTAGAGCTGCCGCGACGCCAACAGCCACTGTCTTAGCATATGAAAAAATACCATCGGATGCGAGGTCATCGCTTATTTCTCTCACAAGACCCGCGTTGTAACGTACGTTTGCACTGCTATGACGGTCGTTACCGCATCAAAAACATTGTCATTGAAGGGCTAGTGGTGTACTGTATCCATGGCTAACGGTCACACTTGTGGTACGCACGTAAAAAGAATATAAGCAAACGTTAAGACGGAACACTTAAACGAGGTCGACGTGACCACAGAACACCTACCACGACGCAAAGTTTGGTCTGCATGCTGCACCCTCTCCAAGTAACAAGAAGAAAATAAACGTGACCTCCGAAATGGCTAACGCGCGGCAAGTGTTTGCACTCTCGGAGGCTTCAAAAAAAGTAACTGTGGCAGTGGTTGACAGATGGCGCAGCAATCGGAATGCCGTGGGCATTCGATGCATGGTTTGGGGGTATCCGCCTTCGTGAAAACCTGATAAGCTCTAGTAAAACGTTTGCCTAAGCATCAGATACAATATATTTTCGTGTGCGCATGTTGTAGTATTGATGAAAAACGTAAAAAAGTGTAAAAAAACCTACTTGTAACATGTGCCACTATGGTCAGTCGAAATTCATCGCTATATAAGCTGGTGCGCTTTCGTAGTATTGTGTGAGTAAACATGTCAAGGTCACTCCACTTTCGGCTTCGGTGGGAGACGGACGTGTGATGGCTCGCTCCGGGGGAGGTGCTTCGGCGGCCGCTGCTGGTCGCGGTGTTAGGTTCCCTTCTGCACCATCGGATTAGCGGTTTTTGTTGCCTACATTGCCGTCGGATGACAGTATGGAAGAGTGTGTGTTTCTGCACGGTGACTTGGAAAAAAGGCCATACCAGTTGGAACACTTTCGGGCCCCGTTGGAAGAAGTGGGACTCATCAAGACGATCACTGGTATTGGAGCCTTCCAGATGAATCACATCTGGCTGGTGAAGATGCGAAGCAAGGATGACAAAGATGCATTACTCAAAACAGGTGCACTCCGAGTCAAGGGTGGCTTCTGTGCTATCATTGACCCTATCCAACATGATGTAACCGTGAAAATACCATGGGTTGACTTTGCGGTCTCAAATGAGAGCATTCGACAAGCATTAGGTGAGTTTGGAAAAGTTCTGGTGGTTTCCAACGACAACTGGACGGTCGCGGGTTTTGAACACGCGATATCGACGACGAGGGTGGTGCGACTGAAACTGAAGGAATGCATGGTGCTAAAAGACTTGCCGCACCTTTTTAAGATTGGAGGGGGCACCGTCCTTCTTGTGGCCCCGGGTCAGGTACCGCTTTGCCTAAGGTGTCAGATGCAAGGACATATACGACGAGACTGCCAGACTCCCCGCTGTGGTGTATGCCGAGGATTTGGACATGAAATTCTAGATTGCGTCAGGAGTTATGCCAGAGTTACGAAGACCGTGCTGCCAACAAACGATGCCCGAGAAAATCTAATGGACGCCGAAGAGGCTTAGAAGTAGGCCCCTGGCAGCAACGCCGTGGGACCAGACGCCACGGTTCAGGCATCTGAAGAAGAGACAGCCAACGCGACAACGCAAGACGGCAAAGACTCAACGAAAGAATCCGAGGAGTTGGCCGCAACAGGTGGCCAGCAGGACATTCAAGAATCGATGGAGGAAGACAAGGGTACCCATGGCGAGATTGCTACGCCAGAAGCCAGCACAAAGTCTCCGGAAGCGACCACGGGACGCGGCAAGCGTTACCGAGTGGAGAGCACGGAACGCAACCTGAAACGCCCGGAGCGTCTGTGGCATCGCCTCACGGGCGTTAAGAGTAAAAAATATGCCCTCGAAACCCGGTCGGTGTCATCGTCGCCGGTTCGGGGACAGGATCGAGACGCGTAAGACCCCGATTTTCCCACTGCACGGTATACGATACACGTAAGCGCATTATCAGTTTTCATCTTTGTCATCAACATGGCTAGCATGACTGTGCCTTTACGCATTGCTACGCTAAATATACGTGGTCTAGGAACGCGTCGCAAACAGTACCAGTTGAAACGCTTGATGCAAGAAAAAGACCTTGACTTGCTCACGGTCCAGGAGACTAAAGTTAGT
Source organism: Rhipicephalus microplus (assembly GCF_043290135.1). NCBI lineage: Eukaryota > Metazoa > Arthropoda > Arachnida > Ixodida > Ixodidae > Rhipicephalus > Rhipicephalus microplus. The sequence goes on from NW_027464588.1 coordinate 4,151,577, forward strand.
ACTGAGGACGCGACTGATAGCTTGGTAGCAGAATTTTCATTGCGGTACAATGCGTGTGTGAGCTATGCAGTGGGAGCATCAGCCGGATGTATTATTTTTGTCAAGAACTCTCTTGGTATTGTAGTGGAAGAGGTCAAAAGTTGCCTACATGGGCGTTTTCTTTTGTGTGACTTTTGTTACGGGAACACTAAATTTAGAGTTATGTGTGTATACGCACCTACAAATTCGAGAGACAGATGTTTGTTTTTTCGGGAAATGCAAGCGTACTTTGAATGTCAGAAATGTTTGATTCTGTTGGGTGACTTTAATTGTGTTTTGACCCGAGAAGATTGCACGTATACTGCTAAATTAGGTGATGAAAGCGTTGGTTTGCTTAGAGACAGCCTTAATAAGTACTTTTTACATGACGTAGCTCTGTTTACGATGGGTGGCAGTCGCCAACACTTCACACATTTTCAAGGTTCGAGTCACGCACGACTAGATCGAGCATATGTTTGTTCTGAGATAGTACGTTTATGTCAGAACTATGACGTTTATGCTGTTTCCTTCAGTGATCATTGCTTAGTTTCGTTTGAGATAGGTAGAAAGTTCAAAAAGAAGGTTGTATGGGAAACATGGAAACATGCAAACTGAATACTAAGATAATTACGCACGAAGGGTTTGTAGATAAGACAAAGATGGAAATCGAGAATTTTTTCAAAAACGTAGAAAGGAGTGCCACGGAAAGATGGGAATTATTTAAGGAAAAGATAAAAATGAACGCAATAGAGTGCGGTTGCTACATGCAGTATCAAGCTCGAAAATAGGAACGTGAGCTACTGGCAGAGCTAAATAATTTGGTCAGTATTGAAGCAGAAAACCCGGCCTTATTCACACATCAACTGCAGGTTGTCAAAAACAAAATTGAATATCTTGAAGAAAATAAATATAAAGGCCCAATTATATGAGCAAGAGCTGAGAGATACCTCTTGGGTGAAGCCCCGACAAAGCGAGCCTTGTCAGATGAAAAGGCATATGCGCGAGCTCACGACATACTAGAGATAGGATGGATTGGTAAAATATTGAGAGAACACAAAGATATTATGAAAGCTTTTGAAAACAATTTTCAGGACTTGTTTGCTTATCGCGAACCAAAGGAGCCGGGTTTTGTAGATGAGTTCTTGATAGAAATTCTGACACTTAATGCTGAGGACACAAATTTATTGGAAATGTCTATTAGTATTGGGGAAATTGAGAAGGCTATCGATGATCTTGGCATGGGCAAATCAGCTGGTCCAGATGGCATTAATGCCGCCGTTTACAAGGCGTTCAAGGAGTATATGGCCGCCGAATTGCATGAGGTTTTTTCAGAGTCTTTAGATCGCGGAACTCTGCCTCCATCGTTTAATCGGGCACACACTGTGCTGATTCCTTAAGGGAAAGAGCAACATGTTTTACGCAAAGTGGCAGGATACAGGCCAATCTCGCTAACAAACATAGATTATAAGGTGTTTATGAAAGTTCTGGCTAGGAGGTTACAAGGAGTTATATACAAGTTGGTCGGGTCACATCAGACTTGCGGCATCAAGCGTAGAAGCATATTCACGAATATTCATGTTGCCAGGAGCATTTCGGAGTATTGTGACGCTGCGCTTCTAAAAGTAGCTATGGTAAAATTGACCTAGCCAAGGCTTTCGACATCGTTCCACACAATATACTCTTCATGCTTGCTGAGTACATTGGTCTTGGTGCGATCATATGTAAAGGTAGTAGATTGGCATAGAAAAGTTCAACCACAAATTTATTTGTAAATGGAGAACTCTCACAGTGCATACAAGAACTTTCCTCCGTGCGCCAGGGGTGTCCTTTAAGTCCTTTGCTATTCGCTCTATTTTTGGAACCATTGTGTCAGAAAGTGATTCACCATGCAGGGATTCATGGTTTCAGGTTGCAGTCATGTGAAGTGCGTGTTTTGGCATACGCCGACAATATTGCCTTTTTTGCTGTTGATAGAGAGAGTGTCACTTCGTTATTAAAGATCACTCAAAGGTTTTGTGACACGAGTGGAAGTTTAATGAACAAATAGAAAAGCATTGGTTTATGGCATGGTAATTGGGACCTTTCGCCCAGTTCCTTTGGAAAAATCAGTGGCTGACGACGCCTAGTCGTTACCTAGCGGTGCAATTGGACAGGTATCAAGAGAGTGAAGCATTTTGGCTTGGAAAGGCTGAAGAACTGCGCACGACCACCGAAGGATGGGGCGGTCGTTGCTTATCACTTTTCTCTCCGTCAGCTGTATGCAACGTGTTTCTGGCTGCTAAAATTATGTACCTTTTGCACGTACTTATTTGTACGCGTAAAAGCATTCACAAAGTCCACAGGATATTCACCACGTTCATCTGGAGCTCTACGTGGGAGAGAACATCTAGAACGAACTTGTTTCGGCGAGTTAGGCAAGGAGGGCTGTTTCTGTGCCATCTGTTACTTAACCAAGTGATATCACGTTTCCTGGTCATTAGAGACCAGAAAAACTCTTTTACGTTCTTTATTTCAAAGAACGCTGTTACACCACATGCCTGACTTCTTTGTATCTTGAGACAGACGAGAACGACACACCTTGTCACCGTTCTTGCGCGAAGTAGTGTTCTCAAATCATTTCTTAAGGGCGAGGTTTTCGATAGATTACCTAACTAATGTGAAAAGAAAGCGCCTTATGAAAGACCTAATGCAGAATGTTTTTTCTGTGCACTTGTACCGTTCAAAGTATGAAAAATCATATGGTCATGGCGTACTAAGCGAGTGAAAAACATGTGTTTACCACCCAATGTGAAAACCTTCTTTTTTAAAATTCATTCGAGAACCTTGCCAGGAAAAATGTGGCTTGAAGAGAGAGGGATGTATGTACCATGGGGAAGCAGCTGTCTCCTGTGTAACAAACCTGAGACCATTGAACATGTGTTTATTGATTGTAAGAACGCTATTTTCTTTTAGGACATTTTACAGAGGACTTTAAAAAAACATTTACCTTTTACTTCATATGAAATTCGTTTTTTGCCTTGTGATAGTTCTGTGCGAAATTTGGATATTATAGTTTTACTTCGTCTTCATTCGGTTTGGCGTAGTATGCTATCGTACAGACACTGTGATGTGAGAGTTCTATCCGTTAATAAGCGTTTCGTGGAAGCTGTTATAAAAGTGCGAGATGTGTATAAGACTACCGACTGTGTTGAAGATGTAATATCTTTGTTTGACGCGTTATCACGCATGAAACACGTGTGATAGTGATTGTCATATTAGCTTGACCTGTAGTCAAGAAGGCAATAAAGAAAAAAAAGTAAACACGTCAAGGTGTAGGCTGTTGCTGTGAGTGGTTGATTGTGCTCTTGTTGCGTACGTGTTAGCGTATATGTTAGTGTACTTGTTGCGTACTATATGTGTACTATGTGACCATGTGTGCATGTGTAGCTATATAGATTGCATCAGCACATATTAGGCTTCCGGTGTCCGTGAGTAATTCTGAATGGGCGGAGGCGTAAACAATCCGCAAAGGAGCCGTGATAGTGGGTATGACGACGTACGTCGTGGCAGGCAACATTTTTTTAGTTTCGTTTAGTCCCTCCAGATGACGCCAGCTACCACGTACTTCATTGCTATGACGCTCTCACACCTCCAGCTACTTATGTGACGTTGAACATCTATCTACCAAAGCTGCACTACAGATTCGGAATGGTTTCGCTGCGATCGAGTGTATGGTTTGGAGGCACATATCGTGACCTGTGGACCCGTATCGCATGGATAACGTCGCTACACTATGTTAATCTGCGAGAAATAAATACAGCAAGCCTAGCATGCACTCTTAAGGTGAGGGCTCTGCAGTATCCGTGTCTTTCGGAGTGAACGTGGCTTCGCTGACCGAACGAAGCGTACTTGCTCCGTCGTTCTCTTTCGCGATGTGTTCACCGCCACAGGTTCGTCTGATTGTTTTTATAATTATTTCGTTCAATATCAAGCTCAGCGGGACCGTTTTTTGTAACTTTCCGTGCCGTGTACTCCATATCAGTCGAAAATCGTTGCATTTGCTAAGCCTACTCGCTTCGCCGGGGGGCAGCCATGTTGATTTTCTTAAGGAGGAACGTGTTTCTCCGTGGATGAGAGAGCAACGTTTCTCTATTTAAAGACGAACATTGGAGACATCGCCGTTCCTCCCTAAATGGAGAGAACGCCACTCCATTTTTTAAGTGTAGCTCCACATACACCAAACTTGGTATCACTTGACGTGAGTAGACGACGAAGGTAAATGACGCGTCCACACACGATAGTCATTATATGTGTGCCATGTAAAGCATGAATACATGCTTCGCTCATAGCGTGCTCGCAGTCGTTTCACTAGCTCAACATATTGACCCGTGTCTATATGTGGACAAAAACGATGATGGGGCGGATTTACTGGACACTATGTAGTGGGCCTCTGGCTTCACTCGAGAATGAAGAAGAAAATCTTGCGGCTCAGCTGTTGAGGCCACAGCGACGGGAAGATGGTTGACGCATTGCAGGAGTTCATCAAAAGTTCAAAGAGGTTTAAGTGTTGAAATAATTGTTTGGTAGATTTTGAAATTTCCAAAGTCATACAAATGAAATACGACGCTTTATTGCATTACACTACAGATTTTTTACAATTCAACCATCAAATTCGCCTGGTCGCATTATTTTTTATGACCCGTAGATGGATTGATTGTAATCTGTTATTAAACAAGAAATTCATGAAAACTATCTGGTTCTTGGCCAATCTCCCAGCGTGGGTATCGGCCACATCGTCAAGGATCTTGACTTGACTTGACTTCAGAACACGCTGCTTTCGCTGTCTCAAGGCGTACCTGTGCTTTGTTCGCGTCGTACAGCGACACTGGTGGAGGTGCTGGCCTGCGACCCCGCCTGATGCTCCACACTGCCATTGGAAGCCGTTCATTCAGCCCGTACGCACTTGTCGACAGTCCCGTACATCGCTTCAGTCGTCGCTTGCGAGGCCTCCCTCCTGAGTTAGCCCCATCGCAGAAACACTCTACAATGCACCGCTCACATCTACAAATGGCCACTGACAGTCCACAACAGTTACTACGAGACAGTAGTCTGCAAACCCCATCTCAGGTAACCCTTTTTTCACCGCTGGTGCCTGATCGCTTTGGTGGTGGAGCACATGAAGACGTCGAAGACTGGCTTGATCAATATGAATGCGTCACCAACAACAATCAGTGGTCTCTTGAACAAAGGCTTTCCCGCGCCTATTTTTATCTCGACGACAGCGCTCAAACTTGGTACGAGAACAGAGAAGGCAGTTTGTCAACATGGATTGACATCAAAAGAGGGATGATGACACAATTTCCGATGTCGACCGGCGCGAACGTGTGCAGCATTTACTCGAGCTACGGGTTCAGAAACCTTATGAAACGATCGCAATGATCGCTTAGGGCATGGCCCGTCTCTTCCGTAAAGCTGACCCGCACATGACCGACGACAAAAAGTTGCGCTACCTCATGCATGGCGTTGAAGAGCAATTGTTCGCCGGACTTTTGCGGAACCCGCCAAGCACCTTACGTAACAGACTTCATCAAAGAAGCTACGGCTATCAAACGGGCGCTTCACCTACGATGCCGACAATACGATCGCTTGTCCAGCAGCGCCCACATTCAAGTCGCTGCTACGACATTTGACAATCAAACCTCGTTGCGCGATTTAATAAGATAGATTGTTCGGAAAGAGCTGCTGAAGCTGCGGAATCTGGTCAAGGAATCACCCACGGCGTCTGTCGCTGAAGTCGTTCGCAAAGAAATACGCCAAGCGTTTTCAACAGCTGATCCTACTCATGATCAGCGACCTATGAGCTACGCAGCCGCGCTTCGCCGCCCGCCGCCCGTTGCGCCGTCGTACCGCCAGCCATGGGCAGCCGTTCCTGGATCGGCACTGCAAGAACAGACACCACGGCGCCCTGTCGTCGTGTCGCCGTATGAAATGTCGGCGCACCAAGAGCCGTCTCCCAACAAAACACAGCATTTGCCGCATCACGAGCTCTTGCGGCGTCCACAGCTTCGTAAAACAGACGCCTAGCGCACTGTAGATAGACGTCCGCTTTGGTTTACCTGCGGAGGTGTAGGCCACGTTTCCCGTCATTGCAGGCACCGCTTAGATACGTTTTGACCTCTTCGGCAACGGTCTGATGGTCGACGCACCAAGGATGGCTACGCATCACGCCGGGACGCTCATTCTCAAGGACCCCTCTTCTTTCAGTCCCATTTTGACGACCGCCGTGACAACAATGACGACAGTGTGCCTGATTATCAGCCAGGTTTGGAACGTTAACCACGCTCTCCGTCTCCGGCATAGTCGCCTTCGTCGCGCCACCGAACTACAAGCGACGTAAGTGGAAAGAGGTCACCAAGTCCATGCCGGGGAAACTGAAGGCGGTGACCTCCGGGGATGAGGTTGCAGGCCGTCAAGGCGACGAAAAAAAAGCCCCCGTTGCTTGTACCACAGGACGCTGTAAAGCCGAGAAGTTGTAACACTGACGAAACTGTGACCACAGATCTTACCGTTTCAGTAGACGGACAGCAAGTAACAGCCTTAGTTGACACCACCGCCGACTTTTCTATTATAATTGAAAACCTTGCCGTACGCCTCAAAAAAGTGAAGACTACGTGGACGAGACCTCACCTGAGGACAGCAGGCGGCCAGCTGTTGATGCCTGTCGGAAGGTGTACAGCAAGACTCGACATCGGTGGCTCGTGTTTCGTGGCGACGTTCGTCATCCTCAGCTCATGTTGCAAGGACCTGATCATAGGAATGGACTTCTTAAGAAAATATGGTGCCGTCATCAACATCCCGGACCGTTCAATTACGTTGCGCAACAGCCCTGGTTTAGTTGACTGTTCAGATGCAATACGTAACACATTACGTATAATTGATGATGATGGGTTCGTCCCGCCCCGGCGATGCACCCTTGATTCGGCAAAAGGCCACGAAGCGTTTGATGGCGAAGGCATTGCTGACCAAGTCGGCTCGCTGCTATTTAGCCATGGCATTTCGGTCACACGAGGTATTGTCCGTCTCACTGGTGGATGCACGAATTGACTTCTGACGAACTTAAGTGCTGAGCACCGCCACCTTCCGAAGGGCACACCTATCGCTTCGTACGACAATATTATAGAAATGCGAGACAGTTTATGTTTGTCGGTATTGGACTAAGCTTCTAATCAAGAACCGGAACCCATTCTCGATGCTGGCACTACTCTGTCAAAGGACGAGTGACAGAGACTCCTTCGGCTGCTGGCCGAATTCCGCGACTGCTTTTCAACGACATCACGAGCAGGTCGAACACCTTTGACAATGCACCGATTAATCAACGAGGACACGGTGAAACTTATCTACCAGAACCCTTATCGTGTAGCTTCAAAGGAACGCGAAGCCATACAACAAGAAGTCGCGAAAATGATTGAAGATGACGTCATTCAACCGTCACAGAGCCACTGGGCATCGCCTGTAGTGCTAGTAAAGAAAAAGGACGGCACCCTGCGTTTTTGCGTGTACTACAGGAAGCTGAATTGGGTGACCAAGAAAGATGTGTACCCGCTCCCACGCATTGATGACTCCCCTGACAGACTTCGGCAGGCTCGCTACTTTTCTTCCATGAACTTGAGCAGTGGATACTGGCAGATCGAAGTAGACCCAAGAGACAGAGAGAAAACTACTTTTGTGATGACAGATGGTTTATACGAATTTAGTCTTGCCTTTCGGTTTGTGCTCTTCGTCCATGACTTTTTGAAGGCTTATGAACACGGTACTTTTGAGATTGAAGTGGAAGACGTGCCTAGTCTATCTGGACGATGTTATAGTGTTATCGACCACTTTTTATGAGCATCTCAAAAGGCTGGAAGTTGTTTTACGTGCCATACGGTTCGCGAGCCTAAAATTAAAATCAGAAAAGTGTCGTTTCTGTTTTCACAAACTTCAGTTTCTCGGTCACGTCGTCAGCAACGCAGGCGTCTGGCTCAATCCAGGAAAAATTGCCGCCGTCGCACAATTCCCAGTACCCTCCAATAAGAAGGCTGTCAGACGCTTCCTGGGCCTTTGTGCTTATTATCGCAGGTTTATCGCTGACTTCGCCCGCATCGCATCGCCACTAACTCGCCTCACAAGAGACAATGTTGTCTTTGAGTGGAAAGAAGAACAGGAGGCTGCTTTTAATGACCTGCGTCAACGTCTTCAAACGCCCCCGGTACTTTCCCACTTCGACGAAGAAGCCCCGACGATGCTTCACACAGGCGCTAGCAATGTGGGTCTTGGGGCTGTGCTTGTGCAACGGCAAGAGGACGCAGAAAGAGTGATGGCCTATGCAAGCCGAACGCTAACACGCGCAGAAGCTAACTATCCAACAACAGAGAAAGAATGCCTCGCCGTAGTATGGGAAGTGATGAAATTTCGCCCGTACTTGTATGACCGGCACTTCACTGTTATTAGTGACCATCACTACCTTTGCTGGTTAACTAATCTAAAAGATCCCACCAGCTGATTAGCGCGTTGGAGCCTAAAACTGCAAGAGTTTGACATGAAAGTCGTGCACAAGTCAGGCAAGTGACATATGGACGCTGACTGTCCTGTTCACCCATTAAGTCAGCAACCTTACCTGAGGAGGAGGAAACGGCATTTTTTGGTGTCCTCAACACGACCGCCATTGTGCAGCAACAACGTGACGACACTGAGTTGCTTGGAATAATTAACTACTCGGAAGGCGGACCTCAGAACGTGCCAAGAGTTTTCGCAAGAGTGTTGTCATCGTTTTGTTTACGGGGTGGAGTACTCTACAAAAGAAACTTTTCGTCGAACGGATTCACCTATCTACTCGTCATACCAGCAGCCCTTCGTACCGAAGTACTTAAAGCATGACACAACGAGGTGACCTCTGGCCATTTGGGTTACATGAGAACGTTGGCCAGAGTACAGCGAAGGTATTACTGGCCGAGACTAACCACAGCCGTGAAGCACCACGTTCGTACCTGTCTCGACTGCCAGTGACGCAAGTCACCACCGACTGAACCAGCTGGCGTCCTGCAAACCATGCAAGTCCCAACAGCTCTATTCTACCAGATAGGCATAGATATTTTGGGCCTACTACCTACTTTACTGCAGGGAACCACTGGGTTATCGTCGCGACGGATTATCTCACCCGTTATGCCGAGACAAAGGCTATCCAGTTAGGTACAGCAGCTGAGGTGGCAAGATTTTTCATCGAAAATATTGTACTGAGGCATGGTGCACCAACCCTCGTGATCACAGACAGAGGAACCGCATTTAGGGCAGCTATTTTGGATCACGTCCTGATGCTGAGTGGAACAATGCATTGTAAGACCACTGCCTACCAACCACAAACAAACGGGCTGATGGAGCGTCTGAACAAAAGCACTGAAGACATTCTTTCGATATACGTAGTCGTTGAACACAAAAATTGGGATGAACTGTTGCCACACATAACGTTTGCGTACAACACGGTCAAGCAAGAAATGATCTGCATGATCCCGTTCAGCCTCGTTCATGGACGAGAAAAACGAACTATGTTAGATGCGATGCTACCACACGAAAGTGACGACACCGACCCAGACGCCAACACGTTTACGGAACGCGCGGAAGAAGCTAGACAGATGGCACGTTTAATGATCCGCCAGCAGCAAGAGTACGATGCAGGCCGCTACAATGCTCACCGCAGAGCAGCTGTCTATCAAACTGGTGACAAGGTATGGGTTTGGACACCCGTACGGAAACAAGGACTTTCAGGAAAGCTCTTAAGAAGATATTTGCGCCATACCGAGTGCTTTGACAAGTGAGTGACGTCACTTACGAAGTCGTTCCCGACAACTCGTGTAGTACCAAGCGTCGCCAGCACCACCCTGAACTCGTTCACGTAGTGCGCATGAAGTCTTACGTCAGCGAGTTATTGCGTGACACTTTTCTTAAAGAAACTGCATTATTGACTTCGCATCGGGTTGATGTTCTTTGATATGGAGGCAAACGACCCGTGTCTATATGTGGACATAAACGATGATAGGGGGGTTTAGCGGACACCAGGTAGTGGGCCTCTGGCTGGACTCGAGAACGAAGAAGAAAATCTTGTGGCTCAGCTGTTGAGAAAACGCTGTTTTCGTTGTCTCAAGGCGTACCTGTGCTTTGTTCGCGTTGTACCGCGACAACATAACAAAGTTGGTATTACGTGACGTGAATAGACGATGAAGGCAAATGGCACATTGAAACATGAGAATTATTGCATGTGTGTCCTGTAAAACTTGAACACACGCTACACTTTTAGCACGCTCGAGGCCGTTTCGCTAGCTTCACATATGACAAATTTGGTATCAAGTGACGCGAATAGATCACGAAGATAAATGGCTTGGCGCAATACAATAATCATAACACGAAAGTCATGTACGGCATAATTTACCTCCGCCTTGTAACGTCGTGCTGATTTTAATGTGACATATCAACCTTCCTCATTCGTAGTTCGCATATGATCGATTCCCACTGTACATGGGATCTGACAATTTTTAAAGACAAAGCATTTCTTGGTGAACTTCGGCGACTTTGTACTTATCTATCTATCTATCTATCTATCTATCTATCTACCTATCTACCTATCTATCTATCTATCTATGTATCTATCTATCTATCTATCTGTCTGTCTGTCTATCTGTCTGTCTGTCTGTCTGTCTGTCTGTCTGTCTGTCTAGCCACCTACGACTTTTCAGCTCTTCTGGTCATTTCAATATTTGTATTGATACCAAACTTCGTACGGCATAACATGACTGTACGAAGAACACATTTTACAAGCCATAACATGAAAATCAAGACACAGATGTCCTGAATTTCATGATTTACATTTCACGGTCCTGCAGCTCTTGCGATGGTTTTGTTCACATGGCATGTTGAAAAACAGGTATGGTATGATATGATTGCTTGGCGAACACAAGCGACATATCCTTGCATAAAAATCATGACATCCGTGTTATGTAACAACATGAACGCGATCGCGGGCGTTCGCTAGCGTCACATATACCACATTTGGTATTACGGTACATGGGGGGTTGATGGAGGTATGTGACTGGTGCAAACGTGATAGTCATGAGATGCGTGTCATCTAACCACATGACTACTTGCGACGCTCATGATGCGCACGTGGATGTTTCGATAGCTTCACATGCACCAAACTCGGAATTACGCGAGGGAAATGATCAACTTAGGTGAATGACAAATACAAAACGATAATCAGGGCATGCATGTTATGCAACAACATGACTAAATTCCACACTCATGATGCGTTCGCGGCCGTTTCGCTAGCTTTACATATGCCAAATTTGGTATTACGAGACGTCAATGGATGACGAAAGTATGCGACTGGTGAATGATGATAATTATGATATGCGTGTCATTTGATAACATGACACTATGGCAAATTCAAGGCACCAATACATTTCGACCTGAGGCGGTGCGCGTGCTCACCGGCGTTCATTTTTGCTCGGGTCTCGCCGGCGTTGCCACGCCATGCACCGTTCCTGCCATATATCCGCGGGAGGCACCACGCGGCGTTGATTTGATGCATGCGCGTTTCAGTGCGTCCGGCGCCCCTCCGTAACGAAAAGAGGGAGACGCAGTGTTGTCTGGGTAACGCATCGGCGCGAAATACAGCTTCTCCCATTTCGTGTCGGCTGCCGTCGGGCCGCGCCAACGGACGCTCGTTGCGCCGGTTGTGCATGGCGTCAGACTATTCACCTTTTCATAAACGCCTCCCTTGGTGCCACCATAGCCCTACTTGGGCTGTGCAAATTGGCGCGTCCCTTCTAAAGTGCACTGGCAACGCTGCGCCCTTAGCCTTTTTACTCCCGCGCACAGCCCATCATGGCGGTGTTTTTTTCCTTCTTGAGAAAAGGTGTATAAAAGGCTCACGATTTGCTTACTTAGCGTCGCTGTGCCTAGCGTGCCGCGCGTCAACGCTACATTGGAGTATATTGGGCCCTTCATGATATGCACGCGGCCGTTTTGCTAGTTCCACTTATCCCGAATGTGGTGTTACGTGACCTCAATAAATCACGAAAATATACAACTCATGCAAACATGATAATGCTGACACGCGTGTCATGTAAAAACACGACAACGTACCACGCTCATAGCGTTCTCGCGGTAGTTTGGCTAGCTCCACGTATACTAACTTTGGTATCACGTGATCTGAATAGATGACGAAGGTAAACGACAAATCCAAACATAATAAACATGACACGGAAGTGTTGTACGGCTTCATTTACCTTCACCCAGTAAAGTTGTGCTGATTTTAAAAAGACATATAAAAGTTTATCTTTTGTGCTTCACATATTCATTCCCACTGTACGCGAGGTCTTTCAATTTTTGGACTTCGAAAAAAAAACATTCATGTTGTGTTTAGACTCAATTTCCAAGTGGATGGAAGTGTTTTCGATGTACCTAACTACAGCAGCGAATACTATTGAGCACTTGCGGAGCTTGTTTGCTACTTACGGATTCCTTACGGAAGTTAATAAACCAGCTTTGCCTGGAATGATTGTGTATAGACAATTGTGTATAGGCATATGACATGGCACGAATGAATACATGTGGAGGGTCTAATCGGCTTTCCTGTTGGCTGCAGAGCCCTATATCTTCCACAATGTGGAAAGGAACTTTTGAAACAGAGTATATATATATATATATATATATATATATATATATATATATATATATATATATATATATATATATATATATATATATATTGTAGCGAAGCCTCCGAACTATGAAATGGGTCGAACTCTTGAGTACCTTCTAGTGGGGCTACCCAACAAGGACGGCGCTCGCGCTGAGAGCCCGTGCTTGGCCGTTACTGTCGCCATTGTGCTTGCTCGCTGTGGGCCGGCTAATAAACGCCTTAACATTTTGGTGGAGGTGCTGTGCCCTTCAAACATCTTCGGTTCACATTCGATGCCCTTGGAGCTTAGATCCTGTACCATGCCTTCAAACATGCAACAAGACGCCGCCCAGTAAACGCTTCCTCCTGCGCCGACGCCATGTTCCGGTGTCCCCCGCATCCGCGACCCACCTGTCTTCACCGGCGCGATGGCACCGACGTCGAGGACTGGCTCGCCATGTACGAACGCGTCAGCGTCCCCAATCATTGGGACGATGCAGGTAAACTCGGCAACCTGATTTTCTACCTCGCGGGTGTGGCCAGCATGTGGTATAACAACCACGCGTCTGATTTCGCAACCTGGTCCGATTTTAAGACCGCTATCACCATCGCTTTTGGCCGCCCTGCCGTTCGTAAGCTGCAAGCCGAGCAGCGCTTACGCGAACGCGCCCAGCAGGCCGGTGAATCATTCACCAGTTACACTGAAGACGTCCTGGACCTATGCAAGAAATCACACGACAGCATGTCCGAATCAGACAAGATCCGCAACGTCATGAAGGGCATTTCCGATGATGCCTGCACGATGCTGCTTGCCAAAAACCCAGGCACAGTAGCTGAGGTCATCACGCTGTGCCAGAGCTACGAGGAGCTCCACCGGCAGCGTTCGATGACCCGTCGCTCCACACCACGAGATGCAGGGCTTGCAGGCTTGGAGGCGAGCTGTGACCAGGTGGCACTGCTGGCAGACCTCAAGTCCTTCATACGTGAGGAAATCGCACGGCAGTTCTCTCTCCTGCCCTTTGCCCACCCACCGGCTGCTCAACAATCGGCCACTACCGTTTGCCCCCCCATCCGCCGAGCGATTGAGCAGGAAATAGCGGAGGTCATGCCTGCGTACCATCCACAACAGCTTCCGGGTCCTGTACCCCGAAGTTACGCCCAAGTGGTCGCCAGGCCGCCTCCAGTCGTTCAAGCGCCCGCCCCACTGACTTACGCCGAAGATGCCGCACGGCCTCCATCCTTTGCAGCGGGTATGCCGGCTACGTAAGTTGACGTGACCTCTCAGACTCAGCTCCAGCACACCCTGCAGCCTTTCCAGCCACCGTTCCGTCCATCGGCTTTTGCGTCATGGACAAGACCTAGCCCAGCGAACCGATGGCGCACATCTGACAACCGGCCCATTTGCTTTGCCTGCGGTTACGCCGGCCACGTAGCACGTTATTGCACTCGCGTACAGACGCCCCATATCTCGTCGCCTGTTGCTGGCCAGATCAGGCATACCTCTCACGAGGAAACGCCGTCTATGCCACCGCCAACTCGCCTAGCTTCATCTTCTCGTAGGTCACCGTCTCCACGACGTCGTTCCCCGTCCCCCATGCGGCCAAGTTAGCTGCTCACGAGCGGGAAATCTAGTCGTCGCAGTCCCCGAGGCAAGGACTGCGATGCTATCGCATTGTGAAAGCCCTCAGAGCCGCCCATCTAATGTCATTGACGTGCTTGTGGACGCTGTTCACGCATCTGCTCTTATTGACACAGGAGCTGCAGTACCCGTTATGTACGAAAAATTTTGCCGCTTGCTTCGTAAAGTGACGACGCCAATTTCTGGATTGTCCCTTCGTACCGCCGGTTTGCATCGTATCCATCCTACAGCAGGGTGCACAGCTCGCGTTGTCGTTCAGGACGTTCTGTATGTCGCCCAATTCATCATCATTCCCGCATGCTCTCATGACGTCATCCTGGGGTTGGATTCTCTCTCCCGCAACGACGCCGTCATCCATTGTGCCGCCGCCGAAATTGAACTCTCCCCCTTCTCGCATTTGACGCCGGAAGACAGTTCTTCGAAAGTGAGCAAGATTCTCGTGAAGGACGATACCATAGTGCCTCCAAGCTCCACGATGGGTGTATCTGTGTACTGCGCTGGACTCTCCGACACAATTGCACTCGTTTCGCCATCCGACCGTGCTTGCCGAAGGAAAGGGTTGCTAGTACCTTTCACGACCGTGCAAATCACCCAGGGCAACGCCTCTATTTTCGTGACCAACCCATCCCCGTACACTGTTACCTTGGTTCGAGGGGAATGTCTCGGCAGAGTGGAACCAGTGGATAACGCACAAGTCCTGGACGTACCTGATGACTCGCGTTGTCCCAATTTGCGTACCATCAGTGCTGTTTCCACTTCTGATTCATCATCTCCTGATGTATTTGGCCCTTACATTGATGACAACCTCACATCGGTACAGCGTTCCCAGCTTCTGAACCTGTTGCAAGAATATCGTTCTTCTTTCGATGTCGGGCGAAGTTCTCTCGGTCGTGCGTCCGCTGTTACGCATCGTATCGACACTGGTGCCCATCCACCATTACGGCAACGTCCCTACCGCGTGTCGCCTGCTGAACGTCGGGAAATTAACGAGCAGGTTGATGATATGCTCAGGCGCGACGTTATTCGGCCCTCGGACAGTCCATGGGCGTCTCCTGTTGTTCTTGTTGCGAAAAAAGATGGTTCTGCGCGGTTCTGTGTGGACTACAGACGGCTCAATAAGATCACTCGCAAGGATGTTTACCCACTGCCGCGCATCGATGACGCAATTGACAGCCTTCACGGAGCCGAATTTTTTTCTTCTCTCGATCTGCGCTCGGGGTACTGGCAAGTACCCATGGCTGATGACGCTCGACCGAAAACTGCGTTCATCACACCCGATGGCTTGTACGAATTCAACGTCATGTCGTTTGGTCTATGTAATGCACCTGCGACCTTTGAGCGCATGATGGACACCGTTCTGCGCAACTTGAAATGGCACACGTGCTTGTGTTACCTCGATGACGTTGTTGTGTTCGCTCCAAATTTCTCTACGCACCTCCAACGTCTGAAAGAAGTTTTTGCACGTGTCAGTAATGCCGGCTTGCAACTAAATCTGAAGAAGTGCCGCTTTGCAGCACGGCAACTCACCATCCTTGGGTACGTCGTGTCCAAGGATGGCATTCTTCCTGACCCAGCCAAGTTTCGGGCCGTGGCCGAATTCCCCAAACCTGCGTCCGTCAAAGAACTGCGTAGTTTTGTGGGCCTGTGCTCGTACTTCCGACGCTTCATACGAAACTTTGCCACGATCATATCACCGCTGACGAAGCTCCTTGGAAGTAACGGGTCCCTCAATTCGTGGTCGTCTGAGTGCGACGACGCGTTCGCGAAACTCCGCCATGTGTTGACGTCTCCTCCCATTCTACGCCACTACGACCCTACGGCCCCGACGCAGGTGCACACAGACGCAAGCGGTGTAGGCCTCGGCGCTATCCTGGCGCAGCGCAAACCCGGATTCCCTGAATATGTCGTAGCATATGCAAGCCGTACGCTCACGAGAGCTGAGACAAACTACACCGTCACGGAGAAAGAGTGCCTGGCGATCGTCTGGGCTCTTACAAAGTTTCGACCGTATTTGTATGGTCGCCCATTCGATGTCGTCACCGACCATCATGCACTATGCTGGCTTTCATCATTGAAGGATCCCTCAGGCTGTCTCGCCCGTTGGGCTCTTCGTTTACAAGACTACGACATCCGCGTGCTGCACCGCAACGGACGCCAGCATGCTGACGCCGACGCCCTCTCGCGCTCCCCTCTGCCTGAAGGTGATGTGCTCTGCTCAGTATCCTCGGCTGCTGTTTCTGCCATTGACGTTGACATAATTGCTACCGAACAGCGAAAGGATAATTGGATCGGCCCGCTGATCGACTTGCTCTCTGATTCATCCGCAACGCCATCCACGCGTGCATTGCGTCGTCAAGCTCGCCATTTCGCCATTCGTGACGGCCTTCTACATCGACGCAATTACGACGCCGACGGCCGGCAGTGGTTACTCGTGATACCCCGCAGTCTGTGGTCAGAGATATGTGAATCCTTCCAAACTGATCCGCAATGCGCGCACTCTGGGGTATTCAAAACCTACCATCGCATTCGACAACGCTACTTCTGGCGCGGGATGTACCGCTATGTGCAGCAGTTCGTTCGCTCTTGCCTCACTTGCCAACGCCGTAAACCATCACCTCACATGTCGCACGCCAGTCTACAACCGTTACCTTGCCCTGACCGTCCCTTTGGGCGCGTAGGTATCAATTTGTATGGACCACTTCCTCTGACGTCGGCTGGTAACCGCTGGGTCATCGTTGCTGTTGACCATTTAACGCGATACGCCGAAACCGCCGCTCTCCCTGCGGCTGCTGCGCGCGATGTTGCGTCCTTCCTGCTGCATCGATTTATACTGCGCCACGGACCACCCCAAGAGCTTCTCAGCGATCGAGGCCGTGTCTTCTTGTCGGAAGTCGTCGAAGCCATTCTGACGGAGTGCCATTCTGTCCACCGCAAAACTACTGCTTACCACCCACAGACGAATGGCCTCACCGAACGCTTTAACCGCATCCTCGGCGACATGCTTTCTATGTACGTCGCTGCCAACCACACTAATTGGGATAATATACTGCCCTTCGTCATCTACGCCTACAACACCGCCCCTCAGAGCACGACTGGTTTTTCACCTTTCTACTTGCTGTACGGAAGGCACCCGTCGCACACCATGGACACGATACTCCCGTACACGCTGGATCCATCTGAGTGTACACCTATTTCTGAGACAGCCAGGCTTGCTGAAGAGTGTCACGAACTTGCCAAGACTTTTACGACGCAAGAGCAAGAGCGGCAGAAGAGTATCCGTGATGGCTCCACCACTTCTGAGCCCACGTTCCTTCCTGGTGCGCTTGTATGGCTCTCGATCCCGACCTCTGCCGCTGGCCTCTCTTCCAAACTACGTCCCAAGTACGAAGGCCCCTACCGTGTCATCGAGCGCACCTCACCCGTCAACTATCTGATCGAACCCGTTGAACGATCTTCGGACATGCGCCACCGTGGGCGAGACATCGTCAACGTGGAGCGCCTGAAGGCTTATTATGACCCGCTCACAATAACAAGCTGTTAGGTCGCCAGGCGGCTCCCTCTTCGACCCCGGGGTAATTCTAGCGAAGCCTCCGAACTATGAAATGGGTCGAACTCTTGAGTACCTTCTAGTGGGGCTACCCAACAAGGACGCCGCTCGCGCTGAGAGCCCGTACTTGGCCATTACTGTCGCCATTGTGCTTGCTCGCTGTGGGCCGGCTAATAAACGCCTTAACAATATATATATATATATGTATATATATATATATATATATATCTGTGACTGGTCTGAATCTTAGAATGGTTGATCAATGCGAATTCACCCTATGCGGGCAGGTTACGAAGACCTTTGTAGTCAGCCCGTTTCCTCAAAATATGCACTTGCAATACAAAGCACAATTGCTTGTGCTTTCACCTACCTTTCACAGGTAGGTGAAAGTACAAGCAGTGTTACAGAAAGCCGGCGTAAATCGTGATTCGACTGTGTTGTCGACGTCGCTCAGTATAGTCAGTCTTGCGGATTTCCCTGATAGTCATTAGACAGATTTAGTCGCACGCCTGCAGCAGCTGTAGAACGCAGCCTGCTAGCCAGTTGCAATGGCAGGCCACGTCCGTACGGCTGCCCAAGATGCGCAATCGAATCTTTCAATTGATAGCAACAGAGCATTACACTCATCAGTATCATTCAGGTTAAGTACTAGCGCTTGCGCAGAACAGGTCGCCATAGCCTCGCCACGACCGACCCCTCCCACACCAACCTTTTAGAGCTGAAAGTCCTTATGTCATGGGTCGTGCGTCGATGATATATGTAGTAGTAATGGAAGAAGAAGTAATGGTTAGTAGTAATAGTACCATCAGGTAGCCACCTCTCGTTATGTTATTGCGATGTCCGCAAGATGGTGGTGCTTCTATATGATGAATATATGATTAAAAGAAGCGAGATGGTGGAACTTGGAGTGTTGACTAGATGGACAGACGGACAGACGAATGTACGGGTAGCTGAACGCACCGACAGACAGACAGACAGACAGACAGACACAGACAGACAGACAGACAGACAGACAGACAAGCAGATGGACGGACGCGCTGGTGGACGGAGGGACAGACAGGCAGATGCATGGGTGCCCAGACGGATAGACAAACGGACAGACAGAAGCACGAACAGACGCACGAAGGGTCGCATAGACGCACGCACGGATGAATGAAAGCAAAATCCAGTGAACGGAGTAAAGCGTGGATGGACTCATGAATGCTTTGCCTCACTAATCATCATTGAGTCAGTGGATATACTGAGATTTTTTTAGACTCACGAGTCGCCATCAAACCTTTTGAATCGAGTAGCCTAGTGCAAGAGGCTGCCTTCATTCTGAAAAAAGAACCCTGGCACTCACTTCTCTTGGTGTTCCGCCCAGATAGCTGCAGAAGTTGATAAGACCGTACGTAACCCTAACGAGCTCCCCTGTGACCGTGCACCAAATCTCACGAACCACGCTGACAAGGAGGTATGATGGCAAGAAGATGAAAGTCATCTTAATGACCCACTCCTTACATTTAAAAAAAAGCAGTTCCCACTTTCGGGTTCGTAAAGGGTCTATCCCCTTTTTCACTCGCGGTTAGACAGGTCTCAGTCAGCCACACTTAAAATGCTCTAGACAGGCACATTTCTCTCGTGGGATTTCTTGGTCGTATGTCAACAGAGATTGACTCAAGGTGCCCTGGCTTCATTGAAACCTACTGTTTTTTAGCACACATGGTTTGGCAATGCTCCGTGTTACCGAGTGACCTCTATTCACTAAAATCAACCGGGAAGAGGCCCAGTGGACCTCATCGATGTGTGTGAAACTTCAGGCAATCCAGAGGGCCCAAGAAAGAGCGAAACAACACGCGGTGCCAGCCTCGGGTCGGATGAAGCCTGTGGTTTCAGGGAGTTCCCGATAAGGGTTCTAGCGAAAGCTCCTCAAGATCTAATAAAGCTCGTTGTCTGTTTCTCTGTACTGCTATTCATTTGTATTATGCGCCTCTAACTGCGGCCACGCTTTAGTATGAGGTAACAGTCATGATTAACCAATGGGGAATTACCTGGCACCGTCGCCAACGAGAGCTGTTGAACAGTGAGCGGAAGACATCTACTAGGTTCTCCTGCAGTCTCAAAAAATCACAGCGAGTTCACGGAGTGAATTATGATGACTGGGACGAAGTTTCGAAGTGTTTTGTTGGCAGATCGTGAACTCCTTTGTCCCTTTTGCCTTAGAGTGTAGCTAGCGAAACGGCAGTGAGCGCATCATCAGCACGGCATGTAGTCATATTCTCATAAGACATGAATTGAAGCACTTCACGGGCCTGGGTCACGTGTTTCCTTATCACGTCCCAAGAGATGTATAGGGAAAATGTGGTGCGGCGGTTTTCCGAAGGAGGTCAGGTGATCTAAACGCTCTTCCGGTTTGTAGTGTTCATTTTTGTTTCTTTATGGAAGATAACGGTGCCCTACGAGTGGTTTTTGTGAAGCTGATTGAAGCTGTACGGCCGTAGAAATTTAAATTTTTCGTCAACATGTGTTACGCGTGGCTGTGCTGATCGTTTTACGATAGACGGAGTGGTGTTTAACAATAATCCGGGAGTGTGATGCATGCCTCTTTGACACGACACAACAAACTTGTTTGCGCTGCTGCGCTGAAGCCCCGCTTGGTAGAGATTGAGCCGTCCGTGCGCCGCAGGCATGACGGGCGCCGAAATGTTCGGGCTTTTTGTTGCCACATGTTTTCGCTGATGCTGGCAATGTAAACGTGGATCGTTTTTCGATGAACGACGTGGTGTATGCGTTGATTGTGCCGCGATGGGCGAAGTGGTGTACAACGTAAATTCGGGAGATTCTGCATGCATCTTTGGTGTGATATTTATCATGAGATTGTGTGTTTGCCATGATGCAAGAAACCTTAGGACTCGAGTTTATTCGCGTATGAGTGCAAGCTTATTCAACTCTGGTGAACAAAAAAAAAGATGTGAGGCAATATGCGAATATTTGCTGATTTGTCACAACTCGGCTCGATGCCGTTGCAATCAACTTGATGCTATTTAAATATGAAAAAAATGTGTTTTAGGAATAGCGTCATTATAAACTTCTAAGCTGCTTCTGGTAAGTGTACAGAATTTTGCAAAAGGCAGGAAGCACTCATCTCCCAGCCTTTCTAGTGAACTAGTGTAATGTCGATGCTTTGACTTAAGCATGTTATAAAATACTTTACATGTCCACGTGCAATGCATCTGTGACAGTGCATGAGGCATGCATAACCATGTACTAACATCAATAGGTCGCTTATCAATACCGTAGTGTCGAAACCAAAAAGAAGAGAAGTACAATTAAGGGCATGTTTTCTTAGTTAGACCCAATAAATATGAGATCTAATGGACAATCAAGCCAAACGGACTGATGGTCTGTTAGATCTCATTATTAATATGTGTAACAAAGAAAACAAGCCCTTAAATGTACTTGCTTCCTTCATTCATAATGAGGGACTTGTTCTGATAGACCTGGTGCTTTCAGGTAGTATACGAGGAATTATTTGTGGGCTGCCAACTCATATTAGGTTCACAAACTACGCGACGTCAAACAGACACAAAAAATTGTTACACACTTACCGTCATGGCTACTGGTTACACTCCCACATTTCATTTACATACACAAAGAGATGGCAACCACGGTAGCGCAGTTGGTACAGTATCAGACGTGTTATTCGAAAGTTGCAAATTTAGTTCCTGCCCAAGGCCAGTAATATTTTTGACCATTTTTCTTTTTTGACATTTACATTACAAAATAAAACATGGAATATTGTGAAACGAAGGACATTTAACAAGCTTAGCAACTTGCGCAGAAAAAGAAGAAAGCCCGAGTGTCTGGGGAACAATTGGCAGACGTCGTTTCACGAAATGATGTGCCTGGAGAATGTACCCATATTTTGTAAAGTCCAGCAATGTCGATTGTGATACATGGTGTTGGGAACATGTTTACTGTACCGAAAATCTGATTATGCACCTTCCGTACAACCGCCCCCCCAAACCCCCAGGAATCACACAGATGAATGATGGCATACCCCGTGGACTCACAGTGCCGAAAGAATGACATATGTCGTGGCATTCGAGCACGGACTCTTCTAAATTAATGCAATGTGTAAGGTTCACTAATGACAATAATATAACAATGCAAAATTCTATGCCCACCCCGAAGAGAATTTTTTTTCTTTAAACACGTCCAACAGAAAAGTACATTGTTTATTCAGATGTAATTATTACTTGCCCAACAGGGCATATTTCTTGACTAGAAACCAATGACAGCACGTACAAATCGGCAGTCGCCTTTTCCTATCTTCTTCTTCCTACATCTTCGTCTTCATCTCTCACTTTCTATCGGTCCTGTCTTCTACTCTCTTCTGTTTACTTCCAAATTTCTTGGCGGCAAGCGTTAACCTTGTGCGGATGCCCAGTCTCCGCTATTCCAGATTAGGTTATAGCAGCGCTGTACAGCTTGCGTCGACAGAGCTTGCTTAGCATCTGCTGGTTGGGCTCAGTGGTGGGCGGCTGGCAACACTGCCGAATTTTATAGTTTATTTATGGCAAATATTTTCCCCCCTTCCTGATCGCTGCCTGAAAAGGTGGCGCACCGAAGACACACTCATTCTCAATACACCACAACCAACCTTCCCAAGTTACCGTGTTTTTCATAGAACGAAAAGAACACAGTAAATGCTTTTTCACCTTTTCTCGTGTCGAAAATTCTCTTCGAAGCAATAGGCCCAGGTTACAAAGTGACAAAGATAGGAAGCGGCGATTTTCTTCTGGAGGTTTGCGACAAAACTCAATGCGACAAACTATCCAGAATTGTAACATTTGGAGACAACCCTATTTCAATAGGCCCACACTTCGTGGAGTAATTTCCGATGATGATCTTATCAATCTGAGTGAGAGCGAACTGTTAGAAGGATGGCAAGACCAAAACGTTGTGAAAGTACAGCGAATAATAATAAAGCGTTACAACAAACAGACCCCTACAGAACACGTAATAATTGCCTTCAAAACCAGTGACCTACCAGCATCAATTGCAACCGGCTATTGTAAACTCCCCGTATGACCATACATTGCCAATCCCCGTCGATGTTTCAAGTGTCAACGTTTCGGGCAAAAATCGCCGCATTGCAGAGGGTGCCCCACTTGCGCAAAGTGTGCATCCATGAAACACATATCCGACAACTTCACCTCAGAAACAACTCATTGTTCGAACTGTGAAGGAGATCACGCCGCCTACTCGCGATCTTGCCCTCCCCAAGGAAAAAGAGAAACAAATAGTAGAACCTAAGGTCAAATTTAATCTGTCATTCCTCGAAGCACGTCAACGGTTCTCACTACACAACCAGTCTTTTTCCTCCTTCGCCAATGTGACGTGCCGGGCAGGCGCGCCACACGTTTCGGCACCCGCGAATGTCCCACAGAGTGTGGCCGTGGCAGTGCCACCAGTGCCCCCGGATGGAGCAGCCTGTACTGCTCCGTCATCTTACAAGCAGGGCCGAAAGACACCCGTGTCTGCTGGACCTCGGACAACTGCAAGATTAGTTAGGTCCGAAAGTTCTGTGAACCAGCCTTCCCAGCAGGCACCATCCACCACCTCACAAGAGGTGATGGATACAAGTCCCACTTCTCCGGCGCCTCAGACGCCGAAGGATAGGTGCAACTCCTTGGAGAGCGCCAAAAAGAAAAAAAATGGCAGCATATCCACGGAGTGAGTGCTGGATAGTGGGGCCAAGCATCCGTCCGTCCATTCCTTCTTGCTTCCGTCCATCCATGCGTGAGTCTGTGTGGCTGCCCGTGTGTCCATCTGCCCGTCCGTGCATGCGTCTGTTGGTGTGTCGCCAATTTCTTCTGCGCGCCCGCTCCTGCGTCCGTCCATGCGTCCATCTGTCCGTGCAGCCATGCATGCGTCCGTCCATGCATCTGTCTGTGTGTCTGTTCGTCCACCTATTCAACCACCAACTTTCAGCTATTTTTCTTCGTAATAGACTTCCTATTCAATTGCATACTCCTCTAAGTTTTAAATGCGAAGCATTTCTTGACGCATTTCGGCGACTTTGAGCGTATCTATCTATCTAGCCGCTTACGTTTGGGTGCTCTCGTGGTCACCCCCTTCACTTGGCGTGAACCAAAATTAGCTTGGGAGGGTAAGATGGTTTGACAAATGTGACGCGCTGGTAAAAACATAAATAATGCCACAATTCCATCGCGTACGTCGTCAAGCACTTCCTGCCAGACAGTGGCACATACTCTAGGGCGAGCACGTGCCGCTGGTAATCGGGTATGTGCCACAGGCGATTGACACTTGGTTATCTACCAAGGAATGACGAGAACACACATGGGCCAATTCAATGCGTGAGCGTTAAGCAATACCTGACATCGGTAGCGTCGACACAACGAAGGCATAGAATAAATGTCAGTGTAAGACAAACTTGACATACGCAGCGTCGGCTACCCGACAAACGCAAATAATAAATTTCAGGGTCCCAGCAGGAATCGAGCCCAAGCATTCTGCGTGGCAGTCAAGCATTCTACCACAGAGCTACGCCAGATCTCGGAACTACGTTTTAAAAACACGCTAATCGTCATGAGACGTCAATAGTGATTTCAGTGCTGCCTACCCAATTTTATAAACATTACATATGTACTC
Source organism: Rhipicephalus microplus (assembly GCF_043290135.1). Classification (NCBI taxonomy): domain Eukaryota; kingdom Metazoa; phylum Arthropoda; class Arachnida; order Ixodida; family Ixodidae; genus Rhipicephalus; species Rhipicephalus microplus. The sequence continues at coordinate 4,176,129 of NW_027464588.1, forward strand.
ATTTCATACAGCCATCACGTCGGGCTAACGCCAATTATGGTGAGGTGCCATGGGATGAAATCGATTCAAGTACAAGTGCAAAGGGCCAGCATCTTGGTGAGCATCAGCGCTTCATATCAGCTTCTGGTGTTGCTAATACGAATGTTCCAGTTGACGTTCTTGTGCAAGTGAAACAACTGCTTATATATACATTCGCTACTCTTAAACATATGTTTCTGCGTGCAACATTTGTAGATATGTTTAGCGTCATTTCATGACGTGTCGCTCAATAAAAAAGGAAATAAATCAATGTGATACGGTCACTTTGTCTCCGCTTGCTTCGCGTAACGTAGATTCCAGGTACGTGGGATCAGCCGAACTTTTTCATCAGACTAGGTTATTACACCACTAAGTAGATTGATAGTATAACATTGTTTAATAAAGACTCAATACTTCATTAAAATGTGTTGCGTAACGTATAACAGCTTCTTGATGCAGGCCAAAAGATCATTGAAGTTGCTTCAGTAAGCTATTACTTTTTGTTATTACACAATAAGCACCTGTTTTCGAAGTAGGTAATAAGTAATACACAGGCTTTAATAATTTTTCAAAAAAATGTTGACAGTTCTAGAACAAATTGAAGCATGATGATTAATAGGTCAAGTAAGCTATTCATTAAATAAACTACGATACACTTGACATTACTTCGCACTAAGCAGTGTCTTAAGAGAAATGTGTATGTGACGGGGGGGGAATTGAAATATGCATTACTCATGTCATGAATTTTAAAAGGCATTTGTATCTTACACAGATACCATGCTGCTGTATAATTGTCATGACGTGATGAACAATCAGTATGCATTAGGATGCTCCAAGATTTTATGTAAATATAAACATGTAATGAATAGGAAATATTATTAAAGGAGAGACAAGTCAACATGACCGCTACAATAACAGAGCGGAGCTAGTTGGTTTGTCTTCCTGTTAAGAGAGAGGGCATACAAATATGAACCACAGAAAGAAATAACAGTGCGCGAATGCCCACTAACAACTGAAAAGGTGCACAGCAGCCGAAAAGAAAGCAGACATTCAAATTTGCCTGCGCATAACTCATGTGTCCGTACTTTCATGTTGCATATTTTAACTTTGTGCTAGTAATAACTATAAACCAGTGGTAAAATTTTAACTTACGCGTTTTCATATCACTTCATGCCCTAATAATATTTCTATTGCTTCAGTGCTAAAACGGTGCTCAAGTCTTTTTTCCTAAGAATTATGGAATATGAAAGCATTTATTGTCTTTTTTTTTCTAAGAACTATAGAGTATGCAAGCATTTCTTATGCAACGTTTGCAGAAAAACTGCAAGTAATTCATGACTTCCTACCTTTCTTGGGAGCTCTTACCAGGTAAAATGTTAAGCGTTAAGCTAAGTGATTTAATAAAGGAACAAAGGTTTCATGTCTCGTTTATATTGCTAAACTCACATGCATACATAGATTCACTGAAGAAATTGTGTTTCTACGATGTCCTATGTCTCAATAGATATTGTCAATAGTTGTCCTATGTCTCCAAAGACAAAACTTACTTTTCAGTGACTCTAAGGTCACCTAGCTTATTTTCACGGGCAGATACATTTACTTTGTCCTTTTGTAAACCCCGTACTCTTATTACAAAAGTGTCTCTGCTGTGGTTGCCAATTAACTCAGATATTTTATGGGTAGGACCAGTTCACCAGATAGTATCTTTGTTGTGAATAATGGTGGGTGTTGGGCAAAGCGATAAAAATGAGTCCCGAAACAAACTAGATTTAGAACAAGTTTATTTGGTGTAAGTAGATGAAAATGCATTTATTTCAATAGAATAAAAACTGTAAAGTGTGAGGCTCCCATTTTTTTGCAAAAGGAAAAGAAGCATCATAAGACACTCGGGGAGGGGGGAGGAAGGAGCTTCGCGTAACGTCACAGTATGTTCTCCAATATATAAATAAAATTTCCAGTGCCTTGTCCTGGATCTCTTCTGAAAATGAAAATAGGGGCAAGACAAAGGCAATTAAAAGGAAACTGCAGACTGCAGGGTTTTTCTAACCTTTCACCTGCACCAAACACTCTAAAAATATTCCTCTCTCAGCATCTTTAAACCAAAACCCAATTCTCTTTTTCATGTTACTGCTGGCAGTAATTTCCACACCTATCGAGCCAAAGGGAACATGTTTCCTTCTGAACTACTTATTTTAACATGTAAACCCCTCCACACAAAGTGGCACGCTTCATAACTTGCAGTTTCAAAAACATCGCGAGGCAAGGCTTGCAGCAGGCGTTATACTAGTGTTCGTAATCGATACCAGATTATTCATCACTTTATGAATCTTTAAATGCAGGCTGTAAAATTAAACCTTATTTTTAAAATTACGTGTTCAATTTGACTATGCAATATCTTCATAGATAACTACTGCACTACAGTGGCACATGGAATAGGACCTTTCAGGTTGGTACAACAGAGCATCAGGTTTGAACCAACTGTGTAATGAGCTTAGAGATAGCAGGCAGTGAGCTATGGTAACATCAACAATACATAAGCACTAGAGAGGTCCTTTTCTATCGGTACTTTTTGTTTAACTGACAAAGTTTAACAATGTGGTTGGAAAAAACGACCATAAAAAATCCCTCACCTAAGAACAAGTCGGCTAAAGATATCATGCCTGTGTGGACAGTGAAGCACAATAATAGCATAAGCTGGGGGAGTGGCCTTCCATAGAGCCTCCAGTAAACTCGCATGGGTTGTCTACTGCAGGTACACTAACTAGGTATTCACTACACCACAATCTTTTTCATAGTAACAATGCATCCAGTAAGCATCTGTAAGGCGTTTACGTAGCCTGCACGCTTCTTTATGCTGTGGCTGATAATGATGAGAATCGTGAATTATCGTTCGGCCCTTCGTAAAGAAAGGGAAGCTTTCGACCATCCACTCATAAGCAGTCCACATAAACTGAAGTCTTGTGCAAGTCTACTTTCCTTCCAAGCAATTATATTGACTCGTGGCCTAACATCGTGCCTGCAAAAGATTTTTTATTGCGAAAAATATTCCAGTACTTCCATATTTTATGGCAGATTGAATGATCACCATCTGGAATCCGGCTCATATTGCTCCCACGCTGAGCTTCCTATCTCAGTAAAGATGACAGCTGCAGACAATATCGCCACTAAAGCTGGCTATTGTGAACTAATAACTTACACTGCAAAATAATTTTCATTTGTGTGCAGAACTTATATGGCCCTACCAATGAAGAACAGCTGTGTGAGACGATTGTACGCTTATTGTGAAGGAAATTCGACACTTCGACAGTGATTACACCATAGTTTCTAGCAAAAGCAGAGAATCTTAGGCCAAACTATTATATGCTGGAACCAGGTTAGGCTTCGGGGCCATACAAGTTCGGTACTTTTGAGCAACAATGAGCCTCACAATGTACCCTGTGACCTCCATGCATGAGTCTAAATCGGCAACTTCCTCATGACCAATACAGAGCAGTCGGTTTTGGGAGGCTTGCTGGATGACAAGGAGAATCCGATAGGTTTGACAGAATTAGAGCTCGCTGTTGTCTCTGCAATCATAGACAATACACGCATTCAATGCTTTTTCTATGTCCCACGATCAGCGCATATCAATTTCAGTTTATCTCAGCTGGGTACCCTCTTCAATCAGGATTCACTCTTGAAAAATGCGGCCCTTTAATTCATAAAGTCGTTACATTATAAATTAAAGTGTAAATTAAGAAGTTCTAACTTTTTTTAAAACCTTGAGTGTGAAGCATCACTTGAATGTTCCTTTGAGTGTCCACCATCTTACTGATAAATTTTGCAACTCGTTCTTGAACCGTATTCGCTACTGTGGCACACTTTTCTACCTTTTATTTACAGCCTTCAAGTGACGCAAGTGTTTTCTGGATGAGAGACAGGTGTGTTTGGACTCTCTGCATTTTAATTTGAAATTCCGACTTTATGTAAAGCCTTAAATTTTGGGGCAGTACTTAAAATATTCCATGGAAAATCGCTATTAGGCCCTGGGTTTTCTTCATCACCCTTCATACCTACATAAAAAATTTTGCAATACGCAGGCAAGGCTCAGCCAAACAGCAAGGCATGCATATCTCGTTTTGAAGCACTTTGGATATTGATATTTTGCACCAACCTATTCACAGAAGAGCACAAAATTTAGTATAGTATGCCTGGCAATGCCATTCAAGGCGCTGAAGCAGTGTAGAAATTTTGCCTAGTTGGGGTGGGTTCAACTTGGTCAAGCTTCATGTGTGGGCACGAAACTAAAAAGAAGTGATAAAAAAATTGGCAGATCCCACGTACAGGGGGAATCGATGATGTGCAAAGCACGAATGAGAAATCTTGATATGTCACCTTAAGGTCAGCACAACGTTATGAGGTGGAGTTAAATTAGGCCGTACATGACTTCCATGTCATGTTTATCATGTTTGGATGTGTCGTTATTCTTTGTCATCTATTCGCGTCACGTGATACCGAATTTAGTATATGTGGAGCTAGCCAAACAGCCACGAGGACGCTATGAGCGTGGTATGTTTTCATGCTCTTACATGACACGCATGTCAGGATTATCATGTTCGCACCAGTCATATATTGCGTCATACATTGACGTCACGTAACACGAAATTTGGTACATGTGGAGCTAGCAAAATTGCCGCGAGCGCATCGTGAACAGCCCAATATACTTCTACGTAGCGTTGACGCGCGGGCACACTAGACGCACAGACGTTACGTTAGCAAAACTCGAGTACTCTATAGTATGACGCCAGGCGCGACCAGCGTCCATCGGCGCGGCCCGATGGAAACCAGTGCGAAATGTGACGTGCTGCATTTCGCACCGATTTCTTACACAGACAACACTGCGTCTTCCGCTTTTCGTGACGGATGCTTGCCGCCGGCGTGGCAACGCCAGCGTTACGCAACAAAATGAACGCCAGCGAGTACGCGTACCACGTCATGTCAAAATCTATTGGCACAACACTGTGGCATGTAGTCATGTTCTCACATGACAAACATCTCATGATCATCATGTTTGCACCAGTCACATACCTTTGTCATCCAATGGCGTCACGTAATACCTAATTTGGCAAATGTGAAGGTAGTGAAAATGCCGCGAGCACGTCATCAGTGTGGCATGTAGTCATGTGGTCACAAGACACGCATGTCGTGAATATCATGTTTGGATGTGTCATTTACCTATGTCGTCCGTTCGCGCCGCGTAATACCGAGTATGGTACATGTGAATCTAGTAAAATTGCTGCAAGCACATTATGAGCGTAGCATGCAGTCATGTTGTTACATGACAGGCATCTTATGTTTATCGCGTTTGCACCAGTATCATACCTTCGTGATCCCTTCATGTACTACAATATATAATTTGGTATATGAGACGTGAGCTAAACGGCCGTGATCGCATCATGAGCGTTGCATAAAATCATGTTGTTACATGACACGCATGTCATGATTTTACTGTTAGGGTGTGTCACTTGTGTTTGCCATGAAATCATGTCATACCATACCAGTTTTGCAACATACTTGTGAACGAAACCACCGCAAGAGCTGCAGGATGTTACAGGTACCATTACTTTGGAAGGCGATCGCCGGGCTAATTCCGAGGGCCGAAGTATCGGTCGCCCGAACCGCACCACAAAAGCGTGGACAATTTAGAAGTGGCCCTATTTGGCGCGCCAGCGGACGCCGGCTGTGGCCCAAAGAACAATTCAGAACCGAGAGTTGTAAAAGTTGTAAAACAAAACAAAATTATATTCTCACTTATGGCAGATCCAAACGATACACAAGTATGCAAACTCGACAATAATTGAATACAATATGTCACCAATCAAACAACGTACCACACAGTACAATCAGCCACACTCTGAACAACGGACACAGACAACAATACGAACTACAATGCAGTCTCATGCGTCGAACAACCAGGACACTTAAAGACTAAAGAGTTAAAAAACTTATTCAGTCCAAAGTTCTTGGAACAAAAGTCTGAATGATACTCTTCCGAGAATCACTCACTCAAAGTTCAGCGTTGTTGTTGTTCCGCTGCCCCGAAGTTTTTCTTCCCAGAAACCTCGCGTCTTCAATTGGTCGCTCTCCAATCACCAAACTTCTTCGCCGGTAACGTTTCGGCTTCCCACACGCAGCTGTTGCCACGCATCTTCGCTCGCTGGCGGTAGACACACACTCTTGCCTGTAGCTCGAGTCTTCACCTCTCAGGTGGAAATCCTCTTTTTCTCCTCCTTTGTCACCGAGGACAAGAGGCTTCGCCGACAAGGCGGAACACCCTACGCACTCTGGCGAACAATTCCTTCTTCTCCTGCTTTGTCACTGAGGACGAAACCTTTGCCGACTACACGACGGAACGCCCTACGCACTCTGGCGCATACCTTCTTCTTTTCCTTTGTCACTGAGGGCCAAACGCTTCGCCGACAACACGGCGGGAACACACTACGCACACTGGCGTGAAAATCTTTCTTCTCCTGATCTCCCATCTCTGCTGCTCGGTTAAATACCTTCCGCGCGAGATTCCAGAAAATTTTCATCAGTTCGTCGGCGCGATACGCAGCGAAGGCTGGGCAAAGCGCGAGACGGTTCGAGGGCCGTCCGTGACAAATGACGCAACCCTGCATCACCACACACCTTTCCATCAAAAACTTTCCAGGGCTTGCTCGGCCGCCAATGGGAGGAGGTTCATCGGCAAACCTACGCTTCCGAGGGGAGAGGGACGGCGCACCCCGGGAGCCTTTGGATCTTTATTTTCTTCTTTATCGTTGACCTCGAGGTGTCTCTCCGGCACTTCGTCGTGAGAATTTGGCGGCGCGCCCTTTTTTGAGCGCTCATTTTGTGACACTGCCCCCCACTTTAAGAATATTATCTCATAATATGCAACACCCCACAAACGAGTGCGAACAGTCACCACACACCTAAAGACTGTAACATAGTCCGTCACTCATCTCACGTCACATTCACAATAGATCACTCAATAAAAATGCACATTGCGATTCAATGTCACAACACATGGAATATAGCCACAGGTACATGAGTACAACACTCCATTCCATATTCGGAACAATACAAATATACATGAGTCTGTCTTTACAACAATTGTACAATCTTATACATCACTTCACTGCAACAAATATTTTGACTCGCTAGACATACAATTTTGACACAGGATGGCAACAACATCAACACAACATATTGCACTCACCACTGCCAAACACATTCCGATTCGACCTCAGCACCTATCCTGTGTACTTGAGCGGCGGTTGCGCCCTTTCTTGCGGTGCTCGCTCAATCTCTTCCTGTTTTTCCTCGTTCCTTTCCGGCGAGCCCTCACCAAAGACGGTATCTGAGGCGGTGTCTCTGCCATCGTTGTCACTTCCGACACGGTTAACGGGTCATAACGCTCAACCGAACCTGTCCGGTTATTCACCTGCTTGTTCATGTCCCGACATTGGGCCTGGCTGGCTGGCTCCGTCACGTTTACACTGTCGGTCGGTTGAGGTCGTGCCGACGTAAGTCCAGCTGCCCAGCACATGAAATGATTCAACACGATCATTTCCTCACTCACGGTCGCTTGCACCACGGCTTCACCTTAGACTCGAGTGAGATCCGGCACGGGATGCTCCTCCATTGTATCTCGTGGTCGCTGGGTTGGCGAGGGCTCTATCTAAGGGTCTTTTCCCAAACGTTCTGAATCATTCTGCCCTTGCGCCCCGTCGATGTTTACGAGGACGAGGTCGTACAGGGGGGGTCGTCATGCATAGAGCAGTACTCTTCCCGCTGAAGTAGGGTGTTTCAACCTCCATTTCTGCTTCGGGAAGCATCCGAACCGTACTGTCAATTAGGCAAACTGGTTTTATTTTGCCTGTTAACTCACTTTCCGGTACCAAATTTCTCCGCACGATAACCGTGCAGCTACTGGTGTCTTTTCACACCGTAATCTTCTTGCCCGCAACTTTTCCAGGCAGCGTTGGCATTTCCTTCGTTACACTGGTTGGCTGTTTTGTCATTACATCACCCACAATAGGAAGTTTCTCCCCATTTTTCAACACTACGAATCCGTCGGTGACGGCATTATCATCGGATTTCGGTGCCGCTTGCACATGGGGTACCTGGTGAGTTTGACTCACTCCGTTACGACATGCGTCTGCTTTGTGCCCAGTCTGGTCACACTTGAAACATTTTACAACCATGGGGCTTGTAAAGATCGTTCGACAGCTGTTCGCGCGATGACCCACTCGGTTACACTGAAAACATCGCGGAGCACTCTCCGGTGCACGTTTCTTTTGTTCGGGTGTCGAATTTTTTGAGTCTTCGTGACACTCCTTCTTGACTTTCACCAAATTTATGCCGCCTTGCTCTTCCAAGAATTGGTCGGCCAATTCAAGCATGCCTTCAAGGGACTTAGCTCTCCTCTCTTTCAAGTACAGCGACAGGCTTGGGTGGCAACTGGTGAGAAATCGCTCTCTAATAAGGAGCTCTCTAAGCTCATCGTACTCCTGCGCTATCCCTGAAAGTTCAATCCATCTGTCGAAATAATGGCTAAGTCGGGCGGCATACTGCGTAGCCGTCTCACCATTAGCTGGCTTTCCTGTCCAAAATCTGTCCCAGAATCCTTCCACAGTAAATCTAAATCGCTTCAGTAAAGCAGCTTTCACCTTTGCTTAGTTGGCTGCATTGGTCGGCGTCAGCCTACCGTACACACTGAGCGCTTCACCACTCAAGCAAGTACTCAAAGCAGTTGCCCATTGATGGTCCGGCCAATTCTGGCTCCTCGCAATCGTCTCAAATATATGAAGGTACGTGTCAGAATTGTCCTTCCTTTCATCAAACGCTACGAGCAGCTTGCTTGGGTTCAAGCGGAAGCCATGGTCCTCCCGTTCGCTGCTTTCAACTCTAGCTTGGACCGGAGTTTCACTTCGCTGTTGCAAACGGAGCCGCTCGACTTCCATCTCGTGCTGCCGCTGCCATTCAATTTCAGCCATATCCGCTTCTCTTTCTTTTTTCGCCATTTCAGCGGCCAGCCTTTCTCTCTCCAGCTCAGCTGCTTTTTCTTCCTTGGCCCTCTCAGCTGCCAACCTCTCTCGTTCCAACTCAGCTGCTTTTTCTTCCTTGACCCTCTCCGCTGCCAACCTTCCTCACCACCACCTCCTTCTCGTTCTGGCTTACCCACATCCGTAGTTCGGCGCCAGAAAGACCCATCTTCTCACCGAGAGCTACTAACTTTTCGAGATCCATTTTGACTCGCAAATGAAGTCTTGCCGCGTGAAAAAGTATCTGCCTAAATCAGTCTATCGGAACACTCCCCTGCACTCGTTAACGAGAACACTGAGCATCACACAAAATTGTTCTGATAGCAGTATCACCAACTCGAGGCTCTTTATCACTACTTTGGACACACTGTGCACCAAAAAGGTCCTCGTCGCGGACGCCAGAATAACTGTCATGGGTCCCGTTAATTCCCTCGGAGGCGATTCCCTCGGAGGCGATTCCGAGGGCCGAAATATCGGCCCCCCGCCCGAACCGCACCACGAAAGCGTGGACAATTTAGAAGTGGTCCTATTTGGCGCGCCAGTGGACGCCGGCTGTGGCCCAAAAAACAAGTCAGAGCCGAGAGTTGATAAACAAAACAAAATTATATTCTCAATTATGGCAGATCAAAACGATACACAAGTATGCACACTCGACAGTAGTTGAATACAATAAGTCACAAATCAAACAACGTACTACACAGTACAATCAGCCACACTCGAAACAACGAACACGGACAACAATGCACACTACAATGCAGTCGCATGCATTGAACAACCAAGACACTTAAAGACTAAAGAGTTAGAAAACTTATTCAGTCCAAAGTTCTTGGAACAAAAGTCTGGATGATACTCTTCCGAGAATTACTCACTCAAGTCCAGCGTTGTTCGCTCGCTGGCGTCTTCGCTCGCTGGCGGTAGACACACACACTTTCCTGTAGCTCGAATCTTCACCCCTCAGGTGGAAATCCTCTTCTTCTCCTCCTTTGTCATTGAGGACAAAAGGATTCGCCGACAAGGCGGAACACCCTACGCACTCTGGCGAAGAATTCCTTTTTCTCCTGCTTTGTCACTGAGGACGAAAGCTTCGCCGACTACACGGCGGAACACCCTACGCACTCTGGCGCATACCGTCTTCTTCTCTTTTGTCACTGAGGACCAAAGGCTTCGCCGACGACACGGCGGGAACACCCTACGCACACTGGCGTGAAATTCCTTCTACTCATGATCTCCCATCTCCGCTGCTCGGTTAAATACCTTCCTCGCGAGATTCCAGAAAATCCTCATCATTTCATCGGCGCGATATGCAGCGAAGGCTAGGGAAAGCGCGAGACGGTTCGAGGGCCATCCGCGACAGATGACGCAACCCTGCATCACCACGCCGCTTTCCATTGAGAACTTTCCAGGGCTTGCTCGGCCGCCGATGTGAGGAGGTTCGTCAGTGAACCTACGCTTCCGAGGGGAGAGGGACGGTGCACCCAGGGAGCCTTTGTATGTTTATTTTCTTTTTTATCATTGACCTTGAGGCATATCTCCGGCGGTTCGTCGCGAGAATTTTGCGGCGCACCGTTTTTCGAGCGCTCGTTTTGTGACATAGGACTATGAAATGTAAATCATGACAGTAATGACATACACGTCATCATTTTCACGCTGCGACTAGTCAAATGTGTTGTTCATACAGTGATGTTATGCCACACCAAATTTGGTATGGATACCATTAATGAAACGGGCAGGAGAGCTGAATGTCGTAGGTGGCTAGATAGATAGATAGATAGATAGATAGATAGATAGATAGATAGATAGATAGATACCCTCAAAGTCACCTAAGTTCGCTAAGAAATGCTTCGCAATTGAAAGAAGTGCAGAATGAGACACCAATCTGTTGTGTGAGGAGTGATTGAATTACTTTCAGAAACAAGTACGCATATTTTATTAGAACATGTCGCACATGTTCAATAAATTATTTAAAAATTAGATGTTTATTTCTTCTTACTTCTATCAGATTTATGCAGGTCACTAAAGTTGTATTTATCATGCTATATGGACCGCATATATAAACAATGCCAGCCACTGCAGTGGCCCGAAGATTTTGCTGCTGTAGCACAAAGAAATACTACCCTTGTATACTGGTCCTGCTTCTTTCGCATGAGTACAAGTTAAAAAAACCTCTTTAAATAAATTACAAAGCCTAGCCTCTCACTTGAGTGAATTTGAGGTCGCGTATTCTTAGAATTCGCAATATACCATTTCTTCAATATGTGCAAAAGAACCAAAAGCTTAATAAGTCTGTTCATAAAGTGCATCAGCACGTACTTGTCTGCGTAACTCTTATTCCTAGCTTGCAGTGAAAGCACAGACGTCATAACATGGCTAGTTCTTTCTGATAGCAAATGTAATATGCGTAAAACGTTTATGCATCTCAAAGCATAGGAAAAGTGGTATTGATTAGCAAATGAAGTATGTATCACAAGAAAACGCCAACAATCCTGCTGCAAAGACTCTACTGAAATCTAGGGCTGTCAGCAGAAAATTTAAAAGCTGTGGGTTAAGTTTACTTTTTGTGGCATCATATAGAAGTGTGCATGCCTATATTTATTTTGTTAAACAAGGTAAACTACCCACACTTAGATACATTAAATGTGTGTTTATAAATTTATAAATGAATATTGCTAAAAGGATGTTTTGCTGCTCAAACCTGAGGTTTTAGCTGCTCGAGGTTATGCGCCAAATCGCTTAGGGTCAATTGCATCCCTAATAACCCCCCCATTCAAAATTACTGAACACTAGGCATGTGCAAGTTCGCAATTTCATTTTTTCAGAGACAAGTAATAAAGTAAATTATATTGTACTGCATATCCTACCTAACTATTTGAAGTTTTAGTCAACAACACACCAAAATTCAAAGTCACAATAGTTTATGTAGATAGAATAAATAAGAAGCAGAGCTAGGAGCAGATCAGAAAGAACGCTTTCTACCAGTACGGAAGTACCAAATCCGACTTTTTTGTCCAATGAAGGTTAGCAAATATCAACACAAAGGATGTTCACCTGCAGCAGGGCCCATATTTGAAAAAATCCGCCTGTCGAGCTGGTTCAATGCCAGACTAGTTTGTTTCTATTTAGTTCATTTGATTGTTCATATAAGTGGGTTTCGGGCCTTCCGTACACTTTTCATGCTTCTTCAATATACAGTAATTCTCTTCTGTTTGCTTTAGGTAGCCTTGATTTTTAGTCCTTACTTCTCATATCGAAGAAAAATAAGATGCTGTATATGCCAATTTTACATGCAATCTCACACTGCTTGCGGAGATTTCTCTGCTCATATCTTTTTACTTTGTTTATGATCAACCAGCGGCGCGATCGTATTCTTTGCTTGCATTTCATTAACCAGCTGTGTAATTCAACAATTATTTTTCCACGTGCAGTTCCGAGTGCTGTCACATGCAGCACAAGAGCTCCGTATACAGTAATTTCTCAGATGTATTCACAATTTGTTTCATTTATTTTTTATTGTTTTAAAATCACTCCTGCTCAAGACCGGCAGTGTGTACAGGATAACTAAAAGAAGCTACAGAAATGAATCAATAAATAAATCACATGTCCAGGCTCACGTACGTCTGTGCTTACCAAGGTGTATCGTAAGCCTAGTACTACCTCTAAGGGAACACTATTTATGAACAATTTCTAGGGGGAGTTCATGCTTGCTAAATAACATAATATCTTAAAAAATTACTACGAGAAAGATTGAAACTAACTAAGCTGTGGACGAACTGTAAAGAAAGATACATTGGGTGTACGATGCATTCGCATGAACTGGACGAGGGAAGAGACTGTTTCAGCCAAAGGTATTGATCGATTGATATGTGGGGTTTAACGTCTCAAAACCACCATATAATATTGAGAGATGCCATAGTGTAGGTCTCTGTAGATTTTGACCACCTGGGGTTTTTTAACGTGCACCTAACCTGGGCACACGTGCCTATAGCATTTTCTCCTCCATTGACAATGCAGCCGCCACCGCCGGGATTCGATCCCGCAACCTGTGGGTCAGCAGCTGGGTGTTATAGCCACTAGAACCACCACGGTGAGACTTGAGCAAAGGGTAGGAGGACATATCTTTCTGTGAATGGCATTCTGGCGCTATTTCATGACATCTGTGCAAGGTATTATAACACACAATTTGTTCCAAAATTTAATACCGTTTCAAATGTCGGGGTGTTCCATTCCTGCTTCCAGTAAAAGATCACTTAAGTTTTGCTGCTGAATGGTATGTTAAAGTAAGAACAGAAGTCTCATTTTATTGTGATCATGGCACTATGTCTCTCTTGGATAACATGCCATGTGAAGCACTGTTACTTCACATTATCATTTCATTCAAAACATGTCACAGTCTAGGAAGCCCATTTGCAGTTATTGGGTTTGTGGACTAATTGGATTTGAAAGACATTAAAATGACAAAAGGCATGAATAGACACAGACAAAAGAAGACATAAGTGTGCAGTGATTCACAAATTATTTGATTTTCAGAAGGGCACGAAATATAAAGCAGTTTTTTTTTAACGAGTGAACACATTTGTCTCCATCTGTCTGTTTTCATATTGTGTATTATTTCACTAACTTTTCACTAGTTTTTTTTCTTGCAAAGCACATTTTTGCAGCTCCTTTGTCGATATTTGTATCAACAACACTTTTGTGTATTATATGTTCAGTGACAGTAAAAAATGCGTACAATATTTCCTATGACTGGGTCTGCAAATACCACCCTTGTCTGTATTGTACAACTATGTTTCTGAATTGAGCAGCGGTGGTTTTTTTGTTTCACATTATTATTTTTTAAATATTCAAGTTGCATAGACAACAGTGGACGCTACTACATGAACTGCATGTTTTATTCATCATGACAGAGATATGCATTAACTGACATGTACCACCCTCCCTACCTCCGCCTGAAATTTCAATTTTTCTCAAAATAGCCCAAAACACTTTGAAAGTTATATTACCCATCGGTCTGGGAAGGACAACTGCACTAGCAACTTTTTAATATGGCAAGGCCCACGCTATGCGCATTTCAGTGTCCTTCTTAAATGCGGAGTTGCATCTGGGGACTGCCATGGGCTCCAACCCTTCTACTATACTACTTGAGTTTCATGAGCACTATGCGCGTTAACAGCGCGCATGCTGGCAGTGCGTCACGTGATATAAAAAAATTGGCAGCATATCCACGGAGTGAATGATGGAGAGTAGGACGAAGCAACCATCCGTCCATTCGTTCTTGTTTTTGTCTGTCTATGCGTCTGTCTGTGTGACCATCCGTGCGTCCATCCGCCCGCCCGCCTTTGCGTCCGTTCACACGTCCATCCATGCATCGGTCTTTGTGTCCGTTCGTCCATCTATTCAACACTCCAAGTACCACCATCTCGCATCTTTGTATCATATATTCCCCATATAGATGCATAGCCATCCAGCGGACATTCTAAGGACTAAACGAGAGGTGGCACACGCACACTTTCTTACGGCTTGCGCTTCGGGTCTACTTCCCACCTTTAAGCTCCTCGAGTTCATGGTATATACTAGTTCACTGTATTCATGGCACTGCGGCCCAACGCTTGCTAAACCTTTCTAAAACCAAGGAGGATACGCCCAGCGAGTATAACGCAGCAAGCCTTTCTTGTCAGATAGTGCTCAATGTACACGCCATTGGCTGCTAATGGAAAATCAGAAACAGGAGGATTTGTCTTTTACTTTCTTACGGCTTGCGCTTCATATATACTCCCCACCTTTAACCACCTCGAGTTCAGTCATAGTATATACTAGTTCATTGTATTCATGGCACTGCTGCTCAACGCTCGCTAAACCTTTCTAAAACTAAGGAGGTTACACCCAGCGAAAATAACGTAGCAACCATTTCTTGTCAGATAGTGCTCAATGTACATGCCAATGGCTGCTAGTGGGGATCGCAGCGTGCGCGTTAACTAAAAGCCGAATGCTCCTGTATCTCATTCCCCATTAGCAGCCATTGGCATGCACATTGAGCACTACTTTTTATTGTTCAACAACACACAGAAGAAATCTCTCACCGGCAGCACCTTGAAGTCAAAATGTTATACTGGTTACATACTACAACGGCTACGAGGGAAGAACGGGTGCCGTTATAAAGAGCTTCGCCCCTAAAAGAAATAAGATGGAATTGGACCCTTCAGCGAACGCGTGGCGTAGCGAGGAACAGCACACCGTCACAAAACAACTAACATTAAAACAAGTTCGTCCCGTGTTTACGCGTGGAGCACAGAAGACCATGGTGTACATTCCACATGAAATACAACCGACTTACCCAAAACAGCTGACATCCGGTGTAGTTTATGTAGCTTAAGTGGCGCGTCTTCTACGGCGGGCAGCCCACGCAAACGTCAAAATAATAAAAAAAATCGGAGCACACCAGCTGCGTAAGAACACAACTCTTTTCAGCGAAACCGTCAGTGAAATGCCCACACGTTTCGATGCTAATTCTACGGCCTACGGTTCACACAAGCTTCACCGGCATTTCGCAAAACTAGCGTTATGCTAGCGCTTATGTGCTCCGCCATCTTGCATAAAAAGAAACAAAAGAAACGAAAATACCGGTAGTGCGTTTAGACTATGTGATTGTTTTCAGCTAATAGCGGTGCCGCATTTTCCTTAGATGTTTCCTGGGATAGAATACGGAAACGCGCACGCGGGTTGGGCCGGATAAGGAATTGTTAGATCGGGCCCAGGCTGGGCTCTGGCGTGGGAGCATCGGGCCCAAGTCGGGCCCAGGCTTTAGTCGGGCCCGAATTAGGCCCGGGTCACATTCGTATTGGTATAGTGGCGTGGTTATGCGGTCGTACTTTGTTTTGTGGATTTTAACGTAGCGTTGGGACACGTACTATTTCGAACGCTGCAATTGAGAACAGTTTTAGCACATTATAGCCGGTACGGTAATTGCACAGTGCAAGGCGTGTAGCAGTTTGTCCAATCGGAATGGTACACGTAATTTTAAAAACGCCTAATATGACTTTACACCAAAGAATGAAAGGCTCATTTGAGTACCGGTTAAGAAAAGGTTTACCAGGCGGTATTGCTACAAAAATACGATAACTTGCCTAGAGTAGCATATTCATTACGTACGCGTATCTCGGGAAAAATTTCGACTGTGCAGCTACGCTCTCATGCCCCCCACTCTTGTTTCAAGCTGCGTGACTCCGTAGACTGCTCAGCACAACCAGTGTGTCATTAATTTATCAGGAGCTGTTTTCGTTCACTTGAAGTTCACATTACGGAATGACTCTGAATGACTCTGAAGGTTGCCGATTTGATATATTAGCGAGGCAGCTTCATCTATGTAGCATCTGTTAATTAGCAAATAAAGCCTAACTAAGATTCCCGTTGTATACGGCCTCTTTCGCCTTTTCCATTTTTTTCAGTTATTCATAGGTGTACTAATTTATCAAAGTGCAAGAGTGTGGCGTTTGCGCTTCAACAAAATAACGTAAAAATGCTCCCACGGTAAGTTATTAATAAAAGCTTTAAAGAAGGTGGTTAATATGACGATAATTCGCTGCTGTACCCTTTGTAACATCAAGGTCTACCGTCACGAATGTTGGGACACATTTGATTGCATAAATTTCCAAAGACTCCAGTGACACCTCATACTGGGGATTTTTTCAAATCTTTCAACCTTCTTCCCCTATCTTCTGCTGTTTTTGGATATCAACGAACAAGTAAATGCTTGAAAAGTCGTGACAAGACCCCCCACCTTTTGTAAAACTTCAATGTATACAGGTTATACGTGCTTCGCTAGTCTCGGCTTGGTGTCTGCAGAGGTGCGACTTGCTTGTCTCACATTGTTTCGCAAGCTGCATGGCTTACATGTGATGACTAGTCACTTGCGCTCGACATACAGTCAGGTTAAGCCATAAGATTTTTTGTATAGATCCCATCATTGAAACGGACAGGAGAGCTTAAAGTCGTAGGCAAATAGATAGATAGATAGATAGATAGATAGATAGATAGATAGATAGATAGTTAGATAGATAGATAGATAGGCTCAAATATCTAAACAGACAAGTGACAAATGACCTTCGCACTATTTCATTGACGGGATACAGTCTGTGCCAAGTACCTCCTCACAATTAGTGGTAAATAGTACTCTTGCACTTCGTGGACGTGACGTTTTACGTCTTCGAGCACTGAAACCCACACAGAGGTAGATATGACATTACAGTTTTAATCGAGCCCTAAAATGTGAATAGAGCTGATCGCCTTTCATTGCTTGCGTTCAATTCCAAAATTTAACCACATCTTCCACGCCCACAAATAATGCTCTGATTTCTGCGTTCATTCTTGCGCGAAGTATCAATTGAAAGCAAATTTTGCACATATCTGAGGCAAAAAATCAACAGTTCAATATACTGTGACATGTTTGTTTAGACTACAAATGTCATACTTAAGTAATTCTAAGGAACGTAGCGTTTATTACACTTAGGTGACAATGCAACGCTATGCCTGAAAAGTGGGTGTTTCCCGTGTTTTGCCTAATTGATACGCTGGTGGCACCTATCTGCTACGCGCATCGAGGCACTTTAGCCCATTTATTCCGACTGCTGCTTTGGGACAACAACACGAAAAATATTTCTAGGGGCGAAGTTCCTTAAGCTGTGGGTCGTGCGTCAGCGATGTATGTAGTTGTAATAGCCGTCACCGCAGTAGCATCAGGTACCCACCTCAATGACCGGACTGAAGGAGCGCACGCGTACACTTTTTCGAATTTAGAAGGACACCCGCGCACGGTAATCATAAGTAAAAATATAGTTGTTTCTGAATAAATAACCTACAGAAACGAGTATCAATGACTTAATGTCCAATAAAATTTACCTTCAGTTTAATGCTTATTGAAAAAACTAGTGAGGAAGGACGTACTATGAGCTCTCTGACCACAAAAATCACAGCATATCCACAGAGTGCATGATGATGAGTAGGGCGAAGCGCCCGTCCATCCGTTTGTTCTTGCTTTCATCCGTCTGTGCATCCATCTGTGCGATCGTCCGCGCATCCATCAACCTGTCCATGCATCCGTTCGTGCATCTATACGACCGTCTGGGCATCTGTTCATTAGTCCGTCCATCTGTGCACCCACACATGCGTCCGTCCATCCATGCATCCATCCGCCCGTCCACCCATCCCTGCGTCTATCCGCGCTTTTGTTAGTCCGTCCGTCCATCTACCTAGCGAACATGCCATGTACCGCCATCTCGCATCTTTTCATCACATATTCAGCATATAAATTACCACTCTCCAGCGGACGGGGACATTCCAATCACTAAACGAGAGGTGGCACTGACGCACTTTCCTACGACCGGCGCTTCGTGTCTACCTCCCACCTTTCAGCGCTTCTAGATCATGGTTATATACTATTTCACTATATTCATGGCACTGAGCCCCAACCCGCGCTAAAGCTTGCTAAAAACAGGGAGGTTACGCCCCGCGAGTGCAACCTAGTAACCCTTTTTGGTCAGATAGTGCTGAAAGTGCGTCCTTTTGATAATAGTTTTTTTATTAAACATCAAATTCAAGGCAAATTGTATTGGAGATTTAGTCACCAATACAAGTCTCCATAGTTTATATCTTCAGAAACAACTGTCTTTGCATTTCTGATTAACGTGCGCGGGTTTCCTTCCTAATGTAAAAGGGTGCGTGCGTGCCGCTCTTCTATCCCGGCCGTAAAGGTGGCTATCTACTACTACGACGACGACTACATACACCGCGGACGTACGACCCACGGCATAGAGAACTTCACCCTGAAAAGGTTGCCTCGCTAAACTTACTGGGCGTAACCTTCCTGGTTTTAGCATTGCTCAGCGAGGGTTGCGCCGCGGTTCCATGAACTAGCGGCTCTGAAAGAAGAAAACTAACAGGAAACGCCGGCTGTAAGAAAGTGCGCGTGTGCCGCTCCTATAGAGCGGCCGTGCCACTTATAACTTAGTCTTTGGAATGCCCGCTGAATGGCGGTACATCTTTATGATGAATATATTATGAAAAATTGTGAAATGGCGGTACTTGGAGTGTTCACTAGATGGACGGACAGATTGACATATTCAAAAACGAACAGACGGACAGACAGATAGATTCACGAACGGACGCATGGACGAACAGATAAATGGACGCGCGGCGAAACTCACGGACAAACGTAGGTACGGATGGGTGGATGCAAGGATGGACACGTGGACAGATGGATGCCAGAATGAATGCACGAACGGACGGATGCATGGACGCACCGACACACAAAAGTACGCATGGACAGTCGCACAGACGGACGCACGGACGAACAGAAGCAACAACAAACAGACGGACGGAAGCGTGGACGGACTAATGGACGCTTCGCCCCTCTCACAAGTTGTCATGTACTCCGTGGATATGCTGTCCTTTTTTTCTTTCTGCAAACAAATCCTGCTGTGCCTCTGTTCTGGTGCTATATGCGGTAAGAGACAAACACTACCGACGTCTTCAGCTTCGAAAACCCGTTAATAAAATTGCATCGCGTTTTTGCAGTGCTTTGTAGCAGCGTCTGATAGGTCATAAAAGAAGCTTCGCACATGGAGGAGAAAATAAATTCATTAATGAAAAAAAAAACGGCAAGACGTGGAACACTTGTCTCCTTCTCCTAGGTGGCGGCCATAAGTCCTTGCGCTCTGGCGGCATCCTCGGCATGCCGAAGGACGTCGAGCTACACTTCTCGGTTTAGGCTTAGCAGTGTGGTCTCCCAATGCTCTCTATTTCTGTATTTTTGATGTTGCCTAGACACTGAGGGGCAATCCAAAAGTATATGATTGAGATCAGCGCTTTGATTGGAGAACTTACACAAATCAGAGTATATCTCTGGATACACTGTAACCAAAAACTATCCGAGTTTGGGCTTTTTGCGGGTCATCATCTCTGAAAACTCTCTCGCGTTTAAAATTACTACCTCGTGTAGGAGTAAAAGATGGCACATGACATAACTTTACCACCACCTCTCAGGCAATTAGTAAAAGGATGTCAAAATCCAGTTTTACCACGTAGGGAGTTTTCTATCACTTGATATTTAACCTGCGTTTCAGAGTTTATTACCACGCGACTGCAAGGTGCAGCTGCTTCGGTGGCTTTTGCCCCATACCCCCGTGTGACGCTCTCAGTTATTCCTGAAGGTACGCGAGGACCACACATGTTTTTTTCTTTTTTTTGGCATCGCCGTGCCTCAGGACTGACCTCGAGTCAACGCACTTTCACTGGAACTGGGCGCAGCATAAGCACAACAAGCGAGAACAGTATTCGGTGAACAGAAAAAACAGACGGGGGAGTGGGGGAGCTCAAAGAAACAAAGAAAGAAAACCTGCTGTGGAAAGTTGTCCTGCACATTCTCGCAAATTGTTGGCTTTTGCCCGGCGGTGGCCTTGGAGCCAGACGGTGCAAGAAGCTCGGTATCTGTGTGTCTCGTTGGGCTGATGGATCTCACGTGTTTCCTACATCATCGAGCGACCGTGCGCTTCCGAGCGCCTACGAACCTGCACGTCGCGGATATCTTGCTTCCGAGCCGAATCGCGAAGATCTGCGACTGGTAACAAAATCAATCTGGTGTCATCGTCCGTGCTTGCCTACTGGAGAAGCAATAAGCAAAATGCTTCACTCTGTCGTCAGCACCGAGCCCCGACTGCCAGTGACCAGTGGAAGTGTGTTGCCGGGGCAGGTGAAAGAAGCATCGCATATATTTTGTTCCACAGTAGGTGAGGTCTGCATGAGTATAGTGCTGCCCGAATTGCCCGCCTCATGCACCAACTGTTTTCAAACATGTAGCGCGAAGCCGATACGAGGCAGACGGAACCAACAAGCGGCTGCTGGTGAGCACGAAGAAAACCCGCACGGTGTTCTTTCGTTGGAAGTATGCATACACCGCCCCATCTCCGTAAGATAGCGGTCCCATGTTAATTTGTGTCTGAAATGACGACGAAATTCGCACAGGATATGTGTTCTGTGATCGCCAGCTGCGTTTCACCGGATAGCCGTGCTCCTCGAAAAGGCCTAGTATGCCATCGGTAAGAAGCTTGTGTGCAGGCGTGCACCGCATCTCTACGCCCGTTGTGATGAATACGGGCTGCTACTGTGTTTGTGCACCGTCGCTTCATGAAAATCATTGAGCTACCATGGTTTGTGCGCACTTAGGTATATTTTATGGACTTGTGCATCAGCAGGGCTAACACGCGTGGGGCCATGAGCCCGGTGTGCCAAGTAATTATTGGATACTCAAAAAGGTGAGATAGGGTAGATTTCTAATAAAAGGTCGGTGTGAAATTTAGTGTCCTGCAACACACCTTAAGTTTACGCTTGCACCTTCAACCGTTGTTGTTAATCGATGCAAAAAAAGAGCTCTCCTACCAGTACTAGACAGCCGGTTAAAAAGTCGTGCCTATATATACCGGATTGTCAATGTGTAGTTGAGCAACGCGTGCAGTCTGTTCGAGTGGTGTATTATTCTGCATTTGTTGTGTGTGTGCGTTTGTCTGTATGTCAATCTATGTGTCACCAATTTTGCCGTTTATTAAATTGAATCAAATCTGCTATATAATTTATTTTTTGACTGTGGGCGAATGCATCCATCGATTTCACTTTTTACCTTTGGAAATAACTCCCAGAAATCAGCTCAAAAGCCATGTTGAGACAGAAAAAATTTACTCTCTCTATACTCGCTCGAAACCTCACTGGGGTAAATAATTACTACTCTCCCTTCGTTCAAAACCTCAGTTAGCAGGAAAGTAAATTTTTACCTCGATAGTAGGTGGTAAAAAACCCAGGAAAGGTAGTGCGCTAGAGGACAATGGTTTACCCAGTTTTTGAGGTTATTTCAGGTCATTTTCGTTTAGTGTGTACATGTAGTGTTAAGGTACCAGGTTCGGGAAAGTGTTGGTTTGTAAGAGGTGCCAGGCGATCACTTGCTGCTTGTTGAGCGAGATATGTGCCGGGGGGGTGGGCGGTCGGACCATTGATAGCCTGTAGTGGTATGTGATTTTTTCATAACTAACCATGCTGTCCCTCTCTGTACCAGGACTTCGCGCTGCGCCTGTTTGGCCGGCCGATTCTCGAGCCAGGTCGTGCGCGATTTCGTTCCCGAGGAAGCATAAGTTAGCAGGTGCCCATATAATATGAACTACCCACTCGCCGCATACGTTAGCCAGTATTGTTTGCGTTTTCTATGAGATTTTTCCATTATCACAATTTTTAACAGCGATTTTCGAATCGCTGATCACGACTTCGTCTTTCGTGGAGGCTAGTGCTAGTGCCATAGCCGCCTCCTCCGCCACTTTTGCCCATTCTGTACGTACACTGCCACTGATGTTCGTATCCCTTTGAATATTTGTAGCTACGATTACCATGTTTCGGCCATTGTCATATTCCGCTGCATCTACATAGATCCTGTCCCGGGCCTTGCTGAACTTTTTTGAAGGGTTTTCGCCTTTTCTATTCTTCTAGCGTGGTTATGCTGAGGATGCATATTTCTAGGTAAAGGAGGCACCACAATATGCCCCCTTGCCTCCCGCGTAATGTCCTTTTTGGCCCCATGTTGCACGTTGCACGGGACGCGAATTGTGTCTAAAATATTCCTGCCCTTGGGGCTCTGCGTTAACCGATCTTACTGTGCCATCATGTGGGCCTCTATTAGCTTTGCGAGCGTGTTATATAGCCCCAGAGCCAAGAACTTGTCGTTCGACGTATGTAACGGTAGACCTATTGTTTGTTCATATGCTTTCCTAATAATGCAACTTATTTTGTCTTTTAGGCTGCTTGTAGTTTAAGATATGGAGTGACTTACACGACGCGGCTGACTACAAAAGCCTGGATTAAAGGAACTAAGATGTGTTCCTTCATACCATAGTTTTTGTTGACTATTCATTTAATCAGCCTGCTTGTTCAGTGGACGCTGCTCTTATTAGCCCAATAGTTTCTCCATTGTGCCCATTGTCTGATATACGGAAGCCGTGTTCTCGTAGGTTTGCTACCGTGAGTATTTTACTTCCCCCCCACAAAAATCGTGATGTCTGCCCTTTCCTGTAGGCTTTTGCGTCTCTTACACGCGGGCCTCTAAATTAGCAATTCCGACTTTCGGGAATACATTTTAGCCCTTTACCTACTACTTATCTTTCTACAGTGTGAACAGCCTCTTGTGAAATGCTTCAAATGTCATTGTCACTCCCATCTGTCACCCAGAAGGTGATGTCTGCGTATAAGCTATGTCCGATACCCTCGATCTGGTCCAGTTTTGTGGGTAGGCCAATCATCGCCACTATAAATACCACGGGGACAGCACCAAACCCTGCGGCGTCCTCCTACAGCCCAATTCAATCTCTTCACATCTTGAATCTTCGATCGCAATTCTTGCATTGCGGTTAGATAGGAAGTCTCTCGCATAGGCGTAGGTGCGCTATCTTATACTCAGTCCCTGAAGATTCTCTACTATAGCTCTGTGTGTGATGGTATCGAACGACTTAGTGAGATCAAGGCCAAGGATAGCCTTAGAGACTAAAGATCGGGTCCCCACAACAAGTGTTTGATGCTTATTCTGTAATATGATGTTCTGCGCTGATAATTCAGGTCTGAAAGCGATCATGGTTTGTGGGAAGAGTCCGTTATCCTCTATGTAGGTAGTCAGACGCGTAAGGATGACGTGCTCCATGAGTTTGCCTATACATAAAGTCAGTGAAATTGGTCTAATGTTATCTAACTGTGCTTTCTTTCCCGGCTTTGGAATCATAATGAACTAAGCAGTCTTCCATTGACGTGGAATGGTCCCACCCTCCTAGCACTCATTCATGTACTCAGGGATGACCTTACTGGATTTGTCGTCCAAGTTCCTGAGCGTCTTATTATTTATTTCATTGGGTCCCGGAGACCTGAAGTTTAGTCGAGCGAGCTCGAATTTAACCTAAGCCTCCGTTCTATCAGCATCGAGTATAAGGTTGTCTTGCCCCTTGTAACCAGAAAGTGGTTCCTATGTTGAGTCTGTGAAGTACTTTTTTCGTAGGTCATGGAAGAGCTCCTCCTCTGTTCCTTCACAGTCTTGTATTACTTGTTGCAACTTATGCTTCTGTGCAGTCTTTGTAGTTTGCGGGTCTAGCAGACTTCAAAGAATGTTCCAAGTCTTTGTCAGCCTTGTTTCTCCATTTATTAGGTTAAACGTGGCTTCCACTGTTGTTGGGTCAGCCGATTTGCATGGAGCTCTATCTTCTTGTCTTATGCAGCTGCTTTCTTTCTTATGTTACAATTGTATTTTAGATGCGGAAGCATCCTATACTCGCGCCTTGTAGTGCGCCGTCCGCGCCGTCCGCACCGCTTCTCGAACATTCGACAGCTGACGCGCGCGCATGCGCCGTCGCGCCGTCGCCCACCATCTGTGCCGCGCGCGCTACAGCCCGGCGTTCAACAACGCGCCAACGGCGAGCACTGCGTTGCTACCGTCTGTGGCGTCGACGTCATGACGATGTACCTCGCGCCAAACCTCTCTCGTGCCGCCGTAGAAAAGTACGTCGACGAGGCCATGTAAGATTACAGAAAACAACAACCGCAACATCGACCGTTCATGCTAGTTGGCGACTTCAACGTCGACGTCATCAAGGACGATTGGATAGTCGAATACATGGCATCGCGACACTCGCTGAAACGCGCAACGCACGACGACTGCAAACACCACCAGCCGACAACAATTCGCGGAACCTGCATCGACCACGTCTTTGCAAATTTCGACCTACGACCGATGCAACCCGATCCACTCACTCTTTACTTTACCGACCACAAAGCCATCGTCCTCAAAGTTCGTTGCAATAAATAAAACACCGCCCTTTCGCATACGTGCCGTACGTGTTCACTCATTTAACACCCCATTTCACAACCACGTTAACCAATTTAGCCATCGACCCAAGTAAGTCGCAATTTAACACCCGTTAACCAATTACATGCTTCCGCCTCCTCCTCAGTGTTTCCCCGAGGGAAGCTGCGGGCATTTTGTTTGTCTTTTCCAGCGCTTTTACTGCTAGTCCTTGCCTCCTACAGATGCAGCAGCTTGCTGTCTATCTCCGCTCCTTCGGGAACAATTTTGGTGGCTTTCTTGACGCTCGGTTGGAGCTTCTCTACTTATTTTTCTATATCTACTATGGTATCACCCGCATCCTTATCTGGAATCTTGCGGAAACTGTCTCATTCTAAAAGGGCCAGTTTTCTGCCTTTCTTTTTTTGACAGCCTGCATGCACCATCGTAACTACAATATAATGATCGCTGTCAAAATTCTGCTGCGTGTTTACCCATCGCGAGTATGCTACGTTCTTTGTAAACGTTAGGTCCGGCGTAAAGTCATTACTAACGCTGTTGACTATTCTTGTGGGTGCCTCAGGATTCGTTATCAGCATAACGCCCTCATGTTGAGCATCTGCCCATAAGTTGCGTCCCTTTATATTCTAGACAGTGTGTGCCCCAAGCCGGGTGCTATGCGTTAAAGTCGCCGACTATGAGGATAGCCTGTCCTTCCCCTATATTAAACGCTTTGATGAAAAGTGAACCAAACTTGGGCTTCTGTTGGGGTAGGTCATAAGTCTTAAGCACGAAGAGGCAACCCTCTCTTTTACGAGAGGGTATTATTTCTATAAGGACGTGATCTATGCTGTGCATTCCGGTATCAACCTCCACAGCCGTGAGGTTTCTATGTACCAGAGTTGTAACAAACAACTTCTTTCCAGAAGTACTATAAACTTGTACCCCGATAACTTTGCCGTCCCCCAGTCTCTTGCAGGATGATGACATCTGGCGCCTCCCTCTTTATCACGAATTGCTGCAGGTTCCCTCATTTTCTACGCTAGCCGCGGCAATTCCACTACCAAATTATGTACTGAATACATGGCGCCATGATTATTTATAGGGTTCTCCTTGGTAATCCTGCCGGTTTTTACTGTGGGTGTTCTGCTATAGGGTTTTGATTTAAGCGGCCTCGCACCAGACGATCTAACTTCCTTTGGCGCGCTCTGTATCGCTGATTCCCGATGCTCGATTCCATCAAATTGTTGCGTTATTTCGACGTACATACTTGTACTTTGGCTTTGTAGTTTATAAAACTTTTCTTTAAACAATCCCTTAACCTCGATAATTGAACAGTTACTGACATTTTATGCTTCTTCCTGCGCCCTTTATTCTGAGTGGCGGTGACTTCCCGCTCATTTGCGCGGGAACAGATGTTGGAGCTCAATTAAGCGTTGGTATTTTACTAACAGTGGGGGTGTTAGTCGTCATACCAACGTTCCTTACCTCCTGAAGCTTTGTATTTTCTTTTTTCAGTTGCTTAATTTCTTCTCTAAGCACTAGGTTCTCTCTAGTAATCTGTTCTAGCATTTTTTTAATCTGCATTCTTTTCTTTTCTAAGGCAGGCCCTCTAACATTACTTGTAGATGCAGTGCCTGAATCCACACTTGCAAAGCTCACCTGTGAACTGCGGCTCCCTCGAGTGGCTCATGAGTGGGAAGTTGGCCTTGATCTTGATCTGGTTTTAGAGTGGGACCTGGTCTGCCTTCGACTCTCCCCCAGTGAGCTTTGGGAAGGATGCGGAGTGGTCTCATGCGAATCCGTTTCCACTGTTTTGCCTGTTAGTGTCTTTGTCCTACTGCTGAATGCTTGTGTTGTGGTGTTGTCATGGCATACGCCAACTATTTTGTACTGGTAGCAGGCTTCGGCGCATGCTGCCCGTGCTTTCTTTTCGTCTCACCTCGTCCGTTCCCAGTGACGTCTCCTAACTAGGTACGGTGTCTTGTTTCTTGCCTTACATCTGTTGTCTCCAGTGGGGTCATCTTTGCCACATAACTGGCATTCCACTTCACAACATTTACCTTGCGCTGAATTCTCGCTTCTACTTCACCTGCAAACCTCATCGCTGGGTTAAAGACACACGTATGCTCTATGTTCAAATCTCCCACAACAACAGCAGACATCGAAGTGTTTCTGTATAGCGTGCACTTAACGAGCATTGCTTCACGCCTCACATATTTTGGAACGCAAAATTTCTCAAATAGCATGATGATATGGTCCATGTTTTCAGTTATCTTCACTTGAAGGACTCCTGGGACGCGTGGAGTGACCAAGTTGCTTAAGATGTCTTCTGGACTCTCCTCCTTGGACACCCCTCGTATCAGTCCTTTTGACGTGTTCTCCGGGGCTGCCCTGTACACACAGGTCACAAATTCCTGCTGATCTCTTCATAATTTGGTAATGGCTCTATACTGTTTGGCTCAATCCTCGGATGGTGTACTCATGACAAGTATGTTCCGGGTATTGTTGATGCACATAGTGTCTTCCAAAGCCGCCTCCCGTCCGACTCTTGCGCCGTTAGGGTCGGACGCAATATATGCGATCCATTCTGTATTCTGAGGCGTCAAGCCCACCACGGGGATGCACAATGACCTTTTAATTTTCCATCGGCATAATGGGCAGTCGACTCGCCATGATGATTTGTCGAGCGTTCCGCTCATTCTTCTATTTGTTTCCTGGCACCTTTTCTGCAAAGGGCGTTTCTCGCTGCGCATTTCCCGCCGAACTGGGCTGCCGTTCGACCTGCGTCTTGGCACCTTTTCGCACTTCGCACCAGCCTGACGCTTTCGCAAACTGTTCCGGCCGAGCAATTCACACCGCCTCGGCGGGGGAGACACTAGCGTCTAATTCGCATTCGCTGAGCTTATCTGCCGCGTCGACGTGGCGACACAGAAAACACGGTTGTTGCACAAAAAATATTCAGCCCACCTGTGAAAACACGTTGTCCAGAAGCTTTTCAGATCTTATGTGTTCAACTGGTTTCAAAAATGAAGCTAAGGACTTTGATATCGTGTCGACAGTCATAGAAAAACTGCGGAGCAGGTGCGACGTGCGTCTGTACTCTGTGCCCCTCCTAGCGGGAGATCCTTCGCACATGGAAGGAAACTGATTCAACTATAGCAGAACAGCAAGCTTCTGCGACATGAGTTATATTTAAAATGGCTCAGAAATTGTGTGGAATGTTTATGAGCTCGCTGATTAGTGTGGCCACTAATTACGTCACAAAATTCTTGATACCAAACGAGTTGTTGCTCACGAGCAACATTGGGCATGTATGAGAATGTAAGCTGATATGGAAAGATGTGATTGTAACAATTTACAGTGTGTGCAGCTTTTAGATTTGATATTATAGTGTAGAAGAGAAAGAAAACTATCATACGTATAAACTACTTCACGCTCCTTTTATCTTCTTCTTCCTTGTCTGCGTCACTCCCAGAACAACCACGTCGATCTGTCCGCTATAGGGAAACGAAGAAACTTAATTTTTGCAAAAATGTCTGCGTCGTTCGACGCCATTTCTATTATCGCAGTTTATATCTATCTATCTATCTATCTATCTATCTATCTATCGATCTATCTATCTATCAATCAATCTATCTATCTATCTATCTATCTATCTATCTATCTATCTATCTATCTATCTATCTATCTATCTATCTATCTATCTATCTATCTATCTATCTATCTATCTATCTATCTATCTATCTATCTGTCTGTTTGTCTGTCTGCTGTCTGTCTGTCTGTCTGTCTGTGTATCTGTCTATCTATCTATCTATCTATC
This sequence comes from Rhipicephalus microplus, assembly GCF_043290135.1. NCBI lineage: Eukaryota > Metazoa > Arthropoda > Arachnida > Ixodida > Ixodidae > Rhipicephalus > Rhipicephalus microplus. Next base: position 4,204,882 of record NW_027464588.1, read on the forward strand.
TATCGATCTATCTATCTATCTAGCTAGCTAGCTATCCGCGTACGACTTTTAGCTTTCCTAGCCGTTTTGATGATGAGATCTATACAATAATTTTTATGGCATAACTTGTCTCTATATCGAGCGTAAGTAACTGATCATCACGTGAAAACCATGAGATATACGTCACAAATGTCATGATCTAATGCAAGGGTCTTACTGCTTTTGTGGTGGTTTCGTTAACATGACATATTGCAAAACTTGTATAGTATGACATGACTGCATGGCGAACATAAGTGGAAAGTCCTAACATGGAAACAATGACATGGATGGCATGTAAGATACGACTACATGATTTAAGCTCATAGTGCGCTCACGGCCGCTTGAGTAGCTTCAAATATACCTAATTTGGTATTACGTGACGTGAAGTGATGAAGATTGAGACTTGATAATCATGGCATGCCTGTAATGTAAGTACATGCCTACATGCCACGATCATGACGCACTCGCCGCCGTTTCACAAGCTACACATATGCTCAATTTGGTATTACGTGACGTGAATGGATGGCAAAAGTAAATGTCTCGGGCAAACATGATAATCGTGGCATGCATGTCACATAAAACATGACTACTCGCTATGCTCTGTGTGTCCTTAGCCGTTTCGCTAGCTTGACATGCACCAGATTTTGTATTACGTGGCGCAAACGGACGAAGTTGCTAAATGACATGTCCAAACATGATAGTCATGACATGCGTGTCATGAGAAAGATGCCTACACGCTACGCTGATAGCGTGTTCGCAGCCGTTTAGCTAGCTTCACGTGTACGAAATTTGGTATTCGCAATGTCCATGACCTATAGGTGACGCGCCGTGCAAACCAAGATGGCTGCGTGAGGATGCTGAACCCGTAACTTGCATAGGAAAAGATAGGATGCAGGAAAGTACTCCTCGTGCTGCTTTCACCGGATAAACTCTTGATCGTCACATTATTGTACATCGGACCAAAGTACGTTTCCGAAACTATCGAAACTGCTGAATGTTCGCTACCTCATTCCTTGCCACAGTGCAAAGGTTGATGGTGTCGGCTGATCGTCCGTGTATCTACAATGCTTTGCGTAATCCTGTGCGTGCTACAGAAAACTGCGCAATCTACAATTCATGTATGAGCTGAACGGCCCTCCGATATCATTTGTGCCGAGCCTGTCAGGCGGATTTGCCACAGTAGTAGGCCACTAGCAGGTAGCGTACCATCACGGCTGCACTGGACCAAATTTCAACGTAGGGATGGTTTGCAAACATATTACGTCGTTGTCATTACTTGCGCTGTAATCATTACACAGCTGCTTCTTGAACGGAACACAAGCTTTCAACTTCCCATTTATTGCGCTTGTGTCACAGCCATGCTCAGACTCACAGTGCGCGATTTCCTGCACTTGCATGTTGCAGGTTCCATCAGCGTGATCGACACAAGGATATTGACACGCGTACGCTTTTCGCAACGTCAACATTGAGAAAATTTCACTGGTGTACGAAACAAAGTGGTTTGTGTTCGTTTCTTGTTAACGCGTTAGCACTGTGGTTAGCACCACCCAACAAGGAAGAATCGGGAGCATCTGCCTATTGATCATCCTTGGGAGGACGACATACCATTCCACTAGGCGGTGCGACAGTCTATGAACATTGCGAATTACGTGACGTGAATAGACGACGAAGGTAATTGACACGTCCAAACATAATAATCATGATATGTGTGTCATGTAAATTATGACTACACGCTACGCTAATAGCGTGCTCGCAGCTGTTTTGCTAGCTTCACGTGTATGAAATAGGGTATGAAGTGACGTGACAAGACGACGAAGGTGAATCACACGTCCAAACATGACAATCATAATAATTTTGTCATATAAAACATGACTACAGGCAACGCTCATAGCACGCTCGCAGCCATTTAGCTAGCTTCACATATACGCAATTCAGTATTACGTGACGTGAACAGGCGACGAGGGTAAATGGCACGTTCAAACATGCTATTGATGACATGCGTGTTATGTAAAACGTGACTAAATGCTATGTTCATGGCGTTCGAGTGGCCGTTTCACTAGCTTCACATAAAGGTGAAGCGGTAGGAGTTTTGCTAACCTCAAAGGCGAAGCTTTAGGGTCCCTTAATTGTATTTCTTGCGCATCTATTAGCACCAGTTTGTCGTCACAAAAGAGTGCGCGCAATTAGAATCCCAACTTTTCTAGAATTCTTCTCCCAGTATAGCTTGAATTAGCCTTTTTTTAAGGTGAGAGCACCTCATTCGCATACGTTTCAAGGGTATTCTATGTGCCAAATTTCTCTACCATTTCGGTATTAGTGGTTTCCGGAATCCTCAACGCGGCTTTGAAGGCCTTTCGTATGATTGTATTGATTTGTGTTGTCTCCAGGTTTATCATTGTCTGGTACAAGAGCACGTGCGTAACTCCGCTGTTAATAAATACATGAACGAAGGCAATGGATACTTTCTCTTCTAGCCCTGACTTGTTATTTGCTATCCGCCTGATCATCCGGACCACATTCTTCAGGGTTGCCCACAGCGTTTGCAATGTGTGTGTGTTGTTCCCGAATTTACTTGCATACACATTCTTAGCACCCGCGTTACTTATGCCTCCCTGATTGGTCTCTTATCCAGTGGTACTTCTTTTGGTACGAAGTCCTTTTTCGTTGCGTATCTCGGCCTAATTCCTACTATTTCAGTCTTTTCCGGCGAGCATTAAATTCCTGCTGCGGTCATGAACGCTCGTATTTCATCTACGGCCACCTGGAGTACGGTTTCTTGGTCCACATAAGACCCACCATTTTCCATATAGTGGTGCCGTCTGCATAAAAAGCTGTCCCTATGCTTTTGTATTTTCTGGCTCACATGCCAGCATTCTTAGGCTGATATTAAAACACATAGGGGATAAAATGGCTCCCTAGGTGGTTCTTCCGTTTGGGTAGTCAAAATTTGCAGATGTAACCAAGCCCAGGTAGCTAGCTGGTGGCCCATGGTACCCTTGCTGTTTGTTAGAAATGACCGGATATCATCAAATTGCACAACGACGTTCTCAACAAGTGCAACTTTCATCCCATGCAAATCATTTACCTGCTGCTATTTCCTGCTTCTCTCCACGACAACGTTTTACGCGCATGCCACGACGAGCCAACATCCGGTGAACTTGGCTTTAAACGCATTTCTGCGAGAATTAAACATAATTACTATAGGCTGAAACTCGCAAAACCTGTGAACCAGTACGTCAAAACTTTCACTTTTTGCCAGCACCATGAAGTTCCACCATAATAAACAAAGCCATCAGTGCCATGCGCCAACCACAAGTACGAAGACTAGCCAAATGCAAGTACTATTCCCATGGTCACTGAACGATCACAGTGCTAGAGTCTCTTCGGTCTTCTCTAGTTGATTTTATATAACTCTATGGCTGGAAGGTCCTCTCTATAGATGGCGGAGTTAAGCTACTGCTTACAGGTTGACCGATTCTGATATATTGTCTGCTGGTCATGACGTTAGGAAGACAATTGTTAAGAACCAGAAGGAACATCGCATAAAGAATGAAAGCGTGTAAGGACTAATAACGCAGCCAAACATAACAGCGCGGGGATCAATAAAACAGTTTCAAGTTCATAGGCAGACTTTTAGGGGCGAAGCTGCTTAATCCATGGTTCGTGCGTCCCCAATATTTGTAGTAGTAGTAATAGTACGTACCCACTTCTCACTTAAGGCTTCGAAAATCCAGTGGATGGTGGCACTTGTATATATTGAATATATAATGAAAATAAGAATGATGGCGGTACTTGGAGTGTTCACTAAAGGAACGGACGAACAGGCAAACACACAGGCAAATGGTGTACAGACGCACGAACAAACGAACGAACAAACGGACAGACTAACAGACAGACAGACAGACATACAGGCAGACAGACAGACAGACAGACAGACATACAGGCAGACAGGCAGACAGGCAGATAGACAGACAGACAGACAGACAGACAACAGACAGACAGACAGACAGACATACAGACGAACGCATGGACAAACGGACTGATGCATGAGCGGACGCACGGATGAATGGACGCACGGACGGATGTATGGGTGAACGCCCGTAGAGACGTAAGAAATAACGGATGGACGGACTGAGGCATGGACGGACCAATGAAAGCTTCGCCCCACTTATCAGCATTCATTACGCGGATGTGCTGTGATTTTCTTAGCAAGCCGTCATTGGTAGCGGCATGAGAAAAACTAAGATTGGCTGAATGAGTATCTGAACAACAAATATCGGACATACTATGAATATATGTGAATGAGAGCGTCAGCGCAGTTATACAGTCTGTGAGACGTCTTTGCTTTACACCATTCCGTTGTGTGTGTGTGTGTGTGTGTGTGTGTGTATTTTTTTTCATCACTATAGCACCAGCCAGCTCAGCATCGCAATTTCCAGCGAAAAGAAGGGATCTCGCTCAGCAATGCAGCGGGTAGACGAGCATGTCGCGTTTTGATTTCCTCCTTGACCCATGCGTGCTACGGCTTCCGAAGACATGCGTGCGCATCTGGTGCCTCAACCATTAGTAAAACTCCACGACGGGTTGTGGTAGCGGCTCTAAAAACGTAGTGATCGCACCTCAGCCGATTGTCAACATTTCACATAAAATTACTGTTGGTTAGGCCTACTTACTCGTGAAAGCATTTGACAGAAGATTCGATTTTTTTGCGTAAAAAATAAGCACATGGGAGTTTATGTTGAAGAGGCTGCCTTGCTCATCATCGTTTCAATTTTCCGTTGGCATATATGCGATATGTACAATGTGATTTTCACATCAGATCGTTGCACATTATGGTAGTGAAAATTGCGCAAAGAATGAAGAAAACGAATATATTTTGTAAAAGTCCACAATACAGCGAAGCGTTCCCTCTTTGCGCCCTTCTACTTGTGCTACACCTAAAATATTGCTGAAAAGGCACCGACTGCTACTTTTGCTAATTCTTTGACACATATTCCCTGTTTAGGGAATGTTTGCTGCTCGAGAAGTATTGCCGAACGCGCTTTGTTTCTGTTTTGGTCAGTAGCCACTGCCTTGCGCAGAATGTTTCAAAACGCCGCAAGTTTAGAATTTTCCAAAGTAATTGCATCGTTAGTGTGACAAATGATGTTTATTTAGGAACCATAATTCTGCCACTAGCTCTAAAGCTCAAATATTCGCTGCTATGTGCACAAATGCCACGTGCCTCACGGGTGACCAGATTATCAATGACCGATGACTGCGAGTTCCGCTTTCGCTGCTCTTTCAGCGCTGCTTCTTGTACAGCGCTGGGGTTTATTCAATAAAGGTTTCCCCTTTACCACAGGCACTATGTTATAGGTAATAATCGTCGTGTTTATTAAGCGTGTCAGGGTTATTGGTCATTATTACAACCATGCGTCAAGATGTTAGTACCTTCCACTGCCTCAAACGACTGTAAATGCGACAGCGCAGTAAATAGCTGCGTGACTTTTTTTTATCAGATATAACCCCATGAGCCACGTGTACGCATGTAGCAATGTGTACAAAACAGAGACCAAAAGCACTATTGTAATTTTAGTTTATAATTGAGTCATTTGTACAACAATTTCTAGCCAACAGCATCACTAAAAGTATCTTCCGAATTACAATATTGCGACGAAGTCCTTTACACGCCTTTATTAGACCTTGAGGAAGTGTCCAGAACAGTCACCTCCGAGGCACAAAACCGACTCAAGAGCCCTATTTACTAACTATAAAGATGAAGAACACTAGGTGATGATGGTTTTGTACAGGTGATGAAGAAGCGTGCTTTAAATGCTCACATTAATTTCCGGCGCTTGAGAGCGGCCTCTTGGCCGCAACTTATAGATGCAGAGAACGCCTTGCGAAAGGCTGCATACGCGAGACATGCACGGTCTCGGTACCACGACAGCACCGGACACTTGGCGCAATCACAGGTTCAACGCAACAATTAACGGGTGAGGTCTGCTCTTAGACTATGTATGGGCCGAGGAGCCGAAATTGTAATTTGTCACACAAGCCAAGAGTGCGAACAGACTAGCACCTCGTCGCAAGCGTGGAAGGTAACAGCGGTGATTTTTACGGGCTTGTTATCTCTCCTCAGTTTCGAGTCTGGCAAGCTGGCAAAAGTGATGGAGGCGGGACACATATTGCTCACAGGAGGATGCAGATGGTGTAACCGGGGCTGTCAAAAAAGAGACGTTGAGAAAGGAAAATAGCGATTGGCCGTAGACAAGGTGGAATGGCGAGTAGTCAGTTATGTGTTGTACGGCTGTAGTATAAGCGAACGTTACGAACGGCAAAATCGCATACCAGTTGGTGTGGTATGGCTCAATGTACATGGCTACCATGTCGGACAGAATGCGATGAAAGCGCTCAGTGAGCCCGTTTATTTGGGTTGATAGCTTGAGATTGTCTTGTGGCTGGTGCCCGTAACTTTTAGCAATTCTTCCACAATTTGCGAAAAATCTTTTCCACGGTCACTCAGGATGACACGAGGAGCACTGTGACGCAAGATCAAGGCTTCAAGCATAAATGTAGCCACGTCAGAAGCGGAGGCCGAATTCACGCAGGACGTTTCAGCGTAACGCGTCAAGTGGTCGACAGCTGTCACTATTCATCGATGGCCACTCAGAGTCATGGGAAGGAGACCCTATAGGTCAACACCAACGACTTCAAATGGTGCCGACGGACATAAAATTGGATGCAGCTCTCCCCATTGAGGTGATGTCGGAAGCTTTCGGCACTGACAAAGATTCCAGGAGGTGACGTACTTTGCTATGCTGGCAGACATCCATGGTCAGTAGAAATGGCCTTTATTGCGATCGTACGTTTTCTAGGAAACCAAAGTCACCTGCAGTCAGGTCGTTGTGACAGGCCGTAAGAATATCGGCTTGAAGAAAAGGATGCAGAACCGGCACCCAGCGCTGACCATCCTGGCGATGAATGTGATGGCAAAAAACGCGATTATCAAGCTTGAAATGCCTGGGCTGTCGCCGATGGTGGGTTTTAGGCGGTCGCGATTTCCCCTGAAAGTGATCTATGATGCATCTACAGTAAGCCTCAATGAGTTGATGCGTTATGATAGAGCCGTGGTCGTCAGGAGGCATCTTGTCAATGGCGGCTAAGGACGAAACGGATGTAGAAGAACTATCAAAGCGTTCATCGCTGAAGTTAGTAGCGGAAGCAGTGGACGGTGCCGTGGGAAGTGGGCAGCGAGAAAGCGCATCTGCGTCCCGGTGCTTTTAACTGCACTTGTAAGTAATAGTAAAGTCGTATTCTTGAATACGTATAAATCATCGACCAAGGCGCCCTCACAAATTCTTCAGTGCGGAAAGCCAACGTAAGGCGTGATGGTCTGTAACTATGGTAAAATGACGGACATGTAGATAAAGGTCGAAATTTCTGCACCGACCACACGTCAGCTAAACAATTTTCTTCAGTAATGATGTAATTCTTCTCGGCATTCGTCAGGACGTGGCTTGTATACTCAACGACCCTTTCACGCTATGTTTCATCGCGCTGCAGTAGAATACCTTCGATTACGTGATCGCTAGCCTTCATATGTAGGAGTGTGGGTGCTGTTTCATCGAAATGACGAAATACTGGTTCAGATGTGAGGGCGTTTTTCAGATGGGTAAACGCTGATTCGCAGGCAGGAGACCACTCAAAGCGAACACCGGAACCGAGTAATTTCTACAAAGGTGCCGCTATCAAGGCTAAGCGCGTCTGAATCGCGGGAAGAATGAAGACAGGCCAAGAAAACTGCGTAAGTCTTTGGTACTTTCAAAACGAGCAAAATCAAGAACGGTCGATACTATATCGGCATGAAGACGGATGTCATCCGTACTCCCGATGTGGCCTAAAACCTCAATTGCCTTGCTGGAAAAACGGCACTTTTTCGTGTTCAGCTGAAGGCCCACCGTACCAAGGCACATGAGGACTCCGTCTAAACACTGTAAGTGTTAAGAGAAGGTTGACGAGAAAATAATGATGTCGTCCAAACATGATATTCATGAGAGGTGTGTCCTGTGATAAAAAGACTTCTTGCCGCAGTCAAGGAGCCAATACATTTGAACGTGAGGAGGTGCGCGTGATCGCCGGCGTTCATTTCATCGAGTCACGCCGGCGTTGCAACGCCAGGCACCGGTTTTGCCATATACTCACCGGCGTGCGCCGCGCTGCGTTTATTTGACGCATGATCGTTTCAGTGTGTTCAGCGTCACTCCGTCACAAAATTGGCAGATCCCACGTACAGTAGGAATCGAGTTTATGCGAAGCACGAATGAGGAAGGTATATATGTCCCTGCAAAGTCTGCAGAATGTTACGAGGGGAAGGTAAATGATGCCCTACATGACTTCCGTTTCATGATTATAATGTTTGGATGTGTCAACAACCTTCGCTATTTATTCACGTCCCATGATACCAAATATAGTATATGGGGAGCAAGCCGAACGCCCGCGAGCACGCTATGAGCGTGGTATGTTGTCATTTTCTTACATGGCACGCGTGTCAGGATTATCAAGTTTGCACCAGTCATGCACATTTGTCATATATTTACGTCATGTAACACTAAAGTTGGCATATGTAGAGCTAGCGAAATTGCCACGAATGCATCATGAATGGCCCGATATACTCCAAAGTAGCGTCGACGTGCACGCACACTGGGCTTAGTGACTCTACGTTCGCAAAACGCAAGCACTCTATAGTCTGACGCAAGGTGCGACCAGCAGCGTGGCACGAAGGCAACCTTCACGAAATGCGACATGCTGCATTTCACGCTGATACGTTACTTAGACAATACTGCGTCTCCCTCTTTTCGTGACCAAGGGACGATGGGCACGCTGAAACGCGCATGCGTCAAGCCAACGCCGCTTGGTGAGCCGCCTGCGAGTATATGGCAAGACCGGGGCTTCGCGCGGCAACGCCGGTCTAACGTGACGAAGTGAACGCTGGTGAGCACGCGCACCGTGTCACGACGAAATCAATTGGCGCCTAGACTGTGGCAAGAAGCCATGTTCTCACACAAAACGCATCTCATGATTATCATTTTTGCATCAGACACATACCTTCGCCATCCATTGACGTCACGTAATACCAAATTTGGCATATGTAAAGCTAGCGAATCGGCCGCGAGCGCATCATGAGTGTGGCAAGTAGTCATGTTGTTACAGGACACGCATGTCGTCATTATCATGTTTGGATGTGTCATTTACCTATATCGTCTATGCACGTCGTGTAATACCGAGTTTGGTAGATGTGAAGCTAGTGAAACGGCCGTGAGCCTATCTCGATCGTACCATGTAGTCATGTAGTTACATGACCCACATCTCACGATTATCATGTTTGCACCAGTCACACACCTTCGTCATCCATTGACGTACCGTAATACCCAATTCGGTATATGTGACGCTAGCAAAATGGCCACAAACGCATCATGAGCATATAAGGTAGTCATGTTTTTACATGACCCGCAAGTCATGATTTTCATGTTAAGGTCTGTCGCTTGTGTTCACCATGCAATCATGTCATGTCAAGCCAGTTTTGCAACTTGGCATTTGAACAAAACCACCAAGAGCGGCAAGTCTATGAAATGTATATCATGACATTCATGACATTATTGTCATGATTTTCATGTTATGACTAGTCAAATATGTTCTTCATACCGACATGTTGTGCCATACTAAGATAGGTATCGATACCATTATCGAAACGGCCAGGAGAGCTAAAAGGCGTAGGCGGCTAGATAGATAGATAGATAGATAGATAGATAGATAGATAGATAGATAAATAAATAGATAGATAGATAGATAGATAGAAAGATAGATAGATAGATAGATAGATAGATATAGATAGATAGATAGATAGATAGATAGATAGATAGATAGATAGATAGATAGATAGATAGATAGGCTCAAAGTCGCCGAAACTCGCTAAGAAATGCTTAGCATTCAAAAACAGCTTTTGGGGGAACGCTGCAATTAGCAAAGTAAAAAAAATTGGGCAGCTCCTACGTACAGTGGGAATGAAGGATATGTGAAGCACGGATAAAAAAGGTTGAAATGTCACTTTGAAATCAGCACAACGTTACGAGGTGGAGGTAAATGATACCATACATTAGGTCCGTGTCATGATTATCTTGTTTGCATGTGCCGTTTATCTTCGTCATCTATCCACTTTAAATTACTACTTTTGTATAAATGCTAACTGTAGGTATCAAGTGTCATGCTACGAGAAGGACTGACTTAGCAGGTATATGTTCGATCACTTTATAGGCAGTGGATGTGTTGACTGGTGCTTACTACGTGAGACGTAGTACGTAACTGCACTGACTAAAGGGTGCACCACTGTATTTTCGGTGGAAGTTAAAATGATTGAGGTCCTTGTACTTGGATGTAGGCGCCCGTTGAAGAACCCCAAGTTGTCAATATTTCCGGAGTCCTTCACTACGACCTCGATTTTAATCATACCGTGGTTTTGACACGCTAAACCCCAATAATATTATCTGACAAGCATAAAGCGTTACTTCTGTGTAAGTATATCATTCTGTTGTGCGCTTTGCTGAAGATGATGATTACACTTCCTAAAAGCGTCGCGAAAAATTCTTCACATTTTTTTATGCTGCCCTGCAACTTCTTCCTTTTCAATTTTTTTTTGCGCTTGCTCCATGAAACTACTCCCGCATGACTTTACTAGGTGTGTTTTTACTGTCTTTAAATCGTTGCGGAACTCTGCATTAATTATTATACGAGTTCACAGCCAAGCTACACCAGTACTCAATTAACTAAAGGTTTCAGCTTAGTTGCTGTAGGTTGTTGTGCCGAAATAATTTTTGACTACTAGTTCATGTGTTCTGAAGACTTTCTAGACTGCTGCGATAACAATGTTGAAGTCAACATTATAAAAGTGGAGTGAAACGGTGGTGGCAACTTTCATTGATTTCTGAAGTCAGATTGTCCTTTCGGCTGCGTGATTAGAACAATCTGAATATCAGATGTTGAATGATCTAGCAGCTCCGCGAACAGTTTTTTATATAATTTTCAGCATGGATGTGCATTTGCACTCACATGTAAGAGCACGTGCAGGTATGCGTGCTTTCGTCTTTAGAGAAACTGGAAGCATCACTAATGTTGTAAATCTTGAGCAATATAATCTTCTTCTGATATCACGTTAATGCCCCTGCACGTCTACATTGCAGTGGACAATACGGTTCTTGCTCTGTTGAGAGGGGAAACTGAGAATAAAGAAATTTATTCAGTGACATTGCATTCGATGTATGTGGCAGCAGCTTCAGAAAAGTGGCTGAAAATCATCATCCGAAACAATTGATGGAAGGAAATTGATGAGTGATAGAAGAATTAACTTTGATGAATAGAATTTGAGGTCACCAATTCTTTTCAGGACCGGTATTAGCAAAGATCAAATAGTTTTCACTCATTTAAAATAATCTATCACCCCTGACATTCTCTCAGCGATGCGCTCTCTTTTCATCACTTCGTCTACGCATTGTTTTCAGGTATTCGAGAGGTATGTGCGTCGCACGTTAAATTTTTGCAACTTTGAAAGTGTAGTCAACGTACCTTCTTTTTCCCTGGCAACCAGTGACGCGCTAAAAGTGCTCCCGCCTTCACTTTCCAGGATTCATATAGACAAGTTCAAAAGACTGGGTGCAAATCAACGATTGGCGTAGGCGGGCGCGTTAAAGGGTCACTCACCAGGCCCCGTACGGAATTTTAGTTAGACAGTGGAAGTTGTTGGGTGTTCGATGAAGAACGTATTGCGACAAAAATTTTTGGAATCGGTTCACTACGAGCGGAGAAAATAGGTGTTTTGAAGCGGCGCGAAACGAGGGTGAGAGGAGACGTGCTCAAAACCCTTGCCACTCTTCCGCGTAGCCTTCGCAAGCCAAATCTCTCCCCATTCTCTCCGGCGTCCGACCAAGAGGTGACGTGTTCATGACGTGCCCGAACAAGCCCAGCCCCCATGCACGCGAGCGGCGTTGCTTTGTAAACCAGAGTTATTTTGTGGTCTTCTGCCTGTTTCTGCGGGATCGTTTGGAAACGCTGGCTTAGACGCGGTAGAATACATGATAGCAATGAGTGCGCGAACGCGTAGGAACGTTCCACGGCGGTCGTCTGCTCTATGCGCTGACCGAGGGAACCCGAACGCATGTGAAACGCTGGCACACTAGCCCCGCAACTCGTAGCATTTCATGAGAAAAAAATGTAACAAAAACGTGCACAATTTGTTTGCGTCTCATTATTTGTTTCAAGTTTTATTCATCTCTTGTAGCAACAAATACATAAACTAGGCATGTTGTGTTAAATAATTTTTGCCATGTCACGTGGTATAATGTTGACAAAGTCAGAGCAGAGTCATCTACGTAGACGACCAACGTGACCACAGTGCTGTGTACGTAGGGCCATTCCTACGCCCACGTCATGCCCTCAATCTCTACGCATGCGCCGGTAGAGGGGAGGGCGAGCAGCTTTCATCTTGAAATTTGACCCATTTCCACAGCGCGTAGCGCTGAAAATTTTGGCAGACGGGATCATGAACGCGTCGTCTATGCATTTTGCTTGTCAGCTCAAAATTGTCAAACCTGCTGAGTGGCCCTTCAAGGACATCTTTGCGTTTGCTAACACTACAACGTGACTACAAATGCCCCACCCTGAAGTCCAAACTTCGATGTACGCGCTCGTTGGCCTATTGGTACCACTGGCGAAATATTTCTGCACTGCAGGGCATATTGTGTGTGCATTATTTCGAAATAGGCTCTTGCAAATCACTATTACAGTGAAAATTGTTTTGACTTCACCACTCGGGACACGCGCGGTTGCCCGTTTCCGCCACCGCTGCTGCCGCTGGTGTCCGTAAACACATAGCACGAAATAAAAAAAAACTAGTACCATTGACACAGTCGGGCTCGAACCCGGGTCCACTGGGTGCCAGCCCAGTATCACCCCACTGAGCCACGCTGGTGTTTTTTTTCATGGTAATTAATAAAGTACTTGCACAATAAAGACAAAATCAAGCGAACAAAAGTACGATCAAATCGCGAAAGTAAGCGCTTAAGCGTTACTCATAAACACTAAATGGATAACACAGGGTGAGTTCCTCACATGGAGAGTTCTTTACATCGTGTTATACAAACGAAAAAGGGGTGAGGTCAAATAGTTCTCTAAGACGGAGTACCAGTCAGGTCTAAAGTCTTGCTCGTTGTAAATGTTTTTAGGTGGATAGCCATTTGAATGAAGTGGGCGCTTGAAGAGGTGGTAGGCTCTGCATTGTGGTCTTGCATTCGTGTCTTCCACAAGCTGTGAATACCCATGAGGGAAAACACATCATACGGTACTTCATCAAGCGCTGCTGGTAGAAGATAACGTATTGTGTGAGAATTAATGACGAAACGTTTTTTCGGTGCTCGCTGAAGGACATCCTAAAACAGTATGGCATCTTTGCAGCTAACAAAGCAATGTTCAATCGTTTCCGGCACTTCACCTAGACGGCAGTTCACAGACGGAATGAAAATACCCTTTCTTTCTAACCATGTGTTTGCCGCCAATGTTTCAGAGTGGAGTTTATAGAAGAATGTTTTTGAATTTGGTGGAATGTACATTTTGCGCACTCGCTTCAACACATCGTGGCCTGGAAGATTGTAGTACAGTGAGCGGTACAATGGAGGTGGGACGAGTGTACTCAGTAGGTCCTTATACAGCACCTTGCGCGATACTGCGTACATATATTCTACAAAAAAGCGAGGTTTAAGGAACTGAACTGCGTGATAAACTTCCTGCATGAATCCCCACAAGCATGAGCGTTCAGAGAAGTTGGATGAAACAATTAAATCTGGTAAGCAATCAACAAGTGTAACCTGCAAGAAGGAACGGATTACAGGATGGGAATTGTCTCGAAAAAAAGAAGAATCGGGACACTATTTGCCATAGATATAGGTATTTTAGTCCTAACCCACCCTCACTAACTGGCTTGAATATATTATCACGACGCATGGGCTCAGAAGTCGAAGACCATATGGAAGTAGCGAAAATCCGATGAAAGCGTTGTATATAGAATCTTGCGCAATGAATAAGTTGCAATACATAGTAAAGCTTTGTAGCTAAAAAAGTATTGCAAGCTTCAGCTCTCCCAAATATCGAAAGTCGATAGGGAACAAATGTCTGGGCCTGTCCTTCAAGCTTAGGGACGCGTTCCTTCCAGTAATGCGCACTGAATCTATATGCATGCAATGGTACACCGAGGTATGTTGGAGGAGTTCTTGTCCAATTAATTTCTGCAAAGTGGTTCGTTGTGCTACCCCACAAGTGAAACCACAGTCCTAAACTTTTAGAGGCGTTTAAACGAGCTCTTGATACTACGCCAAACTTTTCAATAGTATATCCACATTTTCGACCCTTGGTTTATCTGTGCAAAAGAATGCGACATCATCTGCATAATCCAATAGTTTAAACTCACTGCCTAATATACTAAAGCAACGAATGCAACTCGACTGTATTATGCTTAAGCACAGTGGTTCCAGATAAAGTGCAAATAAAAGAGGTCACGTCGAGCATCCCTGTTTTACAGAAGAGCGAATAAAAACTGGCTTGGAGCGTTAACCGTTAACTATGAGACGAGTTGAGAATTCATTATAGCATAGTTGAACGCCTTTAAGAACAACTTTGCGAACAATAGCTTGTTCGAGAAGAGAAAAAAAGGAACAAATGACGAACACGATCAAAAGCTTTTGCAAGGTCTACCTGTAGCATTGCAAGATGTTGTTGAGAACCATGACAGTATTGAAGCACTGTTCGGGCGACATGTATATTGGTTTGTATGGATAGACCTCTGATCCCACATGTCTGATGAGACCCAATGCGGATCGACATAGCAAATTGCAATCTATTTGCTAATACTTTTGCGAAAATTTTGTAGTCCATGTTTGACAGCAATATTGGTATGTAGCCCTCGACGAAGCGAAGTTTTTCCTTGTCAGTCGTTTTCGGTATTAACACAGTGTGACTTTTGCAAAAAGATTGTGGGAGTGTGTCCATGTCATAACTCATCTGTAAAGTATTCAGCAATATAGGAGCAAGTGTTTTTTTTGAAAGCTTTGTACAATTTGCCTGAGATGTCATAAGGGCCCGGTGTTTTCAATAAAGGCAAGTTGTCGATTGCCTGCTCGATTTCCTGTATAGTAATGAGCCCAATAATGACTGCACATTCATTGTCCTTCAAGGGGTTCACAAGAGAAACAAAACTAGCCTCGAGGTGAGTGTCAAGATCGTCAGAGGGAGAGCTGAATAAACTGTTATATTACGTTTAGAACGCCAAAGTGAGGTCTCCGTTATCTTTTATGAGCACATCGTTAAAGTACAATTCTGGAATAGCTTTAGAAATCGCATGGCGTTGCTCATCAAGTAAAGCTTGGCGCGTCGGTTGCTCAGAATTTAAAGTGCGCTTGTTCCGAGGTCTGATACGTGCCCCTTGGTAGCGAGCAGCATCATATCTTTGTAGTTGGCACTTAATATTCTCAATGTCATTGATGTAGTTTTCGCATTTCGCATTCCATCTCATAAAGATTGCAAAGACTTTTAACAAGTATCTTTTCATCATTCTTTCTATAGAAATACTTAAAAGCAGCAATTTCTAAAGCTATAGCACAGACTTCTTGTTTAAAAAGCTCCCAAGCAGCGAACATATGAAAGCAAATAAAAAAATTGCCTCAATGCCATCTGGAGGCGATTCATGAATTCGTGATCACAGAGGAGCTTCGCATTCATTTTCCAAAGGGCCCACTGGGGACGGAATTGTTTGTGACAATTTTCACCAATTGGCGCTATGACAATACAGTGGTCTGAGAATGATACAGCTTCGGTGCTGCAGAACATTTTACCAGATATGAGTGATGAGGACACGTAAATCCGGTCAAGGCGAGCTTGAGAACTGCCTTGTATTCTTGTATATGCTGTTGCCCGATTTGAGACCCCGATGTCAATTAGTCCTGCATTATCTACAATACCGGATAAAAGCTCGCTCACCACTTCTGTCTCTCTTTCAAGAGGAATTATAACAATCAATAGCTTCACATACGCAGTTGAAATCTACCATAAGTACCGTGCATCTGTCGATGTCAAATAATTTACGCACTTTTTCAAATAACTCAAGTCGTTTCGGAACCTCATTAAACGCATATAGATTGATAATTCTGCATGGCACTCCTTGCAACAAAAAATCACACATATATACTTGCCCTCTTCATCAACAATAGTGCATAATGCTGAACAGGGTAGGCTCTTTCTCAGAAACAACCAAAAGCCCGCAGATAAACCTTTAGCATGTGAGACACACACATTAAACTGAGACAGAAAAGGCCGCAGGGCCTTCTCGGTCTCTTCCTCGCTCTCGATCTTTGTCTCTTGGATGGCGACAAAGTCAAGACGCTTCCGATCAAGAAGTCTACAGAGCTGTGCCTGTTTCTGCGAAGACTTAAGACCACGTACGTTCAAGGTAGCAAATATGAGTCGCTCAGACTGCGCCATGGTGACTACCTTCCAATGCGCTTATCGTCCCTCTTGATCAGTCCCAAGAGTTGGCGCTGAGGCTTCCCGTGAACCCCCACCAGGCCTCCTAGATCGGGATCGGCGACACTTCCCCTTTGGCATGGGCTTTCGGCGACAGCGTGACTACCTAGTCACTGACGCTGGGTCACTCCCTTTGCTTGAATCCGAGCTGGACGATACGCTACGTTCCGGTAGTGCTGCATCCATAGAGATCTGCATATCATCTTCCGACACTGCACCATGATGAAAAAGCTGCTGCGGAGCTGCAGCGCAAGCAGGTGAAGAACTTTCTGCGGCATCCAGCCCAGAGTCTCTGTCTTGTACTGGTGGTTCTTCCGCATCTTTATGGGTCAGCGCAACAGAACTTTTCATAGGAACTTCTACTTGTACTAGGGATTCTGTGGAGTCATTTTGGGTATGCTGCTTGCATGATTCACTTGGCTCTTTGCACGCAGAAGTTTCAACTGTGTCAACAGCGAGTGAATTTCTTTCTTTTTTGGATTCCTTGTGGTAGAGCCTGCAGCATATGAAATTGACGGAGGGTCTCCCGTTGGGTCCAAAACCTCAGTGGCATCCACAATATGCTCTTGTAGGTTTTCATCTGGCTGTTGTGTGTGCTGTCGCAGCTTGTTGGCGTATGTCCTAACACAGTCTTCGGCCGAATTACCGAAGCGTCGACAGTTGTCACAGATGGGGGTTCTGCAGTTTCGACGAATGTGTCCAACCTTACCGCACCAAAGGCAAAGTGGTGGGTGGCCAGGTATCAGGACGAGGCTATGCACTCCACAGACAACAAGAATATGAGGAATATCCGCAATGTGAACTCCATCAGCAAGGGACAAAACAACTTCCCTATTTAGCGTCCGCATTTGTTTCATGTCCGCTACTTTCCAGTTTCCTTGTGATATTGTCTTGACCTTCCCAAAAGCTTGCAGTGCCTCGCAAACATAGGCATCCTTCAAGTGCTCAGGAAGCCACATAAGCTTCAACTTCACTTCCGTGGGCTCCGGGTCTATAACAAGGCATCGACGACTTTTGAAAAAAATTCGCCTCTTGTGACCAACTTTGTTTTCGTGAGCGTTGACTTGCATGTGACCATCCATACATGAGACATTTAAAACTGACCTATGGAGCTTGTTTCCTTCAAGTCAATGATGTCGCGTAGAGCATCTCTAAAATCTTGAACCCGGTAAGGGCGACCAGCTAAGTCCGCATGCAGAAATACAGAATCCACAATAAGCATAAGCTTACCGGTGGGAAGGCGAGGAAGTACAACACGGTAGTCAATGCCACTGGCTGAAGCCTGAGCAGCACCTCGGTCCATGCCTGATAAATCCTTCAAAGCGGAAAACATGAGCCACGCCGGTGCTTGGAACTTGTTGGCAAACTTGCCTTATAGGTAGGCTTGATGTCGGGAAAGCACTTACGGTAATACGACCTCTAAAGCGTTTTAAAAAGCGAAAGAACAAGCAGTTCCCGACGTCATAGCTTTTAAAAAGAAGAGTCTCTGTCTAAATGACCGTATCAATTAGGTCGGCACATAGAAATTTGCTCCTACGCGGGGGACAGTCATAAAAAAATCCAACTCTTTTTGAAAGCGATAGTGTACAGTTTGATGACGACTGAAGTTTGCAGCAAAACTTGCATGGCGTAGATCGGAACGTACTGAATGTCAGTCGCAACATCTGCACTGCAGTTTACAATGTCTTTAAAGAGAAAGTTGTTAACGATTTAGAGTACTCGGTACTCCACTATAGGAGAGCTGAAAACCGTCTCCAACACGCCCCTGGAGCATTTCTTGCATGTACAGCATCGGCGGCAAGACAGTTCTGAGGTGCTGTGAATATATTACTACTCACAGCGCCAAATTCTTATCGAACCTCTCTCCCCCCTTCACACACACACGCACACACACACACATAGAAAATCAGGGATGACAAGGAACAAGAAGAGCACAAGGTTCGCTGTGCGTTGGGTTCAGGCAAACAAACCTTTATGATACTTCAAGCGAAGTTCTCTGTAATTTTGTTTTCATAAATCACTCAGCGTTTCGCGACTTTAAACAAGAAAACTTTCTTCTGTACCCAATTGACTTTCTGGAGGCCTTTACTATAGCGTTCCTCATATTTAGAATGTACTTTCAGGAATTTAAACACCAACAATAATTATTATGCATAGTTTGCTGTTTTGATATTGTTATGAGACAATATCCCACAAAAGTGGTTAGATAGGCGCGGAGAAAGACGACGTAATTTTGGTGTAGGGCACAGCACTCGTTCTCCATCTTGGCTTGCGCGTTGGTGCTGCGTAAATATATCTTCAAGCGCCTAGTTTCCCGTGTACCTTCACGTAACAATATTGCTACACAAAGTCTAAATGCTCATTGCGATTTCCTAAATTTAGAGCCGTAAAGGTAAGCCAGCAACTGGATTGAATAAACTTCTATTTGGTCCTCCAAAACACAGATCACTGTGTTGGGGGCAGCTCCCACGTGGTAACTTAGATGCCGAGCTCCTCAGCTGTTTCATGGGCTTGGTGGACAGCTCAAAGCTGATCTGCCAAGGACGATCTGCGGATTGCCGCCTCCCATCTGGCAGAGGTGACGTTCGATAAATGAGCGAATTTGTTACACTGCTAGAGCATATGTTCTCACTAAGCTGTTTCCCCACAATTTGGGCAAAGATTACTTGGGTATAGGTCAGGGTACATGATGTGTAACATTTTCAAAATAGGGTACATCCGCGTTCGCAAAAGCCTTAATGTAAGCCTTAACAAAGTTTGGGGCCGAGTTAGATTTTTGTGAGGTGAAGGGAAATCTTTCTAGACAGGTAGAAATGTTTAGTGAGCTCGTAATATGTTGTGAGAATTTCGCGGTTATCCCCTTCACTGGTAGAACGCATCTCCAAGGAGGTGCGGTTGGAGAGGTCTCACACCGCCTCGTGTACTGCTTCATTGAGATTGGGAGGGGAGTCCTTGATTTGTCCATGGTGAGCTGGGAACCAACTGAACCTTGCAAAAAAAGGACCTGCACTGTTTCTATTATTTCGTATCACATTTCTGATATATTAATCAGTTTGCGTGTTATCAAAGACAGTGTACATGCAGTATACTTAAGACCGCCAGAGTAATACCAGTGTACAAATCTGGTGATCGGAATCTTCCGGACAGCTACAGACCAATATCTGTTCTGAGTAGTATTAACACTACGCTTGAAAAACTAATTTCGTCGCAATTAAGGCGCTTCCTGGGTGAACAGAATGTACTTTGTCCCCAGCAACACGGCTTTGTTGCAAACAGGTCCACTTCAACTGCTGTTTCGATGCTTACGCAATATATTAATTCCGCGCTACATGAAAACAACATAGCAATAGCAGTATCTTTAGACATACGAAAGGCATTTGATGCTATTAGCCATTCCATTTTACTGGAAAAAATGCATTCTTATGGGATAAAAGGTAACTCGCTTGATTTTTTTTCTAGTTATCTATCGGCACGCAAACAAAAGGTAGTCATTGGTGACATCAAATCATCCTACGGTTATATTAAATGCGGGGTGCCACAGGGTTCAGTTTTGGGCCCTATATTGTTCTCTCTTTATATTAATGATGTCCCGCGATCCCTACAGAGGTCAAGGGCACTGATGTACGCGGACGACACTGTTTTAGTTTTCACAGGACACTCCTTAGCAGATTTACAAAATGACGCGATGACCGATTTATCGAACATTTCGGAATGGTTTGCCAGGAATCAGCTGACTGTTAACTGTACTAAAACAAAGTATATGGTGTTTCACTCTCGTAGGAAACATATTGACGCTGAATCTCTTAACCTAACAATAAACAACACTCCTATTCAACAAGTTCCTTGTTTTAAATATTTAGGCGTCACTTTTGATGAACACTTACACTGGCATGAGCAAGTACAAAGTGTGTGCGCAAAGCTAGCCTATGGCTGCTATTCTCTAATAAAAGCTCGCCAATATTTTCCACAAGCTATACTCCGCACACTCTACTTTTCATTGTGTCATTGTCACATAGGTTACTGTCTGGAATCGTGGGGTGTGACGTACAACAGTTATCTAAAAAACTCTTGAACGACTTCAAAAGCGTACACTGAAAATCATAAGCCAAGGTGAATCAGTAAGTAATATTTTCCAATCACAACGCATTCTCTCGGTTCCGATGTTGCGTGACTACAAAATTGCTGTTTCAGTAAATAACATAATTAATAGAAATTCACCTTTGCCTGCTGATCTTTTTTCAATTCCTAAACGCAATACGCGACATGCTTCGAATGGTAATTTCAATCTGCCCAAATGTTTTAATGTTTACGGAGAAAGACTGATACAGTTTAGTGGAACAAAAATATGGAACACGGTCCCCCTAGAGATTAAAACGGCACGTAATTTCAGCATGGCATGTAAATCATTTTTTCTGTGGAGTCAAGACATGTAAGCATGTGTGTGTGATTCGATTTTCATTGTATTTTTTAATAAGTGCCTATGTATAGAAACTAGCTGCAAGCTAATAAGTATGCATATCTGCAAGAAAAAATGTATTACTGTGTTATCTGTATCACATGATTGTTTTTTTTATGTTGTTACCTCAGAGCTGACCTGTACACTTTTTTATGTTGCACATTGTATTGGACCGTCCACTAGCCACTTTAGGCTATCGGTCCAAATAATCTCTGTAATTGCATATATCTATTTATGAAAATAAAGCTTCATTGATTGATTGATTGATTGATCTTCGACCATTATACAAGATGGTGGGCGCACATCACAAGTCGTACCTGTGAGACCGGGGATTATGCCCTCTTTGCATGCAACGCAAAAACTGAAATGTACGCACTCGCATATAATTGTGTCAAATTCACCTTTTACGGAAAGAAAACTTAGAATACTTATAATTCATCCGCACGTGGTTACAGCAAGTGACCCCGCTAGACAACACGCGGCGATGTTTATGCAAGCTAGATGCATCGATATTCACACAGCACACCCCACAAATAATATTACAATTTGCACTTTATGAAAAGGGGAGCCAATAACAATGCTGGCCTTCAACAGGGCTGGGTAGAATCGAAGATGAATGTTTCTGAGATACTATCTTAGAGATTCTTTAGATGTCTTGTAGTTGTATCGCGATACGTCTCGCAAGACGAGTATCTGTATCTGCATCTCAGTTACATTCGATAATATATCGTGTATCTTAAGGTACTAAATACTGTGAAGGCAACGCTGTATCGTCCGAAACACTATTCACTGACGGAACTCAACTGCTCAGGCAGGTACTGCTGTCACTAGGCCACCTGAATAAAACTAGGGCAGTGACATTATTTTATCTTTTCGTCTGACTCCATCAGTCAGGGTAGGCGATAACGTGCGCACGTCCCTTCTGGCGAAGCAGAGCAACACGAGAGATCTCGTGCAGTCTCGATAATAACTACACTCGCGTGCTTGTCAACGTGTTTCTTTAGATTTTAGGGGCAAAGCTTCTTATAGCGGCACCCGTTCGTCCCCCGTAGCATGTAACAAGTATAACATTTTGACCTCCAAGGTGGTGCAGGTGAGAGACTTCTTCTGTGCGTTGTTGAACAATAAAAAATAGTGCTCAATGTACATGCCAATGGCTGCTAATGGCGAATGAGGGACAGGAGCATTTGGCTTTTAGTTAACGCACAGGCTGCGATCACCATTAGCAGCCATTGGCATGTACATTGAGCACTAACTGACAAGAAAGGGTTGCTACGTTATACTCTCTGGGTGTAACCTCCTTAGCTTTGGAAAGGTTTAGCGAGCGTTCAGCCGCAGTGCTATGAATACAATGAACTTGTATATACCATGAATGAACTCGAGGTGGTTAAAAACGGGAAGTAGATACGAAGCGCCACCGTAAGAAAGTAAAAGCCGAATTCTCCGCCTCTCATTTCCCATTAGGAGCCATTGGCATGTACATTGAGCACTATCTGACTGAAAAAGTTTGCTACGTCATACTCGCTGGGTGTAACCTCCTTGGTTTTCGAAAGGTTTAGCGAGCGTTCGGCCGCAGTGCCATGAATACAGTGAACTAGTATATACCATGAACTCGAGGTGGTTAAAGGTGGGAAGTGGACCCGAAGCGCAAGCCATAAGAAAGTGTGCGTGTGCCACCTCTCGTTAAGTCCTTGAAATGTCCGCTGGATGGTGGTGCTTCCATATGGGTATATATGATGAAAAGATGCGAGATGGTGGTACTTGGAGTGTTGAATAGATGGACGAACGGACACATAGACAGATGCATGGATGGACGCATGAACAGACGCAGGGGCGGCTGGATGGACGAGCGCAGGAACGGGCGCATGAACAGACGCACGCACGGACGGGCTGATGGACGCATGGATGGTCACACTGATGGACGCATGGACGGACGGAAGCAAGAACGAATGGACGGACGAATTCTTCGCCCCACACTCCATCATTCACTCCGTGGATATGCTGCCATTTGTTGTTCCACATCCGTGACACTTAGCCAGACACGTGACACTTAGACACGTGACACTTTGTTCCAGACACGGGACACTTAGGAGGGCTACATGTATCTTGCATCTCAACCTATTCACCACGAATACTTGTAACAGAATACCTTTTCTATTTTACTTATAAATGTTTTCCCTTTTCAGTCCTCTCCATTCATGTATCATGACTGTAGTCAGGTAAAACTTTAGAAGGCAGCGGCATTTTCTCCTCTAACGCGGATGCACACAAGTCTCTACCGATAGGCGTGTACTTCAGGTGACGTCATGAGCCGAACGGCTGCTAAATCACCCGACGGAGATTATGCTGTTTTCGTTGCCACTCAGCGAGCAAACCACCGATAGTTGGCAGCAGTGTGATAAGATAGCTGAGCGGTTAGCTGCTCCGATGAGCATTTTGAGCTCGCAAATGATAATTATGAAACAGTAGTGTTTCAAATAAGATATACCAGCATTGAATTGTGTCTCTATAGCCACTTCTCAAATCTAGCATGATGTGTGCGCGACGCTGCTTTTCGGGATAAGCGTTTTAAAAGCAGTCGCAATTTTTTCGAGCGGTACTATTTTTTTTAGTCGTGGAGCGAATTGGCTGCTCCGCTTCGGTCATCTGGTAAGGGGCTTTCCTGTATTCTAAAGTCTTATCTGACCATAACTGCCATATGAACGTAGCTGTAGGCGGCAATAACGTGAATAGCAGCGTTCTCTTGCAAAAATTTGTGAAAATCTGCTTACACGCACTCTTATTCTTATTTTTTATATAGGCATGATCCAGTCTAAGCCACACGAAGATTATGACCACTTAGCGCAAGCCGCCAACAATGTTTCGTAAACTTTGAGATCATTTCAAACAGTGCATCAAAGAATACGTGCAAATCATGCTGCCGCTGCTGATGTCGATGGAGGTGAAATGGTTAAGGCGCATGTACTTATATTTGATAGCACGCAAAGAACACCACATGGCCAAAATTTATGGAGCCCTTCAATTATGTGATTCTCATAATTATATCGCCGTTTTAGAACGTAAACACTGAGCCATTATTATTCAGATTACTCTTGGTATGCGTAATCTTGCTCATTCACGTGCTTACGCGCGCACCAGCGATAACACTGAAGGGTGCGATCACTGCTGTGAAAATACAAGACGCGTTCTGTCAATCGTCACACTACCGAAGGCTAACGACACTAATTGCTTCTATTTGAGTACAGCATGGTTTGCTTGTACGTTAAATTACTTAGTTTCCTTGGCACAAGGTTGGTTACTAGTGAGCTTAGTTTCAACAAAGTTACTGCCACTTTGTTCATGATCCTCTCGCTCAATAAAAATAATTGCACGGGCCCCACAGCGGTGGTCTAGTGGCTAAGGTACTCGGCTGCTGACCCGCAGGTCACGGAATCACATCCCAGCTGTGGCGGCTGCATTTCCGATGAAGGTGGAAATGCTGTAGGCTCGTGTACTGAGATTTGGGTGCACCTTAAAGAACCCCAGGTAGTCAAAATTTCCGGAGCCCTCTACTATGGCGTCTCTCATAATCAAATGGTGGTTTTCGGACGTTAAACTCCACAAATCAATCAAATCAATCAAAAGTGATTGAACGGTAGTGGGTATATACTTGTATAACGAATGGTGTATGCCAGCAGATAAGAAAAAAATAACAAAAGTAGTAGCAGCTTTACGCGCTTTACTTTTTCCTACGTATATACACAATGTTTCACAAAAATGTCACTACCAGTGTTGTTCCTGCTCTTTACCGGTGATTCAGTATTTAAAATAATCTGTTATAGACTGTTACCGCTCGTGTTATCTTGTGACGATATACGAGCTCTGCAGCGATGCCAACAATTGACAAGCAAGAACCACTGTCGTCTAAGTGTCTACAGAGTGCCCCACCGTGGTGGTCTAGTTGCTGAGGTACTCGGCTTCTGACCCACTGGTCGCGGGATAGAATCCCGGCGGCTGGCCAGCTGCGTTTTCAATGCAGGCGGAAATGCTGTAGGCCCGTGTGGTCAGATTTGGGTACACGTTAAGGAACCCCAGGTGGTCGAAATTTTCGGAGCCCTCCACTACGCCGTTTCTCATAATCATATCGTCGTTTTGGGGCGTTAAACCTCACATATCAACCATATTGTTACGTAGAAACGGCACGAGGCGCGTCTATTTAAAATGTATGTTCAAACGGATGCGTATGGCGTCGACTATGATGGAAGACAGCACGCACTACCGACAGATCACTTCCTCGTTGTCGTCTTCTGACCGCTGATATGTCAGCTACGTAGCATTATCCCCCCGGCGATAAAAGCGCCGTCTCGGTGAACATCAACTACGGTCTTCAGTAGACAGGTGGTAAGGTTTTAGCCTGCTGACGTGCACAAAATTACTGGGTGCGGTTTCAGGCAGACTTGTGGTCTCAGATGCAGGAATGATCTCTTAGGTGACGTCGGTTACCTGGCGGATGATACGTTAAGGACCTATGTAGTGAGACAACAACTTCTCTGATAAGCCAACTCGACGAACTCGGCACCACAAGAGAACTAGAGAACCGGGTGAGAAGTGAACGTCAGCATGCCGGCTGTCGTAGATGGCTTTCTGGATGGCTTGCGAAGCCGAAAGTCTAGAGCGGGCGATCTGACGTGCGTGGTCGGCACGTGCAATAGCGTCGCGTGCATATTCGGTTGACGGCGTTGTAGTGGTTGGAAGGAGGGTGGCGAGTGGTAACTTCAGATCACAGCCATAAAGGAAATAAAGGGGTGAATAACCAGTAGTGTCGTTGCGCGAAGAATTGTACGCGAAAGTCACGTGAGGTCACTAAGATGGAAAACAGCACGCACAACCGACAGACCACTTCCTCGTTGTCATCTTCTGACCGCTGATATGTCAGCTACGTAGCAATATAATCAATTAGTGCCTACAGAGCTCAGCTGTTAAGCTACTAAACGAAACTTAATCAGTTATCCTGGGGTAAACTGATTTACTCTAGAACAAAAGTTTTGGGATACCAACAAACGTTTTATTAATATAAAATTGGCCATATTCTAGTAGTTTCCAAGCCATCATTTTTGTGCAGACGCGTTCGCTACCAGATATTGAGGATCTATGACTACAAAAGTTGAGAATGTATAAAAGTATCTAATGAATCAATTGGCAAGTACCGTCTGGGATACAAATTTTGCGGCAGTATTTTGTATCTGTATCTCCAATACTGTTTGTCTAGGTATCTTATCTGGTATTGTAATACCATTTTAAAGTACTTTGGCCCATCTCTGGCCTTCAACGCGCACGACTTGGTCGAGTACACGTGGCACAATTTCAGAGACTATGTGAGTATTCCTAGCATGGACCAGCACGTCGGCTCATTTGTTGAATTTTAACAGCCAGGCAGTGTGGGAGATTGCTTTTCACACAGTTGGCCACACCAAGTGAGTGTTACCTAACACATACCACAGCTAATGTTGCTACAGTGATACGAACACCGTTCAAAGTTAAACAGAAGAAACAAGAAAAAAATAACGCCCGTCAAGCGTCGTGCGACTGTACCACACAGAGCCAGCAGCGGTATGTTTTGAAAACCACCAATGTTCAGTGTGCCCAGGGCTCAGTAAATACTGCAGTTGGACCTAACTTAAACGTGTTCTACTGGTGACGAACGTAGATGGACCATACGGAGGGGTCACTGCTGTCTCTAAGTGATCATCATTGGAGTTTCTTTGCTACTCTCAAAGTTGGCTCGGCTTTAAAGTGCGTTGAAGCAATTCACATCGTATCGTCTGTGAGCGCAGACGTCACGCACGCTTCGCACCGATAAGTCCTCGTAAGGTAGTGGACCACTTACCTTTCCTTCACTACGCACTTTAAGCTTACAGTCTCTTTCTATGCAAAAGGCAGAATTGTAAGCGAGGAGACAGAAGGAGCGGGGGCGAGTTATCGATGGGTGTAACTGTTGGTTATGCAGACCGAGTGGCAATGACCTGAAACGTTCAGCGTGGCTCTAAATGAATGTCATTGACGTTATTTTTTCACTCAATATGTAGAATGGCCTATGGGAAGCATGAACATATTTCACATACTGCTTTTTTGTTCACGTGACTTTCGCACATACCTAATTACTCATAAGTCATAAGTTTGCTTTGCACCGTCAATTTTCAAGTAGGATGGGGGTCTTAAATTGATGTGATACTTTTGTTCTTACACGACTTGTGCCGTGAAGAATGCAAAATCGGCATTCCAACTTATTTTGTTTCTGAATATTTTTTTTAATTTTTAAATAACTGCAAGCTGTTTTCATGTCTAGCTACAGTTCACGTTGCTAAACCCGACGTGGTGGTCCAGTCATGACGGTGCTCAAATGCTCATTGAAAATCGGCGCATCAAATTTCGACCATGGCCTAACTTCGATAGAGGCATAATGCTAGAAGCCCTAATGCTTGTACTAAGGTGTACGTTAAAGAAACACGAGATAGAAAAACTACCGGAACTATTCGTCAAGGTGTCCCATACAATCACAACTTTATTTTCAGACACCAAAGTACAGAAATTATTATGAGGTTCAGACCTTCGCGTAAATCCCGTAAGATCATGGATGAGATACTAGATTGGCAGTGGTGCACTGGCTGAGCAGGGGTCATATAGTTTACCTGAGAACCTGCAGAGCTTCCGCAACTTTTGTGTCAGGTAATGTGTTAGATGACAGTGTAGTAATCGTGCCTTGGATAATGTTGCTTTTCTTTCAGTTCTGCTCAGACTTTGTGTATTAAATTAGTAACATACCAAATCAAGTACATTCAACGGCATAGTTATTATGTTTTACAAATACAGCAGGAGACGTTTCTGCGCAAACTATGCTAGCCATTATATATTGAATGTTTGGTGTTTAATGTTTACAACTTTTTTTGTTGAAAGCGAGGTGCTCTGATCAGCGTTTCGTCACACGGGGTAATGCGAATTGGACTTAGCATCATGAACCGGTATGTGTACTCTCGCTTCGTTCTCGTCAACTTCTTTTTAGTCTCTCAGCACCTGCCCTGATTCGACTATTGTTAAATACAACAACTTCAACGGCCATACATTATTGTGTTTATACATGACATGACAACTGATGAGCAATACTGAGAGTAAAACAAAACGCAGAATCGAAGAGACAAGCACTACTTCATACCCAGCGTTTTCTACACCGATATGCACCAAATGGGCTCTTTACCAAGTCCTGAGACATAAGGAAGAGTCGTCGAACTAAAATCACTAACATTTTGTAAGAACATTCATGTGACTAAAATTGACGTAAAATAACGTAACGATTGCACTAGAGCGTAGTGCAAGTATTTCTTAAACCGTTATGGCAACAAATTTCTGATTTCGTAGATTACATGAACAGGACTGGAAACTTTCAAAGAGACATAATAAACGTGATCTGTCCAAGTTTGCCTATCATTGCAAATTGTGAAAGATTATTTAGAGACAATGTAGAGCTGAGATGAAAACAAACATGCGGGCGGTAGTGACCTCATCATTGTAACTGTAAATATTATATCTACTTTCTATCCGGAAAAAGCTACAGTGATGATATTATTTATTATATTTATATAATAATTATATATAATTATATAATATATTGTACTATGAGGCGCCTATCTCATTGCCTAAGTGTGAGTGCCTCATAACAATATAATAATATTAAAACCTATGGTGACTGGTATCATGGTAGGTACCTTAAAATTTTGCTTGTGGCTGTTTTTCAATACTCCAAAGGTTTTTCAAACGCTCCAAAATTGCAGAGCAACATGAAACGCGGGACCCGAGAGATAAGCGCTACTTCATACTCAGTCTTTTGTACCCCAGTATGTAGGATCTGGTATCTCTAATAAAGTCTTGAGACATAACGACGAGCGGTGGTACGAAAATCACTAATATTCTGTAAAAACATTTACGTGACCAAAAACAACGTATAATAACGTACCCACCAAAAATCGTGCAACTGCGACTAGAAATGTCGCTAGCTGCAGTATGTACTGAATTTTCAATCTATTATTTGTAGGGGCATCAAAAATAAAGGCGTGCAGCGAGCTGAAAGCTAGGTAAAATAAAATATTTGTAATCTACTATGAATGATGATGCATAATCAACGTTGTTTTCAAAGGACCATGTCTGTCTGCTTTAAAACTTTAGTTTTCTTACCATAATAACCCCAATATCTCTAACAAAACTGAAGCTTTAATCGCATTTATTTAACCCGCGCGCTGACCATTCCAGCAGCTTGTAATGTATTGTGTTCTTTGCTATGATGATATGTGTACATTTTGTTTTTAGAGCCGGTTTTGGGAATTTTTTATGTAGCTTAGTACGTACGTACCAGTACTAAATGAATTTGCCGTAATTCAGTGCAGCAGCCTTTTCATTTTTATTTGCCTCTTTTGAAGTGCGCCATTTACCGATGTCTGCATTCAACGGTTTGTGTGACACTTCCTTTTCTATTCTGAGTATATTGCACGGTTCTCATTTCGTGCAGAATACTGCATAAAGATTCTATGGCATATATTACCATATTACGCAGTAGAAATGTTTCCCTCGAAAAGCAAGTCCTACACCGAATAGGGCTGCAGCCAAGACTGGCGGCGAAAAAGCGTACACCTTCTGAAATTTCCTACCCCAAACAACGTCTCGCAATTGCTGCCCATATATTAGCCATCCTTCATTAGACATTAAAATGGTGGCGGTCATCGGAACTCTGTGCGGCCTTTTTCACTAAAAATGAAAGTGTGGGAATGTATTGAGCCAATATTTTGTAGAGACGAAGGTATTTTTAAAGCGCCGAATTTGGTAGTGTTATATGTCGTTGGAAACTGTAGTATCTGTTTGCATGGTAACAAATATGGCTTGTTGAAGCCTTTCTCTGTGATGAATAAAAACTTAAACTGTTTTCGTGAATACTCGTCAAAAATTTTCAACAACTAAGGCTACTTAACGGGCACCAAGGGTTATATTTCGCATTCCTCGCTTCACAGTTCTTTTAATGACCGTGCTGAACAAAACAGAACAAGAACGTGTCAGCCTTTCTGTGCTACGTCACGCTGTAGGAGGAGTTGGAAACCCGTGTTTTCTCTCTGGAAATAACTTTTCATGTTAACGCAAAACATGTATTCAAAATACTGCACCCGCTCCTAAGCAAATTCCTTCTAAAAAGCTGAGGTATTCGTTGATCTTCCAAAACACGCAAATAAAGGTCAGGCTGTTGCTTAGGAGAAAGCGGCTTGCAAAAACAAGAAGCAAGCTCACACAAATAAACAAAAGATAGCCCCTCACATGGTCAGTGTCGTCAGCGAACAAAGACAGAACTTACAGAACTGACAAGTGTGAACACAGCATCAAACATAAAACGACTTTTTTGTGGTGAAGGAAACATTCCCTCAGAAAACGATCATCACAAGCCTGTACCATGAAATCATGAGTAACCCGAACGGAATTCATAGAGCAAGTAAAGATAAAGAAGCTAACAAACAAAAGAAGGCGTTTAAAAGGTCGGCGACTCACGTCAACAAATACTACTGACATCAGGGCATTACCCTCTCGGAACACGCTGTCCGACAAAAAAAAAGTAACAGAAACATTTTAAATGCGAAGCATTTCTTAGTGAACTTCGGTGATGTTGAGCGTATCTATCTATCTATCTATCTATCTATCTATCTATCTATCTATCTATCTATCTATCTATCTATCTATCTATCTATCTATCTATCTATCTATCTATCTATCTATCTATCTATCTATCTATCTATCTATCTATCTATCTATCTATCTATCTATTTATCTATCTATCTATCTATTTATCTATCTATCTATCTATCTATTTATCTATCTATCTATCTATCTATCTATCTATCTATCTATCTATCTATCTATACTCAGGCACAACTTTCTGTGGCAATGAAGGGAAAGCTACGGAGGCGGAGCTAACTGCTCTGTGTTGCTTCGCCAAAGTAGTCCCTGATAAACTTGTTTTGGTTTCAGTTTCCGCTCGACAGATGCGTATTTCCTGCAGTGAATTTCTTCGATTGTGCTCCTTGGTTGGTTACGTTGAACCACAATTACCGAGCATGCAGGCATATTGGCGTTTATTTCCCTACGCCTAATTTGTTTGTGTCATTCTGTGTCATCCAAAAATGACGTGAATATTTTCAGCGCTACAGTTTGTAGGGCGTGCACAGATATGTAAAATCATCTAGACTCGAAAACTGACGCGTGGAGCGTGCTTACAAAGCGCGGCGCGGCACACCGAGGAACAGCTCGCACATGCTGTGGCGTGAAGTGAAATTCAGTTTGGATCATGTTGAGTTACGGTGTCATTGAAAGGCATCGGTGACAAACTCACCACGCGCTCTGCGGTTTAGAAAACGCATTGCGGTGACCTCCCACCACTGCAGAACTCACGAATTCTGTGCTCAATCCCAACCACTGAGCATTTCCGTCTCCTTCATTAAAACCACATGGGCATGCAGTTATTTCTCACTATACTGCATGGCGCCGGTAATGCGCACATCAGGATAGAAAACGTTTGTTGCGCTTGTTAGGTTGCTTCATTAGAACAGGAACGTGTGTAAACCCTGCACAACAGTAAAATGTCATGCTTTCTGAACATCGATACAATTAACGCTAATTCTAAAGCTGAAAACTAAATGGTCACCTATTATTTCGCCAGCAATTATTGCTTCCTGACATCGCAAAGCACATTTCGTTAGCTAACTTTGTTCAACGCCAACTTTCTGAGCCATACTCAGCCTGGCGATTACATTATCCCTCTTTCCTTCACAATGAAACTTGGATTTTTGTGGTTATGACAGGTATTCACAAACACTATTACTGAACCAGCAAGGAAACCCCTTGAACACATAGGGCTACCACAGCCTATTGCAGATAGTTTTAAACTGGACACAGCGAGTATTTGTCAGGAGGAATAAATTGTGCTACGTGATAAATTGCAGCAGCCAAAGCAAGGTGTTCTGTTCTATATTTCCTGCATACCCAGCTGGCTGAAATATAAACGTCCCTTAAATAGTAATGCACACGCACACAAGTCACAGGAATAAACCTTTAATACTAAACTCCCCTTCTTTCAAGCCAACTTCAAAGCCAGAGAGCCGTGTATTTTCAGCAAAACATTTATTACTTATTGAGCACTTCCTGAAAGCCACTTCCGTTTCACAGCCTCTGAGCCACTTTATTCACTCGTAGCAGCTAATTGAAAAGGATGTTTATGGTCTCTTGGGTTGTAATGAAAATTTTGCCACCCTTTTTTGTCGGGTGAAACAAGATATATGATGCACCACACAGCACTGCTTGCTCTCCTCAGCTGTCGTTTTATGTGTGAAACACAAGTGCCACCCACAAGTGACAATCAAAACACTAAAAGAAAGGCTGGCAACAAGCATACTAAAGGATTTCTTGGTGCTGCATGCAACCAGAATCACGTAAACGGATAGTACACATCGTCACCTCTTGGTCAGCGTTTGTGGTATGTCGACTTCCTTCTTGTGTTCTTATTTGCTCGCCCTGTTTTTCAGAATGACAGAGTATACTTCGAAGCTGTTGGGCATCAAAAAGGAATACATAGCACCTCACAAACAATCAGAATTACATGAGCCAGCACACAGCGGGTTCATCTGAATTCCTCTATAGCGCTCAATTCATAGACATTACTCTCACTGCAGCTGCTGGAGTCAGATACCAGAGTAATTATGATGTTTTGAGTGTGCTTTACATTGCACTATCTGGCTCCGAAGCCTCTTCTTCAAAACGCAGCACGTGGGCGCTGTCACGTGCCCAGTTGTCTGCAGTCACAAGGACACTGGTTTCGTCTATAAGTGCTTCGAATCCAGCAAGAGTGAACGACCTGTTGTTGGCTACAATATAACCCTTCACCTAGTTCCATACCATTTCAATAAGGTTGAATTTGCAATGGAAAGGAGGAAGCCAAACAATGTCATGACCAGCAACCATGGCGAGGGCAGCAATACGGTATCTAGAAAAACGGTGCAGACCACGGGATGTTTTTTTGGGGGGCAAATGAAGACTGAATCTTGCCCTTGCGCGACGACGTTGAAGGCAACTTTTCGAGTTTAATACTATGGTACGAAGCATTCTCTATGACAATTACGCACCGTGGCTCAATGTTTGGCAAGAGTTTTTTTTAAACATCTCTCAAAGCATGGGCCACCCATTTCAATGTAGTAGCCACTGGCAAAACTCGTTTTCGCCCGGAAAACGAGAGATGTTCCATCCATGAAGCCGTCTTCGCTTCCAGAACAGAGGACAATGAGCCGACAATCTTTGCCGTTCGGTGCAAGAATCCCAGATGTGAGACCCCTGCGAAAGGCATTCTCACGCGATGACGCAGTGGTGTACTACAACACCTTCTCCTTGGTGTGTCCAGC
Source organism: Rhipicephalus microplus (assembly GCF_043290135.1). Lineage (NCBI taxonomy): Eukaryota > Metazoa > Arthropoda > Arachnida > Ixodida > Ixodidae > Rhipicephalus > Rhipicephalus microplus. The sequence goes on from NW_027464588.1 coordinate 4,238,413, forward strand.
ATTCACCTAAGTCTAGTCGAGGTAGTATATAGTCCTGCAAAATCAAGAGATATATGTGTCGGGTTTCAGTTTTTAACCGGAGGGGTCTGTTGAGACAGAAGAAATTTATTATGTGCATCCAATAATATTCTACCAGGCAGGCAGGTATTTGCACTTTTTTGTGGTTCGGGCAAATACAAAAAGAAAAAAATCGCAGAAGGTACCTACTCACATGTTTAACAAAATACCTTCATTCAGAGCTCTCCATACCTCGTAAGAACACGTCGATACCTACCTGGGCATTCGCTTGCCTAACCAGAATATTAGGCTAGATACAAATAGCAGCCGCAGATGCAGAAACAAGCCACTGGAAATAATACAAATCTAGATGAACCGCAACATAAATGAGGACGGGTGAATTAAAATTAAATATTTAGCGGTACGAGAACTACCACCAGTACTTCCTCTTCTTACTCTGAATTTTTATGTGTGGAATTCGCGCTTGAATTCGAAAGTTTGACATTGATAACTCTGAACAACAAATCGAAGCACTAACATCATGTACGTCCCGTTTTTCCTTTCGCATTTCTCGAATGATCCGCAGATATTTCCGCCACCAGGCGATAATGTCGTCTCTTTTCAGCAGTGCACAGTTACGTATTCGCTTCAGAAAAGAAAATCTAACGTTATTCAGAAGCCTGCGCATCGTTCTAACACTCACCTGTTTCCGTAGCCCCATGTAGGTGTCGCCGATTACCTCACTGAGGATCTTTTCTACTGTTGGCACCTCGTTGCGAATGTGGTACTGATGTACTTTCCGGGGAAGAGCACACAGGGTGAAACTATCGTACCGCTGCACTCTTGTCTTCCCAGTAACTCTTGCTGGTGATGCAACCACAAAACGAAGCCTTTTACGCTTTGTCAACTTCAGGGTACCCTTTAAAACATCTTCCTCGAGCCGTGCAACAGTACGCTCGCTAACACCGATAAGCTGGCTAATCGAACGATACACGGATGCGACGGAGAGTCCCGGTTGCGTCAGTCTCACTTGGGCGTACGCGTTGCCGACGAATTGCTTGGTTTGTTTCGACAGCTTTTGGTACTCAAGCTACTTGAATATTCTGTGCGCCGAGCGAATTGGCGAGCAACTGGAGGAACAAGACACTGGCGACGCGGAAGCATTTTTTTCCGAAGGGAGATCGTGAAGGAAGACAGCCAGTGGGACGGCAGTGTCGAACGCGGCAACTAAGAAGAACCCCGGAAAATATAAATTATAACGCCATTTCTAATAATATCACTTATGCTTTTCTAATATTATCAATTAGCAGCTAAAATTATACCTGCGCGTTTTTAATTGATAAGGTTACGCACCAAGACCTTTTTTTGTGTGTGAAACTACTTCCAGCTGCGTAGCGACACTGACAAAACGGCGTGATTCGGCTTTGTAGCCTTGCCTGCACTGCCACAGAAAGTTGTCCTCTAGTATAGCCGCTTACGTTTTGGTACTCTCGTGGTTCCCTCCTTAACTTGGCGTGTACTAGAATTAGCATGAGAGGGCAAGATGGTTTGGTAAAGATGACGCGCTTGTCAAAACAAGAATAATGTCACAATCTTGTCGCGTACGTCGTCAAACACTTCTCGCCGGATAACGGCACATACCCACGGGAAAGTAGTTGCCGCTGGTATGCCGGTATGTGCCACAGGTGATTGACACTTAGTATCTACTCAGAAGTGACGAGGACACTCATGGGCGATTTTGACGCGCGAACATTAAGAAATAGCTGAGATCAGCAGCATCGATCCGAAGAACGCAAATAATAGATACCAGGGTACGAGCTGGAAATGAAACCAAAAAGTTTGCGTGGCAATGAAGCATTTTACCACATAGCTACGCCAGGTTTCAGAACTATTTTTAAATAGACGTTCATCTTTGTGAAACGTCACTATAGTGGTTACAGTGCTGCCGACCCAGTTTTTTAAACACCACCCCGCAGCGGGGGTCTAGTGGCTAAGGTACTCGGCTATTGACCCGCTGGTCGCGGGATCAGATTTCGGCTGCTGTGGCTGCATTTTTGATGGAGGCGAGAATGCTATAGGCCTATGTTCTCAGATTTTGGGGCACGTTAAAGGACCCCAGGTGGTCGAGATTTCTGGAGCCCTCTACTACAATGTCTGTCATAATCATTTGGTGGTTTCGGGACGTAAAACCCTATATATCAATCAATTTCATATATACCACTGTGTACACCTTTGATACAGCTGTACGTTGGGTTAAAGTCAGTTGTGGTTAGTCGTCATGCGCTGAAGTAGATTTATGTAGCAGTGTCCGAGGCCAGCATTTTCGCGAGCATAAGCACTTTATATCATACCTCGCCGCATTTACTCTCGCCTTAGGCGATTTCTCCTCTAAGCGGCGCTTCTTTTGCAGCGGTCAACCTGGTCATTCGTGAACCTACTGCTACCCTCGTAGGTGCTAGCTTTTTCTGCGGCTCTGATTTGCACTGCGCTCAACTGTTCCTCTCACTTCTCGTGTGCTACACGTACCGATTGACCACTCCTCTTCTTCAAATCTAACCTGCGTTCTAGTCTTTCACACTCGCGTTTGAACCTTTCCTCCTCCTCAAACGTTTCTTGCATCGCCTTCCTGTATACTTCCTTACTTATTCTCTGCTTCTCTAAATATTCCTGATCCAATTAATACATATTCCCGAAGTGCTCAATATCGGCCTGTTACTTTTACTTTCGAGAATTACCTCGTGAAGTTTAGATGCAGGCGTGTCATCTTCGAATTCTAGGTCGAGACCTCAACACAGGTTTAGCAGGTTATCTCTCGTCAATCTCATCACGTCCATGACGACAGCTTTGCTTTGGCTCATCTGCGAAAAACACAAACCCACCACCGTTTCAATTCTGGGTCTGGAGAAATTGAAGCCTGGAAAATCCCTTAGAGGAGACCGAAAGCATAAGCACACAAGTAGCACTACGTGGCCAGCCTCCCTCTCTACACGTTTCCGATTTCTTTATCACTCCTCTGCTCTTCAACCTCCCAACACTTTCCCCACAACGTATGCTTACAACTCCCGCAAACAAACTTACGTACCTGCTGAAATACTTAAGCTTTCGTACTCAACCTACTTGCTCAGATAATCATGAAGTGCTACTACGTGCTAAAATAACAACCACAAGGGCTAGGCGGTTGTTCGTAATATCTATCTTTTAACAGGTTTAGGCTAAAAAACTCGATACATCTCAAGTACAAAGCCAGGCACTCACTCGAATACGTGCGGTCGTGGTTCGCTGTGTCGATGCCGCCGAATTCCAGGGCTAGGGCTTTCGGCTGCCCTCCGGTCCATGTCACTCTCCGTGGCTAAGTGTCATCTCACCGCTGCCATCCAGTTGTTGCGACCGGAGCTTGCGTCACCGGAGATCCAGGATCACGATATCGAGGCTGGAGGAGGTTGAACTTCGAAGAGAGGGTTTATTTACATTAGGGAGCTTTAGAATAGCGCAGCGCGAGCCCTTGCGGTGCAGTCGCTGCCACTGCGCATGCTTCGTAACGTGAGTCGGCATTCGCTTTCGCGGACAGCACCCAGAAAATCCAAAATTGCGTGCAGTGAAGGCTGCCCGCATGTGGCCTGCAAGCGCTGGTTTCGAAGCTGCGGGTGGTGATGGTGGTTCGCATCTGGCCCGCAAGCACTGGTTTGGAGGCTACGGTGTCGCTGCGATCGTGCGTTGCGGTTCGCAGCACGGCAAACGCTTTTTTAAAACCCTTTAGGCACCCGCTTAGGCCGCAACGCTTGCAAACGGTATTCTAAAACTCCCTATTATTTACATGGCACGGGCTCTCTGGCCCGAAGCTATACATTGAAAGCGGTACATTGAAAAGGGCTGTCTATCGAACAAGCTCCGTGAACCACATTAAGCAGCCCGCGAGGGCTGAACAAAGACCGTTCCATCTTGATTGATATGTGGGGTTTAACGTCCCAAAACCACCATATGATTATGAGAGACGCTCCGTTCCATCTTTCCAGATCCCTAGATCGGGGAAGAAGTCCATACGGCCCTGTCCAATAATAAGACCGCCACACACACGAGTGTCATTACACCAGCACCACCCCTAAGAAACACACATACACAAACCAAACACGTGTATGGTCCTAGTGATGCTGCCTCCTTCGGCGAATCTCGCTTGAGCGGGGTGAAACGAGTCTGTCATATCACCCCTCGGGTCGACCACCCATGTTTTTTTCGAACGGCAGTCGTGGTCTAGGCGTCTTCTAGGGGCCATGCCTAGACATCTGGTGGTGATTTGAGCGTCAGAGGCTCATTAGTCAGAGACGCACAGCGTGATAGTCCGACGTCCATAATCGGCGGAAGCTCGGCATTGTGGCTTTCACCAGGGCACGAAGAGACCACGTGTCGCACCTTTGCGTGGACCCGAAGGACAGCGGTGCTCCGTAAAGTAATTTCAGCACCGCAGTGCCCAGCACATGGAAACAGCAGGGTGTCTTGGCGCTTCCCCATACCTCCACAAAATGTTGCGGCTGCCTTTTTTCTGCTTTAACGGCCGCGGCAAAAGTGTGGCCCGCCAGACGCAACAACCCCCAAGCAGCATAAAGCATTTCAGATCATTTTAGTGCGATAAAAAAGTTTCATTACCCTTTTTGGCTTTTTTGAAGCGTGCCATCGTCACAGTCACGGTTCGCAAAACCAAAGAAAAATGATTTCTAAAGCACTGATATTGCACGGAGAAGTGTTTTTTTTTTTTCTGGAGGAGTACAAAAATGCGCGCGCGCCGCTACTAACCCGCATGGTTCGTTGAACCGGAAGCCGCCCTATCCCTCAGTTCCCTGCGATTGCCCATAATAGTGGTCACCTACTGCCACTCCCCTCTCCCTCTCTCGCCTCGCAAGGCCGATGCAGGTAGCCTATGCTAGTAAAAAAAAGACTGCTCGTGGTGCACAACTGTGCACTGACTACTGCATCATGCGTTTGAATATCAGTCAAGGGCAACATTACATTAATTTACCTTAATATTGCAGGAAACGCTTTTTCTTGATTCAATAAACAAGGATAATAAAGACAAAATAACAATTAGGCATACAGAACCAATACCAATTACGCAACATTCATGCGATACCCTTACCACTTTGCGACGCGTTTACTCAAGTTCCCCTCGTGGGAAGATGCGGGTGGCAGTTTCTTGTTTCGTTGATGAGCGCTAGCTATTGCATGTTTTCGTTAGACTGACTAAAATTTGAAGCACAAACAGCAAAATACAGCAGCAAGACACAGGGCAGCTAGCAACGGCCTCAGGGATTGCAACGGGTCTTCGATTGGATTAGCCGGCTTCACCCGCTGTAACCTTTTACAACTACGAGGCATCAAACATCAATGTCATTGCCTTTACAATATGAACGTAACAGATCTATGGGTCCATACTGAGTCTGACAAACATTTACAGACACTACTCCCGCGTTGCGAGTGGTACGGTGTGGTGTGCCGCCCAGCGTGGCACTCAAGTCATGGAGGCTATACATTCATTTCTTGCAGTAATCATGAAGGCCATATACGCCTGGTTATAAATAGTCTCCAAAATAGGTCTTTTGACAACCCAGCCGGCAAATTAGGTAAAGTATATGTTCGAGGCGGCCAGAAACTCCAACAAAGCAAGCTTAGGATGCTTGGTCCTCTTGAGAGGGCCGTGATTAGTGAATGAAAACACAGCATATCCACAGAGAGAATGATGAGTGGGGTGAAGCATCTGTTCATCTGTTCGTCCACCCGTGCTGTCATTCGCCCGTTCGTGCATCCGGATGGTCAGACGGATGGACGGAAGCGCCGGCGGACGGATGGACGCATGGATAGACAGACACATGGACGGACGGAAGCAAGAATGAACTGATGAACGGATGGCCAGAAGCACGAACACACGGACTGACGTATGTACGTAATCACGCACCGACATACAGACGGACGTACGCCTGGGCGGGCGGAGAGAAGAACAGACCCATGGTCAGACGGCAGGAAGCATGAACAGACGCACGAACGAAAGCACAGACGGATGGATGGACGGACGAACGGAAAGGTGCACGGACGGTGGGAAAGACAGATTGACGGACGGACGCTTCACACCCCCCCTCATCATCATTCACTCTGTGGATATGCTGTAAAAACTACTAATGACATCAAGGTATATTCAAGCGGGCATTCGCAAACAATTCCGTTTATTGAGGGCGGCATAAACTAGACGTGGCTGCATGCTACAAATGAACGAGGCAACAATCCGCGGACCAAGGAGCTCCACTTTATAAAATATACGATGGTCGCGTAGGCTCCTAATCTGGCATTTGTGAAAGACATTGTAATGATATCTGAGAAGAGGGGTTCTTTAACCTCACTATAGCCTTAAAAATACTTTTCAAATTTTAACTCAATTCTTGAGGTGGTCGCCGTGGCGGCAGGCTATGAGCTCGATTGACTGCTCTCGGCCAAACAGCTGGTGCGGCGCTTTTCACCTTCGTAAGAAAAAAATTATTTTTAATTGAGAAGCATTTCTTAGCAAACTTCGGCGATTTTAGCATATCTATCTATCTATCTATCTATCTATCTATCTATCTATCTATCTATATATCTATCTATCTATCTATCTATATATCTATCTATCTATTCATCCATCTATCTATCTGTTGATCTAGCCACTTATGACTTTTAGCTCTCCTGGCCGTTTAAATGATGGTGTCAATACCAAACTTGATATCGCATAACGTAACTGTATGACGAGCGCAAGTGACTAGTGATAACATGAAAATTATGGCATGTGTTTTATGGAAGTCATGATTTACATTTCATGATCTTGATGATTTTGCGATGGTTTCGTTCACATGACATGTTGAAAAACTGGCATCATATGACATGACTGCAAGGCGAACGCAAGCGACAGACCCTAAGATAAAAATCAGTACATGCATGTCGTGTAAGTCATTAGTCATGACTTCCATGCTCAAGGTGCGCTTACTATCGTTTCGCTAGGTTCATATGTACCAAATTTGGTATTACGGGACGTGAATGCATAAAGAAGGTATTTGACTGGTGCAACGTGATAATCATCAGGTGCGTGTCATGTAACAGCATGACTACATGTCACGCCGATGATGCACTCACGGCCGTTTTACTAGCTTTACATATACGACGAATGTATGTGACTGGTGTAAACATAATAATCATGAGATGCGTGTCATGTATTAACGTGGCTATATGACACACTCAAGGCGCCAATACACTATGACGTGAGCCGGCGTGCGCAGCGGCATTCATTACGTCGCGTCACGCCGGTGATGACACGCCAAGCGCTGCATTATTCATAGACTGTGGCACCGCCTAGCTGAATTCAGGAGTGTCCTCGCAAGGGTGATCAGTAGGACCACGCTCCCAATGCTGCCGATGGTTCGGCGGTGCTATCTGCAGTTTTAACGCTTTAGCAAGAAACAAACACAATTCACTTTGTATGTCTCGTGCATCAGTGCATATAACGGCCCATTCAATATCATTCATTCTCGCGAAACGCGAAGTTTTCGAGAAAAGACGAGGCAAACCGTGCTTTCGATTGTAGCCCGCGGAGTGCGCATATCAGCTTTGCGAGATTTTCTGCAGCCACTTTGGATAGGTAAACGTTAACGTCTGACCACTTCAGTTAAAACTCACTTTGTTTTACGTGGGTATAGCATTCGTCAATGATTCTGTAGTGCATCAATTCCATAATATTTGTTGTACACAGAAAGTAGCGCAGGCTCGCGATTTGCGATTTTAAACCTTGACCTACGCTGTGTCGCTTGTTTTTTTATACAATCCTTGATAGATGGCAACACACTGCAAGCGATTGCTTTCTTGCCGGGTACCAGAGCAAAATGATCTCCGCACCCCCAGAGAAACGTGCTGAGTGACGATGGTTTGGGTGTTGTGCGTGGTGAATGACGTTTTGTTGATGCTATCCTAGTCGTACGGTGGAGAGAATTCCTCAAATTACTTTCAGCAGTGATGTTAGAATAAACCGTCTGAGGTCGAGGATTTTTCACTGAACGTAGATGGTTGTCAACGAGCTGAGAGTCACAGCGACGAGGAACGATTAGCTGCTAGCTCACGAACAGAGAGAGTTACACTTCACGTGTCATCATGCGTTATTGTTTTTTTCACACTCGTAATTCACTTTGATTGTGTTTATTGTATAATGTCATTCAGCAAGCTCCAAATAAAGCATACATTTTATTGTGTACTGAATATATCTCACTTACAGTGGATATTACAAAGTGACGCATGCCGCCAACACGCTCGAGCTCTACCAGCGGAGCGAAATGGTTAGAGCAATGAAATGTGCAGTTAAAGCCACAATCCACGCTAACTTTGTTGCACTTCACTGGTGCCGTCCGAACGTAGTGGTTGTGGAACACATTTTCACAGTTTTAATGTTGTTAAAGCGTACGAGTGTATTATCTACAATATCCTTGTTTTGATCGTGCTGAGAAAACCTGCAACATCCAAGCCCAGGGAATTGCGCAATGCCAGAATGTGATCATGGCTGTGACAAAAGCTCTACCTATTGGGAAGTTAAATGCTTGTGTTTTGTTGAAGTTGCACCTGCATGATGCTTACAGCGCAAGTAATGACAATGGCATAATATGTTTGCAAACCATTCCTAATGAAACGTTCCGTATGAAATCTTGGAGAAAAAATTAGGACAGCTATACGGAAATATCAAAAATATCCTTATCAGCTATACGGAAATATATAAATTTTTATGGAAGCATACAGAAGTTGTACGGCATATACGGAAAACTTTTTAAGGAAATTATGGAAGCATACGGAAAGCATGTGAGGCATACGAAAAGATCCTTATGGAAGATATGAAAAGATACGGAAGGGTTGTCGTATATACAGAAAATTACTTACAGAAATTACGGAAAGATGTGGAAATATGGAAAGCTGTAAGGAGTATACGAAACCTTCCTTGAGGAATTTATGCAAAGCATACGGAAATTTTCTTACGAAAATGTGGAAAAATAAGCAGTGCGAGCCGACTAATAAGACTGGCGATGTTAATTTCACCAAATTCAAGTGGTAGTGGGAGCTACAAATGCTATTCGATCCGTGGTGGTGCTACACCGCAGCCGGAAAAGTAATGTCATTGCGATTCTACATGATATCAATGTCAACAATTCAGAAAGAAATGACCGCAAATATTGAAGAAGGGAAACGCAGAGTGATAAAAGTGAATATATTCAAAAATAATTAGTCCCGCGCCAAAATGACGACCACATAAACGAAAAAAAAATATGTCGACAGGACGGGTGCTCACTCGCAGCTGTTTATTCTTTGAGTTATTCCTGAAGAAAACATGCTACTTTGTCAAATAAATACGCATAGAAATTTCATATCGCAAAATAAATGACCATCACGAGCCTAGACGACCCGCTTAAACAGTATACACCCAGTCGATAAAATGACCCCAAGCAACACGGCGTGCGCGGCGACACACACAAAAAAAACGGCAAAATGAACGTGTCAGATCTATTCAGGTTTTATAGAACTCGAAGTAATAGATGCACACTTGGTATTTTGTAGTGCCACCGCACACGTGTCGAGCTACTTGGTTATAAGCTTTCATGCAAGTTATCAAAGGGTGAAATTTAATATACAGATGCATGAAGAAAAATTGCCTCTCTGCTCTACTTAACTATAGGCAGTGAATCGTCATGCACATGAAAAATGCCTCGGTAAAGTACACAGAAAAATGAACTGGAACAGAAAAAAAAGAGGGGAAAAAGACAAAAGGAAGGCAGGTAGGACAACCAGGTTGATGATTCGCTGCCCTACAGCATAGGGGTGGAGGGAGGGGTCAGAAAAATAATTAAGTTTGAGAGCACAACTGATATGCACGGATACATAATGGTGCTCATCATTGATGCACGGATGGTCGTGTATAGAGCTGTGTTGTTTTGAGATTTTCAAAAACATTGTTTCAGCCCACCATGCAGATTACGCTTCATTTGTAGTGCTATATAACACACAACCTATGGGCTTCCTTTAAAGAATAAGAAGATTATAGGTGAAACAAATGCTTTAAAGTATATCATGGCTGCATGGACACATACAAGAACTGTAAAGCGCAATAAAGTGAGAATGCATGAACTTCCCTTGACGCTTCAGCTCTCCATGAATGCTTCAACTGTGCTGCAAAAAAATTTACCCATTGTCTGTGTGTGTAGCATTGGCCATTTTAAACTATCTAGATATGTACCTAAAATTCCTACTGCGAGTGAAGTTACGTAGTGCACCCTAACTTTTTTACGGGTAATTTTTCACACAATGATTGTTGTTCATTTTCTGTCTCTTGACATCGTGCCCGCAATTCTTAGTTTGGCTCGATCCCAATTGTGCAGCCCTTAATTTGGAGGAATGAAAACACTTCAACCAAAATATATTTTGGAACTGCTTCTCGACGATATTGCCTTCCCTTAACTGCCACAGCTTGTGAAGAGTCATAGCAAGGCTCGCGCATACCTAGGGCCTACCCTTGAAGAAGATGCTGGTCCAGCAGTGAAATGCTGAGTTTTTTCTCAAATAAATTTTTTGTTGGAGCTTTTTCAGTTCTCAAGTCTCTTCACAATAAAGTAGACCCAATGTTCACCTTAGTCCTTAATTTTGTTAAAATGTGTAACAAATAAAAACGTAATAAATAATATGAAATTACTAATAACTGTTGTGCAAAAAACACAGTCCCACATACGTACTCGAACGTAGTATTGTTTTTATTTTGTTTTATCACCTAACGTATAGAAAAAATAGCAGTACATAAAAAAACAAATAAAAACAATTGAGAGTGAGCGATATTTGAACCTGCACCACTGAGCTGTGCTCGCTTTCGTGAACTTGGTGCGTTAGCTTCCTAAACCTTGCGCGCTTTTTTTTATTTCTTGATTGCCCTAAACCATGCGTGCACAAGGAGCGGTTGCATTATTTAGGATATACATACGAATTCGCTGCTTATACGCTATGTGCTGGCATATTCATGTACGGTATGTGATCCCATATAATATTGTGTGCATATGTTTTGTGATTGTATGTACGCCAGATGCTTTTCGCAAGTCTCTCAGTTACAGATTGCCGCTCCCTCGCGTATGAAACGCCCACACACAAGCTTGAGCATTTGAAGGTGGTTTCCTGGGGCTCTCTTGCGATTGAGTTGGCCACCACAGTAAATTGGAGTGGTAGGCCATTTATCCCTGCATCTAGTTGTGTTCCACTTAGTACCTCTCTCACTCGATGAAAAATTGTGTGCGGGGCGCGACGATAATGCGCACGACCGTGCCTCGCGTAGTGGCGACATCAGCTGATTGCGCCGGCCGGCTTGCTTCGATTTGCTTCAGAGAAAAGAAATGTCATACATTGAAAGATCGCGTACTGCACTATCTCAAAATGTTACTGCTTTGTAGTCATCCTATGATTCATTAAGGGTTTAGAACTCTGATACGACTACTGTAGAGCTTTGCGTCTGCGACATGCACCGAACGTAAAACCGCACTACGTATTTCGTAGAAGCAGTAGGAAGCTGTCGTCTGCTAGAACAAAAAAAAAAAAACCTGCGAAACTATTTATGATTTGTAACTTGTTTTGTTGAAGAACCGTTTATCACTTTGAAGTTATTTTACCCGATAACTTACATTTATTAGTTCATTGCAGCGACAGGTTTCTTTCCTCACACAGATATTCAAGTCAAATCCATTCACAGCTCAAGCCACATGTTGCTTGCCTTCTTTGTTTCCGTGAGCATGCCGTTTCCGTGCGTCTCTCGTGTGTTCGCACAGCTACACACGAGAGCACGTAGCATTAAATTTACGCAAGGAAGCACCGTTCCTCGTTTGTGAGATGTGCAAAGATTGCGCGCTATTCCCGTGGTTTTTCGAGTGCGGATCAAGTGCGAGTCGTCCGAGGAATCGGCAGATTGTGCGGGTGCTTGAAGGACTCCGAGGTGATGGCTGACGCCTGTGATCACTTCCCTAAGGACAGTGTGAAAGAATTTAAAGGTAAGGGGGACACGTTATCATGTAGACTAAGCATGCCACTCAGTGCAAGTGTGTGTTGCCGCACTTGAACGAGGCGTCTTGAAACGGCAGCCATACGCGCCTTTGCGAGTGCGTTTACCAATTCGCTTCGACAACGCTAACACCAGCGGAGCCATGGCGCATCGGCGCGGCCTTACTGGAGCAGATTCGTGACAACTGCTGCAACATGCATGTGTGTGGTGATCGATTTTTTTCATATGTGCAATGTGCTGAGGAGGACGCACACGGCGCTTGCTACGTTGTTCATTAAACGAAGCCTGCGGTGCCATTTGATACAAAGCAGCTTTTTTTCACGTTCACGGGCGATACAATTTGTAACTTGGCTCGATTCCCCCAGCCAACCGCCTAAGAGGGTATGATAAGCATACGTTCACGGTGGAGCGTTATTATGCCCCTAAACAGTGGCGTATGCTTGTTAAACGTTATAATGTGTGTGCCGAGTGTAGAGAGAAAGAGGTGTTCGTGCAATCTGTATGTGTACCTGCAAGACGCCTTTGTTTGTAACTAATAATGTACCGGCCAGCACCTACATAGTACGCCTGACTTTAAACAACACTTGCATGCACAATGTGAGATTTTTCATTCTGCTAGAGTTGCTTTTTATAAAATAATGTACTGCCAGCAAGTTCAAAATATGTTTCGCTGCTCTATGGCAGGGGTGTGGTTATAACGTTGTTGTGTTTGCTGATGCAAGCACCTATAGCTTTGATGCATTATTATTTCTCATCAAACTCATCAGGTGTTTGGCTGTTTCAGTACAAACAAGGCAAAGGGAGAAGGAAGACAAGTAATTACAGAACCAGTGCCGACTTTTGTTTGCAGGAGAATACCTATGTTGGTTTATTTATTTTGACAGCCTTTCGGTTGTGCTTTTTTGCCCTATTTATGCAACGACGCAGTTGTCAGCAATATGAGAGAGAACACTGGAATTAGCTTTTAAAGATTATGGAGACTAAATGCCTAGTAATTGACAGCACAAAGTAAGAACAAGAGACATCAGTGTGATCAATGCGGGACGAGTACAGCCTGTCATCTGAAAAATGTATTGTGCAAAATGTTGCCTAAGTAAGAAACCTCTTTGTGTTTGCAAACAGTGTGACGTCACTTCGAGCACTGCGCCAGCCGTTCCCTCCCTCGGTGCAAGGAGTGGTTGGAAAGGAAGTTGTTGGTGACGTTCATGATAGAACACTGAGATGTATGCGATTTTAAATTTGTAGCCTAATTATATACATTATCTTTTGCGCAGTTACATCACTGCATCTGACACCCACAACTTATTTCCATATTTACATTGCTGCCTTAAGACCTAACACACAAACTTGTAGTGTGCATTGTCACTTCATACATATCGAGCGGTAAAGGTACTGAGTTTATGTGAAACAAGAATCTCTGCTTATTACATGAAGACATATGAGGCCTCCGATAAACGAGTTATACGTTTAATGGGCTTGCGTACTCGTCAGCGCGATGCATACATTCAGCTTCAGCAAATGATATCTTCCAGCCCGTAACCATGCAATTCTTTTTCTGCACACACGCAAACTCCGAGATGTACCTACTCACAGATGATCGGGCGAAGTGCATATTTACCTTGACTAAAATGATGAATCAAGTTTTTCAACAACCGGTTGCTGCCACGAGTGCTAGGGTCTTCGCAGAGAAGACGCATTGTTATTCACACTGCACAGACCATGCACAATATTCTCAGTTGGTGAATCAATATTCTCGATGCCTTTCAATGCACACTGCAAGTCATAATCAACAGTGCACATTTTTGAAGACGATGCCACTGTTCCTCGCACAGGCCGCCACGTGTGTTCACTTCTGCAAGATAAACAGCCTGCGTAGGAAATATTCTTTTAAGCAGTTTACCACCCAGCTAGATGCTTGCTGACACATACAACAGGTAATGTTGCCATTTTAACGTGAAGTTTAAGCTTTGAAAAATAAAAAAATAAAAACTTTCCCCAAACACCACACGACTGTACCGTGCTGAGCCACCAGCCGTAGTGTTTTGCCAGCCACACGTTTCACGTGCGCCAGCGACATCATGCTTTGACGTACCCGGGTAGAGGCCTGTTGCTGCATACCTCATGTGAAGGAGATTCCAGTTTGAAAAAGCACGCGTTGTTCATTTTGTAACTTGTTTATTTCCAACTGTATTTTCATTTGCACGAGTTGTCTGACTGATATTAAGGCGAACTTTTGTGCAATAAATTATACAGTCGGCAGTCTGCGCTTGTCCCATATTGTTGTTACTGGTGTCTGTAGTTGTTACTTTGCACTGTTCATTAGTGCTCATTCATAGAAACTAGCCAGCTTGCTGCTGTTTCGGACAAGATGCAGCTGGTAAGTGCAATAGTGTTCATAACATTAAAGGCTCAAGCAAAAGTTATCTTTTCATATTCAGTTAGTTGCATTCATATCATTACATTAAAAGTAATCATTGAGTAAACATGAATGTGGGTTCTTTCCCACAGTGCTCGGAACTTTCAATATCGAAATGAATGGTGTTTAAAAAAATTGGTGATAACAAAACTTCATGCAGTTTTCTTGAACAGCTAACAAAATGCTATTGCATGCTTACTTGCCACTCATTGGAATGTGTTTGCAATACATTCCAATTCCTCACCACACTGCCAGTAACACTTCAGATCGGGGGCAACACTAATTATGGATTGAACAATTTTATGAACAGAGAAAAAAAAAGCGGCAGGCCGGGAGGCTTACTTGATATTGGAATTCGTATAGCTACCCAGCACAATATCATGCAAGCTTCCTATAGAGCGGTTATGCGTCTTAATGTATATCTGCAAACCAAAAACGCTGCATAAAAGTCTGTTTGTCTTATTTTTTTTTGAAGTATTGTGGAGGCTGCATAGATGTTTAGTCTATATGAATAGTGGAATCCCTGGACTTGTGTTCGTTCTTTGCAGATGTGTTGGGTAAGTAAAGCAAGCAGGCTGCAATGCAAGAAAAACAGTAATATGGCAGCACTTCTTGTGCGTGCCTTACATCCCAAGTATTTCAAATATTTATCTTCCACTGTGTGGCGTGTAATTTTTAAAGTTACACTTCTTTTTTCTTGTTGCTTTGAGAGCAATGTATTTGTGGTTGACAGCAAGTGTTCTTGAACAAATAACTGATTTCAATAGTGACAAAACACCCTTCATACTTTGTTCGTAGCATAAGCTGGCACATCTCTATAGCTGATTCAACTGTTTATTTGTGGCTGTATAGTAATAGACTAGTAGCAAATGGAAGTTCAGATTGGAGCGGTTAGTGACGTCTGTTCAGGCTGTGCATTGTGACTAAGCAACCAAAATTACTTGTGGCCACATATAAGATAAAACCATATGACATTCATTCTAAATGAGATTACTATAGCACATATCACTGCATCTTATATGTCCAACAAATGCAGATATCTCTAGCTTGCCACTCTAAAGGAATCCTAACCAACACAAGGTTGAAATTTAGTCGTGGTGTTGCAGCTGTGTATGAGTCTACACAGCTGCAACCATAATTATGCATAGCCATAATAATTGTTCTTTATGCTGTCGCAGTAGTAATGTTACACAAATTGGATGATACAAAAGAGGTCCTCACTCATTTCGCTTTTTTTGCTATGCTTCACTCATTGGCTTGTCTCTTCTGTTCGTCGTGTCCTCCTCTTCAGTGAGCAAGGAGCAAGAGCAGTGGGCACACAAATGCGTATTTTAAACATTGTTGACGTAAGGTGAGCACTCATAGGCTGAACACTTCCAAAATTCTCAAAGAGAAGTAGTGATTGTTTCCAGCATCTTTTTTATGCACCCGTGGCTAGTTGTGCTGCTGCAGTTGTCATTGTCAATTAGGACACTATTCTGAACTCGTCGCACACATTTTCTTGAAATGAAAAAAATATTTAAAGGTGGTTTGGCACCCTTTATTGCAGCTACATACAGAACTAGATTTCAATGTATAAGCAAAATCTATTCAATACAAATCAGTCATAATGATATCTTAAATTCAGGAAAGATTCACAGAAAAGCCCAGGAAAAGGCTAAGTGGTTGCCTTTTGAACGTGAAGGAGATACCGTGCTTCTAAAAGCTCAATAGACAGTCTAGTAGTCTCGACATTACATTCACTATAAAATATTCTGGTATTGTGCTTTTCATGCATGTTATAATGAGAGGGGTTTTAAGTCAAACTGTTGTCACTTTTCCCTGTATTGCTGAAAATGCTTAACTTAGGTATAATACAAGAATCGCTTTATACGTGTTGGTTTTATGCAAATGGGGTGCTTACCCAGTTGGTATAATAAATGCTAAAAATGTTTTTACTATACAGCAGGTTCACTTTTAAAAGATGCCACCATAGATGTGAACACTCTCGGGTACATGCTTCATTAATGCACTGCTATCACCACCCTAACTACACCTGCTACAGAACCTAGTGTGAGAAAAGTAATTGTACCTAACATTACTGGCTGCGTACACTTTCATGTCTCAAAATGTGTTAGGAAGCCTGGTAAAAATGCATGTGCTTTTTTTCACTCCACCTGAATATTCTAGGCATACTCAAAGTAGTTTCTGTTTTTTTAGGGTACTCACAATATTTGGTGTTCAAAAAAAGTACCTACGCCATATTCTTTTTTTGTCGGCCTACTCGCCTCTCTAATAATGAGAATTAACGGACGACACTACCAAGAAAAATAAATGTTTGTTATGAAAAGTAAATTTAACGGAATTGTAAAAAAAACATGGATATACTAATAACTTGTTTTCAAGTTATCTTTTTGTTTACTTTTTTCACACTTTTGTTACAATTACTTTTGATAAAATCACCTGGAGTTTGTTTGGCATCAGTGCCTGTTAGTTCCTAAAATAATGTGTTCAGCAAAGACAAAGAGCCCTTGAATTTAGAGTTCTTCCCTTTACTGAATGATCTGAAACAGTGAGTCCCATTCATCTTAAGCGTGTGACTTGTTCAAATCAGTTAAGCGCGTGTTTGTGTACGTGTATTTAGGTGGGAGGGTACACCATTGCCACCTCAAACGACTTGCAGATTTTCTGAGAAATAACAGACGCGTAATGCTGCCAAGGGAATATAGGGTACATCATTGAAAGCAATTGTGATGTAATTGTCAAGAAAGAAAAGGGGATAAAAAGATGACTTGCCATGTCAAGGGACTGAACCTGCGACCTACGAATAAAGCGTGTGGTGCTCTACCAACTGTGCTACCGCCGCAGCTATCACCCCTTCCGCTTTGTACGGTATATATGTGCAACTAATCTTAGAAGAGTCAGTCAGCCCCACTTGATAACATCATGGCTAGTGTGCGACACTTTTTCTTTTCTATTGGCTTCACGCAGCAAGTAATCTTATTACAAGCTGGCAGCCTGACTGACGCTGCTGCGTTTAATGCACATATATACCCTATAAAATAAATGGGGAGACACCCGTCGTGGTAGCGCAGTTGGTAGAGCATCAGCAGCATTAACCAATGGTTACAGATTTGGCCTTGTGCACAAGTTACCTTTTCTTCCACAATATTTTTGTCTCAATTACCTTAAAATTAGTTCCAATAACCCTTGCACTTTTTATGGCAGCATAGTCAGCTCTCTTTATTTAAATATTTTATTTATTTATGAATACTGCAACCCTAACATAGGGTTTTGGCAGGGTGGATATACATTTGATAAGTTCACAAATCGGCAAACAAAATAAATATAAAACAGGTAAGGCATTTACACACTTTTAGAACGAAAAATTGTGCAAAAAACAGTGTTTTGTAATAAACCGGCCTAAGAACATATAGAGAAATGAGCACTAAATTCAAGATGATCACAAGTGGAGAATGGTTACAGTGGTTGAAATAAACGACAGGAGCACATGTCATAGAACTTAGACACTCGCTGCTAGAGCTGCGCAGCAAAAAGGTTCAAGCATGACTGGGAAACAACTTTGTTACTAAGGTTATTCCATTTGGTAACTGTCCTAGGGAAGAACGAATACTTGAATGTGTTATTACGGGTGGAAAATGGGGTTATTGTAAAGGCATGCCTCTGCCTTGTGGTATACCCTGTGGACAAATGAAGTATATGTGATAAGTCTAACTTAAAAAACCCTTTAACTAACTGAAAGAAAAAATTTCTATCTCAATACTTTATTTCTTTGTGTAGGTGTTGGGAGGTTAGCTTTTGCTAGTAAACATGTTATTGAAGTACAACCAAAACTGTTATAAATAAATCTAACAGCTCTCTTTTGAATTTTCTCCATTTCGTCGATATTTTTTCTGGTATAAGGGTACCAAATCATGGATGCATAATCTAAAGTAGGTTGAACAATTGCATTAAATGCAACAAGGCGAACGGCGGGAGTGGAGTGCTCAAGAGCTCGTATAAGATAAAATAATTTGTAATTGCACGAGCTTATTACAGTGTTAATATGTCTAGTCCAGTTAGGGTCATTCGAAATCCAAAGACCAAGGTACTTGTAGTGTTGTACTTCCTGCAAAAAAACATTATTGGCTGAATATGCAAAATGAAGAGTGTTACGTTTGTGAGAAATTTTCATGAAAACGGTCTTTTTAAAATTAACTGACATCTGCCATTTATCGCACCAACGAATGACCTTTTGAAATGCATCGTTTAAATGAATTTGATTAGCATGGTTTTCTATTTCCGAGTACAGGATGCGATCATCCGCATATAACTTAACTTTTCAGGTATATCATGTGATACATCATTTATAAACAATAAAAAGAGGAGGAGTCCGAGCACAGAGCCTTGGGGAACACCCGAGTCAAACGGTACTGTACGAGAACAATGGTCATTGAAAAAGACGTACTGTTTTCGATTCGAAAGGTAACCGGAAATCCAATTTTGCAGAGCATTCTTAAGAAATAAATCCAATTTGAAGAGTAATTTATTGTGAGAGACCGTATCGAAAGCTTTAGCAAAATTCATAAGAATTGCATCTACCTGTTTTCCGGAATTTATAGATAGTGCGAAATCATGAACTGCAGTTACCAGCTGAGTACAAGGAGAAGATCCTCTCCTGAATCCGTGTTGTGAACCTGACAAAATATTGTGCTTATCTAGAAATTCTGATATATGCTTATGTATTATATGCTCAAGTAGTTTACAGAAAGTTGAAATTAATGAGATCGGCCGATAGTTAATAACAGAATGAGGGTTTCCACTCTTATGTAGGGGCTTGACTTTAGCAGTTACCAAGTCATCCGGAACTTGACCATCTTTCAGAGATTTAGAAAAAAGAATTGTTGGGTACTTTGAAACCCATTGTGCATAGCGTTTTAAAAGCTCCTTCGGTACTCCATCAGGACCTGAAGATTTTTTAACATCAAGCTTTAAACGTAAATTAAAAACTCCCTCTTCACTTATGACAATATACGATAGGGGTGGGCCTGCCATATCAAGTGTTTCCAGGACTCCATTATCCTTTGTAAAAACAGACCTAAAATGATCATTGAAAGCATTAGAAATAACGGAGGAATCACTAGTTTCCACACCGTAAATTTCAAAAACATCAGTAGTGTTAAGGGTGTCTCTTGACCGCCGCCGTCAGCAGGTTGTGCTCGTAACTTGCATCAGGACCGACGAGAAGGGAAGTACCGGCGAGACGGCGCAGAACAGCAAATCAAAAGAGTTTAATACTACATAGTTAGACCAAAGTGGACATTCAAGTTTACAAACAAAGGTAAGAAGCCGAGGAGCAGAGTTCCGGCAGAGTCTCAATCCAGACTGCTACACCCAGTCTCTCCCTGCGCGTTTTTAAAGGGTTCCAGACGCTTGTGTGACGTCAGGCGCCTCCAGACATGACCAAATATGGATCACCTTGTGTTCGCACCACCTACCACGCCACTGGTCACGCCACCGATCACGCGACTGATCGCGCCACGGATCACACCGCCGGCGTTCCCACACTCAAGAGCCAGGTGCGAATGAGCCATGAGCTCACCGCGTTCTCGCGCACAGCACATGACGACCTTCGCGGCAGCAGCGTCTCAGGTTCCTCGGCGTCTGGGCATACACTTCTGCGCGTCTACCCCCGATACGTTTACAGGCCCGGGAGCGTTCGCACGCTGTCCGTGGTCTTGCATTTGGGCCCAAAGGGGTTCGCGTAAATTGAAGCGTAACAGACTGCCCCCTCGCGGATGGAGATCCCGAATGGCAGGGGACAGCATCCACTGTCAACAGGGTCAGTCGTCGAAGCTCGTAGCCTTCTTAACCTGGAGCACGGTACGTGATACCTGGCTCTAGGCCCTGTTCCGTCTCGTAAGGTAGTTCCGCCAGATTTCCCTGATGTTGTCGAGGTTCGCCGGAGGCTGGAGGCGAACCATACAATGGAATCCAGCAAATGGCGACAGTCAAAAGTGGCCAAAGACAATGGTATGAGCTATTTTCCGGGGCGACCCCGCAGGGGCTCGTCGGTGGGGCTGGTCGCCAGGCAGCTCCGGGTGGTGAGATCATCACACCCCACCGCTTCAGGTCTTTCATCAGCAAGAAGGGAAACCACAGGTTCTTCCGGCGTTCCTGCCAAGAGTTTGGAACCGACGTGGTGTCCGAAGAGATGCCAGATGACAACGAAGTCCTCTCTCTGGGAGGGCAAGATCCTCGCCATGGTAGAGCCGGTCGACTGAACAAACAATCCACGGGAAAACACAGGATAACAAAGCCACTGAAGAAGAAAGCGAGACACGTATCCACTGAGCCCCGCCAGGCTTACCTTAAACACAAAAGTCTCAATCTTATTACTCGTACAAAGTACTAAACACACCCCTAATTTCGTTGCCCACCTAACGACGCACAGGTCTTCCAAAACTACGGAAGAAATAATAACACAAAAACCTCTGTCAGGAAGAAAAACAATCGAGGCCAATTCATGACCTAGAGGCTTCGGCTTAAGCCATTGGCATTGCCATTGAGACTCCCCTTTTTGTACCGTATTTCGTATGAATACTGCTGCAAAACGAGGCTCCAGCGCAGGAGGCGACCATTTTTGGAAGAAGTGGACTGCAGCCATCTGAGAGGACAGTGGTCTGTCTCTATTGTGAACCTCGAGCCTGCAAGGTAGCACGACAACTTTTGCACTGCCCATACGAGACACGCACATTCTTTCTCGGTTGCGCTATACGCTTGTTCTCGCACAGTCAGCTTACGACTGGCATAAAGAACTGGGTGTTCACCGTCCTCTCCTCGTTGGCACAACACTACTCCCATGCCTCGCTCACTAGCATCACACTGAACTATG
This sequence comes from Rhipicephalus microplus, assembly GCF_043290135.1. Classification (NCBI taxonomy): domain Eukaryota; kingdom Metazoa; phylum Arthropoda; class Arachnida; order Ixodida; family Ixodidae; genus Rhipicephalus; species Rhipicephalus microplus. Next base: position 4,259,773 of record NW_027464588.1, read on the forward strand.
AACTCTTTCGAATAATCAGGTGATTTCAGCACAGGTTGACTTGTTAAGGCGGCTTTTAATGCTTTGAAAGCCTCCTCTTTACGGTCATCCCAGATGACAGTTTGTGGCTCAGTTTTCCGGAGCGCGTCAGTTAAAGCGCTAGCTAATTCCGAATATCTCGGGATGTAACGTTGATAGTAACCTGCAACCCCCAGAAATGAGCGGATATCTGTCTTTGAGCGTGGTTGCGGGAAATCGCGTATGGCAGCCACCTTGAGCTCAGAAGGTCGGAGGCGTCCTTGTCCGATTATGTGACCTAGGTAGATCACCTCAGCTTGAGCGAGTTGGCATTTAGGTGCCTTCACAGTTAGTCCCGCTTCACGCAAACGCGTTAGAACCACTCGCAGATGTTGCATGTGTTCCGACAAACAGGACGAATATATCGCCACATCGTCTAAGTAGGGTAAAGCGAATTCCCCTAGTCCTCGTAACACCTTGTCCATAAGGCTTGAAAAACAGTATGGTGCATTTTTCAAACCGAAGCTTAATACCTTAGGGCGGAACGTTCCCAACGGCGTTATGAACGCTGCATATCTGCTAGCCCTTTCGGTGAGAGGAACCTGCCAGTAGCCTCGAACGAGATCCAGCGTGGAAATATATCGAGCTCCACTAACCCTCTCAACGCGCTCTTCAATGTTTCGTATAGGGTAAATCTGATCTTTGGTGATCGAGTTTAGCTTGCGATAATCCACGCAAGGGCGTGGATCTTTTCCCGGCACCTCAACTAAGATTAAAGGCGAAGTGTAATCGCTCTCACAAGGCTCGATCGCGCCTAATTCCAACATCTTCTTCACCTCGGAATCCATAATCTTTCGTTGGCGCGGTGACACTCGGTAAGCTTTGCTACGCACGGGTTCTGAGGATGTCAGCTCGATGTCATGAGTAACAACTGAGGTTCTTCCAGGCCTATCTACAAATAGGTCCTGAAATTCTGTCAGAAGATCCTGGAGCTCGATCTTTTGCTCCGGCTCTAACTGCGCTTTCGATATTAATTCTTTGATTAGTGGTTCACCATCCTCACCATTTATGACTGATGCAAGCCCTGGAAGTTCAACTGGAATCTCCTCGGGGATGTTCACCATCATGCATACCACTGCTTCCCGTTCTCGGTATGGCTTGAGCAGATTGCAATGATACACTTGCTCTATCTTTCGCTTTCCGGGCAGGCGTATCACGTAGTTTGTGTCAGAAAGCTTTTCAACTACGTCGGCGGGACCTTCCCACTGCACTTCTAACTTGTTTTTCTGCGACGGTCGCAGTATCATTACTTTGTCCCCGACATCAAATCGACGGGTTCTGGCTGTGTGGTCATAGTACACCTTTGACCTATGTTGCGCTTTAGCCATGGCTTGCTCTGATAGCCGTTGAGCGCTTCTTAAACGCTCCAGTAGCTTCAAAACGTACTCGACCACTACTGGGTCTTCGGCTCGGCCTTCCCACGATTCTCGAAGCAAGCGAAGAGGAGATCGCAACGAGCGGCCGTACACGAGCTCGGCTGGTGAAAACCCCGTTGCTTCATGCGGGGCAGTCCTTAACGCGAACATAGTAGCCGGCAAACATAGCTCCCAGTCCGTCTTCCTTTCGTAGCATAACGCCCTCAACACTCGCTTCAGAACGGAGTGGAGCTTCTTCACGAAGTTAGACTGAGGGTGGTAGACTGAACTATGAATTAGTTTTACTCCGCACCTTTCCAAAAACGTAGTGGTAAGAGCACTAGTAAACACAGAGCCTTGATCCGACTGTATTTCGGCGGGAAAGCCAACTCGTGCGAATATGGAAAGGAGCGCGTTAACTATTTCCACAGAGCTAAGTTCTTTAAGTGGAACCGCTTCGGGGAACTCAGTCGCTGGGCATATCGCGGTCAGCACGTGGCGGTACCCCGACGATGTCGCCGGCAGTGGGCCTACAGTGTCCACTACGAGCCGCCGAAACGGCTCTGTGATGATAGGCACCAGCTTCATCGGCGCCCTCGACATGTCACCCGGCTTACCTACACGCTGACACGTGTCGCATGTCCTTTCAAATCGCTCTGCGTCGCGGAAACAGCCTGGCCAATAATACTCCTGCAACAACCGTCCCTTCGTTTTCTTGACGCCTAAATGACCTGCCCAAGAACTTCCATGCGACAAGCGCAGTAAATCCTCTCGATAAGCTTGAGGCACGACCAGCTGATCAAACATTACACCCCTTTTGTCAACATACTTCCTGTACAGTATGCCATCCTTCTCATAATAACTTATGTTTTTCGGGGCTATCTTTTCATTTACCCTGCTCTGGATGTTTCGCAAGCTCAGGTGTTTATCTTGTTGATTCCTCAAGGCCATGCTGTCTACCATTAACAGTCGCTGTAAACTTTCCGACGTAGGCGCTACAAGTAAATCTCTGGAATGCTCTCCCAATATTTCTGATGGTGCCCGTGCCGTAGCTTCATCCTCCACGGATGAGACCCCCTGCTGTTGTAACGCTGGCGTAAGTTCGACCTCTGCTGGGGAGTCCTGCGTCAGGCCGATTTCAGCTAAAGGGGACTCGGCAACTGCCTTCGCAGCGAGTTCCCGTGCTTTCGAACGCGTTAGCGCCATCACATTTGCCTCCCCAAAAAGCTGCCCTCTCTCGCGCAGCATCTTGTCAGATCTATTCGAAAACAGGTAAGGGTATTGCGGAGGGAGTGCCGGCGACACGGCAGCTTCCATCTCGAGCGTGCCGAAAGGACCTTTGATAGTTACCTTTGCGACGGGAAGGCATGCACTACACGACTCTACAGCCTGCTTGATCCAAGCACACTCACCCGTGAACATTTGCGGTTCAACGTACGAGCTGTGAACTACGTCCATCGTAGCCGCAGAATCGCGCAGTACGCGGCATGGCTTCCCGTTCACTTCAAGGTCGCGCATGTAAGGTTCGAGAAGCTCGATATTCTCGTCCTTACCACTGATGGATAGAAACACAACTTTTGGTTTCTTACAGTGTGCCGCAATGTGACCGGGTTTATGGCAGTTATAGCAAAGGCACGGTTTCCTCGCTTCTAGCTTCCTTTGCTGTTCTAACGCAGGTTCGGTGTTCCGTTCCGACTCCGACGTATTTACGGTTCGGGCATTCCCGATTTCAGGCTCTTCCTTCGTTTTCACAGGCCCTCTCTTTGGCTTGAACCTAAAATCGGGACCCCCTTTTCGACCACTGTCACTGCCTTCACGAGCCCGACGTGTGACGAATTCCTCTGCTAGCTCTGCGGCTCTGGCTACAGAGCTAACATCTGGCCTGTCTTGCACCCAATGCCTAATGTTCTTTGGTAACCGGTTGTAGAATTGCTCTAGTAAAAAACACTCAATAACCTTTGCGTGGTCACCGTAGGCCTTCTCCTCCTTTAGCCATTCCACCATGTTTGACTTCAGTTTATAGGCAAATTCAGTGTATGACTCACTCCTTCCTTTCTCCAATTCACGGAATTTCCGCTGGAATGCCTCCGCGGACAGCCTGTACTTCCTAAGCAAACTGGATTTTACTTTATCGTAATCGTCGACCTCCTCAGTGAATAAACGAGCGATTACTTCTGCTGCCTCGCCAGGTAAGAGTGTGAGCAAGCGCTGTGGCCACGACTCACGGGAGAACCCCTGCTTCTCACACGTCCGCTCAAAGTTCACCAAGAACAACCCAATGTCCTCTCCGAGTTTATAAGGGCGAATTAGTTCTGTCATTTTGAGCGATATGTGCACCCCTGCACTGTTTGCCTCGCTTCTCTGCCCTGCCGTTCGCACGCGCTCTATTTCAACCTCGAGTCGCTTTAACTCGAGCGCGTGATCGCGTTCTTCGCGCTCTTTCGAACGTTGAAACTCGAGTCGTTCTAATTCGAGCTCCCTTTCCTCACGCTCTTTCTCTTGCTGTTCTCTACGCTCCTCTGCCTGTTTTTTTGCAGCTTCCCTTTCTCGAATTATCTCAAGGCATTCCGTCAGCTCATCCTCCTCAGCCTCCAGAGCACTAATAGCCTCGATCAATTCTGGTTTCCGGAGTGCGTCAGAAACATCCAAACGCAACTCCTTTGCAAGCTGTAATAACTCCGCTTTACGCAGCAACATCAAATTCATGGCTGTGTTCAGTGCGACCTTTCCTACTGTACACAACTATCTTGCCGCAGCCCACTTTGGCGACAACAATAGTTCGAATTACCAGTTACGCTTCCCCACTGAAAAAGCCTGGCAAAACTCGGCAGACAAAGCCCCGCACTCAGCACTCAACAGCCAAGAATTCCGCGTAGACCCTCGCAAACACTGCATCTGGTTGCGGCCTGGCAGACGAGACGGCTCGTGGATCCGTGTCGCAGCTCAGCCCTCGAGTCGTCGAAATGACTGCAGCATCCCACCGCTGCCACCAGTTGTTAAGGGTGTCTCTTGACCGCCGCCGTCAGCAGGTTGTGCTCGTAACTTGCATCAGGACCGACGAGAAGGGAAGTACCGGCGAGACCGCGCAGAACAGCAAATCAAAAGAGTTTAATACTACATAGTTAGACCAAAGTGGACATTCAAGTTTACAAACAAAGGTAAGAAGCCGAGGAGCAGAGTTCCGGCAGAGTCTCAATCCAGACTGCTCCACCCAGTCTCTCCCTGCTCGTTTTTAAAGGGTTCCAGACGCTTGTGTGACGTCAGGCGCCTCCAGACATGACCAAATATGGATCACCTTGTGTTCGCACCACCTACCACGCCACTGGTCACGCCACCGATCACGCGACTGATCGCGCCACGGATCACACCACCGGCGTTCCCACACTCAAGAGCCAGGTGCGAATGAGCCATGAGCTCACCGCGTTCTCGCGCACAGCACATGACGACCTTCGCGGCAGCAGCGTCTCAGGTTCCTCGGCGTCTGGGCATACACTTCTGCGCGTCTACCCCCGATACGTTTACAGGCCCGGGAGCGTTCGCACGCTGTCCGTGGTCTTGCATTTGGGCCCAAAGGGGTTCGCGTAAAATGAAGCGTAACAGTAGTCACAGGATTGGGCGAAATTAAACTCCTGAACCTCTCGGGAGACGAAGACATGAAACTCCGGAGTTGTTGGCCATAATAGCGTTTCCTGTCAGACAGTAAATTTGCTTTTAGTTGAGAAGCCAGTTCAGAAATTCTTTGTTGGAGGATACCTACGTCTTTAGAGTACCATCTCTGATTTTTTATACGTTTGAGCCGTCTTCGCAACTGCAACGTTTCCCGAGAAATCCAGGGGTTCTTTCCTTTCGATTTTTTCACAATGCGAGTAACAAATCTTTCAATACACAAATTTATAAGGTCCTTGAAACGCTTCCACAAATAATGAATAGCAGCAGTGCAACTCGAAAAAGAATCAAATTCAAATTATAGTAAGTCCAATATTGAAGTATCTTCTGCGCGTGAAAAGTTTGGGAACGAGACCCTCTTGCAATTTTTCTTTAAAACAACATCAGAAAGCGTAAGTATCACAGCCTGATGATGAGATATTCCAGGGAGAACAGAGCAGCAAGCTTGAGCAGCGATTGAGCCACTAATGAAAAAGAGATCTAGAATTGAACAAGAGTTTGCCTGTATTCGAATGAATTCATCAACGACTTGCATCAAGTCAAAAGAAAACGCTATATTGATCATTCTTTCACCAGTTTTATAGTTAGGTTGTTTCAAAGAGAAAGGTGGCCAGTTAACATGCGGAAAATAAAATTTCCAGCTAGAATTATTCGATCCTCAGGCTTCACATGCGCGACAAGGTAATTGTGTAACTCATCCAGAACATGCACGGAGGAATTGGGTGGACGATGAATAGCCTCAATAACATACCTGGTCTTTCCGTATTACGCTTTGCAAAATATGCCCTTGACATTATGTATGTCACGCATTTTTGTAATTTGCAATGACTGTCTAAACAGGATCGCCACCCCACCGCCTCTACTCCCACGGTCATTCCGGTACACACGGTAGCCCCGAGGAACAAATTCACTATCAAGTATGTTATCGTGCAACCATGTTTCGGTTAAGATAGCAATATGGGGACTATAGGCCAGGAGGGTTCCTTCTAATTCTGTGGTTTTGCTAATAACACTTCTATAGTTTAAATTTAGTATTTTCAGCGACTGAAGACTGCACATGCTTCGTCATTTTCGATTTTTCCTTAGCCTAACACGTGCATTTTTCGCTTCCTTCCAACTAAACAAGTTCTCATCCACACTCAATCGATTGTAGAGAAGCTTTACTTAAGCACCGTTCTCTCTCTGTTTTCCACAGATTTTCCACAGATTTCTGCGTGCCTCACTAACCCTGTATGAACAATCCTCAGAAAAGGACAATACCGAGCCCTTTAACTTGTGCGTAACTTTCAAAACAGACATCTTCTCACGATAATCAATAAATTTTAGAATAACTGGTCTCTCTTTGTTTTCAATTTTGCGGCCAAGCCTGTGGCATCTTTTAACAGTAATTGCCGTCATACCTAGTTTCTTCTCGAGGATTTCATTGACGCTATCCTGGAGTGTCTTAGGTGTTTCCCTAGGGGTTCTTTTAGGCCATAAATGATTAAGGTATTTCTACGGCTCCGATTTTCAAAATCATCAACTTTGTCTTCAAGGGATGTTAGTTTTGTGGCATTTTAGTCATAGAATCTTTAATTTCTTTCAGTTGTTTAGGCAATGAAGAACATTTATTCATGTGACGCTCAATGGCAACTCGTTAGGCTAGCGTGCCAAATTTTTCTGCTAAATCTTTCTGATTGGCCTGTACTTTGTCAATAGCTGCTTTCATTGTTTTTTGGCCAGCGAGTAGCTCAGATAGCATTTCCTTTTCCGTAAGAGGACCAGGATTAGCCTCAACATCACCGCAAACCAACAGATCAAGAGGTATAGGTGCAACACAAGCAAAAAGAATCTTTGGACACAGTGGGCAAGGCAGCAGCAGCAGGAAACGGTTATTATTACGATAACATGGAGCAGGAAAGTACCTACTAACCTGTATTGCAAGGCAAAGCGGATTACTGAGCATGCTGCCTTCTCTGCGGCTGACAAGCCCACTACCGTGGAATGAGCCTTCCCGTAGATTTAAAGGCTCCGAAGTGATCACGGGAACGACATCACTCGGCGATAATTCCACGTGGACGCTATGGTGAAAGGGGGCGTCGTTTCCTCGATCCAGCAGTGGTCGTCCACGGGTGATGAAAACCAGCCCTCGTTAGGCCAGCCAGACGAGGTGACGTCATCGTCCCGAGCCAGCCCCGGGAAGACGGTGCACACCGTAGGACATTTCAACAAGAAGAAGCGCCAAGACCTGTATCGCAAGGCAAAGCATATCGTTTCTAACAAAAAAACAAGCCCTTAAACGTACACTTTTTTCTTCCATTCGTAGTTAGGGACTTGTTCTGGCCGGCTTGGTGTCGTGAGGTTCTATATAAGAAATAATTGGTCAGCTGTTAGCTCGTGAATATGTGGCGTGTTGCTTGACGTCAGCAAGCAAAAAAAGTACATGTGTCCCACACTCGCCATAACGGTAACAGGCAGCGCTGACTGACTCTCCCACAATTAAATGCACACATATACCATACTAAGTGGAAGAGCATCGAACGCGTTATTCGAAGGTCGTAGTTACGGTCTCTGTCCAGGGAGGTTATATTTTTTCTTCTGCTTTTCTTTCTTCACAATTAAATGATAAATACTTCCGAAAATATTCTCTATACTTTCCTTAACAGTACTGTCTGTTAGTTCTCAAAAATATTGTGCTTAACAAAAAAAACAGCCTTTGAACGCAGACTTCTATTCTTCTTGCAGATTTTCCGGTGTTTGTTACATAAGCTACCTTGTAATCGAAGAGGGTAACAGAATGTGCCAGTGTCAGAGTTGGATCTTGTAGTGAATCTAAGTACTACATGTTTTGAAGAGGAATCAATCATTCCGCCATTTGCCTAAGTAACGGCTACAGGACATGGTGTTGGATTCACTTTGTTATCTTTGAAACGAGCTACGTTGAATTCTATTTTTATACATTACATCACGGTATCACATACTTTAATGCCACAAAGCACATGCAGTGAGCAATGTTATAAATATTAAATTGTATAAGAATAAGGTGGAAACTGCACCCTCAACGAGGATAGACAGGAAACACCGGGTGCAGGCAGATATCCTTCTGCCCGTCCTTGTGAAGTGCGAGCTGTTTTCACCTCGTTAAGATTAACTAACTAGATCGAGAAGTGTTGTTAATCGAGATATGCATAAATATGCTCAACAAGAAACTAGGTTTTGTTCAAACTGTGTGTGCTTTCAGCATATATGTTGCCCGGTTCAAGAGTTTATGCTGACCAGATTCTGTGAAACAGGACACACGTTTAACATATTGCCATGTCTCAAAGCATGAAGCAGGTAAAGGAACCGAATATCAATTGTTATAGTGACTGTTTCTGTGCAATGGAAAGCTTACAGGTCAGAGTGTTAATCACGTAGTAAAAGAAGATAATTTTAGGCTTGTTTCTTTTTGTTTGACATGACTTTCATGAGTACATTCAACGGTAAGGCAGAAAGTGCTAGAAACATTTTGAGAATTTTTTTATCTCTGACTGCTAATTTTGAATCTCTGACACAACACGGGTTGTAAAGAGTCAGAGGTCAGCATGACAGCTTTATATGTTTGAGCACTGCAGTTTGCTGTGAAAGCATGCATTTCACGTGCATGGGAAAGGCTGTATTTCCCACAGTTTGCCACGATGGTAGCGCTGCTTTTTTAGGATTGACTTTCTGCGTAAGCAGCACCAGATATAGTTGGCACAGGTAGTATGGATATATACTGTCACTTTGACCACTCATCTTCTTGCACGTTAAAGTATCAGACTATTTGCAGTAAACAGACAGGCTGCATAACATACTGATTTCTAGGCAATTTATTTGCAATTTAAAAAAAGAGATGCTACTCAAGTTGCAAAAAGTATGCAGTCCCATTCATAGATTTTTATTTCCACCTCCGATCACACATTCTGGCCACTTGTCAGTTTCTTTAATAAAGAAATCCTAATCAAAATTTTTAGCAGAGTGGGTTGGTACTGATGTTGAAATTTGTGCGTTGTTCATGAATAGAACGACAGGCGTGCGTGCTTCAACAGACAATACCTTGTTGGCTTTTCCCATTCGTGCCCTACCTTTGAGTACTGCTTAAAATTGATCAAGAAATCTTTGGATATTTTTAGTATTGTTGCACGATCAGTGTCAGCTCAAGCTATGTCATGAAAGCTGCCAAACGCGTCCAGCTAGTATTGTTTCCGTGTGCAACTGTAGTTGTGGTTGTGCTGAATGACCTTTTTTATATACAGTAAATAACAAACTTGCTCCTTTAGAGTCAAGTGCATCTTCGGATCCATTGTAAATGTTTTAATATACGAGGCCTTAAGTTTTAGAAAGAATTCTTCAGTGTGCCGTGAGGAAATGTGTGTTCCGCAAAATTTTTTATATCGTTATATACAACTTTAAAGGACTCGTCTACAACTTTGCACAAGTTGATCTTAAGCAGAAAACGAGGAGCAGCAGCAGCCCCCAGAAAAGAGCAAGCACCCCCCAAGCTCCCCAAGCTCTCTTTGACACGAGCAGGAAAGCCACTGTGTGGCATTGAAAGCCGTTGCAAGGAGTGCCTTACCAGTACACTGAGCTGCGCTTTCATTACGGAAGACGAAGGGGACCACTCCAGAGGAACTTCATGCAGTGCACTGTGAGTGGTTTAGTGTTTTTTGTCCAGCCACCCGTCACCAAATCTTGTGTCTAGCCAAGTAGTGCCAACTTTGGCACTGGTCCTGTTGGGGTTACTGCCGCAAATGACAGAAGCTTCGTCACCTCTATAAATTAACAGATGTGTCAGGGAAGATTAGCTGCATTAGTTTTTTTATACCTGATAGCTGCCAACATTCTTTATTGTACGGGAGTTTTTTCCTCACTTGTGGGTGTCGAGCCCTCCACAGAAAAAATGCAACAAGCCTACTTATAGAAGGCCCCAAGATCGTACAAGTAGGTTTTTTCAGCTTGTTATCATGAGCACCTCATTTGGGTAAGCATGATCATTTTAAACATGTACAGTAAAAAATTAGGATCCCCGGTCGTTTTGTGTTCATCTTGTTTCTCGCAATAATTTGTAAGCGTGTTGTGCGTTACGTTGTCAATCTGGTTCGTGTGCATAGACAGGTTTGCTTTCAGGAGATTTCAAGCACTGTATTGTAGTATAAGCCAGAAAGCAACATATCAGTAATTTGTGATGAACACAGTTGCCTAATCTGATGCAGGATACATCAATAAACATTCGCGCATAATCATCAGTGTAAGCTCAACTTAGTGTTATCTGAAATGAAGATGAAAGCCGACAGATGGAAACACCTTGTGGGGTATCAGGGTGAACAGCGGAAGTGCCTCAGACAGGCCGGCTGACGTTACGATAGGACGACCTATTTTTTGTAAAAGTCACCTTGTCATCCTTGGTGTGTTAGTGTTGAGAAGGTTAGTAGGTATGTGAGCTTTCGGTGTAGGCGAGTGTGCCTGTTGGTTATGTTCGTCTGAAAAAAATCTATAAAGCAGAAGAGTGCAGCCCTTACTTCCTTTCAATTTAGGTTGCGATGATCCAAAGTATTCTCCTGTCGTAGTTTGGGGGCAAGGGAAGCGAAAAAAAGGTGGAACAGGGAAGATAAAAAGAAGAAAGAAAAGGGGATGCAAAGTGAAAGCAGTGTGCTACACCGCTCCTTTCCTTTGTTCGTGTTTGTAGCGGCCACTGCTTCGTAGCACACCAATCCTACTTTGCACCTTCCTTTTTCTTTCTTTGTGTTTTCCTTCTTTTCTTTTTTTCATGTTTTTTGACATTTGCATTGTCTCGTCTTGTGCGTGAATCGATAACACATGGCTTTGCTTTAGCAAAGATGCCTATGTGGTGTTTCGATGAACAGTGCATTGAACTTCATTCAGTTTGCTTCATTCATTCACTTTGATCATTGCAATAAGTGCTCCCTGTCTATCACCACACATCAACAAATGAAAAGTTTGTCCTTGGCTCTTAGTATACTGGTACATAGGTTGTTGCTTGGGCTACTAATAATTATTGTGGGTGTGCTGCTGTTTATGGCAATTATTTATCCAATATGAAAATATCTTACCTTGCGAACTTTGTCCGACCTGTCTTTTTGTCTTTCCTATGCGGACATTGTATGTAAGGATCGCAGTAAGGAAAGGGTGATAGTTTGAACTTTGGAAGAATAAATAATGGCAGTGGGGCAATTTCACACCAAACATTTCAGCCATTTTGCCAACAATCCTAAATTACTTGAAAAAATACTTTGCTCATTTACTGTTATGAAAACTGTGAATTGCTAAAAGATATCATACAGAACAACATTTTTGGTGACCTTGGTGCCTTTTCAACTTCCCAAGATGTCGTTTCGGTGTTGTTTATGAAAAACGTATTTTGAAATTACCACCTCTTAATTTTCTCTTTATCAAATTTAGTCTAGACATTTAGTAAAGATGCTTGTGTATAGTCCTTGAAGCTCAGTAATATTAGCCAAATTTTTTGCCACTGCGAAAGCAAAAAAAAACTGTTCCCTTTCTATGGAAAGTCATGTCATCACAGTTTTGTTGTAAGAAAGAAAATAATTTTGAAAATTGGCCATTGAGGGCTGTTTTCCCATTTAGTGTTTGATGGCTTCTGCCCAAAAGTTCCCTCTGGCCGTCAATGGCAAATTAAAAAAAAATGTTCACTCATTTGAAACGAAAATTGTAATAATAGAGCTTGCCACATAACAAGAAATGTTTATTTACTTTTGATTTACGTATAAAAGTAAGTTTTATTTGGCCCACCAAATGGTTCGAATTGTATCTCAGTGTGGAAAAAACTGTCGATATAGTGAAATCCGTGGTTTTTTTCTGGTAAACTTTGCTTATTTGAGGACCCAAAATATTTTTTTCGCAAAATATACCTTTCGTGTAGTAAGTTTTCATTGCTGAAATATTCATACAAAGTGCAATCTTGCCTTGGGAAAAAGCAAACATCAATAATTTTGGCTAAATTCTTGCAAGCCAATGTGGCGGAAAACTGCACTAATAATACTCGACTTGTATTACTTTATACAAGCACCTTTAATTGATAAGTAACCTAAATTTCATATGGCAAAAAAGCAATACTTTTATATTTTCTAACAAACAACACCAAGACAACATTCTCTGAAGCTCAGAAGGCACCCCTCGGCCAAACTTTTTTCCCTCTGCAATATTCTAGCAATTTGCTGTTTTTAATAGACTAAATGCGCGCTATTTCAACAAAGAATAGTTGTAATGGTCGCCAGCCAAACAGGTTGCGATGTTTAATCAGGAATGGCCCAGTGGGGTAAACGACAAAGGCCTGAACACACGTTTATTTTAGGGCGATTTTGATAGCAATTTTTTGTTAGCAGCAATTGAATGAAACCCTTGTCTCTAAGTTAAGGTATAGAAACAAACCAGAAGCAATCAGTGTAGTCTTGAAATTCGCACAGTTTCGCTGTTTCAAGGCTTGTGCAGCCAAATTTAGTGCGAGCTTCACCAATTCTTCAATTGAGATTCGACCGACAGGTTTTGGCGCCACAGTGAATTTACAGCTACATTACTCCAGTTACCTTAATAAAAGGCGGCAAGTAGAGGCACTAATACCATTACGATGGCATTGTAGATAATAACAGAGTGCTACTTCTTTTTTTTAATTTTTGTGGTGCTTTGCTTGAATGCTGTGCTTTGTGTGGTATAGCTCGTTAGTCCAGTGACAAAGGCCTTACGAATTAACACTAGCTTTGTTGAGCCCCAATTGGCTGTAATTATGGTAGCATTTGTAAATATTGTGACTTCAAACCTAATTATTCTCTTGAACAATTTATTCTGCATTCCAGACTCTAAGTCAATTTTGCTAAAAAAAGATTATGTCATGATATCTCCCTTTTTATAGAGTAATTCAGTTTTACTGCATCTTTCACATTCTTAATAGATTAGTTATTTTAAATATCGGTATTTAAAATGTTATGAGCACGCTGTGTATACTAAGGCATAAGTGTTTACAGATAGCACATACACTTGATTTTCCTGATGGCGGTTTATTTCTGTTGCTCTCGCTTCCCTATTTCTTTGTGGTAATCTGTAGTAGTCTTGCTTGAAGATTTATAATGGCATCTGCAACGTCCTGCTTGATTTCTTGGTGATTTTTTCCCTTCATAAATTGCAGAGTTTCACGTCACAACATGGTTCAAGGTGGCAATTTCGCACAGAAACTGTAAAGTTATGCAGCAAATGTACGTGTGCGCACTATAATTGTGCAGGGTAAATTTTTACGAGAGGGAATACGTGAATGCATGGCCCGTGCCCTGTGGCGTCTACTTGTAGCGTGTTCATGCAAGATCCGATAGCAACCACAGCCTCTATTACAGTCATATAGTGGCGAGCAAAATAATCGGCCATGGGTATAGAACCAGCGGCAAGATAGCAACCACCTCCCCTTCAAAACAATGACATGAGAGGCCGGGCGTAATCACCTTTACGGGGGCAGGGCTGCAATTTTGCCCCAAGCTCCATATCACCAATGACTGGTTGTTTTGGTCGCCACTAGATGACGGGAATAGATGCTATGGTTGCAATCAGGCCCACTTGATCGCGCTTCAAGCAGCCGCCAAAGCGCTCGAGCCATGCATTTGCTTGTTTTCTTTCATAAAGTTTGACATTTGTACATTGAGGGCGTTCACTAGCAGTTTCTAAAATTTGAGTGCGGGAAGCATTTATTTCACGATTTTGTATTACTATTTCACTGGATTTACAGCACTGTTGAAAGTCGTAAGAGCAACCTAGTTATTTTTTTTGTGCAAGAAGCATGCTCTTTACTTGTATGTAGCGGAGCTCATTTGTGCACTTCTTATAAGATTCACTCTTGCATAACACAAAGGATTGTGTGTATTTCCTTTTCAGCTTCATTTTGTGTGGTATATTACTTGTGTATGTGAACTACGGTGCTTGCATGTCTGAGATCATTTGTGCCAACCATTTACATTTTCAGGTGCCTCTGAAGGACACATAAAGGTGCATGACAGTGACCTGCTGTATCCACAGTGGTGCCAGAGCCTCAAGCAGCATTTGGCCAATCTCCACAAAGCGTTCAAGAAATACACACAACACCGCATTTTCACAATGCTATGATTATTGTTTAAGTATAAATTATTCGTTGTGAAATTGCTGTTGCATTATGTTTTGGCCCCTATTCCGTAGCTGAGGTAAACTCGTGAAATTTTAGTGAAGCGTCACCTGATTTGCATGTTATATACACGGAGATGTGGCTATTCACAGTTGGAGCGTATAGACAAATAAAAAATATATTCATTGTAGCAGCGCTGCTTTCAATGTACACATCAATGCTTTTGTAATGCAATAATAACTTTGTAAGTTTTTTGTATATTGCATAAACACTGCGTTATTCGGTTACAATGTAACCACGGCTTATGTTGTCAAGCATGTTAATTGAGTAGCTCTTTAACATATTTTTTTCTAAAAGCTCATTTTGCTCACGCACCGCAACTTTCGGAGAGCTAAAATATTTCATTCTCTCATCATGCCTCTTTAAGAGATACAAGGACGACTTGTACACAGTATTGCATGTACACGAGATGTGGACGTCCATTAAATCTGCACATATTATTGCTTTCCACCAGATTCAGACATCAATTTCGTTTCCGCATAATTATTACGGCTTTCCTTACGTGTGAACCTTTCCGTATCATATGCCTCTTCTTATATGAGGACCTTTCCACATCGTTCGGTTTTCCTTTTATGCGGAGTGCCGCTTCGTCTTTCCGCATACACGGCTTCCGTATTCCAATAATTCCGTATGTAAGGCATCCATACATACGGTACGTTTCAGTAGGGATCGCTTCTTTAAACAATCGTTCCTGTGTAGCTGCGATGGCGCGCTATTCGCTAGTGACCTACTACTGCGTCAAATTGGCCATACAAGCTGGGCACAAATGATCTCGGATTGCCGTTAAGTTCAAACTTGAATTCTGGTTCGCGGAATCTTCTGTAGCACGCACAAGAGTACGCAAAGCATCGTTTACGGACGGTCGATCAGCTGACACCACCACCTTTTGCGATGTGGTGAAAAATGAGGTATAGCGAACATTCAGCAGTTCCTATTAGTTGGGAAAGTAATTTGGTTCAATATACATTCATTTCACGATCAAGAGATGATCCGGTGAAACCGGCATGGGGAGCACGTCCGTGCGTCCTACCTTTTCTTATGCGTGTTCACGGGTTGATCATCCTTCCGCAGCCATTTTAGATTGCACCGCGCACCACCTGTAGTACAGTGTACAAGAAGGGGGCAATAGAATGAACGAGGCGGCCACGCCGCTTTTCTGCTGATTCTCCGGCGGTTGATAGTAGCAGCGGTGCTGCGGTTCCATCTTACTGAAGATTTCAGGAGCGTCTGCATTGGGAGCGCGTGCGCCGTAGCTCGATAAAGCGTGTAATTGCTCGTTTTTGGCGTATTTATAGCGTTTCTGAGACTTTATGAGTGGACTGGCCTGCTACGCGTCATGTTGCACGAAGGCACGCCGAAATTGCGTCGATACATCCACTGTTTGAAGAGCCTGCTAAACCAACACAAAAAAAGTCAATTGAAACTTGCACGAATCTGCCTAGCTTCTCACTCAAGCAACGCTTTGAGCTGCGTTACGTCATAAGTGGCTACTGGCGAACTCTAAAGAGAGGATAAGTATCAAAAGTGCGATTAAATCATACGTTCGTTTGGTCGGCAGTCTCTACAAAATGCAGAGCACAGTGTCCCTCGTATGAGCCTACATGCGCTCGATCGTTTCTCGAGAAACCCCAGTATAAGTAACGTTGTTATAACATTTCTATCAATGACGACTCAGTTTTATCCTGCCAGTTTTGTGGAAGACAATATTTATTGCTCTCTGGAAGGCTAATTCA
This sequence comes from Rhipicephalus microplus, assembly GCF_043290135.1. Taxonomy (NCBI): domain Eukaryota; kingdom Metazoa; phylum Arthropoda; class Arachnida; order Ixodida; family Ixodidae; genus Rhipicephalus; species Rhipicephalus microplus. The sequence goes on from NW_027464588.1 coordinate 4,275,762, forward strand.
CATAATGAACATATCAAAAGGAACACACAAACATAATAAATAGTGCCAACTGTATGTATAGCCCGCCTGTTAATCTGAGTGAATTAATAGTAACCAGTTCTCATTTTTTATCGACAGCCTAAATTGTGCTGCTTTCAAAATAATCTATTGGCGTAACGCCATTGCAAGGCAGCAAATTTATGACGATGTTTTGTAATATTAGTGCAGTTATATTATTAAGTGTCAAAAGTGCAGGCAGGCAGTAGTGCATCTTGTTTTGAGAAATAAAATTTAGTTTGTTTGTGTACACAGTAAACACACACACACACACACACACACACACACACACATATATATATATATATATATATATATATATATATATATATGCTCGGATATCTAAAGGTACATGCATTTAAGTCACACGTCAATGCCCCATTAACAATATTCCTGCAATGCCTCTAAGCACAGCTACTAATCTTAGGCGGTGCAATCTCTCGTCTAACTACGTTAGACTTGAACTAGCTTTAGGACGTCATACTGTAGAAAGTGAAATTTACAATTTGCATTTGTGTGGAGAAACGCTAAATGCAGCTTCGACTACTGGAAACCTTCGGCACAAAGCTAGCATCGAGAATGTTTTTCTAAGGTGAGGCGGGTTGCTGTGAACGCTTGTAAATATTTTATAATACCCTAAAAAGTTAAATTACGAAAAACGTTTGTGGTGTAGAGGGTACAGGTTCCTTTCCTTTCCCCTCTCTGCTAACGACCCCTGGGTTTGGCGTGCGTTAGAAATGGTATTATTTTTTAATTTCACAGCTTTCAGAGCACAGCTAACTTAGAAAAAATTGGCTCTGTTATTTTGTTTATCGTAGACGCCTAACCAACAAAGAAAGAGTAAAGACAGAAAAAAAATCAGTATAAGACACGTCCCTTTTTGAATTATTTTCAACCTCTCACAAGGGTTTTTATGGAGCTCAAGTTCAGTAGATTACCGTGTGATACTTTGATGGCAATGGCATCATGTGCTAGACATGAATGATGGGCAGGTACGAAGAATCTATCTGCATCAAGAAAGTGCGACGGAGAAGCCGAACCGCAAAGCAGTTCCTTCGCGCGGCACGCGGCTTTTTCAGTACTATTCGACTGCAGCATCACCGCTATGGGCAACGATTGATTGATTGATATGTGGGGTTTAACGTCCCAAAGCCACCATTTGGTTATGAGAGACGCCGTAGTGGAGGGCTCCGGAAATTTCGACCACCTGGGGTTCTTTAACGTGCACCCAAATCTGAGCACACGGGCCTACAACATTTCCGCCTCCATCATAAATGCAGCCGCCGCAGCCGGGATTCGAACCATCAACCTGCGGGTCAGCAGCCGAGTACCTTATCCACTAGACCACCGCGGCGGGGCGCTATGGGCAACGCGGAAGGGATCAGGCGGCGAGGCGTGGTCACGCCGCTCAACACTTCTAGTACACTCACCTATAGGTCGTGGGCAATGCGATATTGCAGCGCTGCGTTGCTGTGACGCATGCGCGTTTGAAGGCGCCCAGCGGCGTGTTTCCGTATCTTATCTCAAGAGATGTATGGGGAAAACTCGGCACCGCTATTGGCTGAAAGCAATCACAAGATCTTAACGCACTTCTGGTATTTTTTGTTTTGTTTTTTTGTTTTTTTTATGCAAGATGGCGGCGCATAGGTGTAAGCATAACGCTAGTTTTGCAATACGCTGGGGAAGCTTGTTGAAGCCGTACGCCGTAGAAATTGCACCGAAACGTGTGGGCTCTTCGCTGACGCTGAAACGAGTTGTGTTCTTACGCAGCTGGTGAGCTTCGATTTTTTATTTATTACGTGCTCCTATGGGCTGCCAGCCGGTGAAGAAGACGCGCCACTTGGACTACTCTGAATGTGAGGTGTCTTGAGGTAAGCGGGTTCTATCAACATGTGGAATTTACACTGAGGTATTCTGTGCTCTTCACGTAAACTAAGACGAGACAAACTTGTTTCAATGTTCGTTGTTTTGTGACGGGGTGCTGTGTTTCTCGCTTCGCCGCACGTCCGCTCAAGGGTCCTTTGCCAACTTATTTCTCTTAATATTACGCGACTCAATGCCAGCTTGCACGCTCTTAACATGCACAGTGCCCAAGAAACTCATGAAGTAGCGTGGTTGGAATCTAGGCGTTTCTTAGATGCAACTCCGCACGTAAGGACGACACTGAAATGCGCATAGCATGGTCCTTGCCACATTAAAAAGTAGGTAGCGCAGTTGTCCCTCCCAGACTAATGGGCAATATATCGTTCAATATTGTTTTGGGCTTTTTTGGAAAAAAATTGAAGTATGAAGCAGGGAAACGATACATGTCAATTTATGAACATCTCTGTCATGTTGAATAAACCAAGCAGTGCGATTAGCAGTGTCGACTGTTGTTTACGCAACCTGAATAATAATAAAAAAAGAATATTGTGAAACAAAAACGCGTAGCTACTGAATTCAGAAACATAGTTGTACAACACAGGCACGCATGGTATTCGCAGACACAGTTATTGGAAATATTGTAAGCAATTTTTTGCTGTCATTGAACATGAATACACAAAAGCGCTGCTGATACAAATATCGACAAATGAACTGCAAAAATTCGCTATCCAAAAAAGAACTAGCAAACAATTAGTTTAATATTACACAGTGTGAAAAGAGACAGAAGGAGACAAACGTGTTCACTTTTTAAATAATAAGCTGCTTTATATTTCATGAACTCCTGAAAATGAATTGATTTTTAAGTCACTGCATATGTAGGCCTTTTTTGTTTGTGTCTTTTCGTGCCATTCATCATTTCACTGTGTTTCAAAACCAATGAGTCCACAAACCCATTAACCTCAAATAGGTTTCCAAGACTGTGACATGCTTTGAAAAAAATGATCACGTGAAATGACAGTACTTCAGATTGCATGTTATCTGAGGGAGACACAATGTCATGATCACAATAAATGAAACTTCTGTTCTCAATTCATCATACCATGCAGCAGCGAAACTTGGATTATCTTTTGCTTGAAGCAGGAATAAAACACCACGATAAGTGAAGCGGTGTTATATTTTGGAGCAAATTGTGTCTTTTAATACCTTGCACAGATGGCAAGAAAGTGCACCAGAACGCCGTTCACATAAAGATATAGTAACGAATGTAGCAGCCTCGCAACAAGGATGTTCTATTTACACGGTTTATTAAGGGCGAACTTGTGCCCAAAGTGAACGACGCGCAGCAATCAAGATCCAAGGGCGGTAGTCTTCATGAGCCCCTGCCTCGAGCACCCTCGTTTTCTTCTTCACGCGCGTGGGCTGTTCGGCGGAGTACCGGGCGCATGCTGGGCCGGCTCGTGCATTGCGGCTGGCTTCGTCGCTCGTAGTTGTGCCGTTAGCGTTTCTCTGGTTCCCGACGTCCGCGTTGCGCGAAGCAATGGTAATTTCCTGTGACATTGTCCCCCCTCTCAAGAGGCATCACCCCGATGCTTTCGATGATTTTGTAAGCAGCGTTTCCGTCTCGGAAGCTTTGTAAGAGTGAAATGGTTTTACAGCAAGCAAGTGGGGTGGCTAGTCTTCGTACAGGTCGTAGTACGGTTTCATGCGCACAATGTGTACACGCTCGGTGGGGTTGCGTCGTTTGGAATGCCCATGTCTTGTAGGCTTGACTTCATAAACAAGGTCGCTGAGTCGCTGTACTACCTCGTAAGGACCGAAATATTGACAAATGAGTTTTTCAGACAGGCCTCGTCGTCGTGCTGGGGTCCATATCCGCACTTTGTCACCAACCTCATACCGTGTTTCACGTCTTCCTCGGTTGTAGCGGTCGGCATCGATTTGTTGTTGTTGACATGTTCGGTACCTTGCTAGTTAGCGGGCCTCCTCCGCTCTCTCTATATAGTCATCTAGATGAGAAGGGTAGTCATCTTGATCTATAGGTAGCATAGCGTCCAGTGTTGTAACTACACGACCATAAACTAGCTGAAACGGGGTAATTTTGGTAATCTCTTGTACGGTGGTGTTATAGGCGAAGGTGACGTACGGTAAAATTTCGTCCCACTTTTAGTGTTCGACGTCTACATACATAGATATCATGTCAGCTAGAGTTCTGTTAATGCGTTCAGTCAGGCCGTTGCTTTGAGAAGGATATGCAGTAGTTTTCCTGTGAACAGTGTGGGTCATGTTCAGCAGGCATTCCATGAATTCTGTCGTGAAAGCCGGTTCGCAATCGGTGATTACAACGGTTGGAGCGCCATGCCGTAGCACTATGCTCTGTACAAAGAATTCGGCGACCTCGGCGGCCGTTCCTCGATGCAAGGAGTCTATTTCCGCGTATCTCGTTACATAATCAGTCGCTACAGCGATCCACTTCTTGCCACGTGAAGATGCCGGGATTGGTCCAAGGAGGTCCATTTCAACTTGTTGGAAAGGTGCTTTCGGTGGGTCTATCGGGTGCAGAAGGCCCGCAGGCTTAGCACGAGGCGCTTTTCGTTTTTGGCACTCGCGGCACGTTCTAACATAGCGCTGTACTGAAGACAATAGCTTGGGCCAATAATAGTGATGACTGATTCGTGCAAGCGTTCGAGTGACCTCAAATGTCCAGACGTAGGCTCATCATAGCACGCTTGTAATATTTTTTGCCACATAGTTGCGGGAACGACAAGCAGAAGCTTTTCACGGTTTGGCTTAAAGTTGCGCTTGTAGAGGAAATTTCCTCGGAGGCAGAACGATGCGAGGCTTCGAGAAATTAAACGAGGTACTTGTACGTCAGCTCCTTTCAGGTGTTTGATGCGCGAGAGCAATTCTTCGTCCGCATGTGGAAATTCGACTATCTGAGAAGTCTCGACAAAAGCCACGAATGGAAAGTCCTCTACATCTGATGGTGCCGTGTCTGCTGGCACCCGCGACAAACAGTCGGCGTCGGTATGCTTCCTGCCAGATCGGTATACCATAGTTATGTCAAATTCTTGCAGTCTGAGGCTCCACCTTCCTAGTCGTCCGGACGGGTCCTTGAGGTTGGCGAGCCAGCAAAAGACATGGTTATCGCTGACTGCCTTGAATGGTCTACCATACAAGTAAGGCCAAAACTTACTGATGGTCCGGACGACGGCAAGGCATTCTTTCTCTGTGGTCGCATAATTGGTCTCCGCCTTTGTTAGAGTGCGGCTGCCGTATGCTATCACCTTTTCTTCGCCATTATGCCACTGCATTAGGATGCATCCTAGGCCGATGTTGCTGGCGTCTGTGTGTATTTCCGTGTCAGCTGTTTCATCGAAATGAGAAGGGATTGGGGGCTCTTGCAACCTTGATACTTGCCAAGATGCTAATAAGGACTACTCATTCTTGCTGCAGTCATTCAACTTCAGAAATGTTATAACCACCACCACGCGTGTTACAAGTGTATCTTCATCAATTATAGATCACGCTCTAACAAATATAGATACCGACGTTTATGCTGGCGTTTTCAAAGAGCCCATTGCGGATCACCTTCCGATGTTTATTGTACTTAATAACTTAATCCAAAACAAGAAGGAACATCGACGACATATTATCAGGACAGACTACACAATGCTGAGAAAAAGCCTCTTGCAGATCAGTTTTGATGATATATACGACAATGATGTTAATACGGAGTTCTCGAACCTGATAGAAATTCTTAAAAACGCAGGTAATAACTGCTGTCGCGTACTCCCTGCACGTTCATATCAATTACCATTTTGCCCTTAGATGAATGATGACATTTTGCAACTGTTAAAAACGAAGAATTTCCGGTACAATAAATGAAAATGCCATAAGACGAACCGTTACTATTTAGGTAAGTACAAGCTACTGCGCAACAAATGCGTAACGATAATCAGGGCCCGTAAAAAACAATACTACTCACGCCGCATCCAGGAGGCATCTGGCGATACACACAAAATATGGGGTATCGTAAGTGAGGTTACTGGGGGCCGTCAATCACAACGTGTTACTCCTGACAGCGTTGACAACAGCACCGTCGAAGCGTTCAACACCTTCTTTTCTGGTATAGGCAGAGCTCTGAAAGACAAAATTCCCCGCTCTGCAGACAGTTACATTGCGTCAAACCCAGTTGTCAATACGTTTGTGATCTATGATATTGAACTTTCCGAAGTATTTCATATTATTAAAAACCTTTCAACTAACAAATCTGCTGGGCTAGACCAAATTACCGCGCGATTGTTAAAAGAAAACGTGGATATTTTAGGCCCAATCTTATGCAATTTATTTATTCATTTTATACAAAATGAAACCTACCCATCCATACTAAAAATTGCAAAAGTAATTCCAGTGTACAAAAACGGTGACATTTCCGATCCGTCTAGCTACAGACCGATATCAGTTCTTAGCGTTGTAAATAACATTTTTGAAAAAATTCTATCAATCCGCATAAATAAGATTTTACAGAAATACATGGTTCTTTGTCCTCAGCAACATGGATTCCGGTCTAATTATTCTACGTCATCCGCAGTGTTGACATTAGCACAATCGATGAACACGGCCCTAAACAACAACAAGCTAGCCGGAGTTGTTTTTCTTGACTTACAAAAAGCATTCGATACGGTAGATTATTCAATTCTTTTGCATAAACTAAAGCACTACGGCATACGTAATCAAGCCTATGAGTTATTTTCTAATTACATCAAAAACAGACAGCAGGCTGTCGTGATGACCGATATTACTTCCGCACTGCAATATCTGAACACAGGGGTGCCACAGGGATCGGTTCTCGGGCCGCTGTCCATCTCCCTTTATATCAATGACTTGCCTTACGTATTAAGCTCTTCCGAAATTAATATGTATGCCGATGAAACAGCATTAATATGTACGGTCGACAATGTTCTTGAATTACAAAGACAAGTAAACGCAGAATTGAAAAAAAAATTCCAGTGGTTTTTTGCTAACAGGTTAACGGTTAATGCTAAAAAAACGAAGTACATTATATTTCATTCCTGTAGGAAATTAATTAGTTACGAAGATATTCAGATAAAAATTGGCAACTGCATATTAGAACGTACGGACACGTTTAAATACCTCGGGATTATACTAGATAATCAGTTTCACTGGGCAGGTCAAATAAATGCCGTCGGTGTAAAGCTGGCTTCCGGCTGCCACGCGCTTTTACAAGCTAGAGGCTACTTTGATAAAAGCATTTTGCGGGCGCTTTACTTTGCTTTCATCCATAGTCATTTATTCTACTGCATGGAATCGTGGGCCTGAACTTATGATTCTTATCTGGATCCACTTCGAAGGCTACAAGAGCGTGCCATAAGAATAATAACTCAGAGTAAGTACAACAAGCCAAGCCGGCCGTTATTCCGATCGCTAAAAATACTACTCTTCGATCTTTTGCGTGACTATAAGATGACCGTTTGTGTTAACAGTATCGTAAAATACAATAGCCCATTTGATGTCTCGTTATTTTATTCCTCTTCCCGCCCTACTAGAAGCCTGACGTTCAGTAACTTTAACTTGGTGCCAAGAAATAACGTTTATGGTGAGAGATTATTGCAATTCACAGGGATAAAGATCTGAAATAGTTTGCCCACTGAACTGAAGACATCACACAATGCTGCGGTAAAACTAAAACTCAATTCTTGAGCAAGCTGTAAATACTTCTTTTTCTCTTTGGCGGTAAGCACTTACATTTGTATAAATATACGCTGGTGAATCTTGTAAACCTAGCATTTTTTTCCTTTTAACTAAAGCTTGTGATAGTTTGATGCCCTTTCTCTATTTCAACTGATGTTTTTTGGGTGTGTCCACGAAGTTATCTGTCATAACTTTTTGTATCCACACATGCAGTTTTGTTTGGTATGACCAGATTGTTTAAGAAGAGAAATACGTCTCTACTCTGTATATGTGTATATTTACAGTGTCTGTATATGTACTATGTGTAATTGATAATTCCCGCTTCTGTCAATTACTTTTCTCATTGGACCCTACACTAGCCTCAGGCTATGAGTCCAATCAGTGTTTGTAAACCTTATGTGACAAATGATAATAAACGTTCAATCAATCAACCATTTTCCTAATTCGTTGAAGGCGCTTTGTTGCTCGGTTTCCCACTGGAAAGATACATCTTCTCTCGTAAGTTTTTTCAAAGGTTCTGCAATCTGCGAGAAATTTCTGACAAATCGTCTATAATAAGCACAGAAACCTAGAAATTTCCGTACTGACTTTTTGTCTGCTGGCGCCGGGAACCTTACAACGGCGGCTGTCTTTTCGGGATCAGGGCGCACCCCGTGGGCGCTGACAACGTGCCCAAGGAATTGAAGCTCTTCGAAACCGATTAGGCACTCCTCTGGCTCGATGGTTAAATCTGCTGAACAGATTGCTTCTAACACTGTTCGCAGGCGCTTGATATGCTCCTAGAATGTAGCGGCGAAGATGACCTCGTCGTCAAGGTACACTAAGCAACACTGCCACTTCAATCCAGAAAGTACAGTGTCCATCATGCGTTGGAAAGTTGCCAGCGCACAACACAGACCAAAAGAGAGAGCCTTGAATTCATAGAATCCGTCCGGAGTAACAAAAGCAGTCTTCTCGCGATCACGTTCATCAACTACGATCTGCCAGTATCCACTTTTCAGATCTAGTGATGAGAAGAACTTGGCACACCCAAGTCTGTCCAATGTGTCGTCAATACGCGAAAGGGGATATACATCTCGTTTAGTCACAGCATTTAATATCCGGTAGTCGACGCTAAACCTTAGCGTGTTATCCTTCTTCTTGACAAGTACTACAAGAGATGCCCACGGACTGCTAGAATGTTGAATAACATCACCTTCAAACATCTCCTGTACTTGATTCTTAATGACTTCCCTTTCTTTTAGTGAAAAGCGGTACGGGTGCTGGCGTACCGGCCTGGTTGACTCGTCTGTTACGATCCTGTGTTTGCAATGGTCATGCGTCGTACCTTTGAACTATTGGAGAAACAGCTGCCAAATTCCCGTACAAGGTCGTATAGCTGTTTACGTTGGATCACTGAAAGATTAGGATTTACGAATATTACGTTGCAGATATCAGATGTTGGTTTCATATCCGTTGACGTTGTTTCAAGGCTGCATATTTCTGTGGCTTCACAAACCTCATTAAGAAAGGCTATGGCTGTTCCCTTTGCGATGCACTAGAATTCGTTCCCGAAATTTGTGAGGAAGATGTCTGCGTACCCGTTCCGCAGCTAAATAATACCTCGTGTTACACAAACACCTCTTTTCAGGAAAACATCCATGTTGCTGTCTGCCACACCTTCGTAGTCACCAAACGTATCATATCTGACTAGAACCATTACACTGCTCTGCGGCGGTATAGTCACATAATAATCGATGATGCGCAGTGGAGTGGTCTATTGCTCGTCTGCTCGAGCTACCTTTAGAGCTTTTTTCGTCGAAAATGATACGCTGGACCTCTGCAAATAATAATGGCACCATTTGGTTGCAGAAAATCTATTCCGAGTATAACTTCTCTCGATCATAAGGGCTGAACAACAAAGTCACCAATGTAAGTGAAACCTCGTATCTCAACTCTTGCGGCGCATCTGCCGAGAGGCGTAATATGGTGACCGCCTGCCGTACGTACTTGAGGCCCACTCCATTCAGTGAGAACTTTCCTGAGGCACTTCGCTAAATCGTAGCTTATCACAGAGTGAGCCGCACCGGTATCGTTTAAAGCCATGAGCTCTAGCTCGTCAATTACCAACGGCAAGTCTGAAGTTATCTTCTCATTACAGCACTTCTTTACCTGGGGATAGTCGTAGTCGTCGTCACGCTGGTGTCGCAGTGGAGGATCATCGTATTTCTAATCAAAAGCGGCCTCGCCTCCAATGGTCGCCCACTTCAATTTCCTGGGTTTGGACTAGGCGAACGATGCCTAGGTGCGTTTGTAAAAGAACGTGGGCTTGGTGAGCGCTGACGGAGAGGGGATGGTGACCGCTGTTGATGACGACGATGCAGGTTGAAGGTCTGACGTGAGCACAGGTATTCCTCGATGTCGGACGGCCTTTCGCCGTTTCGCGGACACGGTGCGTTGACGGCAAATCCTCGAAGACCAGCTTGACGATATCGGCCAAACCGGTACAGATGGCCAGCCTCTCCACATTGGAAGCACAGGGGCCTACGTTCCACATCTCACCATACATCGCTTTTCCGAGGTCTTGTCTCTGTCAGAAAAGGTGCGCTGCGAGTTGCCTCTACGATAACGCGCGGTATACGTGTTGTCGATGCGTGAGTATCAGGTGTCTCGATAGACGCAGAGTGGACAGCATGTGGCCTGAGCACCACAAAATAAGTTACCGCGCGTCGTATCGATGGTGCATCCCTTTGCGGCTCCCGCATGGCCTGCCGAATTTCTTCTCGGACAACATACGCAATAGACAGTTTCGGTGAAGCGGGTGGCTGCAGCTTGCGTAGTTCTTCCCTGACAACTGACCGGATGAGCTCCCGCAGAGTGTCAAGATTATCGACAACGTTTGCCGAGAAGAGCCCTGCTGATGTACAGGCTACGTCATGATTGTATTGCCTGGTTCTCTGCTGCAGCGTTGTTTCCATTGTTGTTGCCTTGGACCGAAACTCAGCAACAGGGTGCGGCGGATTGTGAACGAGTCCCGCGAACAGCTCTTGTTTTTCCCCATGCATGAGATGACGCACCTTCTTGTCTTCAGCCATGTTGGGATAAGCTCGCCTGAACAGGCGGGACATGTCTTCTATACGTACATAGCAACAGTCGCATTTGTGCATTGATTCCGTGCACGAAGAGCTGCTTCTGGCTTTTCCCGGCGATAATTGTTGCCAAACGTACACAGTAGCTTCCGCCAGAACTCTTCCCAGGACGTCAAAGTTGCGTCGTGGTTTTCGTACCATACTCGCACTGCGTCTTTCAAAGAGATGTATACGTTGCGCAACTTGCCTGCATCGTTCCATTGGTTTATGTTCGCCACCCTCTCGAAATGATCCAGCCAGTCTTCGGCGTCCTCGAAGGGGTCACCATGGAACACCTGCGGTATGGAGGGTTGGCTGACAATGAGCTGTGATGGTGCAACTTGGCTACTCATGGTGGTGGCGTTTCTTGTTTCCGTCGCTGATGCCCTGGCCACAGGGGGAAGTGGTCCAAATCCTGGTGAATCCCCTCGAATACGGCGACTGATCCGTTGGTGCACCGGCGTAAGCTCCACGGCTTGCAGATGGTCAGGGCTTAGACTTCACTCTCTCGTGGGGTTTGGAATCATCTACCCAGCACCTCCACCAGAAAATCTAACGAATGTAGCAGGCTCACAATAAGGATGTTCTATTTACACGGTTTATTAAGGGTGAACTTGTGCCAAAAGTGAACTACGCACAGCAATCAAGATCCAAGAGCGGTAGTCCTCGTAAGCCTCTGCCTCGAGCACCCTCGTTCTCTTTTTCTTCACACGCGTTGGCTGTTCGGCGGAGTACCGTGCGCATACAGGGCCGGCTCGTGCATTGCGGCTGGCTTTGTTGCTCGTAGTCATGCCGTTAGCGTTTGTCTGGTTCCCGACGTCTGCGTTGCGCGGAGCAATGGTAATTTCCTGTGGCAATATGTCCTCCTACCCTTTGCTCAAGCCTCACCCTAGTGGTTCTAGTGGCTAACACATTGAGCTGCTGACCCGCAGGTTGTGGGATCAAATTCCAGCTATGGTGGCTGCATTGTCAATGGAGGCGAAAATGCTGTAGGCATATGTGCTTAAATTTGGGTGCACGTTCAAGAACCTCAAGTAGTCGAAATTATCGGAGCCCTCCACTACGGCGTCTCTCATTATCATTCTGATGTTTTGGGACGTTAAGCCTCAATTATCAATCAATATATACCTTTTGCTGAAATAGTTCCTTTCTTCGTCCAGGTCATGCGAATGCACTGTCCACCCAATGTAGCTTCCTTTACAGTTAGTCCATGGCTTAGTTAGTTTCATTCTTTCTCCTAGTAATTTTTAATGATAATATGTTATTTAGTAAACATGAACTGCCCCTAGAAATTGTTCATGAATATTAGTGTTCACGGCTGTGCTTACGTCTGTTCAGGCTCACGTTTGTGCTTACAATTTGGTAATCACAGACTTGAGCCTTAACATCTCACACACTTTTTTTTAGTAATCACGTACACGTTGCCATCGTTCAGCAGCAGTATATTTAAAACAAAAAAATGAAACAACGTGCGAATATATCTGAGAAACTATTGTATACGGAACCATAATGCAGCATGTGACTGCACTCGGGACTGCACGTGGCAAAGTAATTGTTGAAAACATGGCTGGTTAATAAAAAGCAAGTAAAGAATACAATCACGCAGCTGGTTCATCATAAACAAAGTAAAAAATATGAGCAGAGAAATCACAGCAAACAGTGCGAGATTGCATGTCGAAAATTGATATATACAGCAACTTAATGTCCCCGCATATGAGAAGTAAGGATTAAAAGTCAAAGCTAGTTAAAGCAAACAAGAGAGAATTACTGTATATTGAAGATGCATGAGAAATTTACGGAAGGCCCAAAACCACTAGTATGAACAATCAAGTGCACTGTATAAAAATAAACTAGGTTGGCATTGAACCAGCTCAACAGGCGGATCCTTTCAAACATGGGCACTGCTGCAGATGAACATCTTTGGTGCTGATATTCGCTACCTTCATTGGGCAAAAGGGCCAGATTTGCTGCTTTCGTACTAATTAAAAGCATTGTTTCTGATCTGCTTTTAGCTCTGTTTCTTATCCACTCCACCTATTTACAGCAACCACCGTAACTCTCAATTTCAATGTGTTGGTGTCTGAAATTTCAAATAACGTTTTACATGATCTGCAGAACAATATAATTCCCTTTCATTGCTTGTATTTAAAAAATGAAATTATGAACTGGCACATACCCAGGATAGAGTCATTTTAAATGGTGGGTTGTATTAGTGATGCAATCGATCATAAGCAATTCGGTGCACAATCTGGGGCAGCTGAAACCCATGTTTTGAGCAGCAAATCAGCGTTTTTAGCACTTGACAGTCACACATTTTTAAACACACATTTTAGATCTCTAGGCGCAAGTAGCTTACCTTGTTTAACAGTATATATATATAAATATATATATATATATATATATATTGTGGGCATTTAGTATACCAATCCTCTTCATTTGTACATTATCATCATTATCATGTGTTGCTCATTCATCCTCATCGTTGTCCGCATCATCATCATCTTGGTTCGTTCATCTCAGCTGTCGGCTGCCGGTTCCTCGGGCCTAATAAAGGTCTTCCAAACGAAGACTTCATACGTGTTGGTGGTGCTGTTAGATCCCCCGTCATCCTCTCGACCACTCTACCCCCTGGAGCTAGGTTCAGGTCGCCGCTTGGGCCAGGTGTCCGGAAATATGTCGCACCAAGAAGATGTTGGTGCTGCACCCGTTCCAACTCCGCCACCCCGTGCCGCGCCTTTTCACGTCATTAACAGCCTCCAGCGTGAGCCCCATCCCTTAGCTGGTATGCGCGGGGAAGATGTGGAAGAATGGTTGGACGATTTCGAACGTGTCGGCGCTGCTAACCGGTGGGATAACACCTACAAACTCGCTCACTGTCATTCTACCTCACGGGTATTGCGAAGACGCGCTTCCTCAACCACTTCATCGACATCCCCGACTGGTCAGCCTTCAAAGATCAGCTTCACCATGTCTTTGGCACACCGGTTGTTCGTTCAGCTCTCGCAAAGAAAGCCCTCGCGACTCGGAAGCAGCACATCGGGGAGTCGTATACATCCTACATCGAGGATGTCCTTTCACTTTGCCGCCGGGTTGACACCCCAATGACAGAGTCAGAGAAGGTACGCCAGCTTCTTAAGGGAATTGCACCCGTCGCATTCAATGCCCTTGCAATCCAGAATCCGGCTAAAGTTGCTTACGTTGCGACAACCTGTCAGCGCCTCGCAGAACTTGAGTCTACGCGCCTACAACCGGACAGTGACGCGGCCTGTATTACAGTGGATCCGAACCTACGAGACACAATAAGGGTGATTATACGCGAAGAATTAGAATCAATGGGATTTACACTACCTTCAGTGTGTCCCATTCAGTCTTCTTCAACGTCATTGCGGGACGTCATCAGGGAGGAGCTCACGTCCATGACCCACATGGCCCACCTGCAGCCCACTGTCGCTCGTACTTTCCCATCGTTCTCGCATGCCGTCGCCGCACCATCAGGCACCGTCAGCTCGACGTCGCTGCCACGAACGTACGCGTCGGTTGCTGTCGCACCTCCCAGAAGCTCTCCTACGAGCTTTCCATCACCATCGCCTGAGCCATCATCTTTACCTTTTACTGCTCTCTCTCCCGGTGAATCTAACACAAGCTACTACGCTCCTTATCGATCGACTCGCCCTACGTGCTATTATTGCGGCTATTGTGGTCACATTTCACGCTTTTGCCGCAAGCGCCAGCAAGATGAGCGCTGAGGGTACGATATACGCGAACGAGACTATGCCGCAGGAGCCTTGTACCAGGGCCGTCGTTATTCGTCACCGCCACGTCGGTCCCCATCTCCGCCAGCATCCGGGGAACTGCGCAGTAGTCATCGATCAACCCGACACCGTTCACCATCGCCCTACCATCGCTCCTCTTCTCCTCTTCAGCCTGCTTCCCTCGCTTCTGATCGGCGTCCGGAAAACTAAGCGATGCAGTTTTTGGAGGACAAACTGCATTCCAACACAGTACTGCAATTCCTACAGCGCGCCCTTACAAAATGATTGCAGTCACAGTTGAGGGAGTGGACGTTGATGCTTTGGTGGACACTAGGGCTGGGTTTTATAACATTCGTGCTGATTTGTCTATCCGTCTTCGAAAAGTGACGACGCCTTACGATGGACCAACACTGGTTACAGCCCAGGTAACAATGATTCACCCTTCCGCTCTCTGTACTGCCCGTGTGCTAATCGACGACATTCTTCATCATATACAATTCGCTGTGTTAAACCCGTGCTCCCACGAACTCATTTTAGGCTGGGACTTTCTTTCATCTGCTTTTATAGCTATTTGTTGTGCACAACGTGTTGTCCATCTTACTGACACAGACCACTTGCTTAGTGACGAAACCTGCAGGCCACTTCGATTCATCGATGCTGTAGACATCGAGTTACCCCCAAACGAACATCAATTAGTCACAGTTTTGTCCAACGACATCGACTCTAGTGACATTTTGGTCACTCCATCGCCCCGTTGCCTTAATAAAGGCATAGCTCTCGCATCAGTTGTGGCTCGCTTTAACAATGCATCAGCTGTCCTCGCTGCTACGAACACCACACCAGATACAATTTTACTGCCACGGGGCACTACTGTCACCTGCGTTGCTGATCTGGAGCCTGTGTGCGTCGTGCCTCTTACCCCTGCCTCTTCTAAAGGCCATCCTGGAGATCATGCTGCTTCCTCGGCCTTTACAGCAGCCAGCAAGCAACAAGGACTTGAGATACTCGCAGAATCAGCAGCTGCTTGATTTGTTGCAAAAGCATGCAAACACTCTTGACGTTCATTCTTCCAGCCTGGGTCAGACAACTGCTACAGCACATCGTATTCTGACCGATGGAATATCCATTGTGCATCGTCGTCCGTACCGCGTCTCCCTAGCCGAACGGAAAATTATTGAGGAAAACGTAGACGATATGCTGCAACGGGAGATAATCCGACCCTCAACGAGTCCTTGGTCGTCTCCAGTGGTTCTGGTGCGTAAAAAAGATGGTTCCGTACGATTTTGCGTTGATTACCAAGCACTCAATAAGATCACTAGGAAGGACGGATACCCCATGCCACGTATCAACGACGCCCTTAATACCTTACAAGGTGCTGAATTCTTTTCAAGCCTCAACTTGCGTTCCGGCTATAGCAAATTCCCATGCACGAAGTCGACAAAAAAACTGCGTCTGCAAACCTGGACGGCCCATACGAATTCAATGTTATGCCGTTTGGTCTATGCAATGCGCCCGCAACTTTTGAGCGCCTGATTGACACCATGCTGCATGGCCTGAAATGAAAGACATGCTTATGTTACCTCGATGACATTGTTGTCTTTTCATAGACGTCTCCTCAACATATGCAACACTTGGACGAGGTCCTGACTTGCCTTGTGGGTGCTGGTCTTCAAAATAATACCAAAAAGTGCCATTTCATCAGCAGATCTATCAAGGTCCTCGGTCACGTTGTGAGCAATGACAGAATTCGTCCAGACCCTGAGAAAACTGCTGCGGTGCTTCGCTTCCCTCGCCCTGACAAGCCGAAAGATTTGTGAGGTTTTCTTGGTCTCGCCTCTTACTTTCTCATACAAAACTTTGCCTCCATAGCCGCACCACTCCACAAGCTACTTGCTTCTGGTACGTCCTTTCAGTGGTCTCAGGAATGTGAATCGGCTTTCGGCAGGTTGAAGAGTGCTCACATGACCGATCTTGTACTTCCTCAATTTCACGATGGTGCACCGACCTTCCTCCATACAGACGCTAGCGGCCATTGTTTAGGAGCCGTGCTCCTCCAGCGCGACAACTCTTTGCGAGAGCGAGTCGTTGCGTACGCCAGCCGCGTCCTCTCTGCAGCCGAGAGGAACTACACGATCACCGAGAAGGAGCGCCTCGCCATCGTTTGGTCAGTGCAGAAATTTCGTCCCTATCTTCACGGCCGCCATTCCCCATTGTGACCGACCACCATGCTCTAAGTTGCCTTTCGACACTCAAACACTTGTCGAGACGCCTCGGCCGCTAGATTCTACGCCTACAAGAGTATGATTTTGACATCGTATACAAGTGTGGCAGAAAGCATAGGGACGCCGATGCTCTTTCTTGCTGCCCACTACCAGCGGCTCCCTACCTCTCAGCGTTTCCGCAATCACTTTGCACAACACATCCTCGCAGTCCGCGTCTACGGTGGTTTCCTCTCTCGCCTCTATCACCTCTTCCTCTATCACCAAGACTTCATGATATATATATATATATATATATATATATATATATATATATATATATATATATATATATATATGACACATTAACAAGGTGATTCTAGGAGAAGCCGACAGAGAGGAAGCGCGCGTGCATTAGAATAAACGCATGGCATCTGGACCGACCACGACGTGTCTCCATTTTGTAGCGTCACACAAGTCGACAGAATCGACCTCATCAACGTGCCATGACTAAGCCAAGCCTCCAGTCAACATACAGAAGTTCAAGGGAACACCAGAAGACGTCCCCATCAACAAGTGGCTTCTTCTTTTCGACATGAAAGCAGCCGAGGCGTCATAAACTCACCGCGATTGGGTCAGTCACTTCAACGAATACATTGAAGGGAAAGCTTTCAAGTGGTGCCTGACAGAGATTTTCGGTAACGGCGAGACAACTTGGGACAATATCGAGCGTGACCTGCAAGCCCACTTTGCTACGACTGACGGAGATGCCTTCCGTCTCTTCATTCACTACCGACTGAAAGGAGGGCAGACCATCAAGGACTATTACGACGTGAAAAAGCGACTGGGTTCCTTGGCTGACCTGAAAAAGTGCCACATCATTTCTGGACTGACTGATGTTGTTCCTCTTGATGTGGAACTGGTGCTCGCCGGACTGTCTTTCAACTCGTCATTAGAGTGGCTCACCGCTGCTCAACGGGTCGATACATCTTTAAAACGGGTGAGAGGAGTTTCTTTTACTCGTAACGCTAGTATCGCATCAAGAGCTCCACGTCTCTTCAGCAGACTTCAGCAACCGTCAATGACTCCTCAACCGCGTGCCCCGCAAAACGAATGTAGATACTGCTCACCTGCTGGCTTCTCTCGACAGTTTGACTGGCACAACGAATGTCCGCGCCGCGGCATTATGTCCGCTATTGACACTGAACGGCGAAACGAAGAGGGCGACCCAGAGTTTCATTAATATACTTCAGTGCTCTCATCAAGGGAAAGCCAGTAAATGCAATTCTCGATACAGGGGCAAGAATTACTTGTATCAGCGAGAATGTGTACAAACAGCTAAAGCTTCAGTTGATGAGAGACTCCAGCATCATGGTCCAGCAAGTTTCATCAAGCATTCAAACATTGGATCGCGTAAACATTCCGTTACAAATTGGGAACGTCATAAAGAAAGTTTATGCACATGTTCTGCGAGGCATGAGAACGCAATTAATTCTTGGCCTAGACAGCGCTTCATACTTCAATCTTTCTGTAAATCCGGAAAGCAAGTCAGTGACACAAGCACGTGAGAATACAAACCTTCCGCATCACAATAAAAAAAACCATTCAAGCCCCGCTGATGCGAACCCTGACTTCAGAAAACTTATCAGAGCATGAGTCTGTGGCGCTCGACTCTCTTTTAAGCAAGTATGACGAGATAATTTCGAAATCTCAGACAGATATTGGGTGCATCACTACTGAGAAACATAGGATCGCACTTACCAATGCTGTCCCTATTCGTCGAGCACCATACCGATGTTCACAGGCAGACAAAGTGAGGATCATCAAACAAGTTAACGCTCCCCTCAAGCAAGGTGTTGTGAGGCCTTCATTATCGCCCTACTACGCACCTGTCGTTTTAGCAGAAAAGAAAGGTGAAGGACGCATTCGTCTATGTATTGACTACCGGAAACTCGATGCCATAACGGTACCCGACTTTCAAACAAGTTCACGTATATATGATATTCATGACCACTTGGGAAAGACAGAGTTTTTCACTACGTTGGACGTAACGTCGGGATACTGGCATGTCCAAATGCGTCCTGTCGATGTTCAGCAAACTGCATTTGTCATGCCTGATGGTGATTTTGACTGGTTGGTAACGCCGTTTGGGTTGAAGAACGCTCCAGCTACATTTGAAAGGGCCATTAAATCAATAGTAGCGAAACATCAGCTCACCAATCTTATTAATTACTTTTACAATGTGGTCGTAAACTCGGAGACAATTATTGATCATATACAACACCTTGAGGCGCTATTGAAAGCTCTCAAAACCGAGAACGTAAAACTCAAACGAAAAAAGTGCCAATTTGCACGCTGCAGCATTGAATACCTGGGCCACGAAATTTCACAGGGAACAGTGACACCTAAGCAAAGTAATGTGGCTGACATACTCAAATTTTCGACACCCAAAACGAGAAAAAGATCTCCAGCGTTTTCTGGGCACTGAAAACAACTACCGTCAGTACATCCCCCACCTCAGCGATATCGCTCTTCCACTCACAAAACTACTCCACAAAGGCAGCAAGTGGGTGTGGACAGAAGCATGCGAGTAAGCCTTTCGTGAACTGAGTGAGCGGATAACTGAAGAACCGGTGCTTCGCATATACGACCCTTCGAGACCATGTACTGTGTACTGTTACGCACCTGGCGAAGGCATCAGTGCAGTGCTGAAACGACCTGATGACAAAGGCAAAGAGCATCCTCTTGCTTACTATTCCCGCAAACTACTTAAGCACGATGTGAACTATGCTATTACAGAAAGAGAATGTCTTGGCATTGTAGATGCCATTAATAAATGGCAATGCTACCTTCATGGAAAGTCATTCACTATTGTAACAGATCACTCTGCACTCCAGTGACTGAAGAATGTTAAAAATCCTCAAGGTCGTCTCTTCCGGTGGTCTTTAAAAGTGTCAATATACGATTTGAACATCAAACATCAAAAAGGCGCAAGTGATGTCGAAGCATTGATTGATTTATTTGTGGGGTTTAACGTCCCAAAACCACCATATAATTATGAGAGACGCCGTAGTGAAGGACTCCGGAACTTTTGACCACCTGGGGTTCTTTAATAATGTCGAAGCAGATGCGCTATCCAGAGCCCCAATAGTTAATCTTCTATCACACGACGACCTTCAGCGACGCAACAATGAGCGTCCAAAAGAAACACACTCATTGGAAAATAACATCATCATCGTTAAAAGAGAAGTACCACGGAAAATATATGTGCTCCAAGAACTATGCCCAACCATTCTGAAGAATGCACATCAACTTTTTGGGCATGTCGGAGTGAAGAAGACGCTATCACTCTTGTCTCTGCAATATTATTGGCCGCATATGGTAACCGATGTTTCCACTTACATTCGGCATTGTGATACATGCCAGAGATGCAAGAAGACGGAAACAAAAAGTTTGGAATGCTTGAATCACTGCCTCCAGCTAAAGAGCCCTTCAACCTCTTTGCAATAGACACCATTGGAGCATTTTCTGGATATGGCTCGTCAAAAAGGTTGATACACTTGGTTGTTGATCATGCGACTCGCTACATATGGGCGTTTTCTCATAAAAGTGAAAACAGCGACGCCTACATTTCATGCTTAAAAACAATTTTTTTCTCTGTAAAACCACGGAAGCTCCTTTCAGATCGTGGAACAGGAATTACCGCAGGAAAATTCAAGGAGTTTTTAAAACATAATCGTATACACCAACTATTCACCTCATATCATCATCCACAATGCAACGGCATGAAGGAGCGGACGAACCAGACTATCGTAACGAGACTTAAATGTAAGATTGATGACGAACCACAGTTTTGGACTGAGCTACTTCCGGAGGTAATTGACGAATACCACAGAACACCCGACGAAGTGACCGGCTACGCACCTTCCTTCCTGATGTATGAAATTCCATCTTATCCTGCTGTACTGGAACAACGAGGAGAAACTGTCGAAAAAGCGCGAAAAACTGCAGTTACCAGTTCTATCGCCTACCACAATAACAACTAAGTCATTTATGATAGAAAATTTCTTCAGATTGAGTTCCAAGTCAGTGACTCTGTCCTTTACGAGACACCATGTCATCCCAACAACGGCAAACTGAGTTGTCATGGAAGGACCCTAGAAGAATCTACGCAAGGTCTCAACAGTGAACTATGAAATCAACGGCACTGTGCTACCCTTACGTATAAACTCTGACATTGTGCATGTTACCAAACTGCGGCGTTATTTTGAACCTTCTGAACTGAGACTTTCTCGAGGGGAGGGGGAAGTGTGACGCATTAACAAGGTGATTCTAGGAGAAGCCGACGAAGAGGAAGTGCGCGTGCATAAGAATAAACGCATGGCATCTGGACCACGACGTGTCTCCATTTTGTAGCGTCACGTACATTATGGGAAATAACATCATGACCATTAAAAGAAAAGTACCACGAAAAATATATGTGCCCCATGAACTATGCCCAACCATTCTGAAGAATGCACATCAACACAGATATACAAGCCTGCATATATATATATATATATGTATGCAGGCTTGTATATATTGCCACAAAAAGTAAAGTTAACCCACAGTTTCTCGGTTTCCTGCTGAGAGCCCTAGATTACTGTATATTCTTGGCATTAGGCTTCTTGGCAAGTCCTTGGGATACACATTTCATTTGCTCATAGGTATGACGTTATAATGAAATAATTGAAAGCGCAAACCAACGGGACACAATAGAAGAGACAAACAAGCACAGTGTCCCAGTGACTCTTGTGTTCTTGTGTCCCGTTGCTCTTGTGTCTCGTTAGTGTGCGCTTACAATTATTTCATTATGAGTTTGTACCAACTAGCCCGCCTACCAACTCTTCTGCAAGTATGACTTTCCCTGATTCTTCCAGATGCATAAATTTTCCACGCATATTACGTTTGCTATCAGAAAGAACTAGCCATGTGATGACGTCTGTGCTTTCAATGCAACCTTGGATTAAGAGTTACGTGAAGAAGTACGTGCTGATGCTCTTTATGAACAGACTCATTAAGTTTTTTTGTTTTTTTGAACCTAATGAAGAAACGGTATACTGCAAATTCTAACAATACGCAACATGAAATTCACTAATGTGAAAGGCTAGGTTATGTATTTTATTCAGACTCACGCCAAAAAAGCAGCACCGCTATACAAGGGTAGTATTTCACTGTGCTACAGCAGCAAAATCTGGTCACTGTAGTGGCTGGCTTCACTTATATATGAGGTCCATATAGTATGATAAATAAAACTTCGGTGACCGGCCACCGGGATAAATGCGATATAAGTCAGAAGAAGTAGAAATCTAAAATTTTCTAAAACTAGTGAACTCATGCGACGTGTTCTAATTACATATATGCACTTCTTTCTGTAAATGGCGTCTCATAAAAACTTGTAATTCTGCAGTTATTTTTCTCACTTCTTTTTAGTGATCTGCCCCAACCTGCAGCTTGACCAAGATGAACCCACACCAACTAGCCAAAATTTCTACACTGCTCCAGCGTCTTCCAGGCACACTCTACTAAATTCCGTGCTCTTCTGTACACAGGTTGGTGCAAAATATCATTATGCAAAATCTTTTGAGACAAGCTATGCATGCCTTGGGGTATCGCCAAGCCTTGCCTGGTGTACTGCATAATTCTCTTATTGGTCATTATGAAGGGTGATGAAAAAAGCCCAGGACATAATAACGATTTTCTATAGAAGGTCCTAAATAGTGCCACAAAAAATAAGGTATTACATAAAATCTGCTTTTCAAATTGGCATGCGGGGTGCCCAAACAAACCTGTCTCTCAACCAGAATACACTTGCAAAACGTAAAAACTGCAAAGAAAAGGGTGAAAAAGTGTGCCGCAGTAGTGAATACGGTTCAAGAACGAGTTGAAAATTAATCAGTAAGATGGTGGGAGACACAACGGAACCTCCAAGTGACCATGTGAACAACCAAGGAACATCCTACCATACTGACCATGAAATCGTCAATTTAGTTGATTGAGCAAGTTGGTGATACATGATTGTTATGGCGTCTTTCTGTCTGCGTCTAAGTAGTGTGCTCTCATTTAAAAGAAAATGCGAGTGATGCTCCACACCCAAAGTTTTAAAAAAGTTAGGACTTTATAACTTTAAAATTTTAATTTTCAATCAAAGAGCGTATCTAGCTCAAGTGAACTGAAATTGACAAGCCCTCATCATAGGCCATGGAAAAGTGTTGAATGAGTGTATTGTGCATGGTTGCAGAGACAGCAGCCAGTTCTGATTCTGTCAAGTCTCTTCAGATTCTCCTTGTCATCCAGCAAGCCTCTTAAAGCCTACTGCTCTGTCTTGGTCGCGAGGAAGTTGTCAATTCAAACTCGTGCATGATGGTCAAGGTGTACAATGTGAGGCTCATTGTTACTCAAAAGTACAGAATTTAAGAATGACTTCAAGGCCTAACTTGGTTCCAGAAAATAGTTAGTTTGGCCTAAGATTATGTGCTTTTGCTATGAACCATGCTGTAATCACTGTCCAAGTATGTAATTTCTTTCATAATAAGTGTAAAATCGTATCACACAGCCTTTGTTCATTGGTAAAGCCATATGATTTCTGTACACAAAAGAAAAAACGTTTTGCAGTGTATTTTATGAGCTCACAATAGCCATTTTTAGGGGCAATAATGTCTGCAGTTGTCGTCCTTGCTGAGATAGGAAGCTTAGTGTGTGAGCAATATAAGCCGGAATTCAGATGGTTATCAATCATTTTGCCATAAAATCTTGGAAGTGCTTGAATATTCTTTGCAAAAACACTCTTGGCAGGCATCATGTTAAGGAAGGAATCACATTATTGCTTGTAAGAAGAGTAGATTTGCGCCAGACTTCACTTCATGTGAACTGCTTTTGAGTTGATGGTCGAAAGCTTCCCACTTGTTTTGAAGAGCCAAACCATAATTCACCATCCTCATGATCATCGGTCGCAGCATTATCGAAGCGTGCAAGCTACGTAAACGTTTTACAGATGCACACTGGGTGCTTTGTTATTTTCAAAATGATGGCGATTGGTGTAGTGAATACCTAGCTTGTGTACCTGCAGTAGGCACTCCATGATAGTTTCCTTAAGGCTCTATAGAAGGCCACTCCTCCAGCGTATGCTGTGATTGTGCTACGTCGTCCACACTGGCCTGACATTTTTAGCCCACTCGTTCTTGTGTGGGGGACTTTTCTTCGTGGTGGTATTTTTACACCAAATTTTTAAATTTTGTCAGTTGAACAAATAGTACCAATAGAAAAAGACCTCTCAAGGAATTATATATTGTTGATGTTACCATAGCTCACTGCCTGCTCTTATTTCTAAGCTCAATACACATTTTGTTCGAACCTGCTGCTTTTTGTTCAATCAACCTGAACGGTCCAATGCTGTGTGCAACTGTAACGTACTAGTTAATTATGAAAATATAGCACAGTCAAAGTGAACACATTAATTTTACCGTCTGCATTTAAGTTTGATGAAGTGATGAAAAGGCTGGTATTGATTATTACCACTAGTATAACGCCTGTTCTAAGCCTTGCCTCACAAAGTTTTTGAAACTTCAAGTTATTATGTGTGCCACTTTGCGTGGAGGAGTTTACTTGTTAATAAAATAGTTCAGAAGGAAACATGTTCCCTTTGGCCCGGTTGGTGAGGAAGTTACTGCCAGCATTGATATGAAAACTGGCAGCATATCCACGGGGTGAATGATGGAGAGTGGGGCGAAGCATCCATTCGTCCATTCGTTCTTGCTTCCGTCCGTCCAAGCGTCCATCTTTGTGACCATACGTGCGTCCATATGCCCGTCCGTGCGTGCGTCTGTTCGTGTGTCCACATCCGTGCGTGCGCGCTTGCGTTCGTCGATGCATCCACCCCTGCGTCCACCGACGCGTCTATCCGTCCGTGCAGCCATCCGTTCGTCCGTTCATGCATCTGTCTGTGTGTCCGTTCATCCATCTAGCCAACATTCCAAGTACCACCATTTCGTATCTTTTGGTCATTTATTCCGCATAGAGAAGCACCGCCATCCAGCTGACATTCCAAGAACTAAGCGAGACGTGACACTCGCACACTTTCTTACGGCTTGCAATTCGTGTCTACTTCCCACCTTTAACCAACTCGAGTTCATGGTATATACTAGTTCATTGTATTCATGGCACTGCGGCCCAACGCTCGCTAAACCTTTCAAAAACCAAATAGGTTACGCCCAGCGAGTATAACGTAGCCACCCTTTTTTGTCAGATAGTGCTCAATGTGCATGCCAATGGCCCAAGTAACGCAGAATGTTATCCCAACGTTGAATAAAAGCGCCCAGATGTCAGTCGGCAACGTTGCTTAAATGCGCTTAACGTCTTTTTGATCACACGATAACGTTGCTTGTAACATTCAGGACAATATGGCAACGTCCAGGATCACATTTTCAACATCGCGGCACTGTTTTCGCATTATAGCAACAACGTAATGTCAACACTTGAGCAATGTGATGTCAACATACGAGCGACGTGATGGCAGCATACCAGTAACGTGATCTCAACATTGCTGTCCGACATGTTGACTTTGATGCGACGTGCGAACAAAATATATACTGTTGTATGTGCGTTAATAATAAAAGGCATCCTAACTTGTTACGGGAACTGTCTCAAAGCTTCTGGCTAGGAAAAAAGCTCTGGTATTGTGTGAAAAACTGCATTATTGCACAAAAACTGTTTCCTAACAGCACCTTATCAACACAATCATACATGCACAAACAAGTCGTGTTGCAACAGCCAAGCTATAAAAATGTCGAAGCACACTTGCGCATGTCCGTAAGACCCAAAACACACTTTTGAAATTCCAAAGCTTCCAACACACGTGATATACATACTGTATTTTTTAAAGCATTGAATATTGTGGTTTTGATCTGTGTAAGCAATGACTACGATAAGTGAGCATGTCTTGAGGGTGCAGTATTTTTATGTCCAGAAACGTAGCAACCATGAGGACCTGCAGTCACACAGCTTAGGCAGGGAACAACATGCCGAAGTGCCTGAGTGCTATATGAAAGAGAAGAAATACACTTATATACGAAGATTACTTACTTTTTATTTATTTGTTGTTGTCACAGAGCAAGACATAAATGGGAGTGTTACAAAACACAATTTAAGCATTAGGTAATAAATATGAACATGGCACGTTCAAGTTTCTTTCATATTATGTCAACTGCTGGGTCGTGAAAAAACAAACACAGGTGCAAAATGAAAACACAACTTGTTTATATACATTTTAGCAAAAGTTTGACGAAAAAAGCTTTTATCTATAGTATTTACAATAGTAGTGGGAAAGTGAATGGGCAAAGAAGAGGACACTGGGGAAACTCCTATGTGTTAAATACATAGGAGGACACGAATACCATAGAGAGCCATTGCCTTGTGGATAATTTTTCAACAGTGAAGTATACATTGTATACAATGATGATTGCCACTGCTGTTGACTGTCTATGTCATGATTTCATTCACAGAGACAATATAGCAGCAATGAAAAACTGGCACATACCACTCAGGTGCAGCTTTTTTTGACGGATAAAAGGTTAAAAACAAGGACTTGTTTTTACCAAAACAGAAAAACTTGCTGATATCTGTGTGGCGAAACATGTTGCACATTAAAAGAAGCTTATCAGTTTGAAAGCAACTGAACTTTATGATTACTGCCTGGCACGCACTCAGTGAAAAGCAGCTCATTGAATTTGGCTGATTGATTACATGAAGAAATACGCCTTTGAAAGTTAAGCTAGGGGACACCCGGTCAGAAAAAGCCAAACGCGATCAGTGGAGCAACTGCTCAGTGTAATTCGCGCAAAACAGTGACTTCCCAGCCACAACCAAG
Organism: Rhipicephalus microplus; assembly: GCF_043290135.1. Lineage (NCBI taxonomy): Eukaryota > Metazoa > Arthropoda > Arachnida > Ixodida > Ixodidae > Rhipicephalus > Rhipicephalus microplus. The sequence goes on from NW_027464588.1 coordinate 4,302,334, forward strand.
TCAAAAATATTGATCACGACACGAATACACAAGGCATGAAACTATTTGATTAAACCACCTTGAAACAATTATTCTTGTTCGTTCAGTCCAGATTTCATTTTTTATTAATTTGTATCTAGAGGTGAGCTGAAGTTATCTTTAGATTGTTATGCACTGCTTTGCAAAACTATCTAGTATTTTTTATTTATGCATTTCTTGCGTTGTATGTGCCACTAATTTTAGCAATTCAACTTTTTTGAATTTGCAGTGAATGCAGCTTCCAAGTTGATACTTTGTAGCGAGTGGTTATGCGCATTTTTGGAAAGGTGGCAAAGTACTCTCACTTGTATGCGGAAGTCGTTAGGAAGGAAGTTGATTTTTCGAAGATATTCAGAACAAGTATTATGACCGAGTACCCTAATTCTCACAAAAATATAACACCATAAAAGTCAACTATGGATACACATACAATCACACTTGTGGGCACAGGAACAGCAGCAGGCACAGGAAATGCAATCATTTAAAGTAGAATGACAAATGAACACCAACCTGTTACACCATCAGAGAAGCAACTAACAGCAATACCACCACAACAGTTCACGTGCCCAGTGGAGTTCACATATGCAAACTGAGCAGCATGTGACAGTTGCCATTCTTTGCTAGAGATTTTGCCAATGTGGTTCGATATGAGTGAACAAGCTCGCCAGGCCAGAGTTTGTCCAAGAGGGGTGCACTGTCGACAATGTTGGCAAACAGAAATTGCAGGGAGATAGTTGCGACGACCGTGGAACAAACCATGATTCGAGACAGTCGGTCGGAAATGAGGGCCTGCATTATGAAGAGGAAAAAATTAGACCCGTACTACTAGCTTATCAAACAAACAAAATAAATAATTGGGAACACCTCTCTAAAAATTCAGAGAATCGGCAGACAAAGTCTGTCCGCAACAACCTATGAAAGCTGTGCCAGGACCGACAGAAAGCTATGTAACAATATAGCAGTGAAAAAACACAACAGTGAGGAAACTCAAATAGTGCAGACATGAAATTTGTGAAGCTTTATTGGGCTGAATGACTGGCTCCTTTTTCATTATTGATGACAAACAATAAACATTTCGAGCCTATTTACGGTCTAATTTCAGTTCTTCGGCTCAAACATATTTAGCCTACCTAGTTATTTTCAGGGTGGCAATGTTCGTTGAGTTGATTAATATAAATTAAGCATAAAGAAAATTGTTAGTAGTTTAAGTTTGCCCTATAATATGGCACTTATAAACGCATGGCACTCACAGCGTAGTATTCCTTTCTGTCACTCCTAATCAGCTGCAATGGTTACAAAGTAAGGTGAAATTCTGCAACTCATTTTCTTCTTCCGGCACGTGCATATGTACCTAAAACAAAATAAAAAAATTCATTCAAAACATTAAAATAAAATTATCAGCATGCTTTTTGGTACACCACAGTATGAAGCAAAGTTATAACTAAGGAGCAGATGTAAAAATGCTCCAAAAGACAGGCCGGTTCATGATTAAAAATATAGACTCATACTTAACACAGCAAAATATAGCAAAAGCTACATGGACGTTTCGCCAAATATGCAGCTGGCATTCTCATCATGATTGATTGATTTGTGTGGTTTAACATCCCAAAATTACCATATGATTATGAGAGACGCCGTAGTGGAGGGCTCCGGAAAGTTTGTTTGACCACCTGGGGCTCTTTAACGTGCATCCAAATCTGAGCACACGGGCCTACGACATTTCCGCCTCCATCGGAAATGCAGCCGCCACAGCCGGTAGTAGAACCCGCGACCTGCGGGTCAGCAGCCGAGTACCTTAGCCACTAGACCACCGCGGCGGGGCAGCATCCTCAGTATGCCCTGGCACCAAATGAGCGGAGGTTACACAGTTTTCTGCTTGTCTCGTATGTCACTTAGTATGCGGCCGCGGTTGTTGTGGCGCGCCAACTTGTCACACCAATCAGTCACGACTCGAGAAGATTTCTCTTGTCCCACTTTTGTTCCCGAGCTAGCGTTGTCTCATTACTGAATTCGAAGGCATGTCCTTTCGTCGAGCAGTGTTTGACTAGTTTTTTCTTACAATGCGTGGCATGGGTGGCTTTTGCAACGTCTCCTTTGTGCTCTTTTAGCCCTGTTGGTCGCTTCCAGCCGATTACACTCATGCATGTTGTGTCGCATACATCACTGATCAGCATTTGCAGACACATATATGGAAAACGTGGTTGGTAAATTGTGACGAAGCCATTATCTGAGCAGGTTTATCAATGACACCCAGAAACACGTGCAGAAAAAACAAAGAGTGTGCCACGAGCAAACAAAAAACCCATTGTTTTAGTACAATAAGTTGAAAGTTTTTCAGGCTCTGTTTTAATAGCACTTCGTCCACTGGGAATTAGAACAATTTTCAAGCCTCATTGTACCTTGGTAAACGTGCTCTTTAAGTCCAAAAACACCACCGCTGCGAATGATCAAAACAGGGTTGTTTACAAGTTCCTGTGTGGTGGCTGCGGGACCACTTATATTGGCAAAACAGGCTGGAAGCGGTCAACGAGTTTTAATGAACAGAAAGGGGACATCACAAAAACCACGCATTCTGAGACAAAACTTATCAAACACTGTTTGATACTGGGGCATGCCCCAGTGTCAATAAATAAAGCAGCTCGGTTTATCACCTCCTGTCATTCTCGCCACCAAAGCCTAACATGTCTTAAGCGTTCTCTGAACCTTCCATTGCTTGCCACGCGCAGAAAGTTGTCCCGCCTATGTTTTTTCCATAGCTTATATCATAGTGACTCGTCATTTTCCCGATCATCCATTCACCCGGCTCCCTACGTTTCTGATCGCGTTGGTCATGCGCATAAGGTCAATTCAATATATTCACGCACTAAGAAATACCAATTTTCACCTCTGCTGTTATCCATTAACGAGTGGAACGCGCTGCCCTCAAACATCGTCGCTATTACAGAACCCTCCCTTTTCCAGTCTGCAGTACTAACTTACTTAGAAGTTGACAATAATTTGTAACCACCTTTGACATTTAATGTGTAACGCATGCTTAGAGAATGTTTATTGCTATTTCTTGAAATATGTTTCCTGTTGTGGTGAGCTGCTTACTGTATTTTTGCTTATTGTGTTATTAGTAATGTTGCTTGGGCAATCGGTCAGTTTGATTACTAGTATTACTCCCTGACATGTTGTTTTACTGATGCTATGGTAACCTCTTGTATGTATCCTCCCTTATGTAATGCCCTCTGGGCTCTTAAGGTATTTAAATAAATAAATAAATAAATGCCTTTGACTTTCGTAATTCAATGACGCTGGCTGAGGAACAAAAGAAAAAGAACAGAAAGCTTTTCGAGTCATGGTTAGACCATCGGAACCAGCCAGCGTGCAACAACAATCACGGCCTCCATCGGGATAAGAAGACACATACGAGACAATTGGTGAATTCGGTCACCTCCACACATTTGGTGCAAGTGGGCACAAAGGATGCCACTCACATAGGAGGCGAAATGGCTGAGTAGATTTGTGATATTTTGTCGTGTAAAGTCGTAGTACATACTTTAATCACTAAAGATCAGAGTTCGATTTCCATGTTCATTTGGCATATGTTCAAAATTTTTCAGACAAAAAATATTAAAAAAACAAATATTATTAGACTTGCTATCTATTTTTGCGTACATAATTTCCTCCTGAGGCAAAATAAACATTGCTACTCAGTATTCATGCCATGCGTTGACTACCGATAATCTGCAATCCCATAGTTATGCTGTTGCCCGTGAACTGTTTTCTTGGAAATTGTTATCTATGCGTCTCTTGTATTTGTCTACACCACATGTGTTAATCCAAGAAGTGCAACAGTTGACTACTAAATTTTTTGTTAACAGTTAGCTCAACGAGTGCTTCTCACTCTATCAGATTGCTCCTTCTAAATTTAGAGCATCAAAACAAACTTGATTCAATATCATGCATTTGCCTTAAGTGAAATTTCCCAATTTTTTTTAGAATACGACAAGCTTAGTTTTTTGCTCTAAGCTTTGTCGTATAATGTTAAAAATTTATGTACTTCCTTGTCATGAAGAAACTGTATCAGTGGCTTCGCAGAAGCATTCCCTTAAATATTATTCTAAACTGCATATTCCCAACAAAACATGGCTAGCTCATGTAAAATGCCTAGCTTTCATTATACTGGTACAACTTATGCCAGCAACATTTTGCCTGGTGCAAAGCAACGGAATACCTGCATTTTACGACATTTCGTTTACAACGTACCGTCTTTCCGACACTCAAGTTACTCTAATATGCGTTACTCTATCATGCCTCTGTCGGAGTTTAAAGCACACTGAACAAAAACAGGGGAAAAAAAAGACGAAAGCATCAAAATTCTATTTCAGAGCAGCTTCTGTTCCGATAAACCATTTGCTTTAGGTGTTTCTCAAGATCTGCCAGTATTTTTAAAACATTGCTAGAAAGCCGCAGCTGCACACCACTCTTTGTGAGGCAGCACTTTGATGGGCATGATGTCAGACATCCCTGCGGCATAATGTAAGACGTCCTGTCCTGCTACTTCCCTTTCTGCACTTCTGCTTTACATCGTGCGCTCTTCCTTCAACAGAAGTGCTAAGATGGCCACCAATTCTGGGCTTTTTTCTCCAGCCGATAGCATTATTCACTGCCGGAGCTATTCATATTCGTTCTAGGAAGCCTACAGGGGGAGTGTAGTGACTTGAGAGACACGAGTGATAGCTTGCGAGGTTCGCAAACCCGTTTCAGGGGGTGTCAAATGTCACCTCCTCTACTTGATCACGTGGGGACTAGATGTGGCAGTTTGTAAGAAACACCAGAGAAGATGACACGTGCTGCGGTGTTCCCTTTTACAGTGAACCCCTCTGCACATTTACTGTGGGTGTTGCGCATAGTCCACTTGATACATACGTCGCTACAAACAGAAGCTACCCGGAAAACTATCTTTTACTACTTCCTGGCTACCTTTACACAAGGCCCCCATTTCATGCCTTGCAGTGAACGAAAAAAAATGGCGATTTCATCGGCATGAACGGCGGAAGGAATTTCCCAGCCAAAACATCACTAGCCTCATGCATCGTTAGACAGATGTATCGATTGCCACTTTCTTTCTTTTCTCACATAGCTACTTGAAACCTCCAAGAATATGAATGGGGATCAGGGTGACATCGGTCATGATGTGGTGCCAGCGTGGTGAGCCGACAGAGGGAAAGATAAGGCCAAGCAGCGCAACATTAATACTTAGAGGGTGGTCTCGCACTCATACAAAAATGCAGTGCTCAGATTTATTGAAACATATGAGTCAATTCTTTCAGCTATAAAACGAGTTCTGCTCGCACCGCAATAATTTGTAAAACAGATGCAAATTGCACCCGCTGAAGTTTGAACAACGAATCTAGTGATATTATATTCACGCAGATTACTAATCTTAAAAGTAGATACTTATTTGATATGCCTTAGGCAGTATTCAATTCAGTCTGAAAAGTTAATAATATTCGCGTGCTCCTACAAAATAAACAGCACATTACACATGGCCAGGAAAGTGTAGAGGCCTTATCAAGCGCAAAAAGTGCCTGTCGCTGTCTACACAATGCTAAATAAAATTATTGGTTGACATCATAGATAACCAAAATTTTTGAAATCAGGACGTCATCAAGTGACATCACCGCTTGGTGTCAATTGGGCAGATCCCAGAGAAACTGACAAACCGCATGAGGTACAGAGAGCTTTCGGCGAGGGAATACAGTCGACCAAGAAGAAGAAAAAGATGACTACTTCGGCGTTCAAATCCTCTAACACAAACGCATATGGGATCTTGGGAGTCTTTTTGGGACAGAAATTTCACACCCCACTAGCACACTTACAGGGCTTTCACGAATGCAACGGTAGACATGTCAGAATCTGATCAGTTTGTGCACCTGGTACTGCAGATATTTTCATTCCAGTTTTAGAACAGCAGCACCGTGGTGTGGTATACGAAGTGGTCCCACGAAACGTTTCCTTCATTAGTGCTCACATATGTGAGCACTCATAGCAGTAGTATGTGATACGGCTATCGCGAAAACTCATGCACAGTTTTTTTTTCAATGTTCCTATTCTTTTGTTTCAAACTTGAAATTGCCTCCCCCTCTCCCACTCCCTTTGTGCTTTTACAATCTTGACTGTCTGGACAGCGTGCTAGCTGATTGGGACCCTTAGCTTAGCGAGTGGAGGCCGCAAAACCAGTCCGGGTATTGCATTTGTCATTTAGAGGTGCAGGGGAATAGGCGGCTCACACATTTGTGGCTGCACCCAGTGAGCAGTCGAAGAAGTTAATTGGAGAAATACGCTTGAGTGCGTCTACTTTTTCTGCGAACGTCTCATTTTCTAGGTGTCTATGGGGGGCCGATGCTGAGAGTAAATGCGTTATGTCTCGCTATAGTGAGTGAAGGCCGGGTGCCTAGAAAGTAAACTATAACATGACCTACATGAGCGAACAGATTATTTGCCAAAGCTAAACTTTGCTAGAGGTAAATGCTGACCATTTTGTCTATTTCGTGCAGTTCAAGCTTCGTTCCTGCTACCTACCTGCTAAACCAGTCACTGCCCACTACAACAAGCAAATGGCATTACATCAATGATCTTCGAGGACACTATGATCATTCGCAATACATGTTTTACCGTAATTTGATAGTAAGTATTACGCTAGCAAACACTTTTGTTATCAAGAAGTTGGCATACTGAAAATACTGAAAATATGGAAGGCGTCAAGACACTTGACGTTTGTTTTGCTGCGCGTGGCTGGGAACGCTATAGAGCTCACGCAGCCATCCGCACGTTTTGCTGCAGTCAGGGAAATATGGCTCATCACTCGCCGTTTATAATATAGTTACTGCGTACATGCAAGTTTGTTTTCAACCAACTTGCCCGAAAGCTATCCACAAACTTGTCGGTGGGCCCTTTTAGAGTCTGAAAAGCGCCTCTATGAAGGTCACTGAAATCGCAATGGGGGGTCCGTAACTTTTGAAGTTATCCGCCACGCGCTGGTAAGTAAATTTCGGGCGCTTGGTATTTTTCAAGAATGATTTGCAGACGATTCACGCTACCTTTCAGTTAGCAACTGTCGCTACTCTGTGCAACGTTCATAGAGGCTGCTTGACCTTGTAACCTCCCCTCCTCTCCCAAGAAAAAAACGCCACGCGCGTCATGTAGCCACCCCTCCACATGCGCAGACTAGTCTCTCGAAGAAGATCCAATGTTATACTACCCTTCAACCAGTGTTACGAGGAACACACACTGCCAAACCTTCCTCACTTTCCCGCAAAGTAAAGACCACCAGGCAATGTCCTACGATTCTCAAAATAGAAGGCACGATCAAGTTCTTTGTGTACTTCGGAAACGCTTCTGCAGTCCCCTGGCTACAAAGGCGAGCAGCCAAGCAGGTCCTGGAATACTCAGCACAATTGCCAAACCTCTTGGTCAGGAATGTGGCACGCTTTGTTCCCTTTTTTTCTTTCTGTCACTCCGTCTCTTTCTTTCTTTTTTTTCAGCAGCCTCTTGGTGTTACAATGGATATTGGAGATGTAGCGACTGAATTTACCCAATGGGCTAGACACTGAAGTCTGAATTCTGGAGAAATCACCCATACGTGTTTCGGCGCCATAGTCATGTTTAGCGGCATCACTTTTGAAAAAGATCAGAACTGACACGAGACAATTTCATGGTTATTTTCACAGCTGAGCCCACCACCAAAAATTGTTTGCAATATTTATTATTTGTTGAAGATCTTGTGAGTCAAGCGCTGCTTTGTAAAGTTTGTAAGCACAATTATTCACAAAACATGACATAGTCTTGCTATTGTGCGATTATTGCGAAGTAGCAATAAAAAAAGTAAATTTCCACGCACCTGGCAAGCAGAAAAATGAGCTAAATTCACTTTGTCTTACATTTTTCTAATTAACCTATGACAATTTTTTCTGCATAGAAAGGCTTGCTGCTTCAATAATAAAAATTTCAGATTTTCATCTTGGACAGTATTTCCACCTCGTCGGTAAAGCCTGAACAAGTAGATCTATAAATTTGTGAATTCAAGCAGTTATTATTCATGAGCTATTCATCAGAACGAGAAACAACTTCGCATAGACATTAGGTACATTGTAGCCTGGAAACTCATAAAATACTGTTGTTCTACACAAAAAATTTATTCACTTATAAACCTACATTGTTCTGCTCATATTGATTGAAGCCTGCATGACTTTTTGATTGCTTTACTGGCTACATTTGTTCGTAGAAACTGTTCGTAATGCTTTTTAAAGAGGCTCAGGAAAATTCATTTGGTTATATTGAACAGTTTTGCCACACTTCCAGTGCAACGGAGGCTTGTACTGCAAAAGCACTGGTCTCTGCTGGCACTGTTTTGAGTGCTGTGCAAAACCGTTTCAGACTAGGCGGCAACAATAGCTGTTATTAGAAAGTAGAGAATGTAAGCTTTCTAATGCAAAACAATTCCCATCAATAGGGTGAGCATTTAAGTCAGCAAACAGTGAATAAAATGCAGAGCGGGTGCTGTCGGAGTGGACTGCCAACGTAATAAATCATTTTGTTGGTCTAGTTGCTACATGCTTACTTAATTCTAAAAAGATGCGTACTATCGGGAAAGAAAATTGAGGACAGAACAGAAAGGACGTCACTCGCAACTAACTTTATTCTCAGAAAATCGGCGAAACGTATAAGCGTAGCAACCTTGCCAACACACATTGGCTTACATGCTGGTCAAAAAACACGCGATAAGATTGACAACAAAAGAATTATGACAAAAAAGGCAGTAAACAAAACCGATTATAAGAAACAAATACTCCATATTACGCAGAGCAACAGATGTAACACTAAAATGCGTATCTCTTTTTATTGTAGTATGCTTTCATCATTTTGCTCGAAGGTGTCCTTACTCTTTCCAAGGAAAGATACACTGAAAAACCTAGCCTCACACTTGCAGGAACCACAATGTGCAGGCAAATGTGCCAGTGCGCAAAGGACAGAATTAGGGAGCAAGAACTTCCAGTGAAAAATAAACTTCCGGCATATTTGCCAGCACATTGTGGTTTGTACAAATGTGAGGCTAGGTTTTCCAGTGTATCCGTCCTTTGAACGAGTAATCATACATTGGCACGGGAAACTATGGAAGCATTCTGGATTAAAAAGAAGGGAGATACGCATGTTAGTGTTACATCTGTTGCTCTGCGTGGTGGGGAATATTTGTTTCTTAGGATTCTTTTTTGTTTAGTGGCTTTTTTGTCATCATTCTCTTGTTGTCAATCTTATGGCATGTTTTTTGACAAGCATGTGAGGCAATGTGCACACGCATGGTTGCTACGCTCATATGTTTTACTGATATTCTAAGAATAAAGTTAGTTTGGAGTGACGCCTTTTCTGTTCTGTCCTCAATTTTGTACCGCGATGGTATGCATCTTTGCGTATTTCAGTATGTGCTGTGTTATTTTCCAATAACGAAACTCATGCAACACCAAAATTTTTCTGTTCACCTGTCCATCTAGTTACAGCAAGAATAAGCTGTATACAGAAAAAATGCAAAAAATAAAAGCATGAAACCGTGCACACGAATAAAAATGTCAGGATTAGCGAAACAAAAAAGATACAGCCTGACTGGTCGTACCTCTATATCCGACGAAGAGAGAATGCTCTTTCTCTCAAAGGTGCAACGATAGCATGCTTACACATGCGTCAGTTGACCTTGCAATCTCCTCCACCTCTACTATCTCCCGGACCCTTTGACCTGGACTAAGTGCAAGAAACACACAGTCTTCAAAAATGGGCCTAACCTATCAACCTACGCAAGCATTCCGAGAAACCTTTAAAGTGCTGTTTATAAACTGCAATAGTGCTGACAGAGTGTATCATTATGTAAGGTTCCTGTCTAAGCCACTGACCCTTCTGCATGTCACAGAACAAAAGGAGCATTTAAGGGTTCAATTATCTTTCATAGACACAGCCTGAGCACTCACACAAAATATTTGCATAGGGTTTTTTTGTTGCAATAATTAGTTAATGACACACTCATTGTGGATGGAACAGCTATAGTTACCTAGAAAAAGGTTTTACAGTACTCAGTCACAATTTCAGAGGGCGCTAAACAAGTGAGGTGGAATGTAACGTGGTATTTAGTGCGAACATAGCTGGCTACATGAACACAAAACCACAAGGACGTGGTCACTGCACAGACAACTTTCTCCAATGAAGGCTTTCTGGGTGCAGCGATGATGGCCTCTGAGATGTAAATATGCATGACCCTTAAAAATGTGCAGCCAAAGCAAGGACATCAGCCTTTGTGCTCACATGCAAGCCTGCCTCCTCTTCATTTGAAGAAGTCTGCTAGGAGAGCACTTGAAAGGGTTGTGAAAGCAACACAAACTTATGATGTAGAAGGCAGTGGGTTGTTTAGACAGAAACAAAAGGGATGTTCTGCTAGTAATGGTATGACTAGCACTGTAAAGTTGATTTTAAGTGTGTTCCAGCATATATCACTTGTTGATATTTTGTAGACAACAACCGCGCCCCCACATATCTATCCCACAAGTTAACTCGCCTGCAAAGGCTACTCCGAACAAAAGATACAAAGATGCAGCACCATCTTCCAACTGACATTTATTACAAAGCAATGCAGCTGTATGTACAGTCCTTCAATGAGAACAGACAATCAGCCAATGAAAATTATAGGACACGTTATTAGTAGCTTTTTGACTGTAGTACAGCAATTACGATAAACATTTTCAGAAATTAGGGTGGCCAAACACGCAACTTTCCACTGGCAAAGACTGAACCAACAACCTTCGGATAATGCATTCGATGCTCTTATCAATTAGCTGAAGCGGCGACTGTCCTCTTGTCGACGTTATTGAGTGTTTTCAAGCATGTAAACCAGGGAGTGTTAGTGTTCACGATTTGTAGTACGTGATCTTTCTACGTGTTATTAGTTGACAATAAGCTCTCCTACACTACGTAAAGGCATTAAGTCCAGAGGAACAAGACCCTGGCCTTGAGTGAACACAGGGAAACTTTAGGAGCCTATTTTTTGTAAAGGAATTGTGTTTATTATGTGTTTAAAACATGTTACACACTTCTGCCTGTGATCACAGCTTGAGCCTTTTTAGTTCATTCAAGAGGTGCATCTGCGCAGGCAAGAAAGTACACTGCCCGTGCTTCGACGCTTTCTCCCTACCTCCTTGAGTCTGCGAGAGACACTGTACATCGCAATATACGCAGTTGTCCTATTCCTTTCTTGGGACTTCGATGTGGCGAGCCACTCTTCTTCACGCCTAAGATTCATCCCATCTGTAAGCAAACTTACAGCTACCAACAAGAACACATCTTGAGGGAAACCCACAATCTTAAAATGGGATGTTTACTCGGAGAATGCATCATCCACCTTGTTTGAGATGAGTCGATTGCCAAAGAGCATTCTGCAAAAGCAAGTGCATGTTCCGCCTTTTAGCCACTTTTGAATACCACGACACAAAAGCAGCAATGGCTTCCAAGCACAAGGTTCATACCACCAATATGAGTGTTATTCTCTGAGAAACCACCTTAAGTTCACGAATTTTCTCATGCCTCAATCAAGAAGCAGCTACGCTATTTCAAGACGTTGGAGAACATCCTAAGAAAGCTTCAAAGTGGGCACGACATCCTACTTCCAGCTTATTGATTCTGCCCAGTGAAACACCAAAAAAAATCATCCACAAAGCAGGATGATCTTACAGCACTAGAAGTCATCAACTTTTTGTTAATATTTTTTTAGCACAAGCCAAGTACAAGTCATTAAAGATAAATGCAATGATCAACGAAATGTAAACAGCCTGCCAGCGCAAAGGATCCACTGCTCTGCGTCAAGAATGCTATCAAATTTCCTTGAGCAGTATCCTTTCCTGGAAAGTGTTAAATGTCACCGGCAGGGGTTCGGAACTGTTTCTCAAGCTGTTACGTGAGTCTACCTTTCCTGGCTAGGTCATAAAGATGTATCTGTAACGTGACGGTATTAGTATTGAATTGACAACTGCATCAATTCTTAGAGATCTGCAGTTGACCAGAATTTGAAGGAACAATAATAACAGATTGCTAGGTTTAATTGCTGTACAACTCTTGCTATGTAGATAATTTTTAACTGTTTAATTTGGTAGAGTCTGTGGACTGCAAGTAGGTTATGAAGCCGAGTATGAAGGTTTTGCAGCGCAAGCTCCAGCATCTTGTGGCAACACATGAGATTCCTGAATGTTTCACAATCGAATCCCTGCGCTTAACACATCTTTTTACAAAATGGTGCACAAGTTGGTGGTATAAGTCTCGTCAATGGAAACCACTGCGACCTTTCTCATTGGGGCACACAAAAACGGTCAAAAGGGTGGCCATGCACATGGCCTTGCATAGTGCACAGTGTGGATCACCTTAACACAAGGTGGTAGAAGTAATTTCCAAGTAACTGTCTAGATTTTATATTGCAGGTTCCACTCAAGACGAGTTGCATTAGCCGAGGATTTGTTTAGGAATGCGAGGTATCCTAGGCGTAGAAAGGAGGTACCGACCATCTGAAGGGCTGCAAGAAAAGAAGATGGCTGTCGCGCTCAGCATGCACAGTTTCTCACAAACTCTACTAGAAAATAGGAAGAAAGTGCTGGAGTTGAAGTAGTGTTTGTGGTCCGCGAAACTTTCTGACCTACGAAGATTCATAGATCAGATGAAAGGAAGAAAACACTGCCGCACTCCTCACAGGCAGAAGTATGTAACCTGTGTTAAAGGCATGGTGTACACAATCACTGACATGCAGCAAGATATACATGGGTCAGATGTGACGCGGTCTTAAGGATAAACTCCATGAAACCTTTAAAGCATACAAAGAACAGTGACGGGGCATTACCGAATCTATAAGTGTGATTGTAGGTGTCTTTGAAGACGGCGTGGTACTTTCAAGTAGTCTTTATGAGGGGGTTGTTCCACACTGGTAATTTTTAAACATTAAGTCATTCAGGTTATGGTCAACTTTTGAGTGGTTAGCATTTGAGTGTCGAGATTGGTTAAACAATTCTCAACAAAGTTGCATTCATTTAATCACTTTTCAATTGTTTGCAGGTGGTCAAAGCAAATGAATTGTTGTGCCGCACGCCACCACGTCGATAGTGATACGCTCTACAGGCTGCGGTTGTTTTAACTGCCATAATAAAATCATACTTGTTCTCCTGATAGACTAATTGTAGTAAAATTATATTAATGCTATAAAATGAAGAAAAGTGTACAAATACAATAACGCTGACTTGAGCCAAACGCAGAAGGCTATTATAACAGACGCGACGGAAGAGGTTATGGCAAAACTGGTGGCCCAAGGGAACAAGGTGAAACCGTTGTTCAAACGAACAAGGGGCTGCCACTCATTCAAAGGGCCAACTTTTTGTAGACATAATCACACAGAGCACCCTAACAATGATTCTAAGAATGTAATAGTTGATAATTATTTTACTTCATTTAGTACATACATTGTATTCACTACCTAAATTGGGATAGTTTGTGAATGTACGCAAAAATGGCACATTTCTGATTTTTGGTTGCATAAGGTGGATTGCATCGCTGTCACACGAGCACTTTTGCGCGTAAAAATGGTTGATATTGAAGTGTGGCAGTTTGGGCTAGTTGGTATGACACGACGATAGCTATAGCACGAGAAGCAGAACGATGACGGGTCTGATTTCTTGATCGTGATCAACAGTGATCGTTGCTAAGCGGTGCGAAATAATCTGGATCGAGTTTGCCCGAAACGAGAGTGAAACCGCAATACGGGAGCCAAATCACGATCAAAAGTGCCCGTGTAACACCAGCAGTGAACGTGACTTACGTCACAATTAGTGCGACGAAACATGTGATGGCATACAGGGCTACAAAAGAGAAGACTGCCAATCCCGCTACTTACCCTACCATGCAGCCTAAGGAGTGGTTAGGTGGAAGCCGTGGCCGCCGCCGAACGCCTTGCTAAGTTTTACAAGGACAAGAGGGGGCACCGCAAAACACAAAGCCGATAAATGGAGCCACTCAGACTCTATATAAACTAAAATTTTACATTGTTAACTACTGATGAAGGGACCGCGGCAGAAACCTTCACTATTTTGTGCGCGAAACTATCACGTGACTACAGCAGCCCTTGATGCAAGGTGCGGCCCGACGTTGACAATGTATAGCTTTCGAGACAAGTAAAGTCGATGCCAATCTTAAAGGCTATTGCTTGTTTTATAAATAGGTAATCTTTGATATTCTTCACGGAAAATGTAATATTATTTTTAATCATGACGGCATTTTTGTTTTGGTGAGATTGAAAGAGCGCAACATGAAAACCATCGTAAAAACGCATCATGAGGGTTCAAAAAAAAAGGAAGTGACAAGTGCGTAACTGAAATTTTAGTTGCGCTGTACAAGTCATAGCGTTGTCCTGCAAATATTCTAGTGAGTACAGTAATTCGGTACTACGGAAACAACCTTTGTCTCACTTTTTTAAGCTGCAGCTAAGCCTTCAATGTGTTGTGACCAACTAGAGAAACACTGCAGTTGACCAAATGTATTGGTCGTCCAGACAGCTGCATAAACGTAGTGCTACTTTTGTATGTACATCACGCTGGAACGGAAATGGAAGCTCGCCTAACTGCTGACAGGTAACCATAACCTACTCTGTCGACAACAAACATGCTGCTTAAAAAATTACATGCAATACCAGACTTAGTAGAAAAAAATGGATTTAGTAAGAAAATACTACAGACAGAAAGCATCGAAGCTTTCTTTACTGAAGAAAGAATACTCAATCAGGATTGCAAGCGTTCACGCTACGATTTCCATAGGAAAAAGGTGCTGTTCTGGGACCAGTAACGGCCATAATTTACAGCATTGAAGTGCACGGTAGCATGTTACGGAGAAAGGAGCACACCTGTGACATATGCCTCAGCCATATGTGTTGTGACCAACTAGAAAAACACTGCAGTTGAGCAAATGTATCAGTCACCCAGACAGCTGCATAAACCTAGTGCTACCTCTAAATCTTCTACATAGAAAGCTGCTTGAAGTCATGTGAAGAAAGAATGGCATCTCATAAGCAGCTTTGCTTCAGTTTTGTGTCTTCTCACTCGACCTACTCGAGCAATGGAATCGCAATCGGTAGGTGCAGTTGTTCTAGCCGACATAACAAAGCGAAGCTGAAGCCAGGCCTTGGACAAATGGCAAGAGGACTGCAGTGGTCTGGTGTTATTTGTGTGCTGCATAGTGTGTTGTGCAGGCTTGGTGTTTCCTTGTTGCTGTCTCCCAGATTTGCTGTGGGTTATATTGTTTCCAGAATACTGTGTCCTTTCACAATACTGCAATTTGTGGTTTAGGTTTTCTTACCACAGTGTTTTCAGCAGGCGTGCTTTCTCTGTGTTGGTGTATACTGTGTTTGTTGTGAGTAATCGTCGTTGTGTATTAGGATGTCATTTCATCGCGATGCAATTCGATGTTTATTTTTGCTTGCGGACAGTGGTGTTTGCTGTGTGTGCCGTGAATGATAGCTTTGGCAGTGACAGAAAAACACACTTTCTTATGATTGCTTGAATTTTGGCCGATGTTTACTTACCTGCAGTCATTAAGAAGACATGAAATGCTTTGATGACGACGCGAGTTCCCAAAAAAGCTGCAAGAGCAGAGCACGTGAAGTAGCTGCTCTATTGCATTTTCATCAGTCACAGACACTACCAGATACTTGAGTACTGTAAACAGTTGTCAAAGCAGTTTCGGACCAAAATGGGCATCCTTTTTTGTACGAAAGCTCAGCATGTCTATACATTTATCTCGACTTCGACCATCCTCCTAAAATTTCTGCGATTAACTTGCCTCGTCGAATGTTTGTGACATTCTGGTGTGTATGTGTTTTTTCTTTCTCCCGCTCTCTTTTTTTCTCTCATTCTGTTTTTCTTAACTTTCCATCTCCCTACCCAAGTGCAGGGTAGCAAACCAGATACTTGCCTTCCGATGAACCTCCTTGCTTTTATTCATACCAAATCTCTCTCTCTTCCGACCATGATTTTACTTTGTTACTATTGTAGTGGGGAATTTGCAAGGCACTGACTAGTGGGACCATCCCTCTCGGAGTGCGAAGCGCGAGTGTGTTCACGAGCTGTAGACGCTGGACTGCTCGAACATTTCTGTCCCTACCGGCTGCCTGCCTACTACCTGGCGTCGCTATTAAACTCCCTTGCAAAGTGGTGGAAGTGTGTTGGGTACGCAAACCTGGAACTTCTAAGCCGGAAGCTGCCCCCTGCATCTGCAATGCCTGATCAGACGACCGAGCAAGGCACCCTCTTGCAGAGCACGGCCCAATCTCAACTGGTCATCGTTCCTACCACCCTGCGTCAACGGGATCCCCCCTTCTTCAGCGGCACCAAGGACCAAGATGTGGAAGACTGGTTGCAGCTGTTTGAAAAGGTGAGCGCCGCCAACAAGTGGGACGACCCCTCGAAATTGGAGTACGTCCCATTTTATCTCAAAGACGTCGCCAGCCTGTGGTTCACAAACCACCGTACTGAATTTACCACTTGGGCCGCTTTTGAGACCACCCTTGTAGCTGTGTTCGATCGCCCCGCACTGTGCAAGCTGCGTGCTGAACAGCACCTACGCGGACGAGCGCTAAAGCAGGGCGAAAACTTTACTAGCTACATTGAAGGTTGTTGTGTTCTGGGTTTTCGGTTTCGGTCTCGGAATGACATGTGAGGATGCCAGGGGGCGCCGTTCGGGCATCCAGGATTTCAAGGCGACTGTAAAATAAAATGAGTGTGCGTTGGGTAACCATGGAGTGCGGTTGTTGTTCTTCTCTTCGGCGCTTTGAGCCGACCCGCGTGTTCGGGCTGGTCGGTGTCGCCGCCGGCCGCGTGCGTCTCCGTCGGCCGTCTTCTGCTTCTGCTTCGTCGGGACCAGCCAGCCCCTAACACAGCAATGGCGACGAGGACCTGTAAGAACCCATTTTGTTCTCCGTGTTCGTCTTTTTCTTGCTTTTAATAGACCTACCCTGCTAACCCTAGACGCTCTTTGTTCTCAGCAAGGTGGGTACTGCGTGCTGTGTCGCTTCGTTCCTTCTTGATTCAGCTACGCCGCCTTTGTCGTCTTCTTCAAACAGTGTACTCGCGTCATTTTCTTCTCGTCTGCACCTCTCCATTCTTTTTGCTTGAGATGGCGTCTCCTATTCCACCTCCCCTATTTCTTCATTCGCCCGGAGACCAACCACTTCTGAGGGCGGACTGCAAATCGGTGTTTCAGGCCTACGCAGACGCGGCCGGGGAGGACGCCAGCAAGCACAAGCGTCACAAGGCCTTGCTGCTCAACGCGTTGGGCCCTGCCGGGTTAAAGCTCTTCTATACTTTGGAAGCCACCAACGCGTCGCCGACGCCAGCGTCGGGCGATGCCTTCAAGAATGCTGTTGCTCTTTTCGATGAGCATTTTAAATATTTCTCGTGCGATTATCTCGCACATGTAAAATTCCAAGAAAGGCGACCATTGCCTCGTGAGCCTGTTGCCGAGTTCATTACTTCTCTTCGAACGCTCGCCGCGTCGTGCGGCTTCGGCGCGTTCGAGGACAATATGATCCGCCATCAGCATTTCACCGGGGTAGCCTCGCAAAACGTCCGCTCCCGCATGCTTCAAAAAGGCTCCTCGATTTCATTATCCGAATCCCTCTCGATTGCTCGAGAGGGCGAGCTTATTCGCTCCCAGTTGGAGCAATTCGCTCCGCATTCAGTGCAGCAACTTTCTGCTGCGGGGGGCCAAGGTGGCGGCTCTTTGTTTCACGGGACGCGTCAACATAGTGGCCCTTCGTCTCGGCGCGGCGCCCAACATGAACGCCCGCCTGCACAGTTCTTCCGTGATGATGATAGCTGGGGTTTAACGTCCCAAAACCACTATATTATTATGAGAGACGCCGTAGTGGAGGGCTCCGGAAATTTAGACCACCTGGGGTTCTTTAACGTGCACCCAAATCTGAGCACACGGGCCTACAACATTTCCGCCTCCATCGGAAATGCAGCCGCTGCAGCCGGGATTCGAACCCGCGCCCTGCGGGTCAGCAGCCGAGTACCTTAGCCACTAGACCACCGCGGCGGGGCTGCACAGTTCTTCCGTGGCAGCCAACATGGCAGCCTCTATGCGTCGCGGGGGCGAGAAGCCGGCATTATGGCGACCCCATTCCGCCAAATTCGGGTTTTCAGGAACAGCACCGAGCTCCTAACTCGCGTTCGCAATTTTCTTCTCCAAGCGCAACCGCACATTGCTTTTGTTGCGGATCGCCTCAGCATTTAGCTAATTTTGCGCAGTGTCCCGCGAGAAACGGCACTTGTCTTGCATGCGGGAAAATCGGACATTTTCAGTCTGTATGCAATTCCCGTCCAGCAAATCTTCCTGAACCAGTTTCTTCATCCACTTCTTCGAGCCCTGCACAGACCAATACGGTCACTGTTTTAAATGTGGATGGCCTCCACACTACGTCCGAGTTCAGCATCGTAGCTTAAGTGGGCCATGTGCCCTTGTCGTTTCTCGTGGACACTTGTGCCTCAGTCTCTTTAATCAGTGCCGCTGACTTTCATAGTGATTTTTCCAACATTCGGCTTTTGCCTTCACACGTCGTTCTACAAACATACTTTGAGTAAACGATTGATATTTAGGTCAATTTACAGCTCAGGTCTCCTATCGCAGTCGCACTGCCTCCATTGCTTTTTATGTAACTGCCAATGGCAGCTCGCTTCGGGACGTGATGCCATGAGGGCTTTGTCCATCAACATCGTCGGTGCGTCTATGACGTGTGCTCAAGTAGACGTCCAAGATGATCTTCCGGCCAATGCGCCTTCTGAATTCCACCACCTGTTCACCCGTGAACTGGGTTGTGTGCGCGGTTTTGTGCATGAAGTGATGCGTCGACCAGGTGTGTGCCCGGTGCGTGCCAAGCTGCGCCGAATTCCTCTTCTTCTCCGTGAGCAAGTCTCTGCGGAACTGTCTCGACTTCAAGCCAGCGGAATCATCGAGCCTGTCTATGCTTCGGAATGGGTTTCTCCACTGGTCGTCGTCAAGAAAAAAGATGGATCCCTTCGACTATGCGTCGACTTACGAGAACCGAACAAGGTTATCTTCGTAGATGGGTTTCCACTTCCTCACATTGAAGAACTGCTTCATCAGCTCTCCGTAGCGGTATGTTTCTCCAAGCTGGACCTCGCGTCCGCTTATCACCAAGTTGAACTTTCTGAGTGCAGTAGAGACTTAACCACATTTGTATCGCACGAAGGCTTGTTTCGGTTTCGCCGCGTGTGTTTCGGGCTTGCATCTGCCCCTGCAGTGTTTCAAAAAATGATGTGAATTATTCTCAAGGGTTGTAATGGCGCCCTTTGTTACTTGGATGACATTTTGGTGTGGGGACGTACTCGCGAAGAGCACGATGCTAACTTGCATACTGTTCTCAACCGCATCAGTGAATGTGGTATGAAACTTAATAACAATTGCATTTTTTCTGTGAATGAGTTACAATTTCTAGGACATGATGTCACTTCCCGCGGCTTGACACCTGTTGAATCTAAAGATCAGGCCATTTTCAATGCCCCACAGCCTACTGATGCCAAAACCTTGCAATCTTTTTTAGGTCTTGTTGGTTATTATGCCATGTTTGTCCCTCACTATGCTGATGTTGTTGAACCACTGCGTACTCTACTTCGACAAGCACAGCCTTTTAACTGGTCAGCTGAAGCTAAGCAGAGCTTCATTCGAGTTAAGTCAATATTGGCCTCAAAGCCAGCTGTTAGTATTTTCAATGAGAAGCTTCCCATCGTCATCACGACGGATGCGTCCGATGTTGGACTGGGAGCAGTGTTTCAACAACACAGAGGTGATCAGCTGATCACTATCGCATTTGCACCTCGTACATTGACCCCTGCTGAACGCAGATATTCAGTAGGAGAGCGTGAAGCTCTCGCGTGTCTTTTTGCCTCTGAGAAATGGCATGTTTACTTGTGGGGCCGGCACTTCACATTACGTACAGATCACCAAGCACTAGTTGCTCTTCTTTCTGCAGGATCCAAAGGCCGCCGTTCCATTCGCATTTCGCGTTGGTGTACCAAACTCATGTATTATAATTTCAGTGTTCAATATTGCAAAGGTTCTAATAACGTGGTTGCCGATGCACTGTCGCGCCTTCCTCTTCATATACCGGTTACTGAAGAGCGGGATGAGGAAGTTGTTTCATTAGTTACTTCCTGCATTACTAAAACTGAGCTTCAGGCAGCTACAGCTGCAGATTCCACTTTGCCTCAAGTTCTCAAATATTTACGTGAAGGATGGCCTTCCAATGTGCTCTTGCTTCTGAACTCTTGCCTTACTTCGCAGTACGACAGGAACTGTCTTGTGTCGAGGACTTGCTTTTCCGCAATGAACGCGTGATTCCCCCTGCATCTTTCCGTAACAAGCTAATACGACTTGCCCATGAGGCCCATCCAGGCATTGTCCACCCCAAACAGAATCTCCGGGACAGGTACTGGTAGCCAGCCTCAGACAAGCAGGTCGAGCATGCAGTTTACAACTGCCATATATGTCAGGTAGCTGACAAGTCTGCCAAACCTGCATTTTTTCCGTTGCGGCCAGTACAGTGGCCTGATCGGCCTTGGCAGAAACTCGGCTTGGACACCATCGGTTCTTTGCATGATGTTCCGCAAAATGCCCGGTTCATTGTTTCTCTCATTGAGTACCACTCCAAATGGCCTGAGATTTGTTTCACACATACGGTTACTTCTGAGGTCATTATTGACTTCTGTCTACAATCTTCAGCCGGGAAGGTTTTCCTGATGCCATAATTACGGGCAATGGTCCACAGTTTCAGTCCCAACATTTCGAGGCTTTTTTTTTCACAACGAGGAATTCAGCACTTGAGGTCATCAGTTTTCTATCCCCAATCAAATGGGCAAATCAAGCGCTTTAACCACGTTCTCAAGGAACATATCCAGATCGCCCAAATAGAGCACCGTCCCCTCAAGAAAGTCTTGACTGAATGTTTATCTTCGTACAGGTTCACACCACAAGGCACCACTGGAGTGTCTCCTGCTCAACTTCTCCACGGTAGGCAACCGCGAGTTGCTCTCGACATAGTCTCTTTGCCTCGTAACATAGCAGTGTCTTCTCCTGATCAAATCCGCACCAGGATTTTTTCTCATCAACAAGCAATGAAAAAGTATGTCGACACCCGTCTAGGTGCAAGGCAGTCCAAACTTCGCACTGGCGATCTAGTCAAGGTTCGTGTGCCAGGCAAGCGCCCCAAGTATTGGGGTCCTTACAATGTCTTGGGCCCGGTTAGCCCCACTTCTTTTCGCTTAAGTGATGGTAACATCTCGAATGCTTCGCGCCTTGTTATTTTTCATACGGATTCACCTTCAACACCTAAAAGTCTTCCCCATCCCGTTCCGTCCACGCCTTTCAACTATCCATCAGATTGTTACATGTGGCCTCTATGTACAGGCATTTCTTCAAGGGGGGAGGAGTTACCAGTCGGTGTCACTGGTTCAAGTACACCAAGTCTTACGGTTCACTTCGAACCTTCAAATACGGCTGAGACCGTTGAACCGGACTCCGGTCCGCAAAGTTCTTCCGAAACTCATGCTGCGAGCTCTGATGAGACCGCGAATTTTAACGCTCATTCATAGCCTTCACAATCTTCCACTGCTCTTGATGTGTCACATCACAGCACAAGTGACCAAGGTGCAGACACACCTGATTCTACACCCAAACAGACCCGCCCTAAGCGGAAGTGGCAGAAGCCGCGTCGGTTTGAAGACTACGTGATGTAGAACTCTTGTTCCAAACAGTTGTGTACATTTTTTTGTTTGTCAGTGCATTTTCTGGACTCGTAGTGTGTGAGTTCGGTGTGCCGTGCTCTGAATTTTCATGTGTTCTAATGTACATACCTTGTAAACTATGTTGGTATCGATCATGTATAAATATAAACAG
The DNA here is from genome assembly GCF_043290135.1 of Rhipicephalus microplus. NCBI lineage: Eukaryota > Metazoa > Arthropoda > Arachnida > Ixodida > Ixodidae > Rhipicephalus > Rhipicephalus microplus. Next base: position 4,324,372 of record NW_027464588.1, read on the forward strand.
TGTATAGGTGAACTTTTTTCGAGGAGGGGATGGTTGTTGTGTTCTGGGTTTTCGGTTTTGGTTTCGAAATGACATGTGAGGAAGCCAGGGGGCGCCGCTCTGGCATCCAGGATTTCAAGGCGACTGTAAAATAAAATGAGTGTGCGTTGGGTAACCGTGAAGTGCGGTTGTTGTTCTTCTCTTCGGCGCTTTGAGCCGACCCGCGTGTTCGGGCTGGTCGGTGTTCCCGCCGGCCGCGTGCGTCTCCGACGGCCGTCTTCTTCTCCTGCTTCGTCGGGACCAGCCAGCCCCCAACACAGTAAAGATGTTATCAATTTATGCGGCGCTTTAACGCTGAGATGACCGAACAAGACAAGATCAGGCATATCTTGAAAGGAATAGACGATGAAGCCTTTCAAATGTTGCTGGCAAAGGGCCCAAGTACCGTATCCGAACTTGTGACCTTGTGCCAGAACTTGGAAGAGATTCGCAAGCAACGCACATTAGTTCAGAGGTCAGCGACAGCAGACGACTTTCTCGCTTCCCTGGCCGTCGGTGGTGACAGCACCCTGCTGAAGCAGATGAAAGAATATGTACGTGAAGAGGTCGCACGACAGCTTTCGTGTCTCTCATATCTGCCGACCACCGAAGCACCAATGAACCGTCTAACGCCGACAATCAGACAGGCTATTCAGGTGCAGGTCTCCGAGGCGTTGCCATTACCTACGCCTTCCTCTCCATCAACACCTGTTGCTGCGCCACTGACTTATGCGGCCGTCGCGGCAATGCCTCCGCCTCGTATGCCAATGTATACGCCACAACCTGTGCGACCTTCCACCGCGCCATTTCCAGCTACACAGCAGCACACTGGAAATCCTTGGCGCACTGCTGACAACCGGCCTATATATTACTTTTGCGGGATTCCAGGTCACGTTGCGCGTCTATGTCGTCGGCGCTTCGCAGCTAATACACCAAGATACCCTGACTACTCGTTTCGGCCTCCATACCACGCGCCTCACGTGCTACCTGAAGTTCACGAACGCGATGCGCAAGCTGCTTCAGGCACCGAACCTCCGCTTCTCGACGTTCTACTTCCCGCTCGCCTTCCCCTTCACCAAGTCGTCGTTCCGTGTCGCCTATGCGTCGACGACCCACCTCCATTGAGACGGAAAACTAACTGCCGCAGCTCCGGAGGCACGAGCTGCGCCATTGTCTAATCGTTTAGGTCCTCGCCTGTCTCCCGCCAATCTTATCGATGTAATCGTTGAAGGTGTACAAACACTTGCACTCATCGATACCGGTGCCGCGATATCTGTGATTAGTCAAAGACTCTGCCGCTCTCTTCGTAAAGTGACGATGCTTTCTCCCGTAGTTTCTCTTAGCACTGCGAGCGCCCAACAAATTGAGCCCGTCGCGGCATGTACGGCAAAAGTGGTTATTCGAGACATGTTGTACATCATTGAATTTCACGTGTTGGCTTCATGTTACCACGATGTTATCCTAGGAGGGGATTTCTTATCACGTCATCACGCCATCGTGAACTGCGCTAGGGCCGAAGTGGAGCTGTTACCGTTTCGTGATGCGCCTTCTGTTGATGCGGCCGTATCTAGTGTGGCTAACCTTGTCGTCGCGATGGACATAGACCTTCCTCGTTTCAGCGCCCAGTTTGTCCCTACCTGCTGTACTACCCTTTCTTACGCTACCGTCCTATTCACGCGATCTGACTTCTTCGGTAGCCGCCATCACACATCGCTGCCATTCACCGTTCTTGCGCTTTGTCAAGACACTACCGGAATATTTATTTCCAATCCGAACTCGTGCCCCCTCCGTTTGCGCCGCAACGAGACGCTCGGCCACATTCAGCTTATCGATGACGGTACTATCGTGCCGACCGATTTCTTCGACACCAAGTCGAATATGAAGCTGAACGCGTTGGTTCCTCACTTTGCCTCGAACAGTGTGTCGTCCGATGCATTTCATTGTTCTATTGACTGCCATATGGCGCTGGCTCAACGAGAGCAGCTTGTTACCCTGTTGCACAAATTCAGGCGTTCGTTCGACTTTCCCCAAGTGGTTCTGAGAAGAACGAACGCCGTTGTGCACACAATTGACACAGGAAAGAGTACTCCTTTGCGACAGCGCCCCTATCGTGTGTCTCAGGCGGAGCGTCGCGTAATTGCAGAACAAGTAGACGACATGCTACAGCATGAAGTCATCAAGCCTTCTTGTAGTCCTTGGTCTTCACCAGTTGTACTCGTCAAAAAAAGGATTGTTCGATCTGGTTCTGCGTAGACAACAGGCGCCCAAACAAATGTTACGAGGAAAGATGTTTACCCTCTTCCCCGCATAGACGACGCTCTCGTTTGTCTCCAACGTGCAGAATTCTTTTCCTCGTTTGACCTTCGCTCAGGTTATTGGCAGGTCCAAATGGCTGAGCCTGATCGTCCAAAAATGGCGTTCGTCACACCAGATGGTTTCTATCAATTCACCGTAATGGCATTCAGACTGCAATGCGCCCGCCACATTCGAGCGAATGATGGACAGCATTTTACGCGGTCTCAAATGGAACATATGCTTGTGCTATCTTGGGGACGTTGTGGTCTTTTCACCCGATTTCCCTTCGCATCTCACTCGTCTGCGTAAAATTCTACAGTGTCTTACAAACGCCAGGCTTCAGCTTAACCTGAAGAAATGTCACTTCGGGGCTAAACAACTCATCATACTTGGTCATGTCGTCTCGAAAGCCGGCACCCTTCCCGACCCTGACAAGCTTCGTGTTGTTGCCGAATTTCCTAAGCCGACTACAGTTAAAGAACTACGGAGCTTTGTGGGCCTGTGCTCCTATTTTCGTCGGTTTGTCCGGAACTTTGCTTCCATCATCGCTCCGCTCACCAAACTCCTTGCTGGCCCTGCAGATCTTTCGAAATGGACAGAAGCCTGTGACAAATCCTTCACAACACTGCGCCAACTCTTTACCTCACCACCCGTACTGCGTCATTACGACCCTACTGCGCCGACCGAAGTACACACGGATGCAAGTGGCGTCGGCCTTCGTGCAGTACTCGCGCAAAGCAAACCAGGTTTTACGGAGTATGTGGTCGCCTATGCCAGCCGTGCCCTCACTAAGGCAGAAGCCAACTATTCTGTTACGGAAAAAGAGTGCCTGGCGATTGTGTGGGCGTTAAACAAGTTTTGCCCCTATTTGTACGGTCAAACTTTTGACGTGGTAACAACCATCACGCACTATGTGGTTTGGCTTCACTGAAAGATTCTTCTGGTCGCCTTGGACGTTGGGCATTACGCCTCCAGGAATTCGACATACGCGTCGTCTACCAATCGAGGCGAAAGTACTCTGACGCAGATGCGCTTTGACGATCACCCGTGAAATGTGATGATACGGAAATATCAGCCTTTGACCTTCATCTCTCTGCCATCAGCGTCACAGACATGTCAGTCGAACAGCGGAAAGACCATTGGATTGTCTCGCTCTTGAATATGCTTTCTGACGCATCAACTTCCGGTTACCTGCGTGCTCTTCGCCGCCAAGCAACGCATTTCGCCATTTGAGATGGCCTGTTATACCGTCACAACTATCAAGTGGTGGGTCGTAAACGGCTGCTAGTCATACCCACCCATATGCGCTATGATATCAGCAAATATTTTCATGCTGAGCCGCAACACGCATACGCTGTTGCGCTAACGACGTGTAAACGGATCCGTCAACGTTACTACTGGCGGGGTATGTACACGTTTGTACGCAAACACATTGGCCCATGTTCCCTGTGTCAGCAGCGCAAGACAATCCCTCATTCACCCTGTCAACTGCAGCCTTTACCATGTCCTGCACGCCCATTTGACCGTGTTGGGATTGACCTATACGGCCCGCTACCGTGCTCTGTTGGTGGTAATCGATGGGCGATTGTGGCTGCCGACCATCTGACAAGGTACACCGAAACGGCAGCGCTACCTTCGGCTGGTGCTCGTGACGTTGCAACCTTCATTTTGCATTCGTTTGTTCTTCGTCATGATGCACGACGGGAGCTCCTGAGTGACAGTGGCCGTGTATTTTTGTCCGAAGTTCTGCAGCAGCTCTTACATTCATGCCGCAAGGTACACCGCACATCAACAGCCTACCACCCTCAGACGAACGGCCTAACGGAACGTTTCAATAGAACCCTCGGAGACATGCTCGCTATGTATATTGATTCCGACCACTCCAATTGGGACGTTGTCCTTGCTTTCGTGACGTATGCCTACAATACGGCGTTTAAATAAACAAAGGGATTTTCTCCATTTTTTTATATGGTCGTGACCCATGCAGCGCACTCGAAACAATTCTGCCATACAATCCGGATGCCTCCGAGTTCAGCCCAGTTTCTGAAATGGCAGAACATGCCGAAGATAGTTGTCAGCTTGCACGGTCCTTCACAGCCGATAATCAAGCCCTCCAAAAAGATCGCCAAGATCGTGATCTTGTTCAGGACACTTTCCCCGTCGGTTCTCTCGTGTGGCTCCGGCGGCCTTTCCACTCTCCTGGACTGACTCCCAAGTTTGCACCGAAGTATACGGGCCCTTACCGCGTCATACAGCACCCTTCTTCTGTCACCTATGTGATTGAACCGCTCAAGCCATCCACGGACAAGCGCCGCCTTGGTCGTGAGACGGTCCACGTCAGTCGCCTCAAGCCCTGCTACGACCCTCCTGTTCTCTCGTCACCTTGAGTCGCCAGGATGGCTCGTCATCGTCGCCTGGGTATTGTAGTGGGGAATTCTCAAGGCACTTACTAGTGGTACCATCTCTCTCGGAGTGCGAAGCGCGAGTGTGTGCACGAGCTGTAGACGCTGCACTGCTCGAGCATTTCTGTCCGTACCGACTGCCTGCCTACTACCTGGCGTCGCTAATAAACTCCCTCGCACTATATCCAGTTACTAATTTTCCTATTTGCGTCTTTTTCTCAAATCATTGCATTGCTTTTTATCTCACCCAAGAGTAAGGGCTTTTTTAAACAGCTGTTTTTCTAGCTCCAAGGTTGCTGTTGGTTTCACTTCCATAATTCTTGCCAATCGTAGGATTTGTTGTGGCGGTTGCCTTGCATCATGCAAGCATGTAGGTCCCGTTTTAGTATATCTGTTTCTTGCGTGTTTAATCTGAAAACACTCTTTAAAACATGATTGTGGCGATGCATCATATTAGAGGCACAGGTTGATTTAACTACTGCTTGCTCACTTCAAAGTATAATGGTTCCCAAGCTATTCTTACAACCACACAGTATTATTTAAAAGACAGGTAATTTATTCTTCAAGTTTACATGCATACATGTCAAGATGAAGCCTGCCTACAGCAGGCTTTTTGTAGCCTGGAAACTTGGGGTCTTCAAAGGCTTGCTCTTGCACATATATTTCTCCCATATGAACTCACTGTGTTTAGTGTATCTAGCTACAGACGTAAAAAGGAGACACAATAGTTTCCACCATATGATTGTGTTCTTGTGTTTCTTTTTTTTGCCAATGCAGTCACTCTGTGTGAAGAAGGTATGGGGATGAGCTATAGAGGCCTAGTCAGGTGACTCATGGTGTTTTTTTTGTCTCCTGCACTACGGAAACCCTGTATTGTCAAACAAAAAATGAATAAAAACATAGAGTGCAGCTGTGCAAAGAACTCAGATTCATAGAAGGATTAGTGTGTGAAAAATATAGGCTGAAGTGTTGTCTGTATTGTTCATGCTTCTATTTTTTACTCAACCACACTAACTAGCCACTGTCAGCCATCAATCAAATAAGTACACGAAGATAAAAAAGTTGCCATGTGTGTTAGTGGATGTTTCAGTGATTATGTTCTCCATGTTGTCTCTACGTTCACTGGTAAACATGGGTTTGATGTCTATATACAACGTTGATGCAATGTGAATATTCGATTGTTGTCACCACACTAATACCATCGCGTTAGGGCAACGTGATAATTTCAATGTTGTTGCCTCGTTAAAAACAACACGTTAGGACAACGTCATCATTTGAATGTTGCTTCAACAATAAAAACACTGTGTTATGGCAACCTAATACTATAAATGCCACTTCAATGTTATATTTTACCGTCTAAAGTTGTCTCACATTCGTTACATTCAAACCACGTTGACTCAACGTTCTGCGTTACCTGGGGGCTGATAACGAGAATTAGAGAAAGGAGAATTCGGCTTTTAGTTAACGTGCACGCTGCGAATTTTTTATTGCTCAACAGCGCACAGGAGAAATCTCCCACCGGCACCACCTTGCAGGTAAAAGCGTAAGACATGTTACGCACTATTACAAGGGACGAACGGGTGCCGTCGAAGGAGCTTCGCCCCCGAAAGGAAATTTGCTTATGGCTTAAAGATGCTCGAAGAGGGATATTTTATAATGTTTTTGGGTCTGTGAAAGCTTAAATAGAGTGTGCAGTCTGCTGTTTTCATTTATTTGCCTTTGTGTTGCTCCGATTTTCATTTTCAGAAGAGAGCCAGGACACTCCACTGGAAAAATCAATTCACGTTACATTGGAGAACATACTGTGATGTAACGCGAAGCCCCCCCCCCCTCCTAGAGTTTTTGACACTTTCTCCCCTATTGCAATAAATGATGACCTCAAACTTACCAGTTTTTGTTGTAATGAATCAAACATAATTTTCATCTACTTACGGCAAAAAACTTCTCCAAAATCTAGTTTGTTTTGGGACACATTTGTATTGCTCTGCCCAACACCCACCATTATTCACAACAAGTATACTACTAGATGAACTGGTCCTATCCATAAAATGCCTCACTTATTAAGCAACCACACGAGGTACACTTTTGTAATTAGAGCATGGCGTTTACAAAAAAAGACAAATGTACACGATTCTGCATGTGAAGATATCCTAGCTGACATTAGAGTCACTGAAAAGTAAGTTTTGTCTTTTTAGACATAGAAATTAAAAACACAAGTTTTCAGTAACATTATATATGTGAATTAGAAGTATAAATGACTTATTAAAAGCTTTGTTTCTTTATTAGAATGATGTTAGCCTAATGCTTAACATCGTACCCGGTTAGGGCTCCCAAGAAAGGCAGGAAGTCATGAAATACTTGCAGTTTATCTACAAACGTTTCATAAGAAATGCGTTCATATTCCACAGTTCTTAGGAAAAGAGACTTAAGCAGCATTTTATCACTGAAGCAATAGCAGTAGCGATATGACTAGGTGCTTGAACTGAAATGAAAATTCGTAGGTTAAAATCTTTACCACTGGTTTATAGTAATCACACGCACAAAGTTAAACTTTGCGATATGCGAACACAGACACATGAGATATGCACAGGCAAGTTCGAATGTCTGTTTTCTGCTGCTGTTCATTTTTTCAGTTGTTAGTCGGCATTTGGGCACCTTTATTTCTCTCTGGTGCCCATGTTTGCATGCCCCGTCCCTTAACGGGAGACAAACCAACTAGCTCAGCTCTGTTAAGGTAGTGCTCATGCCGACTTGTCTCTCCTGAAATAATGTTTTCCAATACATTACAGGTAACATAAATACATGAAATCGGAAAGCATTCTTTTAGCATACTGATTGTTCATCATGCCATGATATTTATAGAGCACCTTGTTATCTGTGTAAGATAGAAATGACTTTAAAAAACCCCTGCTTTGACACTAGTTACTGCAAAGTATTGTCAAATGTATCGTAATTTATTCAACGGAGAGCTTATCTGACCTGTCAGTTATCTTGGTTAATATTTTTCAAAATTCGCAATGTTTTTTGAAAAGAAATGCTATAGCTTGTGTGTAACCAAATACCTACTTTAAAAACGGGTGCTTATTTTGTAATAAAAGATGGTAGTAGCTAACTGAAGCAACTTTAATGATCTTTTGGCCTGCATCAAGAAGCTGTTAGCACATCTTTATTGAAGTGTTGAGCCTTTATTAAACAACATTGTACTATCAATCTGCTTAGTAAGTAATAGGCTAGCCTGATAAAAACCAGAACCAGCATGCAATTGAATAGAAAATTTATTATGAAAAAAAAATAGCAAAAAGTTTACAAGTGCTGTTATTCGTTTCTAGCTAAGCAATCAGTCCTTTTGGGCAAATAATAATTACGTCTGAACAAACAGTGTTCTTTTCTGTGAGACAAGTTTAAAGAAAAAACAAGCACTTTTCGGGGAGGGCATGTGATTTGGCATTGTAATTTTAATGTCATGAGTGAATCTTGCATATTGCGATGGGAAGAGCCCGTACTCAAATAACATCACATATGTCATTCTTTAGGCACTGTGAGTTCATGTGGAATGTGAATCATTCATTTGTGTGATTCCCAGTGGTTTGGGGCACGAAAAGTAGCTGTAATAGAGGTGCATATTTCTTACAGCAAACATGTTCCGACCACCGTGTATCCCAATCGACATTGCAGGACATTACGAAATATTGGTACATTTTCCAAGCACAATACGTGAATCGATGTCTGCCAAGTGTTACCCAGGCACTCATGTTTTTTTTTTATTTTTTCCTGCAAACGTTGCTAAGCTAGCTATATGTCCTTCAATTCACAATATGCCCTGTTTTCGTTTTTAAATGCAAATGCCAAGAAAGAAAATTGGACGAAAAGACAACTTGCCGTGGGCAGGGACCAAAAACAACCTTCAAATAACATGACCGATACTCTGCCAACAGAGCTACCACGGTGGCCTCCTCCCCGTGCAGTTAGTGGGGTATGTGTAAATAAATATAGGAGTGTGGCCAGCAGCCTTGACGGTGAATGTGGAACACTTTTTTGTGTCTATTTGACGTCGCCTAATTTGTGAGCTTGTTATGAGTTGGCAGCTGACGAATAACTCCTCGTATACTACCCGAAGGCACCAAGTCTGTCAGAACGAGTCCCTTATCAATAATGAAGGAAAGAAGTACAATTAAGGGCTTGTTTTCTTAGTTAGACACACTATTCTTGAGATCTAACAGGTCGTCATGCCATTTAGCATGCTTGTCTATTAGATCTCATTATTATTGTGTCTAACAAAGAAAACAAGCCCTTAAACGTACTTTTTTGCTTGGCATGATTACCTGTCCGATCTCATTACTATTGTGTCTAACAAAGAAAACAAGTCCTTAAATGTACATTTTTTCTTTAGTTGGACACTAGGGTCCTGATGGGTAATCTATTGATCTAACTACTTGGTCCCGCATGCCTCGTCACTGTAACGGATGCATTGCACGTGGACATGTAAGGTGTTTTATAACATGGTAAAGTCATGCACCGATTATTATTAGATTAGTTCACATTTAAGGCTAGAAGATGGGTGCTTTCTGCCTTTTGCAAAATGATGTAAACTTACCAGAAGCAGCTTAAAAGTTTATAATGACACTATTTCTGAAACACGTTTTTTTACATTTCTATAGCATCAAGTTTAATTGCAATGTCATCGAGCCGAGTTGTGACAAATGAAAAAATATTCCCAAATCGCCTCACGTCTTTTCTTTTTACACCGTAGTTGAATAAGCTTGCACTCATACGCGAGTAAAATCAAGTCCTAGGGTTTCTTGCGTCATGGAAAACACACGATCTCGTGATAAGTATCAAGCCAAAGGGGGCATGCACGCACTCCCGCATTATCGTTGTGCTCCACTTCACCCATCGCGACACAATCTGCGCATATACCACGTCGTCCATCGCAAAACGATTTGCGTTTGCATTGCCAACAGCCGCGAAAACATTTGGCAACAAAAAGCCCGAACAATTCGGCACCCGTCATGTCTGCGGCGCACGGACGGCTCAATCTGTACGGAGTGAAACTTTAGCGCTGCAGCGCAAACAAAAGTTTCTTGCGTCATCTTAAACACATGATTGCATGCCAAACGGGTATGCACTACACACTCCCGTATTAATGTCAAATACCACTGCGTCTAGCATAAAACTATGCACAGCTGCGCGTAGCACATGTCAGCGAAAACCCCGAATTTGTAGGGCGCAAGGCTTCAACCAGCCTCGCAAAAACTACTCTGTAGGCGCCACCATTTTGTATAAAAATAACAAAAACAAACACACCAAAGCAGAAGTGCGTTCAGATCACCTGACTTCTTCCAGCCAATAGCGGCGACGCTTTTTGCCCATACATCTCTTGGGATTTAATACGGTAACACGCCGCCCAGCGTCCCTCCATCACGAAGAGAGGCAGACGCAGTGCTGTCTGAGCAAGGTCGTGGCGGGCAATGCAGCATGTCGCATTTTGCGCCTGTTTGCGCCGGGCTGCACCGATGTACGCTGGTCGCGCTTGTGCACCTGGCGTCAGACTATAGAGTGCTCGCGTTTTGCTAGCGCAGCGCCGCTGAGCCCAGCGTGCACATGCGTGAACATTACGTCAGAGTGTATTGGAACATTCACGATTGCCTCGCGGCTATTTCGCTAGCTCCACATATACCAAATTTGGTATCAGGTGACATGAATAGATTTCGAAGGTAAATGACACTTTCAAACATGATGACTAGGAAAAGGAAGTCTTGCACGGCATAATTTACCTTCTCTTTATAACGTTGCGTTCTACTTAAAGTGACATATCAACCTTCCTCATTCGTCCTTCGCATCTCATAGATTCCCACTGTACGTCGGATCTGCCAATTTTCAAATGTGAAGTATTTCTTAGAGAAATTCTGTGACTTTAAGCGTATTTATCTATCTATATAAATTTTCACTGTACGTGCAATCTGCCAATTTTCAAATGCAAAGCATTCCTTAGCGAACTTCGGCGACTTCGAGCGTATCTATCTATCTATCTATCTATCTATCTATCTATCTATCTATCTATCTATCTATCTATCTATCTATCTATCTATCTATCTATCTATCTATCTATCTATCTATTTATCTATCTATCTATCTATCTATCTATCTATTTATCTATCTATCTATCTATCTATCTATCTATTTATCTATCTATCTATCTATCTATCTATCTATCTAGCCGCCTACGACTTTCTGTTCTTCTGGGCGTTTCGATAATGGTATCGATACCTAACTTGGTATGACATATCTATGACAATATGAGACCATATTTGACTAGTAAAAACATTAAAATCTTGATATTTATGTCATGACATACATTTCATAGTCCCGCAGCTCTTGCGCTGGTTTCATTCAAATGGCGTATTGCAAAACTGGTTTGGCATGACATGACTGCATGACAAACACAAGCGACAGACCCTGACATGAAAATGCAGACATGCTTGTCATGTAACATGACACGCATGTCTGCATGCCACGCTCATGATGCGCTTGCGGCCGTTTCGCTCGCATCCCATATACTAAATATTGTAATACGGTGTGTGAAAGGATGACGAATGCATGGTACTGGTGCAAACATGATACTCATGAGATTCGTGTCATGTAACAACAATGCTACATGCCATGCTCATGATGCAGTCGCGGCAATTTCGCAAGCCTCACAAGTGCCAAATTAGGTATTATGTTACGCCAATGGGTGAAGAAGCTATGCGACTGGTGCAAACATACAATCAAGAGATGCGTGTCATGTGAGAGCATGACTACATGCCACAGTCAAGGCGTCAATACATTTCGACGTGACGCAGTGCGCGTGCTCGCAGGCGTTCACTTCGTCGCGTAACGCCGGCGTTGCCACGCCAGGCGCCAGTCCTGCCATGTACTCGCAAGCACGCGCCGCGCTGTGTTGCTTAGACGCCGGCGCGTTTCTTCGCGTCCGGCGTCCCTCCATCACGAAAAGAGGGAGACACAGTGTTGTCTGGGTAACGCGTCGGCACAAAATGCAGCATGTCGTATTTCGTGCCTGTTGCCGACGGCCGCGTGTCGCGCCTTGCGTCAGACCATAGAGTGCTCACGCTTTGCTAACATAGCGTTGCTGTTCCCAGCATGCGCGCACGTCAACGCTACGATAGAGTATATAGGGCCCTTCAGGATGCGCTCGTGGCAATTTTGCTACCTCATCATATACCAAGTTCGGTGTTGCGAGATGTTGTTGGATGACGAAATATATGACTGGTGCAAACATGATAATCCTGACAAGCATGTCATGTAAGAAGGTGACAACATACTACGCCCACAGCGTGCTGGCGGCGTTTTGCTAGGTTAACATATACTAAATTTGGTATCACGTGACGTGAATACATGACGAAGGTAAACGACACATCCCCATATGATAATCGTGACAGGGAAGTTATGTACGGCGTCATTTACCTCCACCTCGTAACGTTTGGCTGATTTTAAAGTGATATATCAACATTTCTCATTTGTGCTTTCCATATAATCGATTCCCACTGTACGTGGGATCCGCCTTTTTTTTTACTGCAGCTTCCCTCAGCCAGTCAGTGGTTTCGCCACTGCTCATACGCTATACAGTTGGGCGCTGAGCATGTGAGCGGACCGTCGTATTGAGCGAAGAATCACGTGACACGATGAGAAACTACCGTAATGGCAGCATCCTATGCCGCGGGAAACGCAGTGGTTGTTCAGCAAACACGCAAGCACCAACGGCACTTCAAAACACAAGGTTATGCTCGTCCTCCGAGAAGTTGTCGCAGCCAATTCCTTCGAGAATCCGCTCATGTGGGATGAAGTTCCACTAAATTATCAAGAGCTGACACATTAGGCCACAAAGCAGCGTCACGATATGCTTCTTTGGTATTGCCGTCAAAGGAACTTCACGAATCTTTTATAGAAAGTGATTGTAAGTAATATTAGTAACTATTTATTATTCAATAGCAGTATTATTCACTTTCTCGTAATCTATGAAGGCTTTGTATAGTGATTGGTTATATTCTGAGCATTTCTCAATTACCTGATTGATAGTATGAATGTGGTCAATTGTTGAGTAGCCTGTTCGAAATCCTGCTTGTTCCTTTGGTTGATTTAATTCTAATGTTTTCTTTTTCTGTTAGCAATTACCTATGTAAATAGCTTGTATACTACAAAGAGCAAGCTGATCGGCCTGTAATTCTTCAAGTCCTTGTCATCTCCTTTTTTTGTAGTAAGATGATGTTAGCATTCTTCCAAGACTCTGGTACTCTTCCCGTCAGAAGACACCTCATAAACAAGGTGGCTGGTTTTTCTAACACAACCTGTCCTCCAACTTTCAGCATATCTGATGCTACCTGATCCTCACCAGCAGCTTTACCTCTTTGCATGCTTTTCAAAGCTTTTTTGACTTCTATCATTACTGGAGGGGTGTCGTCTGGGTGACCGCTAGTTCTTATAGTATTAAGGTCGTGGTTTTCCCGGCTACTGTACCGATTTCTGTAAGACCTCTTTGCTACTCATAGATTACGAGAAGGCGTTTTATTCAGTAAAAATATCAGCCGTCATGCAGACATTGCAGAATCAGGGCGTCGATGAAGTATATATAAACATCATGGAAGTAATCTACAGGGGGTCAACTGCTACTATAAAGAGTGCTTCATAAAGAGAGCAATAGAATACAAATGAAGAAGGGTGTAAAGCAGGTGGACACAATCTCCCCAATGCTATTTACCGCATGCTTACATTGGGTTTTCAGAAGCCTAGATTGAGAAGAGTTAGGGATAAGAGTTAATGAAAAGTACCTTAGTAACCTTCGCTTCGCCGATGACATTGCATTGCTGAGTAACTCAGTAGACGAATTTCAACTGATGATTATGGAGTTAGACCATGAAAGCAGAAAGGTGGGCGTTAAAATTAATCTGCAGAAAATACAAGTAATGTACAACGGCCTCAGAAGAGAGCAGCGCTTTGAGATAGGTAATAGTCCACTTCAAGTTGTAAAAGACTATTTGTACTTAAGGCAGGTAATAACCGTGGAGCCGCACCACGAGATTGAAGTAACTAGAAGAATAAGAATGCGGTGGAGCACGTTTGGCAAGTACTCTCAAATTATGACAGGTAGATTGCCACTATTTCTTAAGAGGAAGGTATATACAGCTGTATTTTGCCGGTACTTAGCTACGGAGCAGAAACCTGGAGACTTAAAAAGAGGGTTCAGCTAATTGAGAACGACACAGCGAGCAATAAAAAGAAAAATGGTAGGCGTAACCTTAAGAGACAAAAAGACAGCAGAGTGGATTAGAGAACAATTGGGGTGATGGGTATCACAGTTGAAATCAAGATGAGAAAATGGACATGGGCTGAGCATGTAGCGCGTAGACAGCATAGCCGCTGGTCAATAAGGGTAACTAACTGGATACCCAGAGAAGGCAAGCGAGTTAGGGGGAGACAGAAGGCTAGGTGGGCAGAGGATATTAAGAAGTTTGCCGGTATAAATTGGCAGCAGCAAGCACAGGACCATGTTTATTGGCGGAACATGGGAGAGGCCTTTGTCCTGCAGTGGACGTAGTCAGGCTGAAGGGGATGATGATGATGGTGATGATAATTATGATGATTACTCTTTCACCTTCTCAGAAAAGCTTTTTATTTTTATAAGCCACAAGGCAACATGGTGAACGCGCGGCCTCTTGGCAGGGCGTTTAAAACGCGTTTCTGCTGCCTTGAAAGTTTTGAATTAGTCAAGCTACAACTGAAGGTGGCAAAAAATTAAAAATACTCATCTATCATACACTATATGATTTCACACTCTTTTAAAACTGTTTTTGTGGGTCAGCTGCAATATAAGAACTATGTTCGTTTTCTTTTGAAACAACTTTCCTGCACCGGTGGCGTCACGATTGCGTCGGCCTAACGACGTTTGCCTGAAACCTAAACGTGCGTTGCGCTCTTTTATTGTCGAAATTTGGTCTCGGTAATCTGTGGCAACTGAAAATAGCGCAAATAACCGGGGATACAAGAAGAGGACGCATGACACAGGCGTCGGTGTCGTGTTTCTTCTTGTGTTCCCGTTTCTTTGTGCTATTTTCAGTGGTCTTTCCGGTAAAGTTGAGCGTTTAGCAGAGCGGGGAACGGAGCGCAAAAGCGGTAATCCAAATTTTCTTATATTTGCACACAGCAAAGAACGCAAGCAAGTGCGGAACATGAAAACACGTGAGGGGGTGCGCTATCGGAGACGAATTTTACGAGCATGTCTTTCCATAATGTGGAAGGCCTGCTGTGAGCAATTACAGCGTAGACAGAGGGCTCTATAAAAGGACTTTTCGTAATAATAAAAAACTGTGATAAATTCCTTGCTCATTACACCAAAATAAGATTCCCACCATTGATGAACGAGCAGCTGTGGTTCATACACGTTTTGGGCTGAGAAGAGCCCCGCCGCGGTGGTCTAGTGGCTAAGGTACTCGGCTGCTGACCCGCAGGTAGCGGGATCAAATCCCGGCTGTGGCGACTGCGTTTCCGATGGAGGCGGAAATGTTGTAGGCCCGTGTACTCAGATTTGGGTGCACGTTAAAGAACCCCAAATGGTCGAAATTTCCGGAGCCCTCCACTACGCCGTCTCTCATAATCATATGGTGGTTTTGGGACGTTAAACCCCACGAATCAATCATCAATCATTGGGTTGCGAAGAAAAAGAGAACAATTTTGTTGCTCTGGGTCAGGTGAACTGTTGGCTGTTGGTCACGTTTTGCTCGTGACATTACTGGTGGAGGTGCTGGGTACATGTACTTCGGCTGTGCCGGCCATCTTGAAGACAGCTACATCTCCCAGAGCAATAAGCAGCCGCTGCCTGCGTGTGTTATCTCCTAAAATTGGTCCCCTGGAATCGGCACTCAAAGAGATGGCAACTCCGATGACAAGCCAGGTGGTCCAAACCAGCAATGTCCACGGTTCTCTTTTGGAGCATGTTTTTCATGCGCCACAGACATCAAAGCCGTTCCCTGGAGACATCTTTGAGGATGTTGATGACTGGTTTGACCACTTTGATTGGGTTGCCAGTATCAACGAAGGGAACGATGTTTGCATGCTGCGTCGAGTGTACTTATACTTGGAGGATTCTGCGAAGACGTGGTACGAGAACCACGAGGGCTCCTTTGCAACCTGACAAGATTTTAGCCGACAGCTTCCTGACGCCTATCGCAACACCGAGAGTAAGGAGAGGGCTGAACAAGGTATATCCTGCAGAAACCAGCGGCCGAACGAACGAGTATCCATATTTGTCGAGGACATGCTTCGGCTCTTCAAGGGCGCGAAGCCTGCCATGCTGGAGAAAAAGAAGGTGCGGCATTGGTGCGTGGAGTAAAAGAACAGGTTTTCGCTGGGCTCGTGCGAGATCCACCGACTACAGTCGCCCAGTTCCTCAGTGCGGCAACCACGATGGAACGTACTCTGCAGCAGTGGTCATCACAATACGAACGCCAGATCCCGGCCACCACATGCTCTATTGGCCTCCACGGCACGGCGAGAGACAGGCCCTCGGAGACTTCATTCAAAAAATCGTTCGGGACAAATTGTGACAGCTTCAGGCACTGGAATTCCATCTACCTGTGTCAGCCCCAGCGGATGTAATCAGACAAGAAGTCCGGCAGGCCGCCACGCCCCTGGCCCCACTCACACCACGGGTTACCGAGGCCTCAGTCTTGACATACGAAGCGGAATCGCAATCCCTTGTGCTACCGGCTACAGATCCTGCTATGCGGCTAAGGTACCAGGCCATGCAACTATTCCACGACACTGCTTCTAGCCCACCACTCAGCTCAAGATTTCCGAGCACACCCACCCATCTGCCGTCTTCTCAAGACAAAGTGTAGCAAGGCAAGCAGGTGGCGCACCTCGGATAACCATCCACTCTGCTACCACTGCGGTGAAGCGGGTCACGTATGCCGGAACTGTCAATACCGGCAATTAGGTCTCCGTGGCTTCCATCCTGATGCTCGATGTCCGCGCTACGATGAGCGCCCCCGCGAAATTGAAGCCTATCTCACGGGCCAGCGAACTCCTTCGACTATTGAGCTCCACCAGTCGAGATCACCATCGCCTCACTGGTCTACGTCACCCAGTTTGCCCTCATGGTCTTCCGCTCCTTTCAGGGGCCGCTCACGAAGTCCCCGCACGGGGAACTAAGAACGGCGACTTCTGGGGGTGAAGTCACGGCCCAGCGAACTGTAAGAGACCCTCCTTCGACGCAACGACTGGACGAGGACCATTCCGTTTTGCAGTGTTCTCCGGCTGCAGAAAGATTGTTTCTGTCGAAATCACCGATTTCTTCGACAATCATGCTGTCAATGACTTCGTCGACACTGGTGCCGACTATTTCGTAATGGGCGGTACACTGGCACATGAACTAAGAAAGGTTTCCACACCGTGGCAAGGCCCCAGTTGCGCACACCAGGTGGCCATCTGGTGACGCCTACTGGTATGTGCACCGCACGCGTTCTAATATGTTTGTAGTCATTTGCGGGATCTTTCCCCGTATTGCGCGTGTGCTTTCGGCCAGTCATTCTATAGGAATAGACTTCCTTCGTGAAAATGGCGCCGTCATCGACCTCTGTGAATTACTTAAACGTATGAGGATCCTTTTTGCACTGCAACTGACAGTACGCTATTCCAAAAAAAAGCACTCCGTGTTACTCCGTGTTACCCTAACTCTCCTGCCTCGAAGCCACTTCTTGTCAAAGTACAATTGGGACAAGACGAGTCTGTCGTGGTAATTGAAGAGTCTAATTTGTCTCTTTTTCACGACAAGTCTGTGTTGTCTGAAGCATCATTCAGCCTAGCAACAGGCATGTTCACCTGCTGGTCATAAACTTCGGTGACGAGTATCGTCCCCTAACGAGACACACTGCTATTGCATATTGTGAAGAACTTGCCGATGCCGATGGTTCGTCCATGTTAGCTTCATTTTCATCGAATGGCCACCCTAACGAGGCCTTCGTGAGCACTCTCTACGTAACAAGAGACTACCTTCAACTCAACGAGAAAGCCTTTTTGCGTATATACTTGGCTCATTGTAAGACTGCTTTGCCACTACGTCAAACGTCAAACAGACACCACTTGCACAGCATTGTATCATCACGGAACCCACTGAGAGACCCATCCGACAACATGCCTATAGGGTGTCGCAAAAAGAGCAAGACGCTATACGTGACCAAGTCCAGCAGATGCTTCATAACGACGTCATCCAGCCATCGACCAGTCCCTAGGCTTCTCCACTTGTGCTAGTAAAGAAGAGGGACGGTATGTGGCACTTTTGCGTTGATTACCGTAAGCTTAACAAGGTCACGAAAAAAGACGTTTATCCTCTACCCCGGATAGATGACTCGTTGGACCGTATACGCAATGCTAAATATTTTTCCTCCATCTATTTGCGTAGCGGCTACTGGCCGTTCCCAGTGGATGAGCGCGACCGTAAAAAGACAGCGTTTATTACTCTCGGCGGCCTGTACGATTTAAAAGTGTTACCTTTCGGTCTATGCTCAGCACCAGCTACTTTCCAAAGAACGATGGGTACGGCTCTCACGGGGCTCAAATGGTAATTATGCCTTGTTTACATTGATGACGTCGTGGTCTTTGCAGACACGTCTGAACAACACGTCCAACGCCTTCAGACAGTTCTTCAGGTAATCAGAATAGCGGGGCTTTCTCTCAAACCCAAAAAATGTCTTTTTTGATATGAAGAACTGAAGTTTCCTGGTAAAGTTGTGAGCCATGCCGGCATTCACCCAAATCCGTGGAAAACCAGCATCGTTGCCACCTTTCCCGTGCACACAAATAAGCGCGACCTAGGCCAATTTCTAGGGCTCTGTGCGTCGTACAAGCGCTTTGTCAAAAACTTTTCGAAGATCGCTGAACCCCTCAACAAGCTCACAAAGATGGTGTGTCGTTTGCTGGGGTTCCTATCAGTGTCATGCATTCAACACCCTCAGAAATCTCCTCCAGGCTCCAACTGTACTGGGTCATTTTGACGAAAGCGGCAACACATAATTATACACTGACGCTGGCAATGTTGGAGGAGTGGTATTAGTTAAGTGGCATAATGGCGTGAGCACGTGATTGCTTATGCGAGCAGAACGTTACCCCCAGCGGAGAAAAAACTATTCTGCAACCGAAAAGGAATGCCTCGCTGTTGTCTGGGCCATACCAAAGTTCCATCCATACATATATGGCTGCCCATTCAGTGTAGGGAGGCACCACAATACACTTTGTTGGCTCGCGAATCTCAGATTCCTCAGGTAGTCTAACACGATAGAGTTTTCGGCTGCAAGTTTTTGATGTCACCATCGTCCACAAATCTGGGCGGAAACACACCGACGTCGACTGTCTCTCACATGCACCGGTTGGAAATTCCTACGCTCACCTTGAAGATGACGACACTTTTCTTTCTGCCATATCAGCAGCCCACTTGGCTGAGCAACACCGTCATGATTCGGAGCTCATCCCGCTCATTTACTACCTGGAAGGACGCAATTCCCATCCCCCTCGAAGCTTTGCACGCTCACTATCTTCCTTTTGTTTCTGCGATGAAGTGCTTTATAAAAAAACTTTATTCCTACAAAAACTATGTATCTGTTTGTTGCGCCAACTACGCTTCGTGGTGACATTTTACGTGCCTGTCATGATGAGCTATCGTCGAGACACCTCGGCTATACGCGCACACTGCAACGGATTCTACGCTCCAACTACTGGCCACGTTTCGCAAAGACTGTGAAGCACTACGTTCGCACATGTCGTGACTGTCAGTGGCATAAGATCCCACCTTTACGACCAGCGGGACTACTGCAACCAATGGGCTAACCAAAGTCGCCCTTTTATCAGATTGGCATAGACTGGCTAGGGTCATTCCCCACGTATTCGTCTGCAAACTGGTGCATTGTGGTCGCAACTAATTACTCAACATGCTATTGTGAAACAAAGGCACTTCAAAAAGCCACCGCAGCAGACGTCGGCGAATTTTTCGTTAAATGCATTGTCTTATGACACGATGCGCCAGCCGTCGTCATAACTGATCGTGCGACAGCTTTCACCGCAGAGATGCTGCAGGAAGTCTTGCTATTAAGTGGCATGGAACATCGTAAAACAACGGCTTACCAGCCGCAAGCAAATGGGCTGACTGAGCGACTCAATGAGACAAATGCAGACATGCTGTCAATGTAAGTGGACACCGATCAGAAGAACCAGGACGCCATACTTCCTTACATAACTCTTGCGTATAACACTGCTGTTCGAGAAAGTAACGGTTTCACACCTTTTCACTTAGTCCACGGTCGCGACGATGCTCGACGCCATGCTCCTGCTCGACAACATAGAAATATACCAAACGGATACCGCCAAATTTGCGCACTGCGCAGAAGAGGTCCGTCAACTTGCTCGTCACCGTATTCAACATCACCAAACCGCAGACGCGCACAGCCACTACTTCGTCACCGTGAACTTATTTTCAAGCCTGGTGATAAAGTCTGAGTGTGGACCCCTATCTGACAGCGTGGCCGTTCAGAAAAGCTTCTTCGCCGCTACTTCGGCTCTTACAAGGTCGTGCGACGTAACTTACAAGGTTCTCTCAGGAGGCATTTTGAGGCATTCTAATTTCAACCCACAAACTTAACTCATTAACATTTCACGGCTCGAACTATACTTTTCGCGTTGTGAATCACCAATGAGTGACTGACTTTTTCGGTAACTTCGCGTCTTTCATTTTGTTTCGTCTTTTCCTTATAGTCTTTCCTATTTTTCTTGTTTTTTATTTAACTCTTGACTCCACAACCAACTACGTTATTCGTCCTTACGCCCGTCGTTTATCTTGCATGGTAATTTTTGTCTAATTTTTTTTCTTTCTTCATGTACAGCATCGATACGACGCTTCTTGGGACAGGAGTTAATGCCACCATTAATGAACGAGCTACTGTGGCTTATACTTGTTTGGGCTGAAAAGAAGAAGAGAACATATTCGTTGCTCTGGTTCAGGTGAACTCCTGGCTGAAGGTCTTTTTTTGCTCGGGAGAATATTGTTCGGGAAAGAAATATCATTTGTGAAAAATTGTGATTGCTTCGACTTTAATTCAAGCATAAATTTCCACTATTAGTGTTTGTTCCCTCGGAATATAGTCACGCTTCAATCACAGCTCCCATACCTCTCCATGTTGATGTCGTAGGTGGTGGACGGTGCTACGATCGCTGAGGTGTATAGACGTGTAGGCATCGGCTCCCGCATTTTGAATGCTTCCGCAGCGGGACTCAGCAATGATTCTCAAAATTGCATGATCAATAGTTCTGTGAAGTTCCAGGGATACAAACTTTGGTTGTGGGCAATCTTATTTGGTTATTTTGTGAGGACTTTTGTGTTGTAGCGACGCTGCAGATCAGCTCAGCCTAGTTGACGCAAACAGCATTCAAATCAGATCCTCGCTGGAGCTCAGGCCCGTGGAGCCTGGAGCGTTCGGTCTGCCGACTGCGTCGACGCTAAGCAAGCACTCTGATCAACTTGGCATGGCATAACATGACTGTATGAAGAACATATTTGACTAGTTATAGCATGAAAATGATGACGAGTTTGTCACGACTGTCATTATTCACAATTCATAATCCTGCAGCTCTTGCGATGGTTTTGTTCACATGGCATGTTGCAAAACTGGTATGGCATGGCAAGATTGCATGGCAAACACAAGTGACAGATCCTGACATGAAAATGATGACATGCATGTCATGTACTAACATGACTACATGCCGCGCTCATGATGCACTCGCGGCCGTTTCACTAGAGTCACATATACCAAATTCGATGTTACAATACGTGAATGAATGACGAAGGTATGTGACTTCTGAAAACATGATAATCAGATACGTGTCATGTAACAACATGACTACATGCCACGCTCATGATGTACTCTCGGCTGTTTCGCTAGCTTCACATGTACCAAACTCGGTAATACGCGACGCGAACGGAGGACATAGGTAAATGATACATCCAAACATGATAATCACGACATGCGTGGGACTTAACAACAAGACTACATGCCACACTGATGATGCCCTCGTGGCCGTTTCGCTAACTTCATATGTGCCAAATTTGGCATAACGTGACTCCAGTGGAAGACGAAGGTATGTGACTGGTGCAAAGATGACTACATGCCACAGTCAAAGCGCCAATAATTTCGACTTGATGCGGTGCACGTCCTCGTCAGCGTTGCCACGCCAGGTGCCTGTCCAGCCCAAGGAGTCCTGCCACATACTCTCTGGCGAGCGCCGCGCTGCGTTTTTTTGACGCATGCGCATTTCAGCGCGTCCAGCATCCTTCCGTCAAAAAAAGAGGGTGGCATAGTGTTGTCCGGATAACACATCGGCGCGAAATGCACCATGTCGCATTTTGCGCCGGTTGTCGTCAGGCCGCGCCAACGAACACTTGTCGCGCCTGGCGTCAGACTAAAAAGTGCTCACATCTTGCTAACTTAGTGTCGTTGTGCCCAACGAGCGCGCGAGTCAACGCTATATTGGGGTATATTAGGCCCTTCATGATGCACTCGCGGCCGTTTCACTAGCTCCACATATACCAAATTTAGTGTTACGTGACGTTAGTAAAACCTATGACATGTTTTTACATGACACCCCTTTGTAAGATCATGAAAACATACCATGCTCATAGCGTGCTCATGGGCGTTTCGCTAGCTCCACATATACTAAATGTGGTATCACGTGACGTGAATAGATGACAAAGGCAAACGACACATCCTAGCATGAAAAGCATGACACACAATTCATGTACGGCATCAATTACTTCAACCTCGTAACGTTGCGCTGATTTTAAATTGACATATAAACATTTCTCATTCATGCTTCGTAGGTAAACGACAGATCCTAACATGAAAATCATGACACAAAAGTCATGTACGGCATAAATTACCTCCACCTCTTAACGTTGTGCTGATTTTAAAGTGGCATATTAACCCTTCTCATTTGTGCTTCGAAGGTAAACGACACAACCTAACATGGACATCATGACACGGAAGTCATGTACGGCATCAATTATCTCCACATCGTAACGTTGTGCTGTTTTTAAAGTGACATAGTAACCTTTCTGATTCGTGCTTCACATATCATCGATTCTGACTGTACGTAGAATCTGCCAATTTTTGTTACTCTAGCTTCCTTTTAAGTCAATAATCCAGCCATGATAGCTGCAATGAGCATGTCTGAACTTTTCGGTAAGCAGACATTGTGAATACAGTGAGGAGACGACACCGCGAGAATGAGTGTGGGGGCTTAGCGCCCTTTCTATTTGCTGAGATGCCCTGTATCCTCCACAGTGCTGAAAGGAACTTCTAAAACACATGATATTAATAATGATAAAGCAGCGGACAGTAGGTAATTGAAATGTTAAAGAAGATTCAGTTATGCCTGACTTATTTCACAGACTGACGAGTGAAGTACACGAGCTTAAAATCACGATTACCCACTGACTTCAAGCCTGTTAACAGGTCTGCTTCGATAGATAAACCAGGCTCTTCCGCAGCTAAAGAGCAGGCTTTGCGACTCTCAGAAGGGGCCAGCCTCACGAGCAAAGTTAGATCTGTGATAAAAACTTGGTCATGATGATGCAAGAGAATACCAAGAATATTCAAATGGCCATGACCGGTCTTGTGAACAAGGTTGCCAGCATTGCGAGCAATGTTACCAGCCTCATGAGGCTGTTTAACAGTAAAAGCCATGAGGCTGTTACTGGTCTCATGGCTGTTAACGGCTATGAAGCCAGTAGCAGCAACACTAGATAGTACAACAGCAACACTGCAAGAAACTGAATTCTCATGACCCATGTATACTGGGCAATGCACCGGTTCTTTTAACAGCCATCATGGCACCTCTAGAAAGTGGCAGATTTCACGTACAGTGGGAATCGATGATATGCGAAGCACAAAGGAGAAAGGTTGATATGCCATCTTAAAATCGGCACAACGTTATGTGGAGGAGGTAAATGATGCCGTATATGACTTCCGTCATATACGCATTATCATGCTTGGATGTGTCGTTTCCCCTCGTCATCTATAACGTCACGTGGTACCAAAATTAATATATGTGGAGATAGCGAAACGATCAAGAGCACGCTATGAGCCTGGTATGTTGTCATGTCCTTACATGGCACGCATCTCATGATTATCATGTCTGCACCAGTCACATGCCTTCATCATCCGTTCACGTACCGTAATACCAAATTTGGTATATGTGACGCTAGCGAAACAGCCGCGAGTGCATATTGAGCTTGAAATGTAGTCATGTTGTTGCATGACATGTATGTCTCGAATTTCATGTTAGGTTCTTTCGCTTGTGTTCGCCATGCAATAATATCACACCATACCAGTTTTGCAACATGCCATGAGAACGAAAGCACCGCAAGAGCTGCATTACTATGAAACGTAAATCATGACATTCATGTCTTGATTTTTGTGTTATGACTAGTTAAATATGTTCTTCATACAGCCATGTAATGACATACCAAGTTTGATATCAATAACACTAGAAACGGCCAAGAGAGCTGAAAGTCGTAGCCGGCTAGACAGACAGACAGACAGACAGACAGACAGACAGACAGACAGACAGACAGACAGACAGACAGACAGACAGACAGACAGA
Source organism: Rhipicephalus microplus (assembly GCF_043290135.1). Classification (NCBI taxonomy): domain Eukaryota; kingdom Metazoa; phylum Arthropoda; class Arachnida; order Ixodida; family Ixodidae; genus Rhipicephalus; species Rhipicephalus microplus. The sequence continues at coordinate 4,348,785 of NW_027464588.1, forward strand.
CAGACAGACAGACAGACAGACAGACAGATAGATAGATAGATAGATAGATAGATAGATAGATAGATAGATAGATAGATAGATAGATAGATAGATAGATAGATAGATAGATAGATAGATAGATAGATAGATAGATAGATAGATAGATAGATACGCTAAAAGGCGCCGAAGTCCGCTAAGAAATGCTTCGCATTTATTTCAGCAATCTCGTTATATGGCAGTGAAATTGCTGGGGTTTTGAAAAAAAGAAGGCAGTTCTGCAGCAGCATATATGGGGGGAAAGGAGCGCAAGGCAGCAGTCATCCTACAGGAGGAGACTCTGAACACTACAGCGAAAAACTCGGGATATCTAGAGCACGTTGCTGTGACAGATGGTAGGGGTACGATCACCCTCGTCCAAAGTCGGTACACCATAATTCCTCGCGAAGTCAAGGTGCTAAAAATAAAACACGTTCTGATCAATCTGCATCTAGATAGGCGTGTGAAAGACAGCATTTTATACTAAATGTGCATAGTAGTCCGTCTAACTTGAAGCAGAGTTTCTGGCACTCTTAAAAAATCAAGGCATATTTATGGAGGGCATGATGATGAGTGGGGTGAAGCATCCGTTAATTCACCCGTTCGTTCTTGCTTTTGTCCATCCGTGCGTCTGTCTGTGCGACCGTTCGTCTGTGCGTCCGTACGCGCGTTCATCCATCCGTGCCTCTGACCATGCGTCCGTCCGTATTTCTGTGCAATTGGCAGTGCGTTTATCCGTCCATCCGTTCATGTATCTGTCGGCCTCTCCGTCTGGCCATCTAGTAAACACTCCAAGCCCCACCATCTCAATCTTTTCATCATATATACATCATATAGAAAAACCGTCATTTAGACCACATTTCAAACAATAAACGAGAGGTGGCATGGTCGTACTAGGGAAGCGACAAGCGCACGCTTTCTTACGGCCTGCGCTTCATGTCTACTTCCCATTTTTAACGCCTATAATTCATTGCACTGTGGCCCAACCCTCGCTAAGCCTTGCTAAAGCCAAAAGGTCGCGCCTAGAGAGTTTAACGTCGCAACCCTTTCTAGTCAGGGAGTGCTCCAACTGCATCCTTCTGATACTAGTTTTTTAGTCAGCATCAAAATCCAGGCAAATATATTGGAAGTCAAGTCACCGATACTCGTCTCTGTACGTCATCTCATCAGAAACAACTATCTTGGCGTGGCGTAGGTCTCTACAACCCTTGTACGTAGACTACCGCCTATAGTTATTGTTGTTGTTGTTTCCCTGTGCAAACGGCTCGTACCCAAAGAGGGGGATTGGCCGATTATAAGGTGAATTTGTCCTAAACTTTCAGCGTTGCGTCATTCCTACAAATTTTTGTAACTTAATTTTGACTTGAAATACCGATATCAAGTTTGCAGAAAAAAAAAGAAGAAAAATAGTGAGACAGTAATTTAGCAAGAAAATGGTTTAGTCGCAGTGATGTATTCTTGAAGGACGAATAAAACATCCCTGTGGCTGAAACCCAGTGTAGAGGCCCCAAATGAAAGAAGATCAGGTTGTGATAGTTGCAAGCCCAGTCTTTGAAGGGGTGGTGCTAGTATGCTTTGCCTGAATAAATCGAAACGGCGACAATGTAATAAAAAATGACTGATCGTTTTCTCTTGATTACAGTAAATGCACATAGGGGAATTCAATATGCCTGATCTATGCAAGTAAAAATTGAGGGAGGTAACGCGGCAAGGAAATTTCGTGATTCCACCTTTGCTAAATGCCCACTACTTTGTCCTTGCTAACATCCCACTAAGCCCCATTACATGTTTACTATTTGAGCGACCATACAGCAATTTAGGTTGAGAAGTAGCAATTATGAAAATGCAAGATGGTCTTGTGCTTGTATCTAGGTGCGCATTAGATAACCATAAATTTCCCCACTATGTTAATCTCTTGTTGTAACTGACTGCCTAGCCTCGCCGCGGTGGTCTAGTGGCTAAGGTACTCGGCTGCTGACCCGCAGGTCGCAGGTTCGATTCCCGGCTGCAGCGGCTGCATTTCCGATGGAGGCGGAAATGTTGTGGGCTCGTGTACTCAGATTTGGGTGCAGGTTAAAGAACACCAGGTGGTCAAAACTTCCGGAGCCCTCCACTACGGCGTCTCTAATAATCAAATGGTGGTTTTGGGACGTTAAACCCCACAAATCAATCAACCTGACTGCCTATAACTCCATCTTTGCAAACAGCACAGTACTTCATCCTTGCAAACTTTCCACTATGCCGCATCACCGATCCACCACTTCACCGACCATAGCACCATTATAATTACGGTAGAACGGAAGCGATGTACAGCTACCCTTTACGAAGAATAAATTTTATTGTATAAATATTGTAAGCACAATATTCAATGCCTTTGACCATGTTCTTCTTCATCTGTATATAATCATCATCACCGAAAATTCCACAAACATTGTGCTTACAATATTCATAACATATTCTTTTCATAAGTGCTAGTTGTACACCGCTTCTGTTCTCCCTACAGTGTATGTCACGTCTTTGATAATGGTACGGGCAATATTCGCGGATGGTTCCCGGCTTAGCGATGAAATCTTTTAGCGCTTCACCCCACTCATCATCATTCAATACATGGATATGCTGTGATTTTTTTTTCATTTATGATTAACGTTCGCAGGTTTCCTTCTCAAAACAAATGAGTGCGCGCGTGGCGCTCCTCTAGTCTGGCCGTGAAGGTGGCTATTTACTACTACGACACACTACCACTCCTACCACATAGAACACGGACGCACAACCCATCGCTTAGGGTCGTGGTGGTAGTGGTTAGAAGAAAGAGGAAAAAGGCACCTAATTTCTGTCTGCCTTCAGGCGACACGGCACAGTGCCTTATAGGGGTGGGGGAAAGGAGGGATAAAAAGAATAGAAGAAAAATAGATGAAGAAATAGACAGGCAAGCGGCGGAAAAAGAAGGAGATAGGAAAGTGGTGATCCGGTTGAAGCAGTCCAAGATCGGGGCGCCACAATGCGAGAGCTGCACGGCGTCAGGAGACCGCGGAGGGCGAACCAGTCGGTGGGAGCTACGCTGGCGTCGGAGATCACGAGGGCACAACCGTCCAGCTTGAAATCCTGTGAGCGAATCCTCGCTTAGGGAGCTTCACGCCTAAAAGGCGGCCGCTGTGGCGAGGGACAAGCCACTAATGCTAGGAGGTGACTTCAGCGTTTCCAGCAATGCGTGGGGCTACACATATGATACCATGAAAGACAAGAAGCTCTCGCAAGACACGACCGAGCTATACAGTGTTTTAGAAGTTCCCATCAGCACTGTGGAGACTACAGTGCTACAGTGCACCCATCCAATAGAAGAGGCGATCCGTCTCTTCCCATGTATTCTTTCGCGGCTCGTCGTCTGCTCGCCATCTTCACAGCGTCTATTGCGGAATTGTCCTTGCACGCTGATTGCATGTGGCATGGGTAGTCAAACTGTTAAACAAGTCATTACACTTCAACTTCAGGATGTTCGGTGTACTAACTACATCAATTTTGGCTCCACGGAAGATGTGTAGAAGCTGATGCCAGTGGATAACTTCACTTTGTAGCTTTCCGAGGCTCATCGTGGCTCTGGCATGACTGCTTCTTTTTCAACGCGTTTACATTTCGAGAAACAAGAAGTTAAAAACGGCTGTGATACATATTACACAATTCGTAATGTAACAAAAAAATGAAATGGTTTACGTTTAGGTATATAATCACAAAGAATTGATATTCACACAACCCTATCTATATGTTTTCTCAGCTGGTCTGTTCTGGTGTAAAACATGCTGGAGGAAGCGTATCTGTTATTACGAGCACAGTTTGACCTTATTTTTATGCAGTTCAGCAAAGTATCTTATGTTGTGCCCGGTGTGGGCTTTCAGACAATACAATAAATGAAATTGTAGTTCTTCCCTATGTTATCACTCCGAAGTAACAGTTATTTCATGTTTATGAAATACTAAATATTAGCTTTTCAGTGGCATCTCCGAGAAAAAGCCGTCAAACTTACTCATTCCGATGCATTTTTGAAAACAAAAGTACTATTATAACGAATTCTGAACGATTTGGTTGTATCACGGTAGTCATATTGCAAATGGTGAAATACTCTAGAAGAGCTGCAATGTTCATTCTATGAGCCCGTGACCCTAGCGAACAATTCCTAATAATAGGAAAAAGTAAGGGGAAGAAATAATTATTCATCTATCAAGCCAATATACAAGTAAAATCGACATACAACAGATAAAGCCGCGAGTCTACATTATTTCAGCAAGTTCCTGGAGCAAGACGCAATTTTGTAATGCGTCGTCGGTCACGTATGTGGCCGCATGTCATGATTGTCATGTTCTATTGCAGATTCTGGTGAACGTTAAAGAACCCCAGGTGGTCAAAATATCCGGAGCCCTCCACTACCGCGTCTCTCATAATCATATATATGGTGGTTTTGAGAGGTTAAACCCCCCATATGTATCAATCAATCATAATCTGTGACAAGGATGTCATGACTATCATGTTTGCACCAGTTATATACCTTCGTATTCTATGGACATGTCACGAAATACCACAATTGTTATATGAGAAGATAGCGAAACGGCTGTGAGCTCATTATGAGCCTATTGTGTAGAGTTTATTGTATGGCACAGGTCATGATTACCCTGTTTGCACAGTCATACACCTTCGTTATCCATTCACGTGACGTAACACCAAACTTGGTATGCGTAGCATGTAGTCATGTTGTTTCATGACAAGCATGTCATGATCACCATGCTTCGGGCTGCCACTTATGTTCGCCCTGTAGTCATGCCATAGCGTATAATTTTTGCAATATATAATGTGAACGAAACCACCGCAGGAACAGCAAGACCATGACATGTGAATCATGACAATGACATGTTGTCTTGATTTTTGTATTATGACTAGTCGCATATTTCGTCATATATTTACGTTGTGTCATACGAAATTTGGTATTGATCCGATTATCCAAACGGCCAGGAAAGCGAAAAGTCCTTGGCGGATAGATGGATAGATAGATAGATAAGTATCTAGATAGATAGATAGATAGATAAGGCCAAACTCGCTAAAGTTTGTTAAAAATGCTTCGCATTTATTAAACCACAAAGACACGGTAGAATTCGAATCCGGGTTCTTTGCGCACCCGACCAGTATTCTACCGCGGAGCCATGCTGGCGCTTCAAACCGCGTTGTACACTTGCCTTTGCCAGACTTCATATGGGGAAACTAATCGTGTTATTATGCGTAGTAAAGCATTTTAGAACGGCAAAGGAACATCCGCGCGTGACGCAACGCAAGTTACTTAACATGTGGGTCGTCTAATGCTCAAGCATATTACAAAAACTTGTTCTTGATACACTAATAACTTTGACACATACTCGCTTCAGGCATAATTCTTCATCTCCGTCAGCCATAGCATGGGCTCCTGCTTTCCTGGCTTTTCAACTAGCATCACGGCTCACGACCAACTTCATTTTGGCATCCGCGTAACAGGCAAGATGTCATCGATCGGGGAACAGTAGCCACAGCCAAGTGAGTCCCTGATTTCTTTATTTTCGCCAGGCCACACACCCGCCCGGCTAAGCCTAACACAGAACGCAAGCCCATCTAGAGACATGCCGACAGCGCACGGAGCTTGCTGGCAATGCTTGAGTGCTTCTGGGAGCTTTGCACCGATGCCAGCGCACGCGGCGTCCATTTTGCAAGATGAACCAAGAAGAAAAAAATGGCAGCATATCCACGGAGTGAATGATGAATAGTGGGGTGAAGCATCCGTCCGTCCATTCGTTCTTGCTTCCGTGCACCCATGCGTGTGTCTGTGTGGCCGCCCGCGCGTCCATCCACCTGTCTGTGCATGCGTCTGTTTATGCATACGCACGTTATTCTGTGCGTCCGTCCCTACTTTCGTCCATGCATCCGCTCCTACGTCCGTTCATGCGTCCATCCATCCGTGCAGCCATCCGTGTGTCCATCCATGCATCTGTCTGTGTGTCTGTTGGTACACCTCCAAGTACCACCATATGGCATCTCTTCATCATATATTCCTCATATGAAAGCACTGCCATCCAGCGGACATTCCAAGTACTGAACGAGAGGAGGCACACAAACACTTTCTTGTGGATTGAGCTTCGTGCCTACTTCTCCCGTTTAACCCCCTAGAGTTCATGGTATATACTAGCTTACTGTTTTCATGGCACTGCGGCCGAACGCTCGCTAAACCTTTCTAAAACCCAGGACGTTACGTTCAGCTAGTATAACGTAGCAACCCTTTCTTGTCTTCTGTGCGTTGCTGAACATTAAAATTCACAGTGTGCGCGTTAACTAAAAGCCGAATTCTCCTGTCTCTAATTTTCCCTTAGCAGCCATTGGCACGTACATTGAACATTATCTTTTATTGTTCAACAACGTACAGAAAAAATCTCTCATCGGCACCACCTTGGAGGCCAAAATGTAATACAGATTACACACTACGACTACTACTACGGCTACGAGAGACCAACAAGTGCCGCTAAAAGGAGCTTCGGCGTTTCAGTCCTCAAGGTGGTCAGCGTTCCAGCGGCGTTTCTGCCGGGTATCCGCTCGCGACTTTGCCTGCCAGTGTTTTTGAGGCCTGATTTCATCGTCGTCGGCCCTGCGGGGACCAGCGAAGATGGCGCTAAGGCCTGCGGCGCTCCCCCTCAAGGTGCACTGCTTCAACTTCACCGTCCGGGAGGGGTCGGCCTCCGTCGACGAGATCATTGATGGCCTCGAAGACGTCATGGGGTGTGAAGAGGTGCTGTATCTGCAACACCTCGGAGCATCGAAGTTTCTAGTTGCGGCTCGGCCGGCTGCACAAGCAACCGAGTTGATGGTAAACCAAGGATTCAAGTTACAAGGTCACAAGGTACATGTTAAAGCAATCGGGGTGCCAGGCGTACAAGTCTGTGTGTTTAGCCTCCCGCCATATGTGTCAGGTGACGCTGTAGTTTCAGCTCTTCAGCCATACAAAAAAGTGAAGGGTATCACATATGTTACCTTGCAAAGGCATCAATCAACGTACACTGGTACCCACATCATCCGAATCGAGATGGCCAACCCCGCCTCTAACTTCCTATCAATTCAAGGTCAACGCGTGGTACTCGAGTATCGCGGTGCAGAGTGCACGCACGCTGCAGCAGAGAAGGTCATGTTGCGGCTGCTTGCACAACACCCTTCTGTTGCACAACACCTTCGGCCATACATCTCAGAATTGCGTGTCCAAGTGTAAGCGCTGTAATGGGGACCACGCAACGAAAGATTGCTTTCGTTCCAAGCCATACGCAGACGCAACGCAGAGCACCTCACAGTCACTAAAAGAATTCTCAGAACTGAAAGAGCCTGCTTCGAAGAGAACAACCCAAATTGGAACCTCCAGGCACATGGAAGTTTCGCAACGCAAAACCGAGCCACGGCAACAGAATATTCCAGATTATTGGGATAGAGACAGCTAATCCGACACAGAATTTCATGACGCCAAGACAGAAGAAGCCAGCGGCGTTGATGCCGCGTCGCCATGCACAACGAGTGACAACGACGTTTCTGCGCTAACTTGAGACACCGCAGCGTTGTCATCTGCCACAACGTTGTCACAGGAGCCCAGCAACGCTGTGGAGACGCCGACTGTGTCTGCTACGTTTTCATCAGAGGAACTCAAGGCCACAGAAAACGAACAATCCACGAACACATCACCGCTGTAGGAAGCGTCCCAAGCATCTCAGGGCGCTTGCCTACCGGGAAAATGGCTCCGACCTTCCGAGTCAACAAGTTCAAGTGACGAGCTCCATGAACGGCCACCTGTAAGCCTGGAAGGTAGCGTGAAGACGACGCCCACAAAAGAAGTAAAGACCACGTCTTCAAGGAAACCTAAAACGCCTCGCACACACGCTGTACAGGCCAAAGAAGAAGCGTCCGACAAGATATCCAGATATCGTAGGAGCCAGTCATCATCACAAAAATTAAGGAGTGACTGATTCTCGCAAGCCTTATGGTCGGTATCTTTGTCTCCTGAAAATACGTGTTCTCCCGACAAGTTCTCTAGAGCCACAAACTCTCAGCGTCACACCAAGCCTGGTAGTTCAAGCAGGGGAAGTGATGTGACCACCTCCGGAACATCCAAAATGTCCCGAGTGGATTTACGAAACCGAGATCTATCGCCTGATGCGGGTGAGGACTCAATGTTTTTTTTTAATTTGTGGTGCCCACATCTATTCTTTCCGCTTCCTGTTGCCTGTAACGTTGCAATGCTTGCTTCCCAGCCGTACTAACACTGTGCATTTCTTGTCTCTGATGCACGCAAACTGTTTAGTATTCCATAGGTTACTGTCATTCACGATGGAACCTTTATGTGCCAATTTGTGAGCTCTATGCTGTGGCGGCTATGCCCCGTTATAGAAATTGCATCATGTGAGTTACGTTGCATGCTGCGTGTACTATTTCTGTTATTATTTGTGTTGCTTACTGGGTCCATTCTCTATGTGCGCGTGAGTAAATCTCAACGCAAGCCCTTCGACTATCATCACGTTGGCTTCATCTAGTGCCGCTTGACACAGGAGAGGCCATGCCATCCCCTTACTCATCGCTGTTAAAAAACAAAAAAAACAATTGTTTCGTATCCCCCTAAATTTGTTTTAGGTGGATAGGCTATTTTTCATGACTTTCAATTTTCGTGGTTTCAAAGATCTTGTGAAACAACAAATGATAATGAACCTTGTGCTCTTGCTCGGGGTCGACGTGCTTTTTCTGCATGAGACCAACTTTCGAACGCGGTACGACGTCATGATCATCCGTACTAGATTCTTGGTTGAAGCCTTCTTCTCCTGAACGCAGACGAAGTCGCGTGGCACCGGTGTCGTGTTTATCAATCTTAGGTTCAGGTGGAGTGCGCATTGCCTTTTCAATGCAGAAGGCCGTGTTATTGCGGAGGACATGTGGATAAATGACCAGAAAATCCGATTCACTAACGTTTACGAGTTCGTGGATAGGTCTCTTGTCAATGACTTTTTTTAGAGGTGCCAGGTCAATCCTGCTAAATTCAGCACTGTCTGCGTTGTTAGGTGATTTCAACTGTAATTTTTTATTCGGTTCGAGATGTCCGACGCCCTAGTCAAGTTCAAAGCACATTCTATTCGAAAGAGTAACAGAAAATATGTAGTGAAATGAAGCTGGTCGATGCATGAACAACGCTTCACGGGAACACCTTTGGAGCCACGTGCGTTCAGAGTACGTCTCAGAGCAGGATTGACAGAGTCTATATCCCTAATGAGCTCGACGCAAGTTCAGAGACATGCGATGTCATTTCTTTAGTGCCTGGGCAACGCAAGCTCAGCGACCACATGCCAGCGCTGTTCACCTTGAAGGCCCAGCTGGGAAGGCATTGCTACAAGTTGTGGCGAATGGACTCATCAATTTTAAATGGTAAAGTTTCGGTATGGGAAATGCGCATGAATATCGATGTGTCTTTGGAAGACCCGCCGCAAATTACACCGACAGCATGAAATATCTTGAAGGCCAGATGGCGTGTGATTGCGCAGGAGGCCAGGAAAATGTGCCATGCACGTCTAGCATCACAAAGGAGAATAAAACATTGAGGCGTATTCAAATCGTCGAGCACGCATGTAATCTAACCGGCGCAATTTAAGAGTACATAGGGGCCAAAAAGGCTAAAGGCGCCAAAAAAGCTACATAGGGTACAAAAAACGCTCTAGTTGAGGGCAAGGTCCGGGGCTTTTAAACGCGCAGAAGAACTGCACCTGCCTACGGATGAACTAGGTAATGCCCCTGACACACGGGCACCCTGAAGTCCTTTAGACAAGGGGACATCTTTCGGAAAGGCGTTCCGGCGCAGTGACACACAACAAAGGAGTAACTCCTTTCCGGCAAAGATCCTTCTCGCAAAAGCAGATCCCGCATCTACTTTTCTGGCAGGAAGGGAGTACTCTCGCATACAGTGTGCATAATTTATCAATAGAAGAAAACGCGTCGCAACACTGCGGTGCCCTGCCAGTATTTTTTTTGCGCCGAGAAAATGTTTTCATTCTCAGCAGCAGTGCGATTTGTTGAAAAGTGAAGGCCTATAGTTGGTCCATACTCTCAAACGCCTGCATTACGTCACTAGCGCAATCATGTTAGGGTTGGCAGCGGCAGTTGCTGTATCGGCGGCGTAGTATCTTGTAACAATGGAGTGAGCTCAGTCGGTGAAGAAAAAACCGCGCGTCCAGTGGACTGAAAAGAAGACCTGGGCGCTGATAAAGCTATGGGAGGACCATTTGGACGCCTTGCGAGGGCAAAAGCACAACGGTGGAGTGTACCAGGCGATTGCCGAGAGCCTCACCGACGCCGGTATTCCCCGTACACGGTCGCAAGTTCACAGCAAAATTAACAACTTGAGACAGACATTCAGGTTTCGGAAAGGCTTTATTTCTGTCTCTGCGCTGAGACACCACAGGTCCACGATGAAACGCGGCACGCCGTCACTGACCCAGCTGGACGCAGCCATGTAAAAAGCACGACAAAAAAACAAAAACAGCAAAACACCAACTGTTCATAGTAGCCAGACGAACTTAAGTTGCTCCTAAAACACAAAAAAGCGAAAGAAAATTACAGGTATGCGCATTATAAGCCACCAGACAATAAAAAACGATTTTATGCTCCGACGTCGCTGAATGTGATGTACATGCGCAGATTCTTTTTAATATTTCCAATCTTGCTGCTTCCACAAACAGCTCCATTTTTTCTGCAGTGTTCTTCTGAGGCACCGCCTAAAGCAGTAGTCTGGTGCCGTGTGTCATCAGCGCCACTCCTTTCTGAAAATGGTCCCCTTAGGCGACAAAAGGGGTTTACTTCAAAGTACTTTACTTTTGCCCGTGTGTCACGGGTATCATGAGTTGGCATACGGACAGCAAGTAGGGGTAAGAAAACACTAGCCCAGTGTTATCGGTGCAGCACGGACAGAGTGTGGGAGCATCGTCACAGATATCAAATCAATCGAGAAGATCTTTAGGGCGAATTTCGAAAGGCTCTGTTCTGCAGATCATCACTCCAAAGACAGCAACCAGCATCAAAGAATCGCAGACTTTTTCGAAGGCTTGCCCACGCTGTGTCCTGAGGCGTCTGATATGCACTGTGCTGAGGCGATGAAAGATGAAGTTTCACAAGCCTTGAGGAAAATAAACACTACCACGGCTCCAGGTGGAGACGGAATACTGACGGGGTTCTATATAACTTTCTTCGACGTCCTAGGCGACGCACTTAATGACATGGTTAACGAGTTCATTGTTGATGGGCAAAAGCCGAGGTCCTTCAGTAAGGGCCGTGTAGCCTTGCTGCCGAAGGAGGGCGTGGATCCTGACGATCCATGGTCATGGAGGGCGATTACCCTTCAAACACGGACTGCAAACTTGTAGCTACAATCCTTGGCTTGAGGCTAAAACCTTTTTTCCCGATATAGCGTCAAGCATGCAAATTTTTCAAACACTTACTCCGATAAGAGATGTGTTCCAATATGCCAACGCCAAATACGTTACCGGTGATTTCGTGTCATTGGATGAAGCTAAGGCCTTCGACAGGATTGAACATGATTACCTATACTGCCTACTTAGAATGTTTGGTATGCCTGAGCAGTACGTTCGTTGTATAAAGCTTCTATACACCAACATGATCAGCCGACATCTCATCAACGACGTGGAGACAGCAAGCATTCCAGTAACAAGAGGATTTCGCCAGAGATGTCCATTGGCACGGGTGCTCTTTGTTCTTGCCATAGATAACCAATTACTTGCTGAACAGGCGTCAATGCGTTCTTTTAAATGGGAAGTGTTCATCCTATGTTAACGTTACATCAGGCGTGCCCCAAGGCTCTGTCCTTGGGCCTCTCTTATTTCTTATTTTTGTAAATGATAATTCTGTGGGTATTTCGTCGCGCATGCGTTTATTTGCCGACGATTGTGTGTTATATCGACAGGTTCAGAACAAAGGTGACTGTGCTTATTTGCAGAACGATTTGGATTGTATTGTACAGTGGTGCCAGAAGTGGCAAATGACGCTAAACCCCAAAAAGTGCGTTCATATGCGTGTTTCCAAAAAAAAAAGAAACCAATAGTAACAGCGTACACCATAGATACGCATATTGTTATTACCGAACCAACATGCAAATATCTTGGCGTTGTTTTGTCGCATGATTGCTCATGGAATGCCAATGTTGATCACGTTGTTAGCAAAGCAGCAAGGGCTCTAAATTTCATTCAGAGGAACCTAAGATTGGCACCCCGAACATTAAAAAATACGGCCTATCTCACATGTATTAGACCGATTTTGGAATACGCATGTCCTGTGTGGGACCCGATGTAGGCGAACTTGATTGATAAGCTTGAAAAAATACAAAACAGAGCTGCGCGGTTTGTTTTAGGGCGGTACGAGCGGAGAGACAGCTGCAGTGCTATGAAAGCTGAATTGGGTTGGGAATTGCTTTCTTTACGCAGGAAAAAACTGCGTTTGAAATTTTTCTTTTCTGTTTTTCATGGGCGGACTGGGATTGACCGTCATAACTATTTCAGTGAACCCAGCTACATATCTAGTCGACATGACCACCGACGCAAAGTGAAAGAGTATTGAGCAAGAACGACAATGTTTTATAATTCCTTTTTTGTGATGACCATTAGAGATTGGAACCAGCTGCAAGACGAGCAAGTGTGCTGTATAAACGAAGAATTGTTTTATTCCAGTCTGTAACCCCCCTACTGTAACGCCTTTTTGAGCAAAGCGGGGCACTCACCGAATAAAGAATAAAAGATCCTCTCCTTAGGAAAGTGGCAGAATGCCCTAATATTCAGGGCTTTCCAATGACAGGCATGGAGTCCGCATCACCGCTAATGCGGATGACATCTCTGTGTTCGCGCGAAACCAAGCCAGTTACTGCGCTTTCTTGGAGCTGTTCGAAGAGTATGCCAGTTTATCGGGTGCTTTCTTGAATGTGGAGAAAAGCACAGCCCTTCTTTTCAGTGGCTTGCATGGCTCTTTTTTGGGTGGTATTCAATGCGTGAAAGCCGTAAAAGTCCTCGCGGTATACTTTCAAGACACGGGGAGGTGGCCAGAGGAAATTGGGAGGACGCCGTACATGGAGCCACGCAGGTTTTCGCGTATGCTACTGACTTTAATTTATCACTTCATGCCGAAGTGAAGGTGGTGAAAACTAAAGCATGCGCATATGCTTTTTATATCGGGCACATTTCACTAATACGCAAACGTTTTGCGAGCCGCCTTGCATCATTGGTTGGAGCCTTCTTATGGGACGGGAAGACATCAAAAGTTCAACAAATGTTTTCGAAGCTCCCAAAACGTTGTGGAGGACTCAATCTGCCAGCTGTTGCGACATTCACAAAGGCCTTTGCAGCCAGAACAGTTCTCAAATTGTTTCAGGGCAATGACTATCCTGGCCGTAGCCCATTGCTATATTGAACCGGAACTCTTGGAGCCACATTAACGTCATAAATGTACCGGGGACCTCAAGCAGAACACTCACATGCCTCTTATAAAGCAGCAGAAAGCCTCAAGCATTCGGTTGTTGGTGACGTCACCGAAGAATACTTTGCAAAGCTCGCACCCGAACGCATGAGCGAAACGTTAATTAGTCACTCGATTACTGATGGGCAAAAAAAAGACGGAGGCCCAGCAAGTGGAAGAAATGGCGGAACAACCACGTACCGGAAATAGTTAGAAAATTTGATTGGCTGCGGCAATGGGACGCATTGCTCACTCGTCAGAGACAGTGAAAGTGGGGCATCGTTCCCAATGACCACTGCCCCAACTGCGGGAAAAGAGAAACGATCCGCCACACGATGTTTGAATGCGCAGCGGTCAAAGGCGTTTGGCACGTCGTGCGTCGTCAATTCGGAAAGTCCATTCTGTCGAGCCAACAGTGCAGAAGGGGCTTATTGGAACAACTCGTACTGTACGTCACGATGTTCGTCTTGTGGCGTCGCCACTGTATGGCCGAAGCACGGCGACGACCCCAACGAGCTGCACACCCAGCGTTACAGAAGCTTTGAATCATCATGGTTCGGTACATTACCGAACAGATTGAAACTCAGGGTGAAGAAGCCATTATCAGAAGGTGGCATTCACGTTTTTTAGAGTTCTGAAAGGGAATATTAAACTTACTTTACTGCCGCTTAAACTCGGGCAGAAAAAAAGGCTTCTCGTCGCACGTAATTTGTGAATCTGTTCCAATTTACTGCTTTTTGCGTTTCTTTTCTTTTTGTTTTCTTGAGTGATTCGTAATCTGTGAGAATATTGAAATGCTGTGTGTTACATCCTGTCTATGTTGTCTTGTTTGTTACCGCCACTGAAGTGATTTTGTTACACCTGACAGTTGTACTCACCTGAATGTTGTTACCATTGTTGTTACCAGTTTGACATAAACTTCCCTATTTCGCCCCTAAAGAATGGCAGCATATCCAAGGGGTGAATGATAGAGAGTTGGGCGAACCATCCGTTCGTCCATGCGTCTGTGTGTGTGGCCGTACGTCCGTCCAACAACCCGCCCTTGCGTGCATCTGTTCGTGCGTCTGCACATCCATGTGTGCAACCGTCCCTGTGTTCGTCCATGCATCTGCCCCTGCGTCCTGTCAAGCATCCATCTGTCGGTGCAGCCATCCGTGAGTTTGTCCATGCATCTGTCTGTGTGTCCGTTCGTCCATCTATTCATCACTCCAAGTACCGCCATCTCGGATCTTTTCATCATATATTCCGCATATGCACCGCCATCCAGTGGACATTCCAAGGACTAAACGAGAGGTGGCACACCCACAATTCCTTACGGCTTGCGCTTCGTGTCTACTTCCGACCTTTAACCATCCATAGTTCATGGTAAATACTATTTCACTGTATTCATGGCACTGCGGCCCCACACTCCCTAAACCTGTCTAAAACCAAACAAGTTATGCCCAGCGAGTATAACGTAGCAACCCTTTCTTGTCCGATAGTGCTCAATGTACATGCGAATGGCTGTTAATGGTGATTGAGAGTCAGGAAAATTCGGCTTTAAGTTAACGCCCACGCTGCGAATTTTTCATTACAGAGTTTTAGTACTGCGTACGCTGCGTACGTGGTTGCGTTGCGTACGTAAGGACGCCACGTTCTGCGTAGTGCGCATGCGCAGACCGCAACGCCCGTATCGCATTGCGTACGCAGCCGCTACGTACGCACGCATGAGTTGCGTGCGTGCGTACGTATGAGGTGATCGCGCCGCTCTCGAACAAGTTCGCGACAGCGCGAGATTTTGTTTTGCGAAACGGCGACATCGAAGGCAAGCAGCGACCGGCTCAGTGGCTCAAAATATGACCGTAATCTGGCTATAACACTTGGATTGGCTCATATTGGCTGTCAACAACACGTGCTTGTATTTTGATCTACCAGATGGCGCAACACGCTTCTCGCTCGTTATTTACGCGGGTACTACGGCGTACTATAAGCCGATTAGTGGCAAACGACGACACGTAACACAAGGCGCTTGCGTGATGCGTACGTAGCACCATTCCGCAGTACTAAAACTCTCTATTGTTCAACAACACGCAGGAGAAATCTCTCACCGCCACCACCTTGCAGGTCAAAACGTAAGCCTTGTTACGCACTAGGACTACGACGAAGACCGAACGGGCGCCGCTTTAAGGAGCTTCGCCCCTAAATACAACCGAAACGCACAGTGATCAGCTGGACGATAATACGAACGCTATGCATTTAACGCCACCAGAATGCGGAACGCAGAGACTTCCTGATGGTATGACGAGAGCTGTGGCACAACAATTGAGCGTGAAAGCATTTGAATCACGAACGCAAGAAAAGGCAAGAAGTACGCGGGGAAAAACAAGACGATCGCAAGGAAGAGACGACAACGCAACACCTATCGCATCGTCGCAGGCCTAGAATGCCACCCCCACTGTTTGACGACTACAAAAACGTCTACCAGCCACAAGAAGGCCTCGAGCTAGCAAAGTTGAATAATATCGTCATCATGCAAACCATCTTAAGGACCAGTGGTCTGTCACGGCAATATTTCGGTGAGAAAGTGTGTGTGCAAGTGCAACGCCAAAAAACAAACCTGCATTAAGCAAGCATGGCGCAATGGAAAGACGCGAAAAAAACTTGAAGGCATCACCAGCATACAACAAGGCGGCACTTTCTTCATCATAAACGGGAACAAGAGAACGCTGGATGACGTCTTTGGTGGTGTCATAAGCAAAATTCTGCCTGGCACGACAAAAACCGAACTCAAGGCCGGGCTTCGTGCAGCAGCTCAGTACGCGACTCTCCGCGCCCATATGCTTGGGCAATCGTCAGCAGCAGTGATCTTTTTCCAAGGACCGCATGTTCCTTATTACGTCCGTTTCTAGAATCTTGACTTTCGATGCAGACCATATCGAAAATCGGTGCAATATTGCAAGACCTGCAGCTACACGGGACACCATCGGGATGTCTGCCTCCGACCACTTCAAGATTTCTGCCCTAAGTGTGGCAAGGCCATCAATCCATCAGACCATGCGTGAAAGCCCGCGTTAAAGATATGTGGAGAGGGGCATTAAGCTGCAAGCAATGATTGAGAGAAAAGGCCTAAACCCAATTTGTCACCATTCCACATCTGACAGCAACGAATGGAGTGGATAAAAGCATGAGACTGCTGCAATAGTCTAGGAAACGAAGACTTCTCGGACCTAGGAAGCCAAACGACCAGTTTGAGCAGCAGCGCTAGGGTAACTCCTACACAAGGTCGATCACGGCCCATACTCCAATGAAGCTCACGATATCCATCCCGATCACGCTCACACTAGCATTCGCATAAAAAAGTGAGCTATGCTATTACAGCAAGTGGTTCGAGTAGCTATGGAACAACAAGCAAGTGCGTGTCTTCGTCACTTAACAATGAAGCCTTAAAGTTGCTTCAAGATAGAGAGCACAATCAACAAAGTGCATTACGACATCAAGGCAGTCAACTAGAAAGTCAACAAGCCAATATCGACAAGCTGATCGACCAGAAACAACAAGACAGCATGAACAAGCTTCTTAAAAAATCTGAGGAGCAAAAGAACCTGGTATACAAGCTTCACCAGAAATCACTATGATCTAAATGTATGATAGACAACCGGGTGCCCTCCTTCCCCCATCAAATGTGGAATCTAGTGTCCACACCTGATTCCAGGCCTACCATAGAAATTATTGTACAGGCAGCAATAGCGAACTTTTCCGTATGCATAAAAAACAAGATTACCATGTTTAACGCCAAACTGGACGTGTTTGGAGGGCAGCTGAACAACTTCATAGCATAAGTGAAGAATACCTACGCCACCAAAGAGCACCTCGATACTTCACTAAGTGATGTTCATCCTGACAGGAAGCGAGCAGAGCAAAAGGCTGAAGTGCTTCTTGTTCGGTTTCACCTAGCCAGGAGCACCAGAGGTGAACTGAACAAATTGAAGATGGCAGTCCCTTAAAAGAAGGCAACAAACGCGCTCCTAACTCTCCGCATCTGGCAGTGCTAATGTTGTTCCTACGATCCACGTTCTGCTACTTTGCAAGTATTTGTCAAGCAACACCCACCCGACCTTATAGAACTGCAAGAAATACACATAATGTGCGCCTACAAGGATACAACGCCCACGTCCAAACAAAGCCTATAGCAATAAATACAAGAAAGACACTCATGGTACCCTGTCAACACACTTATCAAGCACACCGTGATAGAAGTAATACCGGAAAGGAAACCGCAAAACAGACTGATTGTTCCGAGCGTGCACAGCCCCTCAAAAGACCAACTGCTAGAATTTGATCTTCTGGTTCGAGAATTGAATAAATGCGCTAATGACTGTCACGTTGTTATAATGGGACACTTTAACGCTTCCACACGGCTTGGTGCTACCATACCACAACAAAGAAAAGTGCCGAAGTACACGACACGACTCAGCAGCACAGACTGTCTTTGTGGAACGATCCATTGCTGACAATAGTAGGGAACGGTGTCTCCAGAGACACAAACCCCGATCTCACGTTCACGTTAAATGTGCGTTGAACTGAGCAGATCTGTCTCCCAGAAACCCTGAGAAGCGACCACATCATCCAATCAGCTTTAGTTCACACTCGCAAGCCCAGGAGGATTGGCACGGCCCAAATAACAGAGTGGGGCTCATTCTGAGGTGCTCTAAAGGTTGAGACCACCATCGATGACGTAGACGATTGGGTGAGGAAGGTCCTCGACATTGCGGACCAACACATCAAAAGAATACAGCTGAAAGAGGACGCACCAGCCGTTGACACGCAACTCCTTCATTTCTGGAAAGCAAAATCTCTTCGCAAAAGATGGAAGAGGCAGAAGCTAGATAAGAAACTCAATAAGAGAATTGCCCTGCTCACTGAACAAGCCAGGAATATGCAGAGAGGTTGCGAAGAAAGAACTGGTCTGCATTTGGCGACGCACTGCAGGAAATTTCAACCACAAAGAAAACGCGGCACATTCTGAGTTCTCTTCTCGACAACAGCCCTACAAGTACGGAGCAGCGACAAAATATTTCCAGGCTGATACACAACTATGTCGGATCAGAGGAGGACATCTTTCGAGAGCTCCAGAAGAAGCTGTCTGGAGACACACTCATAACCACGACGGCACACGACAAAGCCTACAACGGAAAACCAGACTCCGAACTTGATGAACCATTTACGCTGACTGAACTAGGTGCAAAACTAGCTACACTCACTAAAACACCAGCCCAGGGAAGGATCGAAATATGAACAAGCATCTCCGCAACCTTCCGCAGCAGGCCACCGATGCCCTACTCCAGTATGTCAATGCTTGCTCAGAGATTGGTAAGATACCGGCTACCTGGAAACATTCAGAGATTACCATGATACCGAAGCCCAACAAGAATCTCAGCGTCGAGAACCTGCGCCCAATTTCCCTTACCTCGTGTGTAGTGAAACTATTCGTGCACATGGTACAGTGTACAACAGCCTAAACCTGTACCTCGAAAACAAGGTATATTTTTGTACACAATGTTTGAATTCACGCAACACTTATCAACGCAAGACATCTTCCTTTTGCTCAAGGAAGACCTCATTGATCACCTGAACACCATAAGCAAATCTTCAATCGTAGGCATTGATATAATGGGAGCTTTCGACCACGTCAGCCACGACGCCATCCTCTGCATTCTTGAACATCTGGACTGCGGGCCTTGGTTATACAACTACATGAGAAATTTTCTCAAGCATCGCACGGCCACAGTGGGAATTCACAACCTGTGCAGCGACACTTTCTGACTACGCAACAGAGGTACTTCACAGGGTTCGGTCATTTCGCCATTGCTTTTCAAAGTCGCATTGATCAGGTTACCCAGCCTCTTCGATGCTATACAAGACCTGCGACAGGCCTTTTATACGGACGACGTTACTTTATGGACAAGAGCCTCAAATATCGGAATGCAAGAAATGCGCTTACAAGAAGCAGTAGATATCATCTAGAGGTACTTGAAAATGTGGTCTCGAATGTGCTCCCAAAAAGTCGGAACACCTCATTCTGAACTGTATAACGAGAGCGCGGCCTGTCGTCTACATTGAAACTGATACAAGCGCCACCCTCAACAGAAAGTCCATCAAGAAAGTGGAAGCATTACGAGTACTGAGGCTTCACATCCACAAAGATGGGTCAGGTGCGGATACACTCCCTCAATTACTGCGCACGCTATCTCAACACACGCATATCGTCAGGCGAATCACGAACCGTAGAAGCGGCCTTAAAGAGCAAGACACACTGCGCGTTCTGCAAGCACTCCTCGGTGGTAGAATAAGCTTTGGCACTCCCTGCCTCGCCCTGAATAACGCAGAGGTAGAGAAGCTGAACATCACAATTCGTAAGGCCACCACAACCGCTTTAGGGCTCCCATTTACGGCTTACCTGCGAAACGACTGAAAATGGGCGTGCACAGTATCTGGCAGGAACCAGCGGAAGCCCACAAAGCAAGCCAGCTAGAACGACTAAAGCTCTCACCCACTGGAAGATCGGTGCTACAACGGCTGAACTATAGCAAAACCATTATAGGCGACACAGACGCGGACCGAAAAGAAGGCATTCCGCCAAACATCCGCGAAACTTTCTCTATTGCCCGAATCCCCCGCAATATGCAACCTACGCATCACAAGGAAAGAAGGCAGGCATGAGTGAATGCTCTACGACGAAATCGCAGAAGAGATCCGGACGCCAGATATACAAACGCAGTCAAGTATTCTGGTAGAGACGCCTACGCTTTGAGCATCGTTGATACCCTGGGCGTAAATCTCGCATCTGCCACAACAGTACACACCCCGAAGCCCAGAAACTGCAAAGGAGGCGGCAATGGCCCTAGCTACCAGATCGGGCTTGGATACAGTTGTGGTATTCACAGACTCTCAAGCAGCCATGCGAAACTACGGCAAAGGCCGTGTGTCTACCCAAGCAATTCAGATATTGAAGCGCCGAAGCCATTCGATGCCATTCACCTGTGCGACACGGGTTCCTGGGCACGAAGGGCCGGAAGAAATAGAGGCGGCTCATGCCATGGCCCGTTATCACGCCTACTGGGCTACCCCTTCACGGTTTCTAGATGCCAGGACTGTGTCCGCAGAGGCTGAGTCTGTACCTAAGACTTACTCTGCAAAATCGCACCACCATAGGCTGGCGCGCAAAGAGTATCCACTACCACTCTCGAAGCTCAACAAAGAGGACAGCGCCATACTAAGAAGACTGCAGAGCAACACGTACACACGAAGCATACTAATGCACTGATTGTACCCAACATTACATCACTATGTTTGACCCATTTTGCCGTACCTGGCACATTAGTCGACCTGATCCTCGAGTGCCCATGTAATACAAATACAAATCTACCGCCTCCAGTGAACACCTGCGACGCCCGTAAAGAAAACGAACACCTTTTCGAAACGCGGGAGGCCAAGCTCGCTTTGGAGGACCTGGAGTAACAACGACGTCTCGTCGCCAGAACCAAGGAGGCAGCGAAGGCCAGAGGGCTCCTGGAATGAGGAGACCTTCCACTTGAGGTGATTGCGGAACCTACACCGCTACACTGTTTCAAAAAATAATCGTTTATTCCTCTCCTAAATTCCTTTCAGGAGGAAGTTTGCGAAGAGTCCAGCGTGTTCACGTAAGCTCTCATGTTTTGTTACTTTCTTAGTATTTTGTCGTCGATGTTTACTTGTGCAGACCTCTTCCGCGAAGTTCTAAGAACCATGCGTATACCATTTTTTACCACAGTTTGTGATTTTTGATCACTTTACGAACATCATTGTACCTTCTTCAGGCCTAGACCTAGCTCATTAGGGCAACCCAGCCCGCCTCTGTGGCGGCTCGGCATGACTCATCTGTTAGCATGATGGAGTGTCCAGTAGAGAGAAAAAGTATTTTCCCAGAAGTCACTCAACAGCAGGAACGGCAAACTAGGGGTGCCAGAGGAGCTGGTACCAAATCGCGGGCAGCTCATGATAACGCAGCGGCAACGCTTTTGGAGTCCTGTAGCCAGCGCAAGAGTTGCAAAGCTGAAGTCGAAAATTATCAAGGCAAGTCGAATGCTGGTTCTTCCTAAAGACACCAATATCGTCAAGAGGTGGGCTTAATATCTCCCTAATCGGAGTGGTCACCATGGCTGACACTATACTTGCAGCCGCAGGTATAAGCAAGGAAAGCTCTCGCAAGACACGCTGTACCCACACCTACAGCAAAACAACATGTTCGCCAGCACTCCTAGACGGCAAATTGCCAAAAAATATACCATCATTAGGCAAATCTGTATTTCGGCGAAGATTTGCGGACTCTGCGCATACGAGACTGCCCTGCGCTCGACGTGTGAGGAGGTCATACGTGGCATACTGCTGCAAATCGACCCCACGATGCTCGATGGCAGAATTGTTAACAAAAGCAATTCTCTCGTGCTGGAAGCAAAGAGAATAGCTCAGAGTGAGGCTGTAATCATTGCCTTTGACGTACACCGGGTACCAAATTTTGTCCGGTACAAAACGCTTCTGATGAAATGTTCCCTATATCGAAAGCAAGTTGACGTATGTCACGCATGCGGAATACTCGAGCATAGTGCCGATGTCTGTTCAACACCAAGGGGCATCGTCTGTCGGAGATGCGGCTTTCCGAATCCCGATAAGCCAAATTAGTGCATCCCAAAACAAAAGTTCTGTGGCGGTTCGCACCCTACTGCCGGTAAAGATTGCGCACAAAGATACAAGACTACATAGATCATTCGTCGACGATGCTTTGAGCGTGTCAGAAGGCATGAGGAGCGGTATCCCTCATCGATCATTCTATCTTCTGATGCGCAGGACCTATCTAGATCATGACCTAGGGAAAAAAGACTGTCACGCTTGGGAAGTCGCTCCATGAGGCGATAGGCCCCACAAGCTGCTCTTCCTCAAGGTCACTACCCACATCACCTTCTCCAGCAAGCTTTCAATTCAGCGGCCACTTGTCATCTCACACCTGGAACCGATCGTCTAGCAGAGCGAGACCCAAGACACCCTCCTGTGGTAAAGCCAAATCTTTTCTAACGTGGGCCGAGAGGGCCCGTGGCACCCAAGCTCAGGCGTCTAACTCCCAAGACTCGCACGACTTGCCTCTCACGAACGAGCTCGAAGATGTTGTGTGCGCTAATGATATCCTTTGGAAAGAAAAAGTTTAGTTCAAGCTGGAAACTAGCAGGGTAGCTACAGAGATATCCGAAATACGAAAACCAGCATTCATACTGTCTGCTCCTCAAGCCACCACAAGTTCATCGGCCAAGGCACACAGTGGAACCTACCCCCAAGCTGGGTGCACTGAAGCGTCGCGCCCTAGATAGCTCGAGGGAATACGAGACTATGAAACTTTTATCCGAGCTCAAGAAGTCTATCTCCCACACCCTGACAGGCCTCTGTCAAGTACAAGAATCGATCATGCATCCCCAACCGGGTATGGTCGCCCTAAGTGAGAAAATATCTAGGCTGGAGGGAACTGACCCTGGATTGTTGCCAAGCACACCTACAGCAGAAGTGCAAATTATGCACAGTGTTATTTTCCCACCAACACTGACGGAGAGTTCCATCCTGCAGGCATCCCTCTCGAAACCGATACACAAGGCCGAACATGTATAACTCAACTTTTGTCATAAGAAGTGAGCAGGGTTGGTCAGCAAACAGGCCACCCAGTGACAATACTTAAAAGCATAAAGGACAAACCCCAAGTCATCGTCTAGCAAGAAAGGATTGCGTCATCACCCATCAAGCTTCCCGGTTTTCTAACTCTGGTTTTCCCTGAGGAGGGAAGGGGTGTCACCACTCTGATCAGTAAAAGGTTCACGTGTATTAAGCGAGACTTCGCAACCGCGGACATTGGGTAGAGTAGGTCCCGACCCCCTTAAGGTGTGCTCACAAAGGAACGCTATCTTCATAATAAATGTATCCTGCAGACCCAGAGCACACAGAGCCAGGACTGGTGGCTTCCTCAAAAAGGGCTGTGCACGTTTCCGGCTGTCAGCCTCTCATCGTCAAGAGGCTTCAAAACCTAGCATCAGGCATGGGGCTACCTCACCAATACTAGGAAGGGCAGAGACATATGGCATACGGCAACGGAGGAAGATCTTACTCTGATAACCAATACAAATTTTCCGACCAGGAGAGGGAACTTGGTATGCCAAGATACCTCTTCGGATCTCATCTTTGTCAAGAACCTGGGAATTGTCCATCCAGTAGACAAACTCCGCTATGGACTTCAGTAGTGATCATTGCATCATCGATGTGGTCAATGCGGGTGCCTGTAACAAGACGAAAGCCTTCAAGTTCTAAAACTTGGGCTTGTCTAAAGTCCCAGTTTCAACCGCTCCAAGCGCACCCTCACCTCGGCTGTGGACTTAGAACTTTGATGTTACAGGTGATGTGACTAGCGAAACCAAAAAAATTACACTGATATGTGGGTGAACAGAATGAACAGTAGGCTTGCGCATCTTGTCGAAATAAACAGGCACTGCTCGCAAGATGGATGATTTCGCGTCCTAACCAACACGCAAGAAAATATCCGACATCAACAAAACAGTAGAGGCTCACAGCAAGGTCCAATGCAAGCAGCATTAGGATAAGCTTTCTGACTCTATGGAGGGTCAACTCAAAACCAATAAAACCTGGAGACTCCTGTAGCACCTACTTCATGATGGCAACACTAAACCTAATCAGCATAGAGCGTTGCGGAAAGCTGTTCATTTAGCCACCAACTCGCCCCTAGACAAGGCGATAACGAAACAGCTCATAAACAAGTATTGACCACCGTGGACGATCCGGTTCGCCCTCACTTTCCAGACTATGACGGGCGCAATGTGCCATTGATGGACGAGGACTTCACGGGGGCCGAGGTCAAACAGATTCTCGCATCCATCAACAGGAGTTCTGCCCCTGCACCCGACGCCATAACCAACAATATGCTCAAGCGTCTCGACGATGACTCCTTCGAAATTTTTACTGACAAAATCAACGAGATCTGGTGCAGTGGGCTCATTCCTGAGAGCTGGAAAACTGCCTGTTTAGGACTGATTCCAAGCCAGGTAAAGCGCCAAGCATCGAGAACCTCAGGCCAATGTCACTGACGTCGTTAGTCAGGAAGGTGGCTGAGCACGTCATGCACAACCGCCTCACTAAACACCTATATATGATCGGCTTTTGGTTGCGGCTTTCGGCTTAGGACACGATGGCGCTGATTAAGCACCAGGCCATTGACTCGGGTTCTGCTGACACTAAGGCGATTCCCGGCTAGGACTTAGAAAAAGCTTTTCACAACTAATGGCTTTCTTTCGGAAAATAGTACGTCACAAAACGGTAGTACAGTTTTGTGTGCTCCTTTCTCACCTCGTGGTCCACAAGACTCAAATAATAAGTTTTTTGAAACGAAATTTTTTCTGAGGCCTAAATGACATCACAAAGGGTGCTGATTTCCTCGACACTTTTCATTGATTTCATGATCCTCCTGTCGCTAGCCTCAAACAAGATGCCATGCATTAACCACATCACCTGTGCCGACGACATCACTTTTGTGCCACAGTAAATGTAAGGGTCAGATCTAGAGTTCTTTGCAAAAGGCCATCAATGTGTTTGAGCACTATTTCATCCCTGCCGGCCTTCGCGGTTCACCCGCTAAGTCCGAGCTTTTACTCTATAAGATGAGGCCCAAAGATGGTTGTCACCGGTCCTGGAAGCCATCAACGGAGAGCCAAATCAGGTTATTCACGGGTAACGGCTCTCCATGCAGTTCTGTACGTGGACACTATCAGAGTCTTCAGAATGTTTATCGATTTGATGGAGTCAATGGAGCCGCCACCAAACGCATTTGTCCTAAGACCAAGAGGGCCCTCAGGCTGATAAGAAGTGTGAACAGCCACCGCGGAATAAGGAAGGACACTCTGATCCAAATTGTCCTCGCATTCGCGCAATGTCACGTTGCTTATACGCAGCTATGTACAACTAGCTTGTGTGGAAGCGCAAAAAAAATCAATGCTCTAATCAGAAAAGATTTCAAACTAGCCCTTGGTATTCCCGTTCGAACGCACACGGAATACCTCCTCAAGCCTGGAATTCTAAACACATTCGAAAAAACTGGCCAGGCCCAAGAGCTTTCACAGTTTTTGTCGAACTATCCAGCACCCGAGCAAATATTGTCATATCTACATGCTGGGACGCAACCCAATGGTCATCGGTTTTGATGCTGTGAAGCTGTCCAACGAAGTAAGGTCCAAGGTATTCATACAGTGGATGACATGCAATGTGCAGCCAACCTACAACGCACAGAGAAGACGAGCAAGGAGTAAAGCTCTGCTCACCAGTGCCCACCTGGACAAGGAACTAGCCTGCTTCGTAGATACCGCTTCTTAAGCTCAAAAAGAAGTGCTATGGTCAGTGCTTGTTGCCCGTGTTTCAAAGTATTCAGCTGCGCTACCATCCGCACTTCTAGGTCCAACATATCAGCGGAGGTTGCCATTGCTCTAGCATTGACGGACGGTATACATGACCCAGTTTATTGAGATTTCAAGTGTACTATTACGGCATTTAATAGGGTATGGTGGCTGCCCAGGTCCTACAGATCCCTAAAAAAGCCAAAGACCTCAATAACCACTCATTGGTCTAGTTTCGTGCACAACTTGACCATTTGAGGCAGCCTCAATCAATCCGAATGAGGAGGCACATTCGGCTGCAGGAGGATTGGTTGACTGTGTCCCGAGTAACATGTCATCTCCTTTGTGATCCGAGCCCCTCTGCACGTACGAAATATGCTAGCACCAATATATCTCACAAAAAGTGCGGCCTATGCCATAATCTTCGCTATGCAGGGCCCAATCTGTTACGCTCAGACTGCTCCAAACAAGAACCTGCCCGAGCCTTGCGGCACTGCACACAATAAACCCCGATTGGTTTTCCAGGCCGGTTTGCCCCTTGTGTGGTGTTTATGCTGATTTTGAGCATGTCCTAAGATGCTCTGCTTTTGGGGGTTCTCCTTTCCAACAACAGAAGAGAGATTCAAGTTTTGCCGCCTTTATCAAAGTGGAATCATGTAGAAATAGTAGCTGAGAGTTGTGGGTGAGGCATCCGTTAGTCCATCCGTTCCTTCTTGCTTCCGTCTATCCACCATTTGCTATGTGTTCATCCGTGCGTTCATCCGTCCGTGCCTATGTCTGTGGTCCGGCCGTCTTTCCGTGCATCCATCTGTGCGTTCATTCGTCCATCCGTTCGTGTACCTCTCTGTCTCTCCACCCGTCCATCTAGTAAACACTCTAAGTACCAAAATCTCAATCTTTTCATCATACATTCATCATATAGACAAGCCGACATCCAGACCACTCTCCAAATAATAAACGAGAGGGGGCACAGCCGGACTAGAGAAGTGACACGCCTACCCTTTCTTATAACCTGCGCTTCGTGTCTAGTTCCAACCTTTCGCCGCCGCTAGTTTATGGAACGGCGGCCCCTCGCTAAACCTTGCTATAACCAAGGAGCTCACGGCCAGTGAGTTTAACGTGGTAACCTTTTCTGGTCACAGAGTGCACCAATTGCATCCTCCTGATACCAGTTTATTAAATGTGAAGCCTCTCTTAGCGAACTTCGGCGACTTTCAGGGTATCTATCTATCTATCTATCTATCTATCTATCTATCTATCTATCTATCTATCTATCTATCTAGCCACCCATGATTTTGAGCTCTCCAGGCCGTTTCAATAACGGTATTGATACCGAACTTGGTATGGCATAACATGACTGTATGAAGAACATATTTGACTAGTCATAACGTGAAAATCTTGGCATGTATGTTATGAATGTTGTGAATTACATTTCATGGTCCTCCAGCTCTAGTGATGGTTTCGTTGACATGGCATGTTGCAAAACTGGTATGGTATGGCATGGTTGCAAGGCAAACCGAAATGACAGTCCCTAACCTGAAAATCATGACATGCATGTCATGTAAAAGCATAACTACATGTCACGCTCATGATGCGCTCGCGGCCGTTTTGCTAGCTTCACATATACAAAATTTGATATTATAGTACCTAAAAGAATGACCAAGGTATGTGACTGGTGCAAACATGAGAATCATGAAATAAGTGTCATTTAACAACATGACTACATGCCCTGCTCATGAAGCGCTGGCGGCTGTTTCGTTAGCTTTACTTCTACGAAAATTTATACTACGGAACATGAATTAATAACAGAGGTGCGATACTGGTGCAAACATGATAAACATCAGATGCGTGCCATGTTACAGCTTCACTACGTGCTACGCTGATAATGCGCTTCCGGCCGTTTCGCTAGCTTCACAAGTACCAAACTCGGCATTACGCAACCCGAATGGACGACATAGGTAAATGACACATCCATACATGTATATCATGGGATGCGTGTAATGTAACAACGCGACTACATGCCACGCTGCTGATGAGCTTGCGGCCGTTTCGCTAGTTTCACATATACCAACTTCGCTATTACGTGATGTCAATGGATGACGAAGGTATGTGACTGGTGCAAACATGATAATCATGAGATGCATATTATGTGAAAATATGGCTACATGCCACAGTCAAGGCACCAACACATTTAGACGTGATGCGCTGCGCGTGCTCGCCGGAGTTCATTTCGTCGCGTCACGCCGGCATTGCCACGCCAGCCGCTGGTCCCTCAATATACTCGCCGGCACGCGCTGAGTCGCTTTGACGCATGCGCATTTCAGCACGTCCAGCGTCCCTCTGTCACAAAAAGAGGGACACAAAATGTTGTCTGGGTAACGCATCGGCGCGAAGTGCAGCATGTTGCATTTCGCTTCGGTGGCCGCCGGGTCACGCCAACGGATGCTGGTCGCGCCTGGCGTCAGACTACAGAGTGCTCGCGTTTTGCTAACGTAGCGTCGCTGTGCCCAGTGTGCGCGCGCGTCAACGCTACATTGGACTGTATAGTGCCTTTCATGATGCACTCGCGGTCGTTTTGCTAGCTCTACATATAGCAAGTTTGGTGTTACGTTACGTCAATTGATGACGAAATATACGACTGGCGCAATGCATGATAATCCTGACACGCGTGTCATGTAAAAACACGACAGCATACCACGCTCACAGCGTACCCGCGGCTGTTTTACTAGCTCCACATATACTAAATTAGGTATCACGTGACGGGAATAGATTCCAAAGGTGAACGAAACATCCAAGCATGATAATGATGACATGGAAGTCATGTACAGAATCATTTACCACCCTCTTCTAAAGTTGTGCTGATTTTAAAGTGACATAGCTACATTTCTCATTCGTGCTTCGCATAATATTGATTCCCACTGTACGTGGGTTCTACCAACTTTTTAGCCTCAATATTAAGGTTCCTCGCATAGTTTTTTTTATGCTGATCTGCCACTTCTTTCTTTTAAATAATTTTGAGTTCTCTCTTTATAAAACAACATAAGAATAGCTTTTCTGGAAGTTTTTTTACGCTCTTTAATTTCGCCTGCAAATCCTCGCCATAGATAAGTTATGAGATTGTAGCAGAAGCTACACCTGTGCTCGTTGAGCTGAAGGTCTTAGCTTAGTTTGTGCAGGTTCTTCTGTCAAGTAATTTTTTTCACTGCTAGTTTATGTGTTCCAAATGTTTTCTAAATTTCAGCGTAAACAATGAGGATATTGATAATATAAAGGGCAGTGAAAACGAGTTGACGACCTTTTTTAATTCCTGAGATCATGTTGTCTTCTAGGCTTTAAAGTTAGAAGAATCTAATATAAGATGTTGAATAATCTAGCACCTTCGCAAACAATTTTCCTATATAATTTACTCAGCATAGATGTCCTTTTGCACTCATAGGTGTGAGCGCGAGCAAGTTTATGTGTTTCCGTTTTTACAAAGACAAGATTGATTTATATGTGGGGTTTAACGTCCCAAAACCACCATAAGATTAAGAGAGACGCCGTAGTGGAGGACTCCGGAAATGTTGACCACCTGGGGTTCTTTAACGTGCACCGAAATCTGAGCACACGGATCTACAACATTTCCGCCTCCATCGCAAATGCAGCCGCCGCAGCTGAGATTCGATCCCGCGACCTGCTGCTCAGCAGCCGAGTACCTTGGCCACTAGAAAATTACGGTAGGGTTTTCTCAGAGACAAGAAGTAGCACCAATGATTTAAATTCTGAGCAGTATGATGTTCTTCTGATAATAGGATAATGCCTTTAAACACATATATTCCAGTGTCAAATATGGTTTTCGCTCGGTTAACAGGAGTAACCATGAATAATCAAGAGCATTGATTGATATGTGGGGTTTAACGTCCCAAAACCACTATATGATTATGAAAGACGCCGTAGTGGAGGGCTCCGGAAATTTAGACCACCTGGGGTTCTTTAACGTGCACCCAAATCTGAGCACACGGGCCTACAACGTTTCCGCCTCCATCGGAAATGCAGCCACCGTAGCGGGGATACGAACCCGCGCCCTGCGGGTCAGCAGCCGAGTACCTTAGCCACTAGACCACCGCGCGGGGAACAATCAAGAGCAGTTGGTGACGTTTCAGTTTATGCATGTGGCGGCAGATTTCGCAGAGGCTGATAACCACCATCCTAAACGTGATATTTGATGAATGGAATTTGAAATCAGCACCTCTTTCCAAGAGCGGCACCGGCAATAGCTCTTTTCAGTTCCACTCATTCACATAGTACAAGCATTTTAGAAAGGAGAACTCTGACGCCCAAGCGATGCCGTCAGACTTCATCACTTAGTCTTCGCGTCACTTTAAGGTTTTGGGGACGTATGTGCCTTGCCGATTATCTGTTTGCTGCTTAGCATGTAGAGTGAATTTACCTTCCCCGTCCCAGCCAACCAGCGGCGTGTTAAAGTGCTCCTGCATTCACTGTGCAGGATTCAAATAAAGAGGTCCAAAAGGCTGGATACACATCAACGATTGGCGTAGGCTGGTGCATTAAGGACCTCTCCGCGTTTGTACACAGTATAACGTCACTGCAAATGACCCGCCTAGAAGTCCCACCTTCGGCGTAAGAGATGGTTGGCCGAAAGGAACCGCTGGCGAAGTATTTCTGCATAGCAGCACTGCCTGTATGTGCTTTCATTGGAGATTAATTTTTGCAAATCAATATTTCTGGAGGTCACAGCTTTTAAATAGAAAAGTCACTGTCTACAACACACGACTCGAATAGGTCAACATATGGTAATTTATCAATATTTCAGGAGCTCACAGCTTTTAAATAGAAAAGTCCCTGTCTACAACGCACGACTCGAATAGGTCAAAATATGGTAATTTATTTATTTATTTATTTATTTATTTATTTCGATTACCCTAAGGGCACATAAAGGCGTTATTGAGGGGGTGGGTAATACAACAAAAATGCATTAAAAGTAGAACATAAAAATACAAGTCAGTGAGAAACACGTTTAACAACAAAAAGTTATTTAGGGCGCATAACATAATCTGTCAGTGCAGTTTTGAATTATGATGCGTCTTCAATGCAGGCGATGGAAGATGAAAGGCTGTTCCACTCGGCACTGGTTTTTTGGCAGAAAGGAGTCAGAAAAAACGTTCGTGGGACAGGGGGGAGTGAAAACTTTATGCTCATGATCAAGACGTGACGATATGTAGGACGGTTGTGATATCAGCTCCTGTTTATTTGAATTGTTCGAGTGAAGAATTTTTCGGAAAAGGTATAGACGAGAAATATTTCTTCGAAGCTGCAAATCAAGTAGTCCGAGATCAGATTTCATTAATGAAACGGTAGCTGAGCGGGAATAGTTTGACATAACAAAACGTGCTGATTGATTTTGAACGGACTCAATAATGATTTTTAATGTTTTTAGACCGGTGTCCCAAACATAAGACGCATATTCAAGTTTTGGTCTATTGAGTGTTTTGTAAAGTAGCAATTTTAAATGGCGTGGGGCATTAGAAAAATTTCTGTGTATGTACCCTAGTGATTTATTGGCATTGCTAGTGATGTAATGAACGTGCGTATGCCAAGAATGGTTATTAGTTATGTGAATTCTGAGATACTTATTAGAGGTTACGTATTCAAGGTTGATGTTATTGATAGCATAGCTGAGAGGATTGGATGCAACAGAGCGACATGAAACAGTCCTAATCTTGCATTTCGTCGGAAATAATAACATTATCCATTATGAGCACCACTTTGATAAGTTATCTAGATCGTACTGAAGAATGAGGTTATCATGCAGACTATTTATTGATGTCAATATAGCTATGATGTCAATATAGCTATCAGATGATGTCAATATAGCTATCAGAAAACGATTTTGCAAAGGTGTCATTTAGTACCATGCAACATTCTTCATTGCTCATAGCGAAGTCATCAGAAGCTGCAAAAGATATGCTAGTTTTCTTTTTTGTTTGAATAGTGCTCCGAAGTTTTGATGCATTAGTAGAAAAAAGTGATAGTAGATAAGTGTAAAAAAAGACTGCTTTTGCCTCTTTTAACGCGATGCCATTTGCACGCAGTGCGTGAAAATAAGCATTCCAACGGATAGATGTATGAATGCGTTTCGCAAGGCGAAAAAGGTGTTTTTTCTTTTTTGATAACCTCTTTAGTGTCGTCATAAACCAAGGTGAACGTTTTTTTTTCAGGAAGCCTGCGCAGTGGTATATTTTAGCAACAAGTGACGTGGCTTTATTTTGAAAGAAATTCCAATTATCTTCTACGGTACGGCTGGAAATTCTGGCATGTACTCTTCAATGAACTGTGCAAACTCATGAATATTTGCTGTGTTATAACTTCTCGCATAAGGTCTGATCAATTTTGGAGTGCTTTTTTGGCGTGTGACGTGGCCCTTTACAAAAAAATGTAAGACAGTGATCGCTCATTCCGGGTAAACAAGTTATTGAGTGTAATGAGTTAGGGTTGTTGACGAGTGCGAGGTCGAGAGTACTTGACAAAGTAGCGCTAGTTCTAGTTGGTCCAGAACCGAGTTACGTAAGATTAAAATTTAAGCAAAAGGTAAGAAAAGAGTCGCTTTCAGTAGACGAACCAACAGCAGAGGGATATTGCAAAGCCCAGTTTGTTTTAGGAAAATTAAAATCACCCAGGAGAAGCAAAGCAAAGAAGAGTGGGGAAATATTGAAACAAGAAAATTAAGGACGTCTTAAAATTCTACGCAGAAAGAAGTTGGTGCATGTGTCGGACGGTAACAAGCACAGAGCAATAGGTTTTGTTGTTTTAAGACAGCACGTACGCATACTAATTTTAAGAATGTGGTAAATTCAATTCTAGCAGACACTATATTATCAGTGACGGCAATAAGTACACCACCTCTCGGTTTCATATCACGTTCTTGGCGGTACACAACATAATTCTTCTCGCACTGAAACAACTCCTCGCTCAAAATTTAATTGTTTGTTCTTTAGGTTCAGGCTTAACGCTGGATTTAATATCGAGCAAATTTTTATTCCAATTGTGCCCAAGTTTCTCAGTCAGTGTCAGCTAGGCCGTAAAATATTAAATTTTCCTGGCGCGAACGGCCTTCAAATTCATTTAGCCGTTGGTTCAGTGCAGCCATTTGAGGCACTATACGCTTTCCCTTGTTGCCCCTTAGACGTTCAAAAGGTTTGTTCAACGACAAGAGCCTATTATCGATATCAGCAATTTGCTGCTCCATTGAAAATTGAGCTTATCTTACTTCACCCAGGGCAGACATGACTTCTTCGTGTTTCGCATCAAACTTATCGTGCAGTGATTTAACAGACTGTAGTAATTCCTTGCTGGGATCGTCTCTGGAGGCCCAGGGTTCAACTCTACGTTACCGGACATGAATAACAACTTGGCCATAAACGCACACTCAAATGTTAATTGAAACAATATTCGGGGGCCTGAAAGCACTAGCAGATAAACATATTGTTTGACATATACACTGAAGTTGCGGTGCTTTACTCACCCGACCCAGAAAAGGAAAGTTATTTCAAACATGTTGACGGCTGCAGTACCTCCATTCCCACTAAAACTGTGCAAACTTTTACAGCAGCCTTTACGGCTTGCCGATGACGATGCGTCGGTTGACTTGGAAGCCGGGAATGATAGCACAGCAGTAATACGGGGCCAGCACGCACAGAATGTCTCAGTAGCTTCACAGCGGAACAGGGGCCCCGTCATTCGGCTGAGCGTGTAGATGCCTCCGTAAGTAGTTGCCGGGATTACAAGCACCTGCGTAGTGTCGGTTAGGTTGTCCTACACGAAGAAACCGATGAACAGGTGCACCCAGAAACAGAAAGCTGTTTCAATCATGTTAACGGCTGCAGTGCCTACATTCCCACTAAAACTGTGCAAGCTTTCCCAGCAACCTTTAGGGCTTGCCCATGACGATACGTCGGTCACCTGGGTACCCGAGAATAACAGCTCAGCAGTAATACTCGGCCAGCTCACACAGAATGTCTCAGTAGCTTCACGGCGGAACAAGAGCCCCGTCATTCGGCTGAGCATGTAGATGCCTCCATCATTAGCTGCCGGGATTACCAGCACCTGCATAGTGTCGGTGAGGTTGTCCCACACGAAGAAACCGATGAACAGGTGCACCCAGACTCTGAAAGGTGTTTCAATCATGTTAACGGCTGCAGTGCCTACAATCACTCTAAAGCTGTGCAAGCTTTTCCAGCAGCCTATACGGCTTGCAGATGACGATACGTCGGTCGACTTGGTAGCCTAGAATAACCGCACAGCAGTAATACGCGGCCAGCTCGCACAGAAGGTCTCAGTACCTTCACGGCGGAACAGGGGCCCCGTCATTCGGCTGAGCGTGGAGATGCTTGTGTCGTTAGCTGCCGGGATTACCAGCACCTGCGCAGTGTCGGTGAGGTTGTCCCACACAAAGGAACCGATGAACAGGTGCACCCAGACACGGAAAGGTGATTTAATCATGTTGACAGCTGCAGTGCCTCCATTTCTACTAACACTATGCAAGCATTTCCAGCAGCCTTTACGGCTTGCCGAAGATGATGCGTCGGTTGACTTGGTATCTGGGAATAACAACACAGCAGTAATACGCGGCCAGCTACCACAGAACGTCTCAGTAGCTTCACGGCGGAACAGGGAAACCATCATTCGGCTGAGCGTGTAGATGCCTCCATCACTAGCTGCTGGTATTACCAGCACCTGTGCAGTGTCGGTGAGTTTGTCCCACACGAAGAAATTGATGAACAGGTGCACCAGGCACGGAAAGGTGTTTCAATCATGTTGACGGCTGCAGTGCCTACATTCCCACTAAAACTGTGCAAGCTTTTCCAGCAACCTATACGGCTTGCCGATGACGATGCGTCGGTCGACTTGGTAGCCGGGAATAACAGCACAGCAGTAATACGCGGCCAGCTACCAAAGAACTTCTCAGTAGCTTCACGGCGGAACAGGGGCCCCATCATTCGACTGAGCGTGTAGATGCCTCCGTCATTAGCTGCCGGTATTACCAGCACCTGCGCAGTGTCAATGAGGTTGCCCCACACGAAGAAATCGGTGACCAGGTGCATCCAGAAACAGCAAGGTGTTTCAATCATGTTAACGGCTGCAGTGCCTACATTCCCACTAAAACTGTGCAAGCTTTTTCAGCAGCCTTAACGGCTTGCCGACGACGATGCGTCGGCCGACGTGGTAGCCGGGAGTAACAGCACAGCAGTAATACGCGGCCAGCTTGCTCAGAATGTCTCAGTACCTTCACGGCGGAACAAGGGCCACGTCATTCGGCTGAGCGTGTAGATGCCTCTTTCATTAGCTGCCGGGATTACCAGCACCTGCGCAGTGTTGGTGAGGTTGTCTCACATGAATAAACCGATGAACATGTGCACCCAGACACGGAAAGGTGTTTCAATCATGTTGACGACTGCAGTGCCTCCATTCCCACTAAAACTGTGCAAGGTTTTCCAGCAGCCTTTACGGCTTGCCGATGACGATGCGTCGGTCGACTTGCTAGTCGGGAGTAATAGCACAGCAGTAATACGCGGCCAGCTCGCTCAGAATGTCAAAGTACCGTCACGGCGGGACAGGGGCCCCGTCATTCGGCTGAGCGTGTAGATGCCTCTTTCATTAGCTGCCGGGATTACCAGCACCTGCGCAGTGTCGGTGAGGTTGTCTCACATGAAGAAACCGATGAACAGGTGCACCCAGACACGGAAAGGTGTTTCAATCATGTTGACGACTGCAGTGCCTCCATTCCCACTAAAACTGTGCAAGGTTTTCCAGCAGCCTTTACGGCTTGCCGATGACGATGCGTCGGTCGACTTGCTAGTCGGGAGTAACAGCACAGCAGTAATACGCGGCCAGCTCGCTCAGAATGTCAAAGTACCGTCACGGCGGGACAGGGGCCCCGTCATTCGGCTGAGCGTGTAGATGCCTCTTTCATTAGCTGCCGGGATTACCAGCACCTGCGCAGTGTCGGTGAGGTTGTCTCACATGAAGAAACCGATGAACAGGTGCACCCAGACACGGAAAGGTGTTTCAATCATGTTAACGGCTGCAGTGCCTACATTCCCACTAAAACTGTGCAAGCTTTCCCAGCAACCTTTAGGGCTTGCCCATGACGATACGTCGGTCACCTGGGTACCCGAGAATAACAGCTCAGCAGTAATACTCGGCCAGCTCACACAGAATGTCTCAGTAGCTTCACGGCGGAACAAGAGCCCCGTCATTCGGCTGAGCATGTAGATGCCTCCATCATTAGCTGCCGGGATTACCAGCACCTGCATAGTGTCGGTGAGGTTGTCCCACACGAAGAAACCGATGAACAGGTGCACCCAGACTCTGAAAGGTGTTTCAATCATGTTAACGGCTGCAGTGCCTACAATCACTCTAAAGCTGTGCAAGCTTTTCCAGCAGCCTATACGGCTTGCAGATGACGATACGTCGGTCGACTTGGTAGCCTAGAATAACCGCACAGCAGTAATACGCGGCCAGCTCGCACAGAAGGTCTCAGTACCTTCACGGCGGAACAGGGGCCCCGTCATTCGGCTGAGCGTGGAGATGCTTGTGTCGTTAGCTGCCGGGATTACCAGCACCTGCGCAGTGTCGGTGAGGTTGTCCCACACAAAGGAACCGATGAACAGGTGCACCCAGACACGGAAAGGTGATTTAATCATGTTGACAGCTGCAGTGCCTCCATTTCTACTAACACTATGCAAGCATTTCCAGCAGCCTTTACGGCTTGCCGAAGATGATGCGTCGGTTGACTTGGTATCTGGGAATAACAACACAGCAGTAATACGCGGCCAGCTACCACAGAACGTCTCAGTAGCTTCACGGCGGAACAGGGAAACCATCATTCGGCTGAGCGTGTAGATGCCTCCATCACTAGCTGCTGGTATTACCAGCACCTGTGCAGTGTCGGTGAGTTTGTCCCACACGAAGAAATTGATGAACAGGTGCACCAGGCACGGAAAGGTGTTTCAATCATGTTGACGGCTGCAGTGCCTACATTCCCACTAAAACTGTGCAAGCTTTTCCAGCAACCTATACGGCTTGCCGATGACGATGCGTCGGTCGACTTGGTAGCCGGGAATAACAGCACAGCAGTAATACGCGGCCAGCTACCAAAGAACTTCTCAGTAGCTTCACGGCGGAACAGGGGCCCCATCATTCGACTGAGCGTGTAGATGCCTCCGTCATTAGCTGCCGGTATTACCAGCACCTGCGCAGTGTCAATGAGGTTGCCCCACACGAAGAAATCGGTGACCAGGTGCATCCAGAAACAGCAAGGTGTTTCAATCATGTTAACGGCTGCAGTGCCTACATTCCCACTAAAACTGTGCAAGCTTTTTCAGCAGCCTTAACGGCTTGCCGACGACGATGCGTCGGCCGACGTGGTAGCCGGGAGTAACAGCACAGCAGTAATACGCGGCCAGCTTGCTCAGAATGTCTCAGTACCTTCACGGCGGAACAAGGGCCACGTCATTCGGCTGAGCGTGTAGATGCCTCTTTCATTAGCTGCCGGGATTACCAGCACCTGCGCAGTGTTGGTGAGGTTGTCTCACATGAATAAACCGATGAACATGTGCACCCAGACACGGAAAGGTGTTTCAATCATGTTGACGACTGCAGTGCCTCCATTCCCACTAAAACTGTGCAAGGTTTTCCAGCAGCCTTTACGGCTTGCCGATGACGATGCGTCGGTCGACTTGCTAGTCGGGAGTAATAGCACAGCAGTAATACGCGGCCAGCTCGCTCAGAATGTCAAAGTACCGTCACGGCGGGACAGGGGCCCCGTCATTCGGCTGAGCGTGTAGATGCCTCTTTCATTAGCTGCCGGGATTACCAGCACCTGCGCAGTGTCGGTGAGGTTGTCTCACATGAAGAAACCGATGAACAGGTGCACCCAGACACGGAAAGGTGTTTCAATCATGTTGACGACTGCAGTGCCTCCATTCCCACTAAAACTGTGCAAGCTTTCCCAGCAACCTTTAGGGCTTGCCCATGACGATACGTCGGTCACCTGGGTACCCGAGAATAACAGCTCAGCAGTAATACTCGGCCAGCTCACACAGAATGTCTCAGTAGCTTCACGGCGGAACAACAGCCCCGTCATTCGGCTGAGCATGTAGATGCCTCCATCATTAGCTGCCGGGATTACCAGCACCTGCATAGTGTCGGTGAGGTTGTCCCACACGAAGAAACCGATGAACAGGTGCACCCAGACTCTGAAAGGTGTTTCAA
This sequence comes from Rhipicephalus microplus, assembly GCF_043290135.1. Taxonomy (NCBI): domain Eukaryota; kingdom Metazoa; phylum Arthropoda; class Arachnida; order Ixodida; family Ixodidae; genus Rhipicephalus; species Rhipicephalus microplus. The sequence goes on from NW_027464588.1 coordinate 4,387,055, forward strand.
TCATGTTAACGGCTGCAGTGCCTACAATCACACTAAAGCTGTGCAAGCTTTTCCAGCAGCCTATACGGCTTGCAGATGACGATACGTCGGTCGACTTGGTAGCCTAGAATAACCGCACAGCAGTAATACGCGGCCAGCTCGCACAGAAGGTCTCAGTACCTTCACGGCGGAACAGGGGCCCCGTCATTCGGCTGAGCGTGGAGATGCTTGTGTCGTTAGCTGCCGGGATTACCAGCACCTGCGCAGTGTCGGTGAGGTTGTCCCACACAAAGGAACCGATGAACAGGTGCACCCAGACACGGAAAGGTGATTTAATCATGTTGACAGCTGCAGTGCCTCCATTTCTACTAACACTATGCAAGCATTTCCAGCAGCCTTTACGGCTTGCCGAAGATGATGCGTCGGTTGACTTGGTATCTGGGAATAACAACACAGCAGTAATACGCGGCCAGCTACCACAGAACGTCTCAGTAGCTTCACGGCGGAACAGGGAAACCATCATTCGGCTGAGCGTGTAGATGCCTCCATCACTAGCTGCTGGTATTACCAGCACCTGTGCAGTGTCGGTGAGTTTGTCCCACACGAAGAAATTGATGAACAGGTGCACCAGGCACGGAAAGGTGTTTCAATCATGTTGACGGCTGCAGTGCCTACATTCCCACTAAAACTGTGCAAGCTTTTCCAGCAACCTATACGGCTTGCCGATGACGATGCGTCGGTCGACTTGGTAGCCGGGAATAACAGCACAGCAGTAATACGCGGCCAGCTACCAAAGAACTTCTCAGTAGCTTCACGGCGGAACAGGGGCCCCATCATTCGACTGAGCGTGTAGATGCCTCCGTCATTAGCTGCCGGTATTACCAGCACCTGCGCAGTGTCAATGAGGTTGCCCCACACGAAGAAATCGGTGACCAGGTGCATCCAGAAACAGCAAGGTGTTTCAATCATGTTAACGGCTGCAGTGCCTACATTCCCACTAAAACTGTGCAAGCTTTTTCAGCAGCCTTAACGGCTTGCCGACGACGATGCGTCGGCCGACGTGGTAGCCGGGAGTAACAGCACAGCAGTAATACGCGGCCAGCTTGCTCAGAATGTCTCAGTACCTTCACGGCGGAACAAGGGCCACGTCATTCGGCTGAGCGTGTAGATGCCTCTTTCATTAGCTGCCGGGATTACCAGCACCTGCGCAGTGTTGGTGAGGTTGTCTCACATGAATAAACCGATGAACATGTGCACCCAGACACGGAAAGGTGTTTCAATCATGTTGACGACTGCAGTGCCTCTATTCCCACTAAAACTGTGCAAGGTTTTCCAGCAGCCTTTACGGCTTGCCGATGACGATGCGTCGGTCGACTTGCTAGTCGGGAGTAACAGCACAGCAGTAATACGCGGCCAGCTCGCTCAGAATGTCAAAGTACCGTCACGGCGGGACAGGGGCCCCGTCATTCGGCTGAGCGTGTAGATGTCTCTTTCATTAGCTGCCGGGATTACCAGCACCTGCGCAGTGTCGGTGAGGTTGTCTCACATGAAGAAACCGATGAACAGGTGCACCCAGACACGGAAAGGTGTTTCAATCATGTTGACGACTGCAGTGCCTCCATTCCCACTAAAACTGTGCAAGGTTTTCCAGCAGCCTTTACGGCTTGCCGATGACGATGCGTCGGTCGACTTGCTAGTCGGGAGTAACAGCACAGCAGTAATACGCGGCCAGCTCGCTCAGAATGTCAAAGTACCGTCACGGCGGGACAGGGGCCCCGTCATTCGGCTGAGCGTGTAGATGCCTCTTTCATTAGCTGCCGGGATTACCAGCACCTGCGCAGTGTCGGTGAGGTTGTCTCACATGAAGAAACCGATGAACAGGTGCACCCAGACACGGAAAGGTGTTTCAATCATGTTGACGACTGCAGTGCCTCCATTCCCACTAAAACTGTGCAAGCTTTCCCAGCAACCTTTAGGGCTTGCCCATGACGATACGTCGGTCACCTGGGTACCCGAGAATAACAGCTCAGCAGTAATACTCGGCCAGCTCACACAGAATGTCTCAGTAGCTTCACGGCGGAACAACAGCCCCGTCATTCGGCTGAGCATGTAGATGCCTCCATCATTAGCTGCCGGGATTACCAGCACCTGCATAGTGTCGGTGAGGTTGTCCCACACGAAGAAACCGATGAACAGGTGCACCCAGACTCTGAAAGGTGTTTCAATCATGTTAACGGCTGCAGTGCCTACAATCACACTAAAGCTGTGCAAGCTTTTCCAGCAGCCTATACGGCTTGCAGATGACGATACGTCGGTCGACTTGGTAGCCTAGAATAACCGCACAGCAGTAATACGCGGCCAGCTCGCACAGAAGGTCTCAGTACCTTCACGGCGGAACAGGGGCCCCGTCATTCGGCTGAGCGTGGAGATGCTTGTGTCGTTAGCTGCCGGGATTACCAGCACCTGCGCAGTGTCGGTGAGGTTGTCCCACACAAAGGAACCGATGAACAGGTGCACCCAGACACGGAAAGGTGATTTAATCATGTTGACAGCTGCAGTGCCTCCATTTCTACTAACACTATGCAAGCATTTCCAGCAGCCTTTACGGCTTGCCGAAGATGATGCGTCGGTTGACTTGGTATCTGGGAATAACAACACAGCAGTAATACGTGGCCAGCTACCACAGAACGTCTCAGTAGCTTCACGGCGGAACAGGGAAACCATCATTCGGCTGAGCGTGTAGATGCCTCCATCACTAGCTGCTGGTATTACCAGCACCTGTGCAGTGTCGGTGAGTTTGTCCCACACGAAGAAATTGATGAACAGGTGCACCAGGCACGGAAAGGTGTTTCAATCATGTTGACGGCTGCAGTGCCTACATTCCCACTAAAACTGTGCAAGCTTTTCCAGCAACCTATACGGCTTGCCGATGACGATGCGTCGGTCGACTTGGTAGCCGGGAATAACAGCACAGCAGTAATACGCGGCCAGCTACCAAAGAACTTCTCAGTAGCTTCACGGCGGAACAGGGGCCCCATCATTCGACTGAGCGTGTAGATGCCTCCGTCATTAGCTGCCGGTATTACCAGCACCTGCGCAGTGTCAATGAGGTTGCCCCACACGAAGAAATTGGTGACCAGGTGCATCCAGAAACAGCAAGGTGTTTCAATCATGTTAACGGCTGCAGTGCCTACATTCCCACTAAAACTGTGCAAGCTTTTTCAGCAGCCTTAACGGCTTGCCGACGACGATGCGTCGGCCGACGTGGTAGCCGGGAGTAACAGCACAGCAGTAATACGCGGCCAGCTTGCTCAGAATGTCTCAGTACCTTCACGGCGGAACAAGGGCCACGTCATTCGGCTGAGCGTGTAGATGCCTCTTTCATTAGCTGCCGGGATTACCAGCACCTGCGCAGTGTTGGTGAGGTTGTCTCACATGAATAAACCGATGAACATGTGCACCCAGACACGGAAAGGTGTTTCAATCATGTTGACGACTGCAGTGCCTCTATTCCCACTAAAACTGTGCAAGGTTTTCCAGCAGCCTTTACGGCTTGCCGATGACGATGCGTCGGTCGACTTGCTAGTCGGGAGTAACAGCACAGCAGTAATACGCGGCCAGCTCGCTCAGAATGTCAAAGTACCGTCACGGCGGGACAGGGGCCCCGTCATTCGGCTGAGCGTGTAGATGTCTCTTTCATTAGCTGCCGGGATTACCAGCACCTGCGCAGTGTCGGTGAGGTTGTCTCACATGAAGAAACCGATGAACAGGTGCACCCAGACACGGAAAGGTGTTTCAATCATGTTGACGACTGCAGTGCCTCCATTCCCACTAAAACTGTGCAAGGTTTTCCAGCAGCCTTTACGGCTTGCCGATGACGATGCGTCGGTCGACTTGCTAGTCGGGAGTAACAGCACAGCAGTAATACGCGGCCAGCTCGCTCAGAATGTCAAAGTACCGTCACGGCGGGACAGGGGCCCCGTCATTCGGCTGAGCGTGTAGATGCCTCTTTCATTAGCTGCCGGGATTACCAGCACCTGCGCAGTGTCGGTGAGGTTGTCTCACATGAAGAAACCGATGAACAGGTGCACCCAGACACGGAAAGGTGTTTCAATCATGTTGACGACTGCAGTGCCTCCATTCCCACTAAAACTGTGCAAGCTTTTCCAGCAGCCTTTACGGCTTGCCGATGACGATGCGTCGGTCGACTTGGTAGCCGGGAATAACAGCACAGCAGTAATAGGCGACCAGCTCGCACAGACTGTCTCAGTAGCTTCACGGTAGAACAGGGGCCCCATCATTCGGATGAGTGTGTAGATGCCTCTTTCATTAGCTGCCGGGATTACCAGCACCTGCGCAGTGTCGGTGAGGTTGTCTCACATGAAGAAACCGATGAACAGGTGCACCCAGACACGGAAAGGTGTTTCAATCATGTTGACGACTGCAGTGCCTCCATTCCCACTAAAACTGTGCAAGCTTTTCCAGCAGCCTTTACGGCTTGCCGATGACGATGCGTCGGTCGACTTGGTAGCCGGGAATAACAGCACAGCAGTAATAGGCGACCAGCTCGCACAGACTGTCTCAGTAGCTTCACGGTAGAACAGGGGCCCCATCATTCGGATGAGTGTGTAGATGCCTCCGTTTTTAGCTACTGGGATTACCAGCATCTGCGCAGTGTCGGTGAGGTTGTACCACACCAAGAAACCGATAAACGGGTGCACCCAGAAATGAAAAGGTGTTTCAAACTTGTTGACTGCTGCATTGCCTCGATTCCCATTAAAAACGAGATCCGACGTGGGTGACAGTCATACAAAAATTTAACGCTCTCCGAAAGCGATGGTGTAGAATTTGAGGACGACTGAAGTTTGTAGCAATATTTTATGGCATAGATCGGGACGTACTGAATTTCAGTCACCCCATCTGCATCTGAACTTTATACAATGTACAATATTGGCGGCAAGATTGTTTTGAGCTGCAGTAGATTGTATCTTTACTCACAGCGCCAAATTGTGCTCGAACTTCCCCACTCTACAAAAGAAATTAAGTAAAAACACGTGAAGTGCTCATTGTTCGCCGTTCATTGGGTTCAGGCCAACAAGCATTTATAAAATTTCAAACGAAATTCTTCCCTTTGATTTTTTTTCGTATCACTCAGCATTTCGCGATGGTAAATTGAAGGATAGTTATAGCGCGAGAACAAAACCACGACACAGAGACAAGAAGGACACGAAAGACACGAACACGAGTGTCCTTTTTGCCTCTGTGTCGTCGTTTTGTTCTCGCGCTATAACTATCGTCATGCCATACTAACTAGCTGAAGCTGCCACACTCCTAAGGTACAATGAAACTTTCTTTTATACTTCCTTGACTTTCCAGAGCCCTCTATTACACGTCCCTCAATTATACATTGCGGTTTTGAAAGCGAATCTTTTTCTTAGCGAAGTTCGGCGACTTTGACCGTATCTATCTATCTATCTATCTATCTATATATTTATCTATCCATCTAGCCGTCTATGACTTTTAGCTCTCCTGGTTGTTTCAATAATGCTATCAATCCCAAAATTGATATGGTGTAATATGAGTGTATGCGAACACATCTAACAAATCATAACGCGAAAATAATGATATGTATGTCATGAATGTCATGATTTACATTTCACAATCCTGCAGCTCTTGCGGTGGTTTCGTTCCCATGACATGTTGCAAAACTGGTATCGTATGACATGATTGCATAGAGAACACAAGTGATAGACCTTAACATGAAAATCATGACATGCGTGTCATGCAGCAATATGACTGCATGCCACCCTCATGCTGCACTCGTGGTCGTTTCGCTTGCGTCACATATACCAACTTTAGTATTACGGTAGGTGAATGAATGACTAAGGTATGTGACTGGTGCAAACATGATAATCATGAGATGTGTGTCATGTAACAACATGACTACATGCTACGCTCATGATGAGCTCGCAGCCGTTTCGCAAGCTTCACATGTACCAAACTCGGTGTTACGTGACGCGAACGGACGACATTGGTAAATGACACATTCAAGTACAAAAATCACGGCTTGCGTGTCGTGTAACAACATGACTGCATGGCACACTCATGATGCGCTCGCGGCCATTTCGCTAGCTTCACATATGCCAAACTTGGTATTACATGACGTCAATGATGACGAAGGCATGTGACTGGTGAAAACAATAATCATGAGATGCTGGTCTTGTGAGAACATGACTACATGCTACAGTCAAGGCGCCAATGCATTTCGACATGACGCGGTGCGCGTGCTCGCCGGCGTTCATATCATCGCGTCACGCCGGCGTTGCCCCGCCTGGAGCCGGCCCTGCCATATACTCACAGGCACGCGCCGCACTGCGTTGCTTAGACGCATGCGCGTTTCAGCGCGTCCGGCGTTCCTCCATCACGAAAAGAGGGAGAAGCATTGTTGTCTGGGTAACGCATCGGCATTAATGGGCCTCCCGAGGCCCTCCGAGCTCTGATCTGTACAGCGGGCCCCGCTCGTCGCTGGAGTCGTACTAGGGACCCCGGACTAGGGGTTCCTTCCACGCCTTCCTTCTCCATGCTTTGTTAATAAAGACGTTTCTCTATCTCTCTCGGCATAGAGTATTTCTACTCTATGGCATCGGCACGAATTGCGGCATATCGCATTTCGAGCCGGTTGGCGTCGGGCTGCAGCGGCAGACGCTGGTCGCGCCTAGCGTCAGACTATGTAGTGCTCGCGTTTTGCTAACGTAGTGTCGCTTTAACCCTGCGTGCGCGCTCGTCAACGCTACGTAGGAATATATTGGGCCCTTCATGATGCGCTCACAGCCGTTTTGCTAGCTCCTTATATAACAAATTTTGTGTAACGTGTCGTCAATGGATGACAAAATATATGAATGGTGCGAACTTGATAATCTTGACATACGTGTCATGTAAGAACAAGACAACATACCACGCTCATAGCGTGCTTATGGCCGTTTTGCTAGCTCCACAAATACTAAATTTGACATCACGTGACGTAAATAGATGGCGAAGGTAAACGAGACATCCAAGCAGGATAATCATGACATGGAAGTCATGTACGGCATCCTTAACTCCACCTAGTAACGTCAATCTGATGTTAAAGTGACATATTAACATTTCTCATGCATGCTTCGCATATCATCGATTCACAATGTACGTGAGATCTGCCAAGTTTTTGAACTTCAGACGCCAACAAATATTGTTATGCATACTTTGATTTTTTGCTTGTTAGCTTTTTTGCTAGTTTGAAGCCGTAAAGGTGCGGCATTAAGAATATAGCGAAAACTACCTGCACTATTTCCATCCATGCGTATGACATCTCCGATACATTATTAGTTTTCGTGTTATCCAAGATGGCGTACATGCATCTTCGACACTGCTGAAACGTGGTGGATGCTCATGCCAAGTCGTACCTGTGAAACGAAAAATTATGCACTCTTTTTGCATGCAACACTAATACTGAAATTTACCCACTCGCAGATAATCGTGTCTAATTCATATTTTACTGAAATAAATTGTGGAATGCTTATGATACATTCACAAGTGGTTAAAGCAACAAACCTCGTTAGACAACGTGCGGCAATATTTTCGCAAACAAGATGCATCGACATTCACACAGCAGACACCACATATATTATTGTCTGGTGCACCACATGAAAAGAGGAGGTGACAACACTACTATCTTTCAATATGGCTGGGCAGTATCGAAGATATATGTTTTTGAGATACTATCTCGGATACATTTTGGAGTACTTGTGTTTGTAATGCAATGCGTCCCGCTATACGAGTATCTGTATTTGCATTTCCGTTACATTCGATAATATATCGTGTATCATATGATACAAGATAGTGCGGTCGCAACGCTTTACCATGTGAAACATTATTCGCTGACTGAAATCCGCTGCTGAGGCTGGTACTGGTGCCATTAGGCTACCCGAATAAAACCAAAAGCACATTGATTGATTGATTGATTGATTGATTGATTGATTCATTGATTGGTATGTGGAGTTTAACGTCCTTGAACCAGCATACGGATATGAAAGACGCCGTAGTGGAGGGCCCCGGAAATTTTGGCCACCTGGAGTCCTCTAACATGCACCAAAATCTGGGCACACGGGCCTACAAAATTTCCGCTTCCATCGCAAATGCAGCCGCCACCGCCGGGAATGGAAAACTAAAAGCAGAGACATCATTTTATTCTTTAAACCGACTCCATCAGTCAGGGCAGGCGATGAGGTGCGCGCGTCCCTTTCAGTGCAACAGAGTGACACGACAGAGTTCGCGCAGTCTCGACAGAAACTACGTTCCCGGGCTTCCACACATGCCCTTTTCTGGATTTTTTCTCTTTTTAATTCTGTCAGAGCAATAGCACTTACCGTTGAGCACTTGCAAGCGCCGCGTGCCACAATGCGTGCGGTGACGACAGCGCAAATTCTGATGCCACTTTCCAGCGTGGGGACATGTATAGCACCACTGGTTGTGATGCTGTATATATATCACACAACAAGCACTTACCTATCAGTTCATATGTAGGCGTACCATACAACTTTCTTCTTGCGTTTCTATTCAAACAGCTATTGAAAATATAACATGATTGTTAGCTCAAGTGGTTTCTCAGTTGTCCTTTTTTTGCATCCCACACATCACCTAGTGCTTTGAATTGTTTATTTGTTCTCATTAAAGCAATATTCGTTTTGTAGATCATGGCCAAAATAAGCTCTCTGTTTATTTTTGCATTTTATTGTTTGTTTTTTTGGTTTCTACTTACACATTTATATTCACTTTAGATTACTCTTTCTGAAAACAATTTGAAAATAGACATGCTATTACATGGTCGTCGGTGATTATACAGCACCCAAAATTCTGCTTACTGCTGAGTAAATTGACAAAATAGAGCTTGTGTCAAAATAATGAGAATATTTAGGAGTCACCGTCAAGGCCTTGGAAAGAGTATTCGAAAAACATTGATACATCAAATTGTTTTTTATGAACGTCCCACTGAGCGATTTTGGGCAATTTTTCATACACACTTACTTTTTTATTGTCTTACCTTAACAAGCAAGTTCACGAAACTTCATGCTTAATTGTCATAGCAATTAGGAGTGCCACGTGTGTCTTGAATCTCAAGTTGATGACCACTAATACTTGAAACAGAATGGCTTTTCTATGTTAGATGTATTGGTTTTCTTTCTCAACCTCCCTATCTTTTACTGTAAATTATTGTCATGTAAACGTAGCTACAGCTGGCAACGTAAAAAAAAGCGGCGTTTTCTCCCGACAATTAGTGCAACTATGCTGCCACGTACTGTTATCATTCCCCTATCGGACGGAAATGGCTATGTTTGCCACACGGGGCGCTGCATCAATGATTGAGTGAGGGAACACGCTTTCAAGGTAGAGAATAAGGACGGGGCACATATACGTGTGCACGTCACAGCTTGTGGAGGCACACCATACTTCACGCAAGTTAGGATCCTAGCAAGAAGTAAAAGCAAGTTAGCACGATAAATTTTGGAGACGTATCACATAAAAAATTGCGGTATTAAGTGTGTTTGCGAAACGTCACTCGACTTGCATTAGTCGCAAACACGTTCTCTAGAAAACATGTGTCCGATAACGTGATTAAGAGAAGGGATGATAATGTGGCGGATAAGGTGGCTTAATATTAACCTGTTTCTTCGAAGAATAAAGTGCTTTAAGTAGCACCCATGTTGTCTATGTGTGTTTCTCCCTCTCTGTGGTTGTGAATTCGGCGCGAACTTGACAAGCAATTTAATCAAGACACGTACCAACTTGCCCAACAGCGAGTTCTACTAAAGTATAATTTTGCTGTAGAGAGCTCTTTATGTGTTTCTGCCGCTTTTCGTCATCCATGCAGACGTGTTGAATGCCAACATCGTTCGCCCAACAAGCCGTGCCCGTTAGATTGGATTTTGTATGAGGAAGGACTTGTTCCCGAAGAAGTAAGTGCCACCTTTGTCCAGTTCGGCCTTCCTGGTTTCACGTTGAGCGAACAGCTCAGATTTAGCGTTCAGAGCTGTGGCATCAAGTGTGCCTTTTCTGGGACTGGCTCAGGCTGGTGCGTTACAGCAAGTTTCCCGAATGTCTCACCTCGAGAAATTTACGGGCTATAAGGCAGCTTGCTGTTTGGTTAATGGAAGTGTTCTTGTAGCGTATTCTCAAGCAACAAATAATGAGAATCAGGACAGACAGCGGGACCGAAGCAAAGAAGAGGAATGTGGTTGTTCTTGGGGGTGCCCATTTGCCTACTTATGTTACGCCCCTACTGCAAAAAGGTTTAAAGTATGGCCTTGAGCCATGTGCGGCTGCGGACGAAGTTATTGCCACGAGCAAAAGGGTGGCAAAAAGAGCAAGCCAAAAAGCGAAGGAAAGATGTTTACTCGAAGGAATAGAATGCTTGCATAGACAAACACTACAAAGACGCGGGTATCCTACGTATTACCAGGTTTCTCGTGTTGTGAAAAATTTCAAGAACAGTGGTCTGAAGCTTGCGCAAGAGGATAAGAACAGTGGTTTTGTTGTGCTTCCGAGTTAACTTTATGGAGACAAGACTGGACAAGCTGGTATGAAGAACTCTGTGTGAGGAAAGCAAAATGTGGCTGGAGCCAAAGGGGAGATGTTAAAAATGTGTACAAAGTATGCGCTTGATGATTTGGCAAAAGAAATAGCTAGCAGCAAAAAGAAGACACTGGATATTTTCTTCACGGCAAAGACGCACAAAGCAAGCTTTCTGTTTAGGGCAATTTTAAAAAACAAAAAAAACGGGGCGAAGAAATGTCAAATGGAGGCGAAAATGTTGTATGCCCGTGTGCTCAGATTTGGGTGCACGTTAAAGAACCCCAGGTGGACGAAATTTCCGGAGCCCTCCACTACGGCGTCTCTCATAATCATATGGTAGTTTTGGGACGTTAAACCTCACAAATCAATCAATCAAAGAAATGTCAACCGCTTTCTCACAAACAAGCTTAACTTGTTTAGGGTTAGTGATTTATTTCTGATAAATATCTATGAAGTTTTGATTGAGTGCCAGCAGAATAACCATATTACTGGTATTGCATACTGAGTCGACATTAAGTACTCATTTTATTCAGTGCCGCATAATGCTCTTTTTGAGGCAGTGATGATCGGTATTGCTGAGCATGGAATTATTGGCTTTCAAGGTTCAATGGGCATGCTAGAAGATAGTTTTTATTATTGCTGGAAGCCTATCTTGCCTACATCTTTGTGTAATATAAGGGTTATATTTATTCGCAGTGTGAAGAAATTTGTATCGTGTCATGTGTTGCTCCTTTGCTGTGCAACAATTTTTTTTCACCACAGGTGGACAAAACACTGTAAAAGTTTTTAGCACTGAAATATTTTTTTAAAGTTTTAGGTATGTAGACGACTTTCTGATTGTACTGGAAAAAACGGGATGATTTGAAGAACCTAATAATGGTACAAAAACTTTTAGACTTTTCGACAAAGCAGCAAAAGGCCTGTCCGTCACGCATGAGCTGCCTGACAATGGAATCCGGCAATTTTTAGACTAACGCTTTGTGACAAACCTGTTTGCTGGTCTCCCCCCCCCCCCACCCGTCCAAAAAAAGAACTTTTACTCTTTGATTTGGCCCACAGAAAAACCTTGAAGAGGTGAACCGAAATGCATTTTTTGGGGCCCGCACTTCGGAAGTCGTGTCCGCATCTCTTGCAGTCTAGTTTTAATGCAAAATTATACTATTTGAAGGTCGTCGTGTTCCCTTCCTTTATTCTGCATGTGGTGGTGGAATGCCTTCTGCGGAAGGTAAAAAAAACGCCAGGCCTACGTTGTTGGCGCAGCACAGTCACAGCAAAAGCTAGAAAAGCAGCCTTCCATAGCCTTTTCCAAACATTGATTGGTAAACTACTGCAAGCACACTTGCTTGGTACCCACTAGGGCATTTAATAATAAACTTTTGAGTGGTAGGCCGGCATTCACTATGCTATCTTTTGTTATTCTTCTGACAAGTGTTGTGTCCGCTCAACCCTTTGAAGGAATTCTGTGCCAATTTTCTATGCAGTGGCTGACAACCATGTGGAATTATTGCTGAAGTGGGTATGCACCACAGTTATTGGGGAAACAAGAACAAGCTTTTGTAATGAGTTGGAGCATTGGACAGCCCGCAAGTTGTGCTATTCACATTGTGCGACGACTGTTTCTGCTTTCGCTGTTGTAAAACACTTTATAAGTTGTATTAACGCGATTGCTTTCCCGATATAAAGCCTGCGTAAGGAAAGCTTGGCAACAAGTCACAAGCATCGGAGTAGCTCAGTGGTAGTATACAGGGCTGCACCAAGCGGGCCTGGTTTCGAGCCCCACTGAACCATTGGTGCTAGGTAATGCCTGCCTAAGGCAAGTTTCACCACACGTTACAAGCACCGGTGTAACTCAGTGGTAGGATATTGAGGTGGTACCCAGCGGACCCGAGTTCAGGCCCCACTGTGTCAACGGAGTAATACTCTTTTTTCTATTTTCGCGCGATGTGATTACGGGCGCCGGTGTCGGCTGCGGCGGCAGACAACATGACACTGCGCGTGACCCGCTTTGGGATCTCATCAGAGCTCTCGCTGTAAAAAAGGCCCAGCCGAAGCTCGAAGGGATAAAGAACAGCCGGAGGTAAAGTTTCACACAACCTAAAAAAAAAGGCCAGTCACGTAGTGTACCGCTCGTTTTCACCGCCCTAAACTGGCCAAGTTGTGCACTCGCATCGATGGAAGTCATGCTCAACAGCCGAAAGGCGGCAAAAAACGGCATGGGTGGCAGCTCACGAAGCGCGCAACTGGAGAACTTTATGAAATTTCCGTATCGAACGGAAAGAGCTGTGTTGGCTACACGGGGCGCTGCGTCAATGATCGAGCGAGCGAACACGCCATCACGGTCAAAAATATGGATGGTGTGTATCTAAGCGCGCAAGTCAATGCTTGTGGACTTTTTCTTTGGAAAGCGACCTGCTCTGAAAAGCAAAGCTCTGAAAGCTTGGCTTTTCAAGGACTGCCAAAAGGAATTAGCATCATAAACAGTTACACTCTCGCTTCATCCTATTCAACTTCTTTTTCATTTTCACAACACGTGCGCCGATTCGACTGCTCGCAAAAAAAATAACTATGACGGCCGTACATTCTTGTGACTATATGTTACATAACAAATAATGAAGCGTTCATGAGAGCAAAAAGAAACGCAGATTCCAAGGGACAAGCGCTAGTTCTGACTCGCAATTTTCCGCACCAGTATGCTCAACTGGGATCACTAATAAAAGTCTGAGACATAACCACGACTTATCGATGCGAGTGATTGGGCACGGCGGCACCGGCGAAATGACGGTCACTAACCCGTTTGTCTTCATCGTGCAGTTGTCCATCGGTCTTCTTGCATCCGTGGGTGATGTACGTGCTATGCCAGCACGATTGCCCGGGTACGCGCCGGACACAAGCTTCGTCAACTTCCACGTGACGGAGATAACATGCCCAGCGCCTTGGGACTGCCAGCCCAGATCCGTGACCAGGACCACGTGTGATGATCTACGTCACCAGCACCCAGCGCCGCCTCACAGTGCGCCTATAAGTAGCCTGCCTCCTCGCAGTGCGTCCATTGGGCACGGCGGCACCGGCGAAATGACGGTCACTAACCCGTTTGTCTTCATCGTGCAGTTGTCCATCGGTCTTCTTGCATCCGTGGGTGATGTACGTGCTATGCCAGCACGATTGCCCGGGTACGCGCCGGACACAAGCTTCGTCAACTTCCACGTGACGGAGATAACATGCCCAGCGCCTTGGGACTGCCAGCCCAGATCCGTGACCAGGACCACGTGTGATGATCTACGTCACCAGCACCCAGCGCCGCCTCACAGTGCGCCTATAAGTAGCCTGCCTCCTCGCAGTGCGTCCATTGGGCACGGCGGCACCGGCGAAATGACGGTCACTAACCCGTTTGTCTTCATCGTGCAGGTAAGAAGACAATACGATTACTGTATACGTTCTGGTGACCCATTTTTGCTGGTGCTGCCGTGCCCTCGGCTTTGCTGTGCATTTGCGAGTGTGTTGCTATTTTTAAGAAAGCTTCTTTTGCTAGCAGGAGATATTGAAAGCAATCCGGGACCTGATCTAGCACAAATCGCAAAGCAGTTGAAGGAAGTTGCCGTCGATATCAAAGAAATTAAAGAGGGGCGGCTTGCTGATATGGATAAAAAGTTAGATGCCCTGTCGCGCCTTGAACCGAAGATAACTTCATGCGTAAAACAAATAGAAGACATGCATCTGATTACCAAAAATTTGGAAAAACGAATGGACGACCTGGAAAACCAGAGTAGAAGGTCCAATATTATAGTATACGGCTTAGCGGAAACAGAACAGGAGAACAGTGAAAAGTTAGAACAAGCTGTAAATAAAGGCATTGTTCAGGACATACTCGGCTTGCAGCCTGTGACCATAGAACGAATTCATCGTCTTGGAAAACCGGCCCAGAACAAAACGAGACCAGTAATGTTGAGGCTACTTGACTCTAGACAGAAATCAATAATATTGCGGGAGGGACGCAAGCTGAAAAATACGGGTCTCTCTATTGGGGAAGATTTCTGTAAGAGAACACGAGAGATAAGAAGGTTGCTGTGGAATAGCGCAAAGGCAAACCGGGAGCATCATGACAAAGTGTCTTTGTCATTGGACAAACTTTACATAAATGAACAAGTATTCACCTGGGATGAGGGCAAGGGGGAGAGGGTCCCGCTGAGAAAAAACGCCGAAGCAAAACGTCCAAACACGCGAAGCAAAACACAGCCGAGGAACTAACACTACTAAATGTAAACGCCAGAAGCATTTTAAATAAGACTGAAGCGCTTGAAAACCTACTCCTTGCACATAACCCTGATATAGTAGCGTTAACTGAGACGTGGCTTTCCCCGGCTATCTCAGATCATGAAATAGTGCCTCCAAATTATTGCATCAGTCGAAAAGACCGACCGTCACGTGGTGGTGGTGTGGCGCTGTTGATAAAGAAATCCCTTCCATTCGTACAATTGCCAGATGTGAAGGAAGCTGAGGCGGTGTTCTGCAGAATCATCTGCAACAGCACTGCCATAATTACAGGCTGCGTTTACCGAAGTCCTGACTCGAACGAAGATTGCGTAAGGAACATACATGAGTTTCTGCAGAACCACGCCCCAAGCCTAAGAATTATCATTATGGGGGACTTTAACTTACCAGACATTAATTGGAACACAAAGGAATATTCATCACATGCTTCCGAAGCGCTGATTGATCTGATGCTAAATTTTAGTCTAGAACAAGTAGTTAGCCAAACAACGCGCTCACAAGGTACTGCAAACAACATACTTGACCTAATACTGCTCAGTGATCACTTTCAACTAAATACATTGCAAACTGGCATTATTGAAGGAATATCCGACCACGATATCCCGATATGCCACCTACCATTATCATGTTCTATTTCGAAAAAGTCCTTTGAAAGCAAAATCATTGACTTTGAGAAATCGAACGACGCTGGCGTTTTGACGTCCCTGGCACATGAGTTCACATCATTTTCAGAATTTGCTTCTGATCCGTCGGCAGATATAAATGTCCTCTGGATAAAGTTTAAGGGCATAATACATGACTGCATTACCAAATTTATACCGTTAAAAACTAGGAAACCAAGAAAATACAGCCCATGGGTAACGCGCGAGGTTATACATGCCAAAAGGAAAGTTAAAAGGTTACGTCGTTCACTGAAGCATACAGAAAGTCAATCAGTCGAGAAATCTAAGCTGATAGGTGCCAAGCAAGAGCTGAAACAAAAGTTGAACCAGTCACGGAAACAATACTTTAATACAATCCTACCAGATTTCCTAAAAAATAATCCACAGAGATTTTGGAATCACTTTCGTGCACGCAATACTTTGGCGCCAGAACGCACTCATGATGAAAATGCTGTCCAGGCTAATGTATTCAACAAGTACTTTCAATCTGTATTTACTACAGATAACGGGTTTCTTCCATCGGTCGTTTCTACAGGCTCCAGCATCGACCCACTTATCATATCTGACATGGGAATCCTTAACCTTCTACTTGGATTAGATGCTAAAAAATCAAGCGGCCCTGACAATGTTCCAAATGAATTCCTGAAACGATACGCGGAATGGTGCAGCAGATACCTGGGTATTATCTATCGTTTTTCACTATCAACTGCACGTGTGCCAAATGACTGGAGGAAGGCAAAGGTGATACCAATTCATAAATCAGGTGACATAAACTCTCCGTCTAACTATCGACCCATATCCCTTACCAGTACATCATGCAAGATCCTAGAACATATAATTTTAAAACACCTGACAGTATATCTTGAACAAAATCGCATATTAACACCCAGCCAGCACGGGTTTAGACGCGGAATGTCAACAGTGACGCAATTAACGGAAGTTGTTCATGACCTTGCACAGATAATTGACAATCGCGGCCAAACAGACATTATATTCTTGGACTTTAGCAAAGCTTTTGATCGCGTGTGTCACAACAAGTTAATAGCAAAACTAGAGGCAATAATTGGCATCGGAAATATTTCTGCTTGGATTGGCGATTTTTTATCCCAGCGTTCGCAATTCGTCCATCTCAATGAAGCATCATCTGACATTGTTCCCATCTCATCTGGTGTACCTCAGGGCTCGGTCTTGGGGCCCTTGCTATTTTTAATTTATATTAATGACATCATCACTAACATGGAATGCAACATAAAGCTGTTCGCAGACGACTGCATTATCTATAAAGAAATACTGTGTTACGAAGACCACCACACCCTGAACAGACAACTTAACGTGATAAACACCTGGTGTGAACAATGGCAAATGTCTATTAATACCAGCAAATCTGTGTCAATGACGGTGACAAAAAAGAAGAACCCGTCAGAATTTACTTACTCACTTAATGACACTGAACTAACTAAAGTTTATGAACACAAATACCTAGGACTTACTCTAGCAACCGACCTCAAGTGGAACAAACACATTGCCAACATATCCTCAAAAGCCATCCGTAAGTTGTTCTTTCTTAAAAGGTGCTTGAAGTCTGCTCCCACTCCTATCAAACTCCTCAGTTACACAACCTTTGTGCGGCCAGTGCTAGAATATGCTAACACTGTTTGGTTCCCTCACAATATTACTAACATAAATCAACTAGAAAAAGTTCAAAGAAAAGCGATACGGTTCATCCATAACAAATACAAACGTACTGACTCGCCCACTGAACTTCTAGCATCATCCGGTTTAGACACACTGGCAGGCAGAGCAAAACAAGCTCGTTTAAAATTCATGCATAGCCTTCTGCACAACCACTTCAACATAATTTCTTCCAAATATATCACCTTCTCTAGATCCCGGATATCGCGTAATAAACACGATAAAATGTTAACTGAATACTTTTGCAACTCCAACACGTTTAAATACTCATTTTTTCCTACAGCAGTTAGGGAGTGGAACAACCTCGACCCAACAGTAGCTGCCATAGAATCATCA
This sequence comes from Rhipicephalus microplus, assembly GCF_043290135.1. Taxonomy (NCBI): domain Eukaryota; kingdom Metazoa; phylum Arthropoda; class Arachnida; order Ixodida; family Ixodidae; genus Rhipicephalus; species Rhipicephalus microplus. Next base: position 4,404,598 of record NW_027464588.1, read on the forward strand.
TCAATATTTTGTGACGCGATAGGAAATAAGCCCCAACCATGAAAAGGGAAAGGAAAAAGTTTCATATTCATGCAAATTCTTTTTTTTAATGGCTTCTTTGTGTTCCATTGGATTGTATTAACCTTGATTCTTCCGTTGTATATACTAATGTTGTATTAGAGAGAACACTTCTTTGTATGACATGCCATTGTACTGTGCACTGCGTGTATTCTGTTGCACTCACGTTGTTATCTGTATGCCCACCTGCTTTGGTCTCCAAGTGAGACTGGCAGTATTGGAAATAAATAAAAACTTATGGAACCAAAATCAGTAACAATCTGTAAAAAGAATAACTTGAAAAAACAACGTAGAGACCAGAAAACATGCTACTGGCACCATAAATTGTGCTATTTGCAATATTCAATGATTTATAATAGGATTTCAAGTGCCCAAAGCACAATGTGATTATGAGAGGCAGCGTAGTGAAGGGCTTCAGAAATTTCGACCACCTGGGGTGCTTTAACGTGCACTCACATCTGAGCAAACTAGCTTACAGTATTTGTGCCTCCATCGAAAATGCAGCCGCCACAGCCGGGATTTGATCCCACGACTTGCGAGTCTGTAGCTGAGTATTTTAGGCATTAGACCACCGTGACGGCTCTGTTTTATAGTACACTTTTCCGCCTAGTATTTGTAGCATCATTAGGGATCAAGGCTGGTTTCCAGTTGAAGGGTAGGTAAAATAGGTTGTTCTGCTGGTCCTCTACTTCTTATATATATATATATATATATATATATATATATATATATATATATAGGACAAGTCAGTATACGCCTCTAAAAAACTGTTTATTGGTGACGTTTCGATCGGAGACCGGTCTTCATCAGACAAAATTTAGTAGGCTCCGACGCGTTTTTATGACATTTTCCAGCCGAGAGAAAGCGAGAGAAAAGGAAAAGAAAAAAAGAAAAAAGAGAAAAAAAAGAAAAAAGAAAGCGAGAGGAAAAAAATCTACATGTACCAGTGGCTCATCACCCATCATGCACTGATAAGCAGCCAAACGGCCTGGTGTGCGTACTACGCATAGAACGTGCATTCAAAAAAGAAAAAAGATAAAGGTAAAAAGAGAAAAAAGAGCGAAAAAATAAAAAAAACAAAAAACGCACCTGGGCCAGTGGCAATACCACCCATTATACACTGATATGTAGTCAAACGACCACGTTTGTGTACTAATAATGGCAGGTGCATTTCGTTAAAAAAAACGAGGGGTAAACAACATACAATTTTGGCAAGTTTTTTGGTCCAGGGGTCTAAATTAAGCAAATTCCAATGATGAAAAGTTTGACTCCTCAGGTTCACCTCTCATCAGCTTTCCCGGTAGCTCGTAAAGAATACCACAGCACATTCCTTGCCATCATTTTTGCTGTCGCATTCCACCTGTTCTCCCCCTCCATACTTGCTCTTGAAGCCTGGTGAGGAGGGCTACGTCAGAACGATGTGATAAATTTAATAAAAAATAAAAAAAGGGGAAGAAAGAAAAAAAAAGGAGAAAAGAACAACAAACAAGCGCTACGCGTGTGAAAGCTCCGCACCTGCAGGATAGGCACATGCCACGTAGCTACGATCTCCGGTCTGTGGCTCAAGAATATTAAATATATACTGGAGGTTGTTTTTCAAGTTTTTACCTCGGGGCTTGGATGTGTCATTTTACTTCGTTTAGTGGTCCCCCTTTCTTGGAATGCGCGTGCCCATGCCGCACGCCCGAACACGTGCTCCGGGCGAAATCAGAAATTCGGGATAATATTTATCCCAACCAAACGTTTTAGTTTTATTTTTTTTCTTTCCTTCTTCTTCTCTCTTTTTGGTTTCCTTAATTATTATTTTTCTTCTCTTCTGATTTCGCCTGGAGCACGTGTTCGGGCGTGCGGCATCCTGATGAAGGCCACACTCTAGGCCGAAACGTTGAAATAAACCACGTTGTGACCGCTCACGGAGGATCTACTGGACTATATGCAACGCTACGGCCACTCAACCACCATGCCTGCCTATATATATATATATATATATATATATATATATATATATATATATATATATATATATATATATATATGTTGAAATACCACGGTTCAGCTGACGCTTTATTCAAGCAACAGCAAGATGGTGCCAATGAAGAGGCACCGAACGAATACTGATGATGGTTATTGACAGGTGAGGCAGATGACGTCCAATGAATTCTTACACTAATTTCCCCTGTCGACGGAAGCGGTCAGCCTGGCCGCGAAATACGCTGTGTAACGCATACGATAGGGCTTGAGACGCGAAACGCGCACAATCTGTGTCTCGCGGCAGCATTGTTCAGGGGGGGGGGGCATGAAAAGGTCTGACACGGTAGTTTACCGGTGAGGTTTGTTCGACAACTTTGTAGGGGCCAAGATAGCGTGACTCAAGCTTCTCGCATAAGCCAGGCGTTCATGCAGGCGTCCACAGATGTACATCGTCGCCAAGGCAGTAGAAAACGACGCGGTGAGTGCCATCGTAACGATGTTTGTGATCTTCTTGGCTAACTTCGGTGTTTACACGGGCAAGACGAAGACATTGAACAAGCGGGATAGAAACTGGTCGCAAACGAATAGTAAAGAGTTGACGGGACCAGAAACGAATGAAACGTCAAGTGGTGATGTCATTTTGAGTACGTATACAAGAAAAAAAGGAGAATAGCCTGTGGTTTGTTGAACTGACGTATTATATGCATACGTGACAAAGGGAAGTATGGCATCCCGATTGCGATGGTCCGGTCGGATATACATGAACAGCATGTCACACAGCGTGCGATGAAATGTTTCGTTAAGCCATTGGTTTGTGGGTGATAGCTAGATGTTGTTTTATGAACTGTTTTTGATGCTTGAACAACTTCACTGAGCGTGCTTGGAAGAATTGCCTTGCCCTGGTAACTCAAAAGAACACGAGGGGCTCCGTGACGTAGGTAAATAGCATTCAAGGAGAAAGTTGCTACTTTCGAAGCAGTTCCTGAAGTGATCGAGGCCGTCTCAGCGTACCGGGTCAAGTGATCAACTGCGGTGACGATCAATCTATTGCTGTATGATGTAGTTGGGAGGGGCCCAAAAAGGTCCATTCCGACTACAGAGAACGGCTCTGATGAAAAAGGAAGTGGTTGCAGGGTCCCGGCTGGAGCAGTAGTGGGCCGCCTGTGGTGTCGGCAAAGTGCGCATGAGGCAATATATTTAGCTACCGCCGTGGATAGATCTGGCCAGAATAATCGACTGCTGATGCCCTACTATGTTTTGTAGTAACCCAAGTCCTCCTAAATGACCGTCAAACAGGTTATTGGTAACTGTGCAAGGTGTGCGGGTGTTGGCTTTGGTGGACACGGAAGCAACTATTTCAGTTATGCGTGCCGACTTGTGTTCTCAATTGCGGAACATGAAGGCACCCTACCTTGGATCATCTTTGATTGGGGCTAATGAAGCAATAATTAGACCATCGGTTCAATGTACAGCGCATGCATTCATTAATAGTATTCTTCATCACATCAGCTTCGCTGTCTTAATTTCATGAGCACATGAGCTAATTTTAGGTTGGGACTTTCTCTCATCCGCATCTGCATTAATTTCTTGCCGTCAAAGTGTAGTAGAAAAAACCAAGACCAACCACTGCAGCGAACGCGTCGACGAAAATTCATTGCGTTTTTTTCACAGCTTCTGATTCCATACTGCTTCCACGTCAGGAGCAACTCATCTCCATCACTTCTCCGAATATTGCCAATGGTGACGTCCTTATCACCCCTTCCAACCACTGTGTAACTCGCGGTGCTGTAGTCCCCTTCAGCCTGTTGTGGTTCAAAGACAGTGCTGCGATAATTCTTGGCCTTAACCCTACCCCGGAGCCTGCCCTTCTACCCGAAGATTCTGCAGTGTCGTGTTATGTGGATACCCAACCGGTATCTTTGGTCTCACTTGACGCCTTGACAGCTCAGCCACAATAGGCCCAGTCTGTTACTTCCTCCTCCTTTGCTAACGGGATAAATTCTGATCTTTCTGCTTCTCAAGGTGAGGTGTTGCTAAATTTGCTAACAAACCACCAGGCCTCCTTCGACGCAAATGCTTCGGCACTAGGACAGACCACAGTTTCGCATCATCGCATCGACACTGAAGGTCAGACTGTTGTACGTCATCGTCCCTACCGAGTCTCCTTGGCCGAGCGCATAATCATCGAGGAGAACGTGACCGATATGCCAAAAATAAACATCATACGCCCCTATACCATTTCTTGGTCGTCGCCCGTTGTGTCGGTACAAAAGAAGCGTAGAGCAGTACGATTTCATGTTGATTACCGCGCGCTCAGCAAGATTACCCGAAAGGATGTATCTTCAATGCCCCGTAAACATGATGCACTTGACTCATTGCAAGACGCCCAATACTTCTCCACCCTTGGCCTTCTGTCCGGGTATTGGCAGATACCAATTGAAGAAGCAGACAAAGAAAAGACCGCCTTTTCTAAGCCGGACGGTCTTTACGAGTTTAATGTATTGACATTCGGCTTATGTAATGCTCCCGCCACATTTGAAAGGATGATCGACACTGTTCTTTGGGCCTCAAATGAAAAACTTGTCTATGCTACATTGATGATATCATCGTATTTTCTTCCCACTTTTGCTGATCATCTGCAACGCCTAGATCCAGTGCTCACATGTCTTGCCAATGCCGGACTTTAACTAAACACACAAAAGTGCAATTCAAGCAACACAGCTATAAAAGTTCCAGGACATCCCGTTAATATTGATGGCATCCAGCCCGATCCGGACAAAATTTCAGCAGTCCTCAACTTTCCGCGACCCTTTCGTTCCGAACAACTACGCAGTTTCCTTGGACTAGCATTGTACTTTCGGCGCTTCATACGCAACTTTGCCACTATTGCTGCTCCTCTCCACGAGCTTCTTGCTGGTACCGGTTCCTTTGGTGAGAATAATCAATGCGAAGCCTCATTTCAAGAACTCATGCAGGCACTGACATCCCCACCGGCGCTTTGTTATTTCGATGACAAGACACCTACAATATTACACACTGGCGCTAGTGGACAAGGAATCGGCGCCGTACTCCTCCAGCGTGACTATGCTTTTCGCGAGAAAGTTGCCGCGTATGCAAGCCGCACTCTGACCTCATCAGAGAAGAGGTACTCGATAACCAAACAAAAGTGCTTGGCTGTTGTCTGGTGCATCCAAAAATTTCGTCCGTATCTACATACATGGTCGACATTTTACAGTTGTGACAGACCACCATGCTCTTTGTTGGTTGTCCACAATCAAAAAGTAATATATATATAAATATATATATATATATATATATATATATATATATATATATATATATATATATATATATATTGTCACGGTGTCGTGACGTGGCCGAAGACAGGAGACTTCGTGTTGGTATTTAACTGTTTATTTGGGCGTACGTGTGCCCGGTAAACGGAAAGTCTAATTGCAGCAGCAGTCTTGCACAGATAGCAGTCTCGGACTGATAGCAGCGAACGGAGCGTCGACCTCCGATCAACAACTGACAAGCGGCGAAGCGCGTCGGCATTTATACTCTTGCCGTCGAATGTTCTAGCGTTATCGCTGGCGGTGGCGTAAGTTCCAGAACAATCTGTACCGTTCGCACAGTGGGCGTGATCTTATCGAAATGATCTACTACAGTCCGGAACCTTCTCGAAAACTGCAGGCGCGGTTTGCGATGAGAATCGTGTGGTGTTTTGGGACGATAACAAAAACTTGGGAAATGGAACGTGGCATTGCCCCCCTCTGAAAAAAGGCATCGACCCGATGCTTTTAACTAAAGATGAAGGTACAACAATAATGCAAGAAAGTAGAATGAATAAATAGTACAAAAAACACTGTTAACGTTTGTTAACGCGCATGAAACGGCTTGAGGCGCACGACATGGACGACTTCAGGTCGCGATCGGCGTCGTTGAGAGTTCGTGATGCCGTCGGGGACAACCTCGTAATCAAGTGGGCCGAGACGTCGAACCACCCTGTACGGTCCGAAGTACCGTCGCAGAAGCTTTTCACTTAGTCCACGTCGGCGTATCGGCGTCCACACCCAAACACGTTCACCGGGCTGGTATTCCACGAAGCGTCGTCGAAGGTTGTAATGGTGGCTGTCGGTCGTCTGTTGATTCTTGAGACGGAGACGCGCAAGTTGTCGGGCTTCTTCGGCGCGTTGAAGGTACTCGCTCACATCGAGGTTTTCTTCGATGGTGACGTTGGGTAACATGGCATCGAGCGTCGTTGCCGGGCTCTTTCCGTAGACCAATTTGTATGGAGATATCTGCGTCGTCTCCTGCACAGCCATGTTGTATGCGAAGGTCACATACGGAAGAATGGCGTCCCACGTCTTGTGTTCGACGTCGACGTACACTGACAGCATGTCGGCGATCGTCTTGTTAAGCCGCTCGGTGAGGCCGTTGGTCTGTGGGTGGTACGCTGTCGTCCGGCGGTGGTTTGGTTGGCTGTATGCCAAGATCGCTTGAGTTAAGTCGGCAGTGAATGCCGTTCCTCTGTCGGTGATAAGGACCTCCGGGGCGCCGTGACGTAGGACGATATTCTCGACGAAGAACTTAGCTACCTCGGATGCACTGCCTTTTGGCAGGGCTTTTGTCTCAGCGTAGCGGGTGAGGTAGTCGGTAGCTGCCACGATCCACTTGTTTCCGAAAGCCGACGTCGGGAACGGCCCTAGTAGGTCCATACCAATCTGCTGGAAAGGTTGGCAAGGTGGATCAATTGGCTGCAGAAGTCCCGCTGGCCTTGTCCGTGGTGTCTTGCGTCGCTGACAGTCCCGGCATGTCCTCACATAACGAGTGACGTCGGTGGTAAGACGTGGCCAGTACTACCTTTCTTGTATCCTCGCGAGCGTGCGAGAAACACCGAGGTGCCCTGCCGTCGGATCGTCGTGCAGGGCCTGCAAGAGTTCTGATCGCAGAGCTGAAGGCACCACAAGGAGGTACTTAGCTCGAAGCGGTGAAAAGTTTTTCTTTTGTAGAAGGCCGTTTCGTAGAAAGAACGACGCAAGTGCGCGCTTGAATACCTTCGAGACTTCGGCGGTCCTGCCCTCGAGGTATTCTTTTAGGGCATTAAGTTCCGGGTCGGCCCGCTGTCGTTCAGCGAAGCCGTCAGTAGTTATCGTTCCCAAGATGTAGTCGTCAACCGGGTCGTCGGGTAGCGGTTGGTCGACAGGCACACGAGAGAGACAGTCGGCGTCAGAGTGTTTTTTGCCGGACTTGTAAATGACAGTAATGTCATATTCTTGAAGTCTCATGCTCCATCGTGCGAGGCGACCTGAAGGGTCCTTCAAGGTGGCTAGCCAACACAAGGCGTGGTGGTCGCTCACAACTTTGAAGGGCTTGCCGTAGAGGTAGGGCCGAAATTTCGACGTAGCCCAGATGATGGCGAGGCATTCCTTTTCTCTTGTGGAATAATTTGCTTCTGCTATGGATAGCGATCGACTGGCGTAACTAATAACCCTTTCAAGTCCGTCAGCCCTCTGCACAAGATCTGCGCCAAGATCTACGCTGCTTGCGTCAGTATGTATTTCTGTCTCGGCGAATTCGTCGAAATGGGCAAGTAACGAAGACGTCTGGAGGCGATGTTTAAGCTCCTGGAAAGCGTGTTCCTGTGGCGTTTCCCACTTGAACTCCACGTCGGCCTTGGTAAGGTTAGTGAGAGGATCGGCGATGCAGGCGAAGTTTTTCATGAACCGCCGATAATAGGCGCACAGGCCCAGAAATCGGCGCACGGCCTTCTTGTCAGTGGGCGGCGGGAAGTCGGCGATGGCGGCTGTTTTCCGTGGATCGGGACGAACTCCAGACTTGCTGATAACGTGCCCCAGAAACAAGAGCTCCTCATACGCAAATCTGCACTTTTCTGGCTTCAGTGTGAGCCCGGACGTCTTGATGGCTTGAAGTACAGCTTCAAGGCGCCGAAGATGCTCGTCTAAACTCGAGGAAAACACGACGACGTCGTCCAAGTACACAAGGCAAGTCTGCCACTTCAATCCTGCCAGTACTGTATCCATAACGCGTTGAAAAGTTGCAGGCGCTGAGCAAAGGCTGAAGGGCATCACCTTAAACTCGAAGAGGCCGTCCGGTGTTATAAACGCCGTCTTCTCTCGGTCTCTTTCGTCGACTTCGATTTGCCAATAGCCAGTCTTGAGGTTCATTTACGAAAAGTACTTGGCGTTATGAAGCCGATCAAGTGCGTCGTCTATTCGTGGGAGAGGATACACGTCCTTTTTTGTGATTTTGTTCAAACGGCGATAATCGACGCAGAAACGTAGGGTCCCATCTTTTTTCTTCACTAACACCACGGGGGATGCCCATGGACTCTTGGACGGCTGGATAATGTCATCCCGCAGCATTTCATCAACTTGTCTCTTGATGGCCTCACGTTCTCGCGTCGAAACCTTGTACGGACTCTGACGGAGTGGTCTGGCATTTTCTTCGGTTATGATGCGATGTTTCGTGGTTGGGGTGTGCCGAATTTTCGATGACGACGAAAAGCAATCTTCGTATTGCAGGAGCAGGGCATTGAGCTGTTCTTGCTTATCGTTCGGAAGTCTGAGATCGACGTCGAAAGCTATGGGAGGGGCTTGGTTCTTCTGAGCAGGTTCCGCAGAATCGGCGAGGGCGAAAGCACTGGTGGCTTCGACAATTTCTTCGATGTATGCGACCGTTGTTCCTTTGTTCACATGTTTGTGAACAAAGGAACAATGGTCACATGTTTGTACTCATTGCTGAAATTCGTGAGCATAACCGTCGCTTTGCCTCCCCGCAGTTCTGCAATTCCTCTTGCGACGCAAATATTTCGGGTGACCAACAGATGCTGACTGCCTTCAACGACACCTTCCAAGTCAGGTGATTTAGGAGCGCCGACTGAAATAACGACTCTTGAGCGAGGCGGAATGGTGACTTGTTCTTTCAGCAGATTCAAGGCATGGTGTCCTGACGGCGTGCGCGACGGCAGTACTTCTTCTGTGGATAACGTAATCGACTTTGTTTTTAGGTTGATGACAGCACCATGGAGGCATAAGAAGTGCATGCCAAGGATGACATCTCTCGAGCAACGCTGTAGGACTACGAAGTCTGTAGGATAAATACGGCCGTTAATGGTGACTCTCGCTGTGCAGATTCCTGCAGGCGTTACGATATGACCTCCGGCTGTGCGGCTTTCAGGGCCTTTCCAAGCTGTCCTAACTTCCTTTAACTTCGCGGCGAACAACTCATTGATGACAGAATAGTCGTCTCCAGTATCTATTTATTTATTTATTTATTTATTTATTTATTTATTTAGGTACCCTAAGGGCCCTAATGGGCATTACATAGGGGGGGGGGAATGGGTTGAAAGCCGACTTGATGATTAACGGCCAGGTGGCTTGGGGCTGGTTGCGCGAGGCAAGCCTCGCTTTCCTATGACAGAAGAAGGCACGTGTTAACAGTATGCCACTCGTGGCCGCAAATCCCGGAGATGAGCAGCTTCCCAGCGTTTAAGTATAGTCCCGGTGGCGCTGTTGCTTGTGACGTCACAGGAGGGCGTTTCTTCTTTTCGTCATGCTGGTCGGGGCTAGATAGTAGTGGTTTGTTGACAGCTTGGTTGATGATTAACGGCCAGGTAGCTTGGGGCTGGTTGCGCGAGGCAAGCCTCGCTTTCCTATGACTGAAGAAGGCACGTGTTAACAGTATGCCACTCGTGGCCGCAAATTCTCTCGTATCGACGAGAGCAGTCACACTGTGGCCGTCGATAAGAACGTCGAGGTCGCTAGTTCACCGTCTCGCATTACAGTTAGGGCGTGGCGTCGGGTCACGGCTGCGTCGGCTTGTTCCGCTGCTTCCATGTTGCGTCGTCCGGCCACCTTCGGTAAGTGAGCTTTTGCCGGCAGGGCTTTGCCTGGTTGGCATTCTGTTCGGAAAGCTCCGTCGCGGCGGCGTCGTCGTCGGAGGACCTTCGGTAGTTCGTCGCACAGCAACCGCACCTCCATCGGTTGCTGCCCTTAGTTTCCCGGATACGGGCTAGGAGACCGGCCCCGCGTTGAGCCAGAGTACTACCGGGGGTGCGGTGACATGCGGCGGCTGGGCGACGGCGAACGGGAAGGACTTCGTGGTGTCCATTGAGTTCCTGCCAGGTAGTCGGCAATGTCACGTGGTCGATCTCCTGGCTGCGGACGCGGTGCATTGACGGCGAAGCCACGCAGTCCCATCTGTCGGTACTGGCAACGGCAGTATGTGTGCCCGGCCTCGCCGCAGTGGTAGCAGAACGGGCGGTTGTCAGGTGCACGCCAAACGTCCGTTTTCCTCGGCGCACTGCGCTGGCACGCTGGGGAATGGTAGGACGTCGGTGGGGGGGTGGCAGCGGTGGCGTCTGGCGACGGAAGTGCGACGAGGCGGCGTTTTGGCGTGGACGGGGAGGAGCGTTGTGGCGCACTGCAGCGGCGTAGCTCATAGTTTCTGGCTCGGGCAGCGGTGTTTGAGGAATTCGAAGCGATTGCCGGACTTCTACTCACACAATGTCGGCGATCAAATCCACTTGAGGGTGCGCCGAAGGCAACAGTTTGCGCAGCTCTTCCCGCACGATCACTCGGATCGTTTTACGCAGGTCTTCGGAGTCGCTGGCTTGAGCAGCAGCGCATTCTGGAGTCAGGCGACGATTATACTGTCTGGTGCGCATGTCAAGGGTTTTTTCGATGGTGGTCGCCTCGGATACAAATTCTTGGACGGTGTTTGGTGGATTCCTCATTTGTCCCGCGAAGAGCTCCTGTTTGACCCCTCGCATGAGGAAACGAACTTTCTTCTCCTCGGGCATGTCTGGGTCAGCGTGACGGAATAGGCGGGTCATCTCCTCAGTGAAAATTCCAACCTTTTCATTTGGTAGCTGAACCCGGGTCTCAAGTGGAGCAGCGGCCCTCTCTTTGTGAGCGACGCTCGCGAACGTTTGCAGAAATGCGCCGCAGAAGACATCCCACGTTCGGAGCGTGGACTCCCGATTCTCTAGCCAGGTCCTTGCGGTGTCTTCCAGGTAGAAGTACACATGACGGAGCTTTTCTTCGTTGTCCCAGTGGTTGAGGGCGGCCACAGGGTCGTATGTTTCTAGCCAGGTTTCGGGGTCTTCAAACGATGACCCATGGAACGTTGGTGGTTCCCTGGGTTGATGAGTGACGATCACGGGCTGGAACGCTCCGGTTGTCATTGTCGCTGCCGTCGAGGTCATGGCCTTGGTCTTCCGCGCCTTGTCTTGTAGAAGACCGTACTCCGGTGGGAGACCTTGCTGTCAGCGGCTTGTTCGCTGCTCTTGGTTGGCGTCGGTGTCTTCTCCGCGACGTGGGCTGGGTTTACGACTTGACGGAGGCGTCTGGTACAAGGAAGAAACAGCACTTCCCCCAGATGTCACGGTGTCGTGACGTGGCCGAAGACAGGAGACTTCGTGTTGGTGTTTAACTGTTTATTTGGGCGTACCTGTGCCCGGTAAACGGAAAGTCCAATTACAGCAGCAGTCTTGCACAGATAGCAGTGTCGGACTGATAGCAGCGAACGGAGCGTCGGCCTTCGATCAACAACTGACAAGCGGCGAAGCACGTCGGCATTTATACTCTTGCCGTCGAATGTTCTAGCGTTATCGCTGGCGGAGGCGTAGGTTTCAGAACAATCTGTACCGTTCGCACAGTGGGCGTGATGTTATCGAAATGATCCACTACAGTCCGAAACCTTCTCGAAAACTGCAGGCGCGGTTTGCGCTGAGAATCGTGTGGTGTTTTGGGACGATAACAAAAACTTGGGAAATGGAACGTGACAATATATATATATATACATATATATATATATATTTGCCGTCCAGCTTAAGCAGATGACCGAGACGTTGATTCCGATAACCAACGGCATGTGTTGTTATGCAGCAGCCAAGAGCAAGAGACCTCAACAAAATCACGTCGTCTTCCTCAGTGTCCCTTTCCACGAGACTGTTAGCGCGCATTTGGCTCCCCTTAAAAGAGCATCGCCCCGATGCTATTGCTGAGCCAGTGATTCGACCATAAAGTCCCTTTGTAGAAGTGACGGCGCCTTGCAGAGTCACTCGCTTACGTATGGCTTAATGCACAATACGTGCGAAAGTTCAGGTCAGTGCTGCGCCGCCTCGTACAGTTTGAGCTATCCGGGACGACTTCGTAGGTAACGTCACTTAGTCGCCGCAGCACTCGATAAGGTTCGAAGTATCTTCTGAACAACTTTTCGGATAGTCCCCGTCTTCGAACAGGCGTCCACACCCGTACCCTGTCCCCGGTTTCGTACGTTACAGGTGTATGACGTAGGTTATAGCGACCTGCGTCGTACTCTTGCTGTTGGTATATTCGCAGACGTCCGAGCTTCCTAGCTTCTTCTGCGCGTTGAGTAAACGCGTCGGCCCTCGATTCGCTGTCATCGCATCCGTGTGGCAGCATCGCGTACAACATCGCCCTTACTTTTCGTCCGTGAACGAGGCTGATTGGAATCATCCGTGTGGTTTCTTGTTTAGAAGTGTTGTATGCAAACGTTATGTAAGGTCCCAGTTTTTGTGTTCAATGTCCACATACATTGAAAACATGTCTTCCAAAGTTGTGTTGAGTCGCTCGGTTAACCTATTGGTTTGTGTATGGTAAGCTGTCGACTTGCGATGAATAGTACCGCTGAGCACCAAAACATGATCTAAAAGCGCGGACGTTAATGCGGTTCCGCGATCTGTTATAACGATCGATGGCACACCGTGTCTCAGCAGAGTGTTTTTATGAAGAACCGGGCCACCTCCTCTGCTATGCCTCACTGAATGGCTTTTGTCTCGGCGTAGCGAGTAAGGTAGTCGGTCGCCACTATAACCCAGTGGTTACCAACACTAGAGGTGTGCCCAAAAGGTTCATTCCGATCTGGTCAAATGGCGTTGTCGGGATCTGGACAGGGTGTAGCAAACCGGCTGGATTCTTTGGAGGTGACTTGCGCCGCTGGCAATCGAGGCAGATCTGAAATATTATATATATATATATATATATATATATATATATATATATATATATTATGGGTACAGAGTTTGTAGGCTACTATGAATGCTGATACATAATGAAAGTTTTTTTGAAAAAAATGTGTCTTTGTTAAAAGTTGACCTTTCTCATCAACAGTCAAATGTATCTCTTATTTAACCTGTGTGTTGACCATTACAGCTGCTTGTAATGTTTTCTGTTCTTTCCTTTATTGATATGTGTAGTTTTTGGTCTTTAAGACCAGTTTTACGAATACTCAAAGTAGGTTAGTATGTATTCCCTATGTATCAATAGTACATAAACTTGCAGTAATTACATACCGCATGGCTTGCATTTTTATTTGCCTCTTTTGAAGTGTGCTATCTACGGATGTCTGCATTCAACAGTGTGTGTCACACTTCCATTTCTGTTCTGAGTGTTTTACGGTTCTCGCAATGTGCAAAATATTGCATGAAGTTTCCCAAGCGTATATTACCCGGTGAAAGTAGTCCCTTCAAAACGCAAGTCGTACGCTGGATAGCGCTACAGCTAAGGCTGGCGGCGAAGAAGCGTACACATTCTAAAACTTGTGACACCAATCTAAACAACCTCTTGAATTGGCGGCCAATCCATTCGTCATTCTTCATTGGACACCGAAAGGGTGGCGAGAAGCACAGGTCTGTGCAGCATTGTTTACTAAAATAAAAGTGTGGAAATGTATTGGGTCAATATTTGGTAGAGACGAGGGTATTTATAAAGCTCAAACTTTACTAGCGTTATATGTCGTTGGAAAACTGTTCTATTCATCTGTATATTAATGAATATAATTTGAAGAAATATTTCTCTGCAATGAATAAAAGTCTAAACTGTTTTACTGAATACTCGTCGAATATTTTCATCAAACAACGCTACTTCACGCGTTCAAAGGATTATATTTCACATGCTTCACTTCCCCGTTATTTGAATTACCTTGCCGAAGAAAAAAAACAAGATTCAATGAGCGTTTCATTGCCACGCCATGGCATAGGAGCCGTCAGAAACTCTTGTTTTTTGTCATGAAGGTACGCTTCATAATATTTTCAAATATGTAATTTAAAATAATGTGTTCGCTGCTGAAGAAATTTATTCTAAAAAGCTAGGGGATTTGTGGATCCTCCGAAACACGCAAATAAAGGTCAAGCTGCTGCTTAAAAGATAACGGTTTGTAAATAACAAGAAACTAGTGCAAACAAACAAACAAAACATAGCACATCTTGTGGTCAGTGTCGTCGGTGAATAAAGATAGAACCTGCACAACTCACAAGCGCGCACACAGCAGCAAACATAAAACGACTTGTTGTAGTGAAGAAAACATTTTCTCAGAAAACGCAGATCACAATTCAGTACCGTGAAACCATGAGCAACCCGAATAGAATTCATAGAGCGAGTAAACACAAGAGAGCAAACAACCAAAAGAACGCGCCGAAAAGGTTGGCAATTGTCGTCAACAAGTACACAATCGACATTAGGACATTCCGCTTTCTGAACGCCACCCAACAAAAAAGTAATAGCAACCTTTTCTGTATGTGACTTACTGCTGTGCAGGACAAATAAACATACACAAACTGCCAACCACACTAGCGCCAGGCACTGTTATTTCACTCAGAACACGTCAACCCCATCTAAACGTGTGTAAGCAACCAGGCATTCACGAAGAAGCACAGACACACAAGCGAAGAAAACGTAAAAATGGATTTTAAATGTCAGCGACTGTAGTCAACAAAACAGATTTGCTCTATAAGAATCCCGTATGTGAATAAGCCCCGGAAAACGTTAAAGAATTCAATTTTTCCTGTAGTTCATTTTCGCCTCACCAAAACACTTCCAAAACCTAACTGAAACGAATGAAATTGCTCGTTTCATATTTTTATATTGAAAACTTAACAGCTTCAATGAAGTCGTGCAGCGCTTGGTCACAGCAGAGCTGCTACACTGCAGGTGTACAAACCGGCGCACGTGGTATGAAAGAGAAGCCAAAAATTGAGAAAACAATATGATGAGAACGTAGGCAGCGTGCGCTGGTTGATAAATTTTATGGTTTTTTACCCCCAAAACGGCAGCAATATCTCTAACACTCTACCCTATATGCATGGCTATGCTCTCTCTTTTGGTCATTGATTGGCGTAACCCAGACACAACTGCATGTAGCATAGTCTTCTGCAGCTGGCAGAGCTTGTGCTTGCGCACAAGAAAGGACAACCTCCTTTCTTTCTTCTAGCGCCTTGAAAATCATACAGTGAAATTATTTTTTTAATTATGTATACATTTTTGGTGATTTATTTACTTTTGAAGAACTGCTTGTGACATATTAAAAGTCGGAAAGGCGAAAATTAGTACATACAATGAAAAAGTCTGAAAAAAAAGAAACAGTCACAGATAAGAAGAATATTTCACAAATCGAGCCAATTAGTTTGATAAAATAATATTAGAAAGGTACTGACAAGTAAGATTGTTGTGTCGACTAAATTATACAATGTTATTAGGTTATTGCAGGAGGGGTGACTCTCAAATGTGTTCGTTCCCGTGAACTAAGGTAATAATGCATCTTGTCTGGGGCGACGTTTGCTGCGGATTACCAGGGACGAGAGGTATAGGGATGAATCTAGGGGGAAATGTTTGTGTAAAGTAGTTTGAAAATTTTCGGTATCTCCTTCAGATTCCTTATCTGTAGTGGTTTCATATGGTCCACTTTCGTACGGGTTGCAAGGGAATTCGGTGTTGAGGATTCGGTACATACGAGAATGCTTCTGCACTCCACTCCAAAGTTAATAATGTTAGTTTTAGCTGATGAATTTGAAACAATACATGCATAATACAGTTCAGTTCTAACCAAGGAGTTACACGTACGGCAGCAACTTTGCACTGAAAAGAGCTTTCTTAAGTTTGTGCATTAAGAAAAATATTTTCTGTAGGGCGAGGTACACGGATATCTTAGGAGGTATAATCATGACTGCCTAGCGGCCGTTGAACTTGGAATAAAAAACTTTTACGTATTTACAAGACACTCGTCGTAAGATCTTGAGCATGCTTGTTGTGGAAAACGATCCCCAGAGACTAATATTCAATAACTGCATGCAGGGGGGATGAACCTAGTTTATAGACCCTATCACTGCTTACAAACACGAGTGCAGGGTGGCTTCCAGTTGTGGGTGCCGGCGTAGCCTAGAAGTATTGGTGACGAACAGAATAACCAGTAGCCAGGTTATTTTCAAGAATTTTCTCCCTGTGTTTTGTCGAATATTTGTGGTACACTTTCTTTTAAGCTAGATACAACGCTATAACGGTTAATACTCCACTTTGAGCACTTTCCTTTCACCTAAAAATGGTAGAAGAGCCTTTCTTTACACTTTCACAACCTCAAACACAAGATTTCTGCTTCGGTGTGAAAGGAAGTCAAATAAAGTGACCAGAAGCGTTACTATTGATGTTGTTCATTGGCAGATTCGGAACACTACCGCTAATATTTTCTTCTGCTTCATGTGGAGCAAGTCTAATCCATCGGAAGAATAAGGGTGTCCTCTATCTGTTTCATTGGCAGATTTGGAGCAGCTCCATCTCAAGATCCACTCCACGAAGCAACTTTTTCTACTCCGCGAAAATCGGCGAATTCGACCGGAAGCCACAAGCTTCCCACGCCTTGAAATGGTGTCAACTTGGGGCGCGCCGACAAACGCTGGTCGCGTCAGTTGCGCCTCACGTCGCAGCTCATGTTTTGCTAGCGTAGCGTTGCTATTCCCAGTAGTAGTAGTAGTAGTAGTAGTAGTAGTAGTAGTAGTAGTAAACTTTTATTTGAAAAAACCAGAGGTTGCTAGGGAGACCAGTCTCTAGTGGGTCAGCCTCCCTGCAGTACTAGGTAGAGTCCCCATTGGTCATGGCCTCTGTCCTGGCACGCTGGACCAAAGCTCGTTGGGTCGCAAGGTCCTGGCAACCGAGCAGGGCCACCACCCAGTCTTCTCTTGTTGGATTTGGGTTCGGAAGTAAAGAAGAATTGAGCTGGCATGCCCATACCATGTGAAATGTGTCAGCCACCTCCGTACAGTACTGGCAGAGGCCAGAAAAGGAAGATTTGAAGTGTTTAAGCACTGCCGGGCACAGTAAAGTATTGGTAAATAGCCGGAAAAGAATTTTCTCGTCCGCCTCCCTAAGTCTTTTTCAGGGCGGAGGAAAATGGTGGTGGGAGTCCCGGTAATGGGTACTTATCATTCTGTGATTTAGGAGAGGAGCGGTTCCTTCTGGAACACAGGGGTCATCGGGGGGCGAGGCAGTGGCCCGGGGAATGAGTGCTTGGGCGGCCGCGTGCACCACTTTATTGCCTGCGAGGCCCTGATGGCCAGGTGTCCAGATCATTGAACGAGGAGATGGGTAACCTACTCGCGGACACGATTTATGAATTTCGGCAGCTAGGAGTGTGATCCATCCCAGTACAAAATTTCGGTAAGCTCCTTTGGCGTCTGATAATATATAATGTGGGAACTCTCATGTGATATAGCCACATCTATGGCCATCTCTTCAGCATGGATAGCATTGGTTGCGTGGAAGGACAGACCATCCCCCTGTCTGTCTTGCTAGACCACGGCGGCCGTATACCAACTCCCGGGGTAAGGGGTGACAATGTCCGTGTAGAATACGTTTTGCTTAGAGCCGAATTGGAGCCGGAGAGCAAGAGTCTGCGCCTCTCGACGGCCAGCGTGCGACTAACGCGACATATTGTTGGGGAAGGGTCGAACATGAATCATGTATTTCCAATGTTTGAGCACCTGTACCCGCTCCTTTGTGTGGAATTCATGCCGAATGTGTAGGCAATCTAGGAGTCATCTGCCTCACGGAGTCTGCGCCAGACGCATGTATTGAATTGTTAGGTGACCCTCTCGGAGCTCCCGATAGTTGTTTACCACTCCCAAGGCAAGAAGTTTTGCATTAGAATTAATGATCAGAAGATCTAGGGCTCTATATACAATTTCGCGAAGGGTGACCTGCAAGTAATTTTCATCGTGCTTTTCATCGTGCAAGTAATTTTCATCGTGCAGGAACGAAGTCGCATACAAGATACGACTAGTGACAAAAGCATGTGCGAGACGAAGCGCATCCTTGCTTTTGAGACCTCCCCACTTGTTGGAGACTCGGCGAACCATACGTCCCACCTGTTCTCTAAACTTACGCAGCTTGTGAAGTGTTGTCTCGACCCTGCATTGTTTGTGAATGTGGAGTCCAAGGACTCTGATCTCCTGTGCCTCCTTATTAGGTACACTATGCAGGGAAAGGTTAATGAACGAAGTGCACTTCACCAACGGCCGAAGGTGCATGAATGCAGACTTCTGTGGGGAACACTGGAGGCCGCAGTACGCCGCATATTTGTCCACTACAGCTGCGGTGTGCAGGCTGTCCCCCATGCTGCCCAGGCATCCCTCTGTGGTCCACAGAGTGATGATGTCGGCATAAAGCACATGCTTCACCCCTCGACAGCTACTACGCGGGCCGGGAGCTGTGTCATAGCTGAGTTGAGCAGCAGAGGCGACAACACAGCACCCAGTGGTGGCCTCGTGTGCCCAGGGGATAGGGCCGTTTTCCTGATCTTGGATGGGAATGTACGCAGCTTTGTCAGCAAGAAAGTTTCGAATGTAATTGAAGGTGCGCTGGCCACAGTTGGTGGCACTTAGGTGAGCTAAGATGCCTTCGTGCTTGACGTTGTCGAAGGCTCCTTTAAGGTCAAGCGCTAGAATGATCTTTTTATTATGGGGGTGTTCTACGGAATTAAGTACTTCGTGGTGTTGTTGTAGGAGTAGGTCCTGCGAAGATTTTTTAGGTCTGAAGCCATACATAAAATCGGCAAAATGTGACGCTCTTACATGAAAGGAGAGACACGATCCCTGACAATAGTTTCCATTAGCTTCCCCGCACAAGAAGTAAGAGAAATGGGTCTGAGATTCTCAGTGTTGATTGGTTTTACAGGTTTTGGAAAAGGTTACTACAGACATATTCCAGTCTAGTGGGAGGGGCGTTTTTCAGAACCAGACCGCATTATATAGTCGAGAAGCGACTGGTGCGCTGCATCGGGTAGATTTACCAGTATTTTAACGGTAGTTATGTCTTGCCCGGAAGCCGTACCTCGCCTCGTTTTGGCTAGAGCGGTGCGAAGGTCATGTAACTGGAAAGGAGCATCCAGTACCGAGTTTTCTCTGCCTAAACAGCAATATGCGGAGCCTCGCGTGTCCTGCTAAGTGCAAATATATTGGTTCCGTAGTAGTACAGCTAGTTGTGTTGTGGCTCGGTGCAGGTGCAGTTGTGGCTCGGTGCAGTTGCTTTTGCGTTTCACCTCGCGTTTGAGTGGGATCAATCAGATTGCAGAAAAGTTTTCATGTGATGCCACTGAGAATTCGCCTGCTGGCAGTGTTACAGAAACCTACTAAATTTGAATGGGCGAGCTGGGCATCGTTCTCGACCGCCTTCTGGGTGAGATCCTGTATCCGCGCGCGGAATTTACGGTTGTGTTTTGTCGGCGCCATCAATTTGTGAGGCGGCGACGGGCTTCCGAAGATGGAGGAAATGGTTATCTATATCCAGACGACTATGCATGAGTTGTATTTTGGTCTTGTGTTTTCTTAGTGTTTCGAGCACACAGTGAGCCCACTGAAAATAACCGATCTCTAGGATGGGAGAGTCAGGTAACGACTGGCGGAAGACATTCCAGTTTGGTAGGTGAGCCTGGGCGATGGGGCGTTTTAGGGATCGTGTAGAAAATGTAGCGTTGAGAATGCAGCGGTCAGTACCAAGGGTTTCCTCGGTATTGAACCAGTCTGCGTGTCTGATGTTTTAAGGGCGAAGCTTCTTGTAGCGGCACCCGTTTGACCCTCGTAGTCGTAGTCGTAGTCGTAGTGTGTATCCAGTCTTACGTTTTGACTTGCAAGGTGGTGCTGGTTAAAGATTTCTGGTGTGCGTTGTTGAACATTAAAAAAATTCGCTGCGTGCGCGTTGACTAAAAGCCGAATTCTCCTTTCTCTCATTCCCCATTAGCAGTCATTGGCATTTACATTGAGCACTATCTGACAAGAAAGGGTTGCTACGTTATACTTGCTGGGCGTATTCTCCTTGGTTTTAGAAAGGTTTAGCGAGCATTGAGCCGCAGTGCCATGAATACAGTGAAGTATTATATGCCGTGAACTCAAGGTAGTTAAAGGTGGGATGTATGTACGAAGCGCAACCCGTAAGAAAGTAAAAGCCGAATTCTCCTGCCTCCCATTCCCCATCAGCAGCAATTGGCATGTACATTGAGCACTATCTGACAAGAAAGAGTTGCTACGTTATAGTCGCCGGGCGTACCCTCCTTGGGTTTAGAAAGGTTTAGCGAGCGTTCGGCCGCAGTGCCATCAATAGAGTGAACTAGTAAATACCATGAAGTCAAAAATGGTTAAAGGTGGGAAGTAGCACGAAGCGCAAGCCGTAAGAAAGTGTGCGTGTGCTACCTCTCGTTTAGTCCTTAGAATGTCCTTTGGATAACGGTGCTTTTATATCGGGAATATATGATGAAAAGATGCGAGATGGTGGTACTTGGAGTGTTGAATAGATGGACGAACGGACACACAGACATTTCCATTGACGAACTCACGGCTGCACCGACGGATGGACGCATTGACGGACGCAGGGGCGGATGCATGGACGAACGCTGTTACGGACGCACAGATGGACGTGCGCACGCTCGAACAGACGCACGCGTGGACGGGTGAATGAACGCACGGCAGTCACACAGACAGACGCATGGACGGGCGGAATCAAGAACGAATGGACGGATGGATGCTTCGCTCCACTCTCCATCATTCACCCCGTTGATATTCTGTTATTTTTTGTGATTGTTAGGTCGGGGCAGGTGTCCCGGCTGACAGAGGTACCTACACGAGTTGGTTGCATGGGGTGTGTTTGAACAGTCATGCCCAGCGTAGAAGTCCACGCGCCTTTTCCTTGCGACAGCCCCAAAGCCTTCTAGGAACGTTGAAGTTACCCTCTATTAAAAGGGGGTCATGTCCGGCTCGCTTCAGTGCTCTGCTGAATCTGTCAGCCAATGTGATGTTTTTTAAATTAGGTTTGCAATAATGATTGAGGATATGCTCTGGGGGGGTTGTTTTGCGCAAGGAAAAAACCGTGACCATAGTGTACGAGTACGGTATAGAAATTTCGAGGTCGATCCCTTGCGTAGTTAAGGTTTTGTGTACAAGTAGGGAGGTGAATGAGTCCCGTTGAAAAGTGTTATAACCTGAGAGGCACATGACATTGCCGGGCTCTTCAAGGGTAATGACGGCGCACAGGTGCTCAAATGTTTCAAGATAGAGACGGAAATGGGCCCGTGTGGTCCTATCTGTGAAGCGTCTCCAGTGATATTTATTTAAAGAGAGTAACTGTGGTTTCCGGTGTGGCAATGTGGAGCAGTTAAGAAGAGTCGCCTTATAGAGACTTTGGGGTGGCTGGCAGGGACTCTACTCCTACTTCGGCGCCCTGTGCAAGGGGAAGCTCGGAGTCATCAGAGGTCTCAGTAATGTTGATGGCGTGTGAAAATTTAAAGGCAAGATTAACGTCCTTCAGAGGATTAGCCCTTCGGCTTTGAGGGTTTACGCCATGGAGCCAAGCTTTAATGATACTCGCCACCTGATGGGTAACAGTGTTGGAAAAAGTTTTTATGCTTTTTTCTTAAGGCGGTGAAATGTGTCAATAAAGCAGTCATAGTACTTTCAATAGCTTGAAACCGCTCTTCAGTGTTAGAAAGCTCCAAAACGGAAGTAATGGCGCACAAGGGCATCGGTTCTGGAGCTTGAATGCTAATATTGGTGGGGAGTGACACGGGGGGGGGGGGGACTGGTGGACTACCTGTCTCCAAGACGGCAATTTTGGCTTGAAGCTGCGCGTTCTGTGCCCGCAGCGCAGCAAGTTCTTGTTTGAGCTCATGGAATTTGGGGGAGGAGGCAGGGAAGGAAGAGCAAAATGAGGAGAATGAGGACGAGAAGGCAGCCCTTGCTCCGTTGCCTACCTGAGAAGCTGTTTTCTTGTTCGGCTGCTTACGGGCGCCGGCATCAATCAGATGTGGAAAGTCTCCAGATTGGAGCACGGGGGCACCCTGTTCAGGTGTCTGTGATGACGTTTGCTGTGACAGTGTCTTAGATGGAGGTGGTGCTTGTTGACTGGTCCCTCCAGTAGCACGGTTCTTCGCGGCTTAGTTGGTAGCTCCCGGCTGACATCCTTCTGGCATGACGTCAGATGTCTTGGGCGTTGACCGCTGGTTTGACGAGCCCCGACTGCCATGGTGGCCATCCGGCTGCTGCAGTTGGCGAAACCTTGCTTTGCAGGCCTGGGATCCAGTGAGGTGTCCCCCACCGCGCACTAGGCACGATGGCTTGCATTCGTGTGGTGCCATCTCCTCCTCAGAAGCACCCACAACTTGACTACAATTGCTGCAGCGGTGGTCATTCGGGTAGGAACACAGCTCCACCTGGTGGCTCACCGTGCCACAGCGGTAGCAGGCTTGAATGGTGCGTTTGTATTCGCGTATTGGTGTCACAACGCTGTTGCAGTGCACGAAACGTGGCACGCAGCCGCCCTCGAAAGTTATAACTGCAACCGAAGTCTTGCCAACCTTCCTGATCAAAGCGATGCTTCCACCCCATCAATGGATCTTTGCTTTCAAGGAGGTGGATGTCTCCTGCTCGTGCACCGTGATGACGCCACGGCACATTTCCCCAATAATCGTGGCGTGGCCGCTTATTGGTAGGGGACCTTGTGATGTTCCGAGTGAGTATTCTCGTGAGAAAAGGTTCGCGGTGTTTATGTCTTAGGTTGAGACAACAATGATATTTTGCTCCCACATGGGCAACCGACTGATAGAGTCACTCGAGGTAGCGTTCATGTATGCGGTGAGCTTGGTGCCAAGTTTCCCTGGTTGAAAAGTCGCTTTGGGATCCACCGTGATACGAGGCTGCAGCACAATGGTCAAGGCTTCTGCAGCAATGCATGGCATAGCAGTAGGCTGCCACGACACACGGAATGTTTTCCACTCGGGTGGAATGTTCGCGGACGTGGTCTTATTGGTAGCCGAGACCTTGGTAGCTTTAGATTCCTGGCGACGCTTGCGGAGGGCCACCACGATGTACAGTCCCTCATCCTCGATATCCGTTGGAGGAATAGAGTTTTCGGGCACTGGGGTAGAAATTTCTTTCTCCGCAAACGTCGTTGGGTCATATCCACGGAGAGCGGTGGCCACCATCTGTAATTGCGGCCGCGGAGAAGTTCCAACGCAGTCAGCGTTTGGTGCAACGCTCGGTCGGGCAAGCGTAGCTCCCATGAGGCCTGGTCAACACGTGGACAAAAGAACGCCCCAAAATTGGCCCACCTGGATGAAAGAAGTGTCTTCTGGTGCAGAACGTTTGTATGAAGAAGGTAGGGTCAATCTTGATTAAGTGTGAAGCAGGGTTCCACTGGTCCTCAAGAAAAGAGCGGGAGCCGATGCGGTGCGCGACCACACTCGTCGCGCGCTCGTAGCGTTCCCGCTATGCCCAGCGTGCCCACTCATAGAAGAAGCGAAACACGTGCATCGAATTTCATTCTGACCCTGCGATTTGCAGCAGAGGGACTGCGTGTGGCCAACATTCATGATGCGAGCAATCCTGTATGAGTGCCGCAACAGGTTGGTTGACCCGCTTTGTCGCGTGAACTGCAGGCGTACCTTGGGAATGCGCACTCAGTGATTCATTGCGTGTAGGTCCTGTTTTCTGGCGCTTCAGAATGGCCAAATACTTATATTTCCGTAGCCACTTGATTTCTTTGGTCAGTGCTTCTATCTGAGCGTCAATATTATCCTCGCCATTATTCGATTCAAGCAGTGGTTCGGTTTAGTTTAGTTTTGTTGTCTGTGTCTGTCTGCCTTGTTTAACCACAGAAGAGTACAGTTGTGTCTCGGAGCGTTGGTGTTGCGTCGGTAGAGAATGTCATCGCATAGAACAAACATGTATAGCGATGGGTCTACGAGGGGCCGAAAAAAATCGGCAGAATACCACAGAGAGAATGGTGGAGAGGGGGTCAAAGAATTCGTTCATTCATTCGTTCTTGCTTCCGTCCATCCATCCGTCTGTCTGTGTGACCGTCCTTGCGTCCATCCGCCCGTGCGTGCGTGTGTCTGTTCGTGCGTCCATCCCTGCGTTTGTTGGTGCATCCGCCCCTGCGTCCATCCATGCATCTGTCTGTGTGTCCGTTTGTTCATCTATTCAACACTCCATGTACCACCTTCTCGCATTTTTTCATCACATATTCCCCATATAGAAGCACCGCCATCCAGCGGATATTCCAAGGACTAAACGAGAGGTGGCACACGCTCTTGCTTACGGCTTGCGCTTTGGGTTTACTTCCCACCTTTAACCACCTCGAGTTCATGGTATATACTAGTTCACTGTATTCATGGCACTGCGACCCAACGCTCGCTAAACCTTTCTGAAACCAAGGAGGTTACACCCAGCGAGTGTAACGTAACAACCCTTTCTTTTTAGATAGTGCTCAATGTACATGCCATTATCTAATAATGGGGATCGCAGCGGGCGCGTAAACTAAAAGCCGAATGCTCCTGTCTCTCATTCCCCATTAGCAGCCATTGGCATGTACATTGAGCACTGTTTTTTATTGTTCAACGATGCACAGAAAAAATTTCTCACCGATACCACCTTGGAGGTGAAAATCTTATACTTGTTACACACTACAACGGCTACGAGGGACGAACGGGTGCCGCTATAAGGAACATCGCCCCTAAAAAAGACTGTGCATGATAGACCGCAAGTGGACATCGCTGAGCTGTTCTTGGCGGATATAGGGGAAAGCAGACATGATGAAGACATTAGGGTCAGAAGTATGTGCTGAAACGTCGGGTGGGTCGACTGGGTGATGGGATAGATAGTCGGCTTCCTGGTGTATTAGGCCAGATTTGTATGCCACGTCACAGCTGTATTCTTGGAGTTCCAAGGCCCAACGGCAGAGTCGTCTAGTTGGATCTTTAGAGGCCACAGCCAGCACAGGGCATGATAATCTGTAATCACCGAAAAGGTGAAGCCAAACAAGTATGTTTGAAATTATTCGACTGCCCAGACTAGTGCGAGGCACTCACACTCTGTGGTGAAAAACTTGCTCTCCGAAGAAGAAAAGAGGTGACTGGCATAAGCAATGACGTGATTCTGTCCTCGTTGCCGCTGGGCGAGAACAGCACCATCAGCACATTTAGTAGGAACTTCTGTTTGGGCTGACGAATCGAAATGGGCCAAGATGGGTGGGGAAATAATTAATGTTGTGAGGGCGCTGAAGGCCGTTGCTCGGTCAGTACCTCAATGAAAAGGCATGTGCTTCTTCAGTAGTTCCGTAAGTGGTCGGGCATTGTCAGCGAAAGTTTTCAGAAAACGTCGAAAGAAAGAACACATGCCGACAAAACTTCGTAGATTTGCAGAACGTGGTACGGGAAAACCTTTGACAACTCGGATTTTGTTAGGATAAGGTTGCACGCCTCTAGCACTGACAAGGTGGCCCAGCACAGTGATTTTCGGACGACCATAATGACATTCGGAAAAGTTGAACGGTAGTCCTGCTGTACAGAAAACTTGAAGAGCAGCCGATAGGTGGCTAACTTCGTTTCCAAACGAACGTCAAAATACGATTACGTGATTGAGATAGCACAGGCATGTGAACCATTTGTATCCACGCAGGAAGAGAGTGCATCATTCTTTCAAATGTAGCTGGGGCATTACACAATCCGAATGACATAACCTTGAACTGGAAAAGTTCATCTGGTGTAATGATTGCGGTTTTCTCACAGTCTCGATGATTGACAGATATCTGTCAGTAAGTCGAAAGATGAAAAGTAGGCAGACCCATGTAGGCAGTCGAGAGCATCATCAATCCGCGGCAGTGGATTCACGTCCTTTCGTGTTACTTTGTTTAAGGAACGGTAGTCTACGCAGAAGCGCCAGCTGCCATCCTTCTTCTTCTTGACTAGCACGACCGGTGATGCCCATGTACTGCAGGAAAGTTCCATGACGTCTTTTGTGAGCATTTTTTCAACTTGGTGCTGGACAACTTGTTGCTCAGCATGAAACACGGGATAAGGGCGTCTCCAGTGTTGATTCTTTGAGTTACGAAGGATGTCTGGCCCAAAGGGCGGTCATCAAAATCAAAGATGTCAGGGTAGGATTTCAGCAGGTGCTGGATTTTAGCTGCTGTGCTAGAAGAAGGCTAGGGGCGCTCATCTTGTCGATGGCGGCATCCACTGCGCTCTGTGGGAAGGATAATGGATCAGAGGACGAAGAAGATTCGGCAACAAAAGCCGAAATGGCAGCATTGATAGAAAAAAACTGTATTAACACAGTTTCGGTGTAAACCACTTTCTGTTTCACCTTCAACGTCTGGCAACCATGAGCGACCCCGGTATGCCACCAGATGGCGCGGCTAACGTAAGCAGCGTCTTAGCTTACACCCGTGGTCAGAAGACACCACCACACCACCAGACGCTTCCGAGAGACGAGACACGCTCGTAGGCTCTCGCATCACTAGCTTTGTATAAAATCAGTAATAAATCAGTAATTAGTGTAATGTAGACTACATTCATTTCACTATGTAGTTGGCTAACCGAGTAGAACAGCTGTGCTTCAAACCTTGAAAATCTTGCACATCTTGGCAGTTTCTCGCAAAACATCAAAGGTGAGCAGAATTTTGACCAACGGCGCTACCCAGATGAAGAGATCCTGTGGAGTGCCGCAATATCTTGCCGTATCTGCAGTTGCCCTCAAGCTTCCGTGTTTTTGCCAGCTGACCCTGCCCTTTGATTCGCGCAAGTCTAGGCCGAGTGTACAACCAGAAGAATTGTCTCTCAAGAAACTGAATTCCACCATACTATTGTGGCCCTTACGCAAAATGAAGCAACCGAGGTGTGCGACATCATCCTCTCCCCTCCAACCGAGCAGCCGTACGACGCGTTAAAACGTGACCTCATCCGCCTAGGCACTGTGCCGTGCTCCCAACCAGGCTGCAGAAATTAGGTGCCTTGTTCCTTTTCTAACCACTACCACCACCATCATCTGCCGCACCACCCTCTCCGAGCAGTAGTGCCTGCAACCGCTATTAATAGTGCAAGACATGGGAGACCGCAAACCAAAACAGTTACTCCACGGTATGTCCCAACTACTGGAAGAGAAGGCGTAAAGATTGAGGCCTCCCTCCTCTGCCAACTGTTTTTACAGCGCCTCCCTAGGAATGTTGGTATGGTATTTGCGGCGGCCGGCGACTTGCCCCTCGGTAACCCCGCAGCTCTATCTGACAATGTGCTGGATGTAGCGACACCCACGATATCCGCTCTTGAGGAAGAAGGAAGAGAAAAGGAAACTTGTACCACTGCAGCATCTGTAATTTTTACTACGGAGCTGCAGTCACTGAGGCAGGAGAACCAAAGGATTGACCAAGCGCTGGAGGCATTGAGGATTCCCAGAGGAAGATGACCTTGCCCTATTTCATGCAGCCGTACATCATCTTGCTCATCTGACACTGTACAGAAGTGCTGGTACCATCACTGGTTGGGGGATGAAGCGCTGAAGTGCGTGTCACCTTGTGCCCACCAGGGAAACGTGCCGGCGACGCAATGAAGGCGGCTCGTGCGCCAGGCTTAATGGCATGCCGCTTATCTTCAATCGACAGCACCGAGCAGCGAAAGTACAGTGTTCTACACTTCTAGTACACTCTAGCGAAAGCAACAGAGAAAGAATACCAACGAGCTGAAAACAATTAAATTTTCAATTGATCAGCAGTTGGCTTCCAAAACCAAGAACTCATCAAATAATATAAAGAATTTGTTTCATCTATCCGGCCAACGGGAATTACGCTCATTTTATGTTGGGGACAAATTTTCGAAAACCCGCTTCTTGGTGGACACAGGTGCTGAAGTCAGTGTGATTCCGGTGGCGCGTGGACATCGTCAACGCCAATCAACATAAAACCTGCAAGCCGTGAACGCCACGCGAATAGCAACGTTCAGCCAGCGCTCGCTGACGATGGACTTCGGGCTGTGCCAAACTTTTCGCTGAGTGTTTTTGGTGGCTGACGTTAAGCACGCGATTATCGGAGCTGACTTCCTTCGCTACTTCGGACTTCTTGTAGACATAAAAAACTGCCGCCTACGAAATGCTACAACACACTAGAGCATTCACGGCATAAGGTCATGCATGGAAATAATGACTTCAACGCTGCTTCGACCAGAGGTACCGAGTTCAAACTTCTACTTCAAAGACTTGCTGACGGACTTTCTTTTCATCACGCCTCCAGCGAAAACAATATGCCCGCTCAAGCACAGTGTGACACATCACATCATGACAACAGGACCATCAATAAGCGCCCGTTCTCACCACTTGCCACCTGAGAAGCTGGATATTGCTCGGCGTGAATTGGAACATATGCTCGAGCTGGGTATTGTGCACGCATCTTCAAGTTCTTGGTCATTACCTCTTCATTTAGGGCCGAAGTCTACTCCAAGCACTGGCGTCCATGTGGTGACTACCTTTCTGTTGTCACGGTGACCTAACCAGACCGCTATTCAATTCCCCATTTGCATGACTTCGTTTGAAGACTCCACGGTACCGCCAATTTTTCTAAAATTGGCTTTATAAAGGCATATTATCTGATCCCAGTAGAAGAGGCTCACATCCCGAAAACAGCTGTCACAACACAATTGGCTTATTCGAATAATGTCATTTTGACTGCGCAAGGCATCACAGACATTCCAGCGGTTTGTCGACGAGGTGACCCGAGGCTTGGATTTCTGCTATGCATATGTCGACGACATCCTGGTTGCCAGCGTTTTTCCAGAAGAACATACTATTCATCTGCAGCAACTCTTTTCACGTCTGCACGAATATGGAATCATCATCAACCCAGGCAAGTGCCTTTTCAGAGTTCGAAAGATTGACTTATTAGGATATTGCCTCACACGTAAAGGTATCAGACCACCGCACGACAAAGTTCAAGCTATCCGTTATTTTGCTGTACCTGAAAACAAACAAAAACTTCGGCTATTTCTCGGCTTAGTTAAATCGACGCTTTATACCGGCTTGCGCACGCACACTGCAACCAATAAATGATCTGTGAACCCTCGGACAGGGCACCGCACCACTGGATAGGACGGACAATGCTCGTGCCACCTACGACACGATCAAAAGGGACCTCGCGACAGCAGCTCACCTAAATCACCCGCAGCCTGGATCACCGACCTGCTTCATAGTTGACGCCTCTAGCCATGGCGTAGGTGCTATACTGCAGCAATGCATCGGAAATGACTGGAAGCCTGTCGTATTGTTTTTCAAAACGCTGTCACCAGCACTAATCCGGTATACAGCACGTACGGACGTGGGTTGCTTGTTGTTTACTTGGCAGTGACATATTTCCGCCAATTTTAGGAAGGCAGTCCATTTTATATTCTCACTGACCGCAAGCCGCTGATTCACGACTTGATCGGACGGACTCTTGCCGAAAGAAATTCGAAAACTGGGATTTTTATCGAAATTCTGTACTGATATTTCCCATGTCGCGGGCTCTGCGAACGCCGCAGCTGACGCACTCCCGCGTTTTCATATGAGCAGTGTTACTTTGCTTTCAACCTCTGTCGACTTTGGCAAAATGGAATTGGCACAAAAGGCAGATGAAGAGCTCTGAGAGTCGAGAAATTTTTTATCCACTCTCGCATTCCAAGATATTTTATTAGAAACCTGCACAGAATTGATAGCATGTGACGTGTTAACTGCCACACCATGCCCACTTGTACCGAAACCTTTTCGCCGCTCCGTCTTTGACTCTCTCCACTCACTTTCACACTCAAGAATTCGTGCAACGCAAGAACTTGGGACCGCATGATACTAGTGAAGAGCAATGAACGAAGACGTCCAAAATTGGTCGCGTACGTGTACTTGGTGCCAACGGTCTAAAATACAGTGCCACACTGTCACTCCACTGTCAACATTTCTCCGTCTAGACGTCCGGTTCAGAGAGGTTCACATTGATTTAGTTGGTCCTTTGTCACCTTCTCAAGATTTCTGCTACATTTTTACCTGTGGGGATCGATTTGCCAGCTGGCCAGAAGCCGTTGCTATGTAAGATATGTCTGCTGAGACTGTGGCAAAGGCATTCCTCCAAGCATAGATTGCGCGCTTCAGAATGCCATCCACTATCACAACTGATCGTGGACGCCAATTCGAATCTTCTCTCTACAACGAACTTCTCTCTATTCTCGGCACACATCGTATTCCCACAACCGCCTACCATCCAGCAGCTAACGGTCTGGTGGAGCGAACGCACACACAGCTGAAATCTTCCATAACTGCGTATGGCGAACCCTCCCGATAAACCAAAGTGCTCCCACTTGTGCTCCTTGACATGCACAATACACTCAAGAGTGACTTGAAATTCACGAGTGCTGAGTTGCTTTATGAGACCATCCTTCGCCTACCTGGTCTGTTGTAGAAGCAGACAAATATAATCACTTGTCCGATCCTCTTCAGTACGTGTCACGCTTGTGAACAATGAGGGCAGCATCCGTCCCACAACGACTCGCGCAAAGCATGCAACTCAGGTGCGCATGCCTAAAGACTTGGATTAGTGCGCTCACGTTTTCCTGCGCCGTGATGCGGTGAGAAAACCACTCAAGCCAAATTACAATGCTCCATTCATAGTTCTTCGCAGCCCAAAAACTTTCACCTTTGGAATTCGTGGCTGATCCGAAATCATCTCTGTTCGGGAAGTGGCCATTCCTGCTCTACTCATTCCGGCAGAACTGTGCGCCAACCTGTGAGATTTAGAATATAAGTGACTCTGCACGCATACTTCTGCCACTGAATTATTGTGTAACACAATGACCTCTTCCTGTACGGGGAGGGGGAGTGGTGTAGAAACACATTTTCGGTGTAACCCAGTTTCCGTTTTGCCGTCAACATCTGAAAGCCACGACAGACCCCGGTATGCCGCCGCATATGGCACGGCTAACATAAACAAAGTCTTCGGCTTTACCCGGGGTCAGGAGGTACTACCACGCCACCAGACGTTTCCGAGGGACGAGATACGCTCGTGGGGTCTCGCATCACTAGCTTTGTATACAATCAGTGATAAATCAGTAATTAGCGTAATGTACACTACAGTCACTCCACTACAAAGTTTCGGCAATATCATAATGTAACGGGTGCAAGAGAAGAAACGTCAAAAACTAGTTTATTATGGGCGAACTTATGCCCTGAATATTATGTGCGAAAGGATGGAAGAGTCCACTAGAGCGTTCCAAAACAAGAACTGTTCTTCCGCCAACGCACCTTCTTCTTCGCAGCTCCAGCCCACACAGACTCGTGCCCGTGAACAAGATGCATAAGTCGTGCGGCAACAAGCAAGAGTGCGCACAAGACTGTGGACGCTGATTCTTCCTAATGTCGGATAATGTAAACAATCTCTGTGGCATTAGTCCCCCTTCGAAATACGCATCGTCCCGATGTGCGATGGAGGGAGGCAAACAGACAAATGGAGCGTTTTCAGTCCCTCTCATAAGAGGGCTCCTTACGAACGACGTGTACGACTTCTGCGCTGTTTTGCCGCTTTGAACAGAATTGTCCATCGGCGATGACTTCGTAGTTTAGGTCACTAATTTGTCGGAGAACCTTATAGGAGCCAAAGTATCGACAAAGAAGCTTTTATGATAGGCCGCGGAGTTGAATTGGTGTGCATATCCACACTTGCTCGCCTGGGTTGTACAGAACTTTTCAGCGGCGCAAGTTGTAGTGGCTTGCGTCCTTGTTCTGATGTTGATTAATTCGGTGTCGTGCCAACTGGCGTGCTTCTTCAGCCCTTTGCAGAAATTCGTCAAGTTCAGATGGCTCGTAATTTTCGTTGTCTATTGGCCACATGGCATCGAGTGTCGTAGTGACAGTGCGACCGTAGACCAGCTGAAATGGTGTCACGCGGCTGGTCTCCTGCAAGCCCGCATTGTAGGCGAAGGTTGCATATGGCAAGATTTCGTCCCACAATTTATGCTCAATGCCAACGTACATCGACAGCATGTCAGCGATGTTGCGGTTAAGGCGTTCTGTCAACCCATTGGTTTGGGGATGATATGCAGTGGTCTTCCCATGGCTGGTGTTAGTCATTGTCATTATGGACGCTCAAATCAGCCGTGAACGCTCCTCCTCGATCGGTAATCACGACGAGTGGGGCTCCATAACGAAGAACAATATTCTGAACAAAAATCTTTGCGACTTCCGTTGCCGTTCCTGGCTCAATGCAGCCGGTTTCAGCGTACTGTGTCAAATAGTCAGTCGCAACTATTATGCACCTTTTTTTCTGATCCCGACATTGGAAACGGTCCAAAGAGGTCCATTCCAACCTGTTGAAATTGAGTCGCAGATGGCTTTATAGGCTGGAGAAGGGCGGCTGTCTGGAGGGGTGGTGTTTTGCGCCTTTGACACTCGCGACATGTCTTGACGTAATGCTTCACGGACGCTAGCAACTTGGGCCAGCAGTATTTCTGATGAATGTTGGCAAATGTTTGAGTCGCGCTCAAGTGACCCGCAGACGGTTCACCATGACAGGCTTCTAAGACTTCATTCTTCGTGGCTGATGGTACAATGAGTAAGAACTTCTCCTTGTTGTGTTCGAAATTCCTCTTATTAAGTGCATTATTTCGGAGGCAGAAAGATGATGTCCCTCTCCTAAATACGCGAGGAAGTTGTTCGTCGTGCCCTTCGAGATACTTTATTAATGGGAAAAGTTCCATGTCAGCCCGTTGAAGTTTGTCGATTTTTGAGGTTTTTACACAAAGAAGTGGGAAGTCCTCTTCTTTTGTAAGAGTCGAGCCGACTGGTGAACGTGATAAGCAGTCAGCATCATCATGCTTTCTGCCTGACCTATATGCGACTGTAATGTCATATTTTTGGAGCCTCAGACTCCATCTCGCAAACCATCCCGATTGGTCTTTTAAACTCAACAGCCAACAAAGTGAGTGGTGGTCGCTGACGGCACAGAACGGCCTGCCGTAGATGTATGACCTGAACTTGCTGATCGCCCATATGACTGCAAAGCACTCTTTTTCGGTTGTAGAGTAGTTTCTTTCCGCTTTTGACAGGGTGCGGCTAGCATATGCTATCATCTTCTCTTCTCTATTTTGCCATTGCACCAGGACCTCACCTAGGCCATGATTGCTGGCATCTGTATGAACTTACGTATCTGCGGTTTCATCAAAGTGGGCCAGGATAGGTGGCGCTTGCAAACGTTTTTTTAGTCCGTTGAATGCACTGTGTTCTTCGGTGCACTAAATAAAGGGCACGTGCTTTTTTGTAGGTATTGTTAGAGGTTCCGCAATTTTCGCAAAATTGTTCACAAACCACCTGTAGGAAGCACACAAACCCAAACGTTGGCGTACCTTCTTCTTGTCTTTTGGCTTGGAAAACAGCCCCATGGCCACAGTCTTCTCCGGGTCCGGGCCAACACCTTGAGCGCTGAATATATGACCGAGGAAACAAAGCTTCTCGAATCTAAACTGGCATTTTTGCGGTTTAATTGTCAAGCCGGCTGACTGGAGAGCCTGAAGTACCGAACGTAGTCGCTCTACATGCTGTTCAAACGTTGCTGAAAACACCACAACGTCGTCCAGGTAGACAAAGCACGACTGCCATTTGAGGCCTGAAATGACGCTGTCCATCATGGACTGGAATGTTCCAGGCGCACAACAGAAACCGAATGGGAGTGCTTTAAACTCATATAGACCATCCGGGGTTACGAAAGCAGTCTTTTAACGGTCCCTTTCGTCCACTTCACTTTGCCTATAACCACTTTTTAAATCCAATGAAGAGAAATACCTTGCGTGCCGTAGCCGATCCAACGTATCATCAATACGCGACAAAGGGTAGACATCCCGCTTTGTCACACTGTTCAGCTTTCTGCAATAAACGCAGAATCTCAGCGTGTTGTCCTTTTTCCTCACAAGGACTACAGGCGACGCCCACGGACTATTGGATGGCTGTATGACATCGTCCTCCAGCATATTTTTCACTCGGCTCTTTATGATATCTTGTTCCTTCGCTGATAATCTGTATGGATTTTGTGTACCGGCCTTGTAGCTTTATCTGTTATTATTCGGTGTTTAACAACCTGGGTCCTCCGTACTTTTGATGAGGTAGAGCAACATCCGGTGAAGTCTCTCAGGAGGTCTTGAATGATTTTCTTCTCGGCTGGTGATAGATTTTGGCTGATTGCAACTCTTGCCACGACATCGGGCGCAGGTTCCGAAGGAGGTGGCCCTGTCACCAGACCACATAAGTTCATCGCTGTTTGAAAACCGTGCAGGAAAGTGATAACAGTGTCCTTTGCAACATGCTAAATTTTGTTTCCGAAATTTGTGAGCAATACATCTGCACATCCACCACATAATTGAATAATGCCTCGAGCTACACAAAAGCCTTTCTTGAGCAGTAGTTCGATGTTTCCATCCGCTATACCTTCATAATGAACGAATGCTTCATTTCTTACACCGACTATTACTCTGCATTGGCGGCACGGTAATATCACAATCAATAACATGTAATGCAGTGTACTCTTGCTCATTTGTGTCTTGACATTTTGGTCGAAAAAAGAGACACTAGAATTCTGCAGGCTGATTATAGCTCTGTTTGCTAGCAGAAAATTCATTCCGAGTATTAAATCTCTACATGATTCCGGAATTACGACAAAGTCAGCAACATAAGTAGGGCCTCGAGTTCCGATTTTTGCGGTACATTTTCCCAGAGGTGTGATGAGATGACCCCAAGCCGTGCGTATTTGGGGTCTACTCCAAGGCGTAAAGACTTTCTTTAAATTCTTTGCGGCAGCGTAATGACAACCGAACAATGAGCACTTGTGTCAACTTAAACGTTAAATTCACACCCGTCTACGGTAACGCGTAAGTCTGAAGAAATTTTGTCTTTACCTAACCTAGTTGTAGTGTTCCGCTCACCGTTGCTGCACTGGGACCTTTACGGAAGATGTTCAGTTGGTTGGAACTCAGCTTCCTTGCCTCCATAGGTCGCTGGCTTCAGTTTTCCCGATAAGTACTGCTTGAACGACGGTGTGCTGAGGTTGAAGGTGGAGATGGTGGACTAAATCGTCGAGGACTTGGTGATCGATAGCGAGCAGGCGCTGGTGATCTAGGCTGATGCTGGAAACCAGCAGTTGGAAACAGATAGCCAGACAAGTAATCTTCGATTTCAACGGGTCTTTCGCAATTTTTGGGGCATGGCGCGTTTGGAGAAAACCCACGGAGACCAACTGGTTGATATGGGCACATTCTGTAAAGGTGTCTATCTTCGCCGCAGTGGAAACAGAGAGGCGTCC
Organism: Rhipicephalus microplus; assembly: GCF_043290135.1. Taxonomy (NCBI): domain Eukaryota; kingdom Metazoa; phylum Arthropoda; class Arachnida; order Ixodida; family Ixodidae; genus Rhipicephalus; species Rhipicephalus microplus. Next base: position 4,440,054 of record NW_027464588.1, read on the forward strand.
TGTCGGGTGTGCGCCACACGTCGCTTTTTCGTGGCCTCGAATTGACTGGATAGTTTGAGCCGCGCTAAGCCGGTCGGTAGCCACTGGGAGCTGCAAACGAAGCAGTATGCACGGCGGGCTGGCGCGCAGCATCGGCGTAAGTCGGTACGGGGCGTTCCTGCAATTGCTGTTCAAGTCGAACAGGTTGCGCCTCGGGTTCGGCTTGAAGAATGGCATGGCGACCTTCATCTTTATTCTTTATTCTTTATTCAAAAAAGACCTTACAGGCCCCAGAACAGGGCATTGGGTAAGGGGGGCAGGAATAGGAATGGTACAGACAGGTAACGAACAGTTTACAGGCAGGATCAGTGCAAGAACAACGAAAAACTATAAATATATATATATATATATATATATATATATAAATGAAATCACATTTTAGGCTATACAGGGCGAGGTAAACTTGGGGGAATACAGCACTTGTTGATATGAACATGGCGACAGAGGGATACATTTTAAAAATAAAAGACAAGGGGAATATAAATCACCGTTACGCAATGCACTCAGAATACAGAAACAGGGTCACATGGTGAACAGAGTGAGTAGCTGACGGCTAAATGTATCGGGATTAGATATGGAGGCTATGCGATCAGGGAGGTCATTCCAAAGACGAACGGCCCGAGGCAGTGGTGATGAATTGAATGCATTAGTTGACCCGTATATGCGCATGAAGCTGAACTGATTGTGCAATCTGCGTGAAAAAGAGTGAGGCGTTTGAGGCTGAAGCCGCGTTCGTTTATTTGAGGTAATATATTTCTGGAACAGACAGAGAAAAGCAATATTGCGACGGCTATCCAATGACGGCAGCTGAAGGTCTGATTTAATTTGCGTTATGTTTGACGTGATGTCGTAGTTTCGTGATATGAAGCGGGCACCTCTATTTTGTATCTTTTCTACCATAATAATCAAGTATTTTTGATGAGGAGACCAAATTGCTGAGGCGAATTCTAATATTGGCAGAATAAAGGTAAAAAAGGCTAGTTTTCGAATATTAGTAGGGGAATTTCTCAAGTTGCGGCGTAGGTAGCCCAGTGAACGTGATGCTTTGGCACAGGTAGACTCGATATGTGAGGCCCATGAAAGATTCTCTGTGAGAAGAACACCTAGGTATTTGTAGGAAGAAGTGTGGGAAAGCATGGTATTGTTCAAGTAATAGGAGAATTCAGAGTTTACGTGTTTACGGGTGAAAGACATTACCTCGCATTTTGTTAAGTTCAGTTTCATAAGCCACTTGTCGCACCAGTTACATATATGGTAGAGATCTGCTTGAATGGTTAAGTGGTCATTACTGGAGTTTATAGAACGGCATATTATACAATCATCGGCAAATAGACGTATGCAAGAAGTATTCTCGGAGGGTAAGTCATTAATGTAGATTAAAAATAGTAAGGGCCCAAGGACGCTGCCTTGCGGTACGCCCGAGCTAACAGAAGAAAAAGGACACGCAAGATTGTTAACAACAGTGAACTGCTGTCGAAAAGAAATGAAGTTTCGAATCCAGTTTAATGTTAAAGAATCAAGTCGTAGAGCAGATAGCTTAGAGATTAGTCGGCAATGGGGCACACGATCAAAGGGTTTAGAAAAGTCAAGAAAGATACAGTCCGTTTGAAGGTTGCTGTTCATGTTTGATTGTAAATCGGTGGTGAATTCAAACAGTTGTGTGTCACACGAAAATCACTTTCTAAAACCATGCTGATTAGCAAAGAAAAAATTGTTCGTCTCGAGGTGATTGTACACGTGTGAACTGAATATGTGCTCAAGCATTTTGCAGCATATGCAAGTTAAAATATGGGTCGATAGTTGTCAGGCGAGTGAACATCTCCAGTTTTGTGAATTGGTTTTATCTTTCCTATTAACCAGTCGTCCGGTAGCATGCCACATGTTAGAGATTGGTCAAAAATTTGACATAATATTTTGCTTGATATGGGGAGGGTGTTCTTTAGTATCTTGGAATTGATGTTGTCAATACCGGCTGATGTGGATAATTTTAGGTTGTTAATGAGTGATCCAATGCCTCCAACAGTGACAGTAATGGGTTCCATATAGGCGGCGTCAAGTTCAGGAAAAGTAGGCACATTGGAAGAATCTTCCTGAGTGAAAACAGATGAGAAGAACCTGTTGGAAATAGAGGGGCAATCGGCGATAGGAATAGGTATTTTGTCAGTTCCATGCAAAGTAATAGTGTTAGTATCTCTGACCGGAGATATAGTTTGCCAAACATTTTTGGGATTAGACTGAAGCAGGGAAGGTAGGTCTTGCGAGTAATATTTGTCTTTAGCTGAGGTTATTGCTGAGCAGTAGGTTTTCAAACAGTGTTTGTATGCCTGCCATTCCCCATCAGTGCGCAAGCGTTTAGCCCTGTTGTACAACCGTTTCTTCTTGTTTCGAAGTTTGCTAAGGGACTTGCTGAACCAGGGGCTTAATTTATCGTTGGTTATGGACACTAAGGGAACATTCTGATCGACTAGAGCTGCTAATTTATCTCTGTAGAGTACCCAGTTATCATTTACGGATCGACAATAGAAAGTAGGTAGTAACTCTTAAAAAAAATTGCTCTAGTTCTGTGTTAATGGCAGCGTAATTTCCTCTATTGTAATCGTGAATTCGTTTTGTTATTTTGCCAGATACGGGCTTCGGGATGCTTAAATTAAGTTGGAGGAGGTTATGGTCACTAAAACCGCTCACATTTTAAATTGAAAGTATTGTGTCAGGAGCGTTGGTGAATACCAAGTCCAGGATATTGGAAGCACGGGTGGGTTCTTTGACAACTTGGAACAGGTTGAAATTCAACGTTAGATTTATTAGTTCTAGAGACGCTTGACATGAGGATGACTTGTGTTCCCAGTCGATAAGAGGAAAATTGAAGTCGCCAAGAAGATATACATGGTTAGATGGGCATGACTGAATGGCATGAGAGATGCTATCACGCAAGTCCCCCAAAAAGGAATGATCAGAATCTGGTGCACAGTAACAAGCCCCAATTAATACCACACTAGATGACATAGACAAAGCTGCCCATACAATTTCGACGGAAGATTTCGAATCAATCCAATGCAAATGAAGCGTTTTCTTAATAGCAAGGAGTACGCCGCCACCGCGCCTATTTACGCGGTCGTTCCTATAAATTTTGTAAAGGTCGTTGTGAGGTAGTACTTCGTTATCTCTTATATCTGGATTCAACCATGTCTCCGTTAGTACTACTATATCTGAATCGCTATCATCTAGAAAAGAACGAAACGTATCACGTTTGTGTAACAAGCTTCGGATGTTCGTGTACGCGACCGAGAGTGGAAAGGCTGCTTGGGGCACGAGATGCGGCGCGTGCGAGTTTAAGCTTACATCTAGCTATCTGGTAGATTGAGCAACTGTGTCATTAACGGCATCATACACATATACCTTCTTATCCAAGTGAAGCTTGTCAAGGACCAACTTGTACGGCTTGTCGAATGATCTGGCAAAAGCGACCAACTTTTTTCTGGCCACACGTGTTGATGGTGCAAAGTCTTCCCCAATCGAAAAAGTTGTTCACTCAAGCCTACGAGCTGCAGACAAGATGCTCTGTTTGTCCCCGAATGAAGATAATTTTGCTATAATGGGCCGTTTTTTTTTCAATGGAAAATTTGCCCAGGCGGTGTACACGTTCATACTGCACACTTGTAGTGGCAAGTTCGAGTTTTTCTGCGCAGAATTTGATGACCTTTTCTTCAGACGCTGCCCAATTTTCTTTTTCGTCGTCCTCTAAACCAAAAAATATCACGTTGGAACGTCTTAATCTGTTTTCGGCATCGTCGCATCTGGAAGTTATTTGTTGTAGCTGACTCGAGATATCATGCAAGGCATTTTAAGAAGGAACTACTTCAGGGGAAGCTGGATCGATTGCACCGGTTTCAAGAGCAGTTACTTTCGCTATAAGACTCTGGATTTTTCCATTAGTAGTTGTTTGTTCCGCCTTAATACCCTGAAGTTCAAGCAAAACAGACTTCAGTTCAGTACGCAATTTCTCAATTGCCCCCAAAGCCGATTTGAAGGCAACACCCTCTGCCTTACTCATCGGGCCCGGATTTGATTCAACATCGCCCGCCAGCAAGAGCAGCAAGTGAACAAAGGAAGAAGATATGCATAATGAACAATTAAAGGTATGTTTTTTAACGCAAGACAACTCTAATGGGCATGACACCGCAATAAGGCAGTAATTGTTCGTTTTGTAACACACGGCATGGTTCAAGTAACTAACCTGGAAGAAGATCATTTGTGAGCAGCGCATGGCGGAAGCAGTGCCGTGCCCGATGGTGTTGGCGGCTGGCTCCAATTTGTGCTTTGCTCCGCTTGCGTCACCGGTAAACATGCCCAATCCGGGTTGCCAGGCGTTGGAAGCGGAAGCATCCAGACCCGGCGGAGATCCGAGCAGGACCGGACTAAGCGGTGGTGGCTCGTCGAAGTGCAGCGGGAAAAAGCCAGGCGGCCAAGATTGTACGCTCCATAACAGTGTGCCCTGGAAGAAGATTATTTGTGAGCAGCGCATGGCGGAAGCAGTGCCGTGCCCCTGATCTCTCTCTTATCAGGGTAGTGAGATACTAAACTGGCGTTGCGACTTGTCGGGGCAGCAGCTTCTAGAGCTATTCCTTCACAATGGATAGCACCATTTCCCCCAATGCTTCGCTGCTGTCGCCCACGTTTGCTGAGAGGTCATCCGCAGGAACGCTACTTGTATCGTGATTGTAGTGACGGGAGTGCTGCTGCCATACCCGCTCTTTGGAGGTGGCTTCGGTGTGGAATTCAGCAACCGTACGAAGTGGGTTGCGTACCAAACCAGCAAAGAACTCCTGTTTGACACCTCACATCAAGTGACGCAGCTTTTTATCTTCGTTCATGTTTGGGTCAGCGCGTTTGAAAAGGCGGGACATGTCCTCAATATACATGCCAACGCTTTCGTTCGTGCGATGGTTCCTGGACTGTAGAACGTTCTCCGCCTTCCCCCGATGATCGGTGCTGGCATATGTAGCTACTATTTGTCGTTGAAATTCTTCCCACGTCGGAATGAACGCTTCGTGGTTTTCATACCAGGTCCTCGCTGCATCTTCCAATGCGAAGTACACGTAACGCAGTTTCCTTGCTTCATCCCCGCCGTTGGTCTTTGCAACCCGTTTGAAGTGTTCTAACCAATCCTCCACATCCTCAAACGTGTCGCCGTGGAAGGGCTCAGGCAAGCACGGTAGGGACAGAATATGTTCCGATGATGTCACCTGGTAAGCCCTCGTTCCGTTGTCTCTGGACGCTGCTTGTGTTGCTGGAGCACTGGGGAGGGGCGCAAATTCAGGCGGCTCTCCTCGAAGGTGGCGGCTTGAACGCTGGTGTACCGGAATCAGTTCGCCAGGTTCCCATTGTTAAGGATCGGTGCTTCGCTCTCTTGCACCAAGGGGGCTTCCTATCATACCCAGCACCTCCACCAAAATGTAACGGGTGAGAAAAAAGAAACGTGAAAAACTAGTTTATTATGGGCGAACTTGTGCCCTGAAAATTATGTGAGAGAATATGGACGAGTCCACTAGAGCGTTCCAAAACAAAAACTGTTCTTCCGCCAACGCACCTTCTTCTTCGCAGCTCCAACCCACACTGACTCGTGCCCGTGAACAAGAAGCATGAGTCGGGCGGCCACAAGCAGGAGTGCGAACAAGACTGTGGATGTTGATTCTTCATAATGTCGGATAGTGTAAACAGTCTGTGGCAATATCATCTGGAATTTCTCGAGCCTACCAGCTTAGGTTTAGAATCGTAAGAGATGTTGTATTTTCCGTGACTGTCAAAAGCGTGTGAGGCATGGCTACATTACTTGCCAGCAGAACCTCAGCAATGGGTGTCAAGAACAGGAGGGGCAGACCTCAGGTTCACGTAGGTAACGGCTTGAGGTGCTAGGTGAACGTGATTTTCAGAATACAGACGTGGTTGAGCTGTTGTTGGGTCGTCATGGTAACACAATAAATCAAGTTGAAGCATTCCGGTTCCACATTCTGTAAGGGCAGAGTGGGTGAAAAAATGTCCATGCCGAGGATACGTTCATTGGAACATTTCTCGACCACAGCAAACAGCACTGTCGTGGAGCCATCGGCAACACTTATACGAGCGTAGCACATTCCAAGCACAGGAAATGTGCCTCCGTTGGTGGCCAGGTAGAGTGGTACTATGGGTGGCGTTAAACTTTCCTAAGGCGGTAACGAAGTTCTGAATTTATCACTGATATCTGAGCCTCTGTGTCCACAAGTGCAACAACGGGTGTGTCGTCTACTTCAACGTCAATAAGGTTGCATCGAGTCGGCAGCATGGCCGGAGAATTGGGCAAGCAAGTGATCGATGCAGCATCACCTTCGGGAGCTGAATCACCTAGTTTTCCCATGAAATTTGGTCAGTCGGCGACGTTGGTCATCGAAATCGGGGTGAGCGAGACGACGGGCGACGGGAGAGTGGTGAACGGGACTGGTGAGCATGCGGAGATGGAGTACGACGACGATATGGCGGCACAGAAGGACCGTCGTAATTAGTGGCCTGAGGTGATTCTCGGTAAGGTTGAAAGCGTCCATGATCCCTGTATGGGTAATGGGTGTACCCATAGGATGCCTTATGCCAATATTACCGATTGTTACAATGGCAAGCCACGTGTCTGATACGGCGGCAGTTCAAACAAATCGGACAATCGTCAGCAGTCCTCTACTCGGCTGGAGTGCGAGGGCACACTGGATGGTTTTGGCTTTGCGCATACGGAACAGATTGTCGATGACAGTCGATCAGATAAGAGGGAGCTGTAGTGCACTAGGAGGCCAGTTCAGCATGAGAAAGCTCTTGTCGCACTATGGCATGCACCAGTGGCACTATCTGAGGGCTAGAGTCACAGGCATGGGAGCACGTGGACGCAGGAGACAGAGGTTCAAACTAACGTCTTAGATCGTGGTCACGTGCTCCGCCGTTAACAGCATCTGTTGTGCAGGCCCATCCTCGCTTGACCAGGTTGCTGCTGTGTTTGGTAGTCGAGTGAAATGGTGGGCTATACGTCGACTTTTTGAGGGCCTCGAAACAGTGGCACTCTTTCGTGACTGCATCGACCGTGTTGCAGTCCTTGTATATGAGAAGGTTGAACGCATCACCTGCAATGCCTCTCAACATGTGTGCTACTTTCTTGGCTTCTTCCCTGCCAATGTCTGCTTTTCGGAAAAGGGCAACCACGTCCTGTTTGTGAGTCACGTAGGACTGTGCTGACGTTTGCGCATGAGGTGCCAAGTCCTTCTTGGCCACTGCCTATCTACCCACAGACTTGCTGAAAAGGGCGCGCATCTTAACCTTGCATGCATCCCAACTTTCAATTTCTTCTTCGAGGTTCTCGAACAACACTTTTGCTGTTTTTTTCAAGAAGAACAGTATGTTGGCCAACATAAGAGCTTCATTCCAACGGTAATTCTTACTTATACGTTCGTACAACGGCAACCATTCCTTAATGTAAACATCATCAGTGCCACAGAACGTGCCAGGATCTTCTGACTGCGGAAGGACAACATTCTTTGTTGTAGTCGCCTCAGCGGAAGCGGGTCCTTGGTTTTCCATGGTGGAAAAATTCAAACGTCGGCCACTGTGGAGCTCCGTCATATTGCGTTGTACCGAACAACCACCAAATGTCACAAGAGTGAGAGTATAAATGAAATGATTATATTTACAAAAATCGCAGCATATCTACGTAGTGATTGTTGATGAGCGGAGTAAAGCGAGCATCATTCCATGCTTTCGTCATTCCGTTTGTTCTTGCTTCCGTCCGTCCACGTGACCATCCATGCATCCATGCATGCGTCTGTTCGTCTGCCCGAGCGCCCGTCCGTGAGTCCATTCATCCATCTGTCTGCTGTTCGTGCTTCATCCATCCGCCCGTCTGCTAGTCTGTCTGTCTATCCGTCCATTCATCCGGCCGTGCGTCCATCTAGTGAACACTCCAAGTACTGCCATCACCCATCTCGCATTCCCAGCGGCACATACCCGCTCTAGAGCGGGTATGTACCACCAGTGGCTATGTACTACATGCATACATACATACATACATACATACATACATACATACAGTAGTGTCAACCCAACAAAAGCAAAGAATAAGTGTCAGGGTCTCAGCCGTTATCGAACCCAAGAATTATGCGTGGCACTGAAGCAATTGAACACAGAGCTACGCCAGGTCTCGGAATTGCTTTTCAAACTGACGTTAATCTTCATTAAACGTCAGTAGTGGTTGCAGTGCTGCCTACCCAATTTTATAAATATTGCACATGTGCTCTTTTCATACATCAGTCATGTAGGTTTAACGTCAATTGTGGTTAGTTGTCATGCGCTAAAGTAGATTAATGTGGCAGGGTTCAGGGCCAGCGTCCTCGAGAGCATCAGCGCTTCATATCAGCTTTTGGTGTTGCTAGTACGTAGGTTCCAGTTGGCATCGTTGCGCAAGTGCAAATAACTGGTTAAATAAACATCTGCAACTCTTGAATATATGTCTGTGCGTGCAACGTTTGTACATATTGTACTGGAGCATAGTGGCGCCAGCTCTGTGCCACCGTTAAAGAAGACGTTGACGTCAGGGTGGCTTGTGCTTGCCGGGTTCCTGCCATTACGAGCTTGTTGCGGCTAATGCTTCTTGATTATTAACAAGTGTTTTTACGTGAACTCATTCGTTGCATTTGGTGGAGGTGCTCGGTAACATCCTGGAGCTCCGCAGCCATAAGCTACCATCTGATTCCGCAATGACCAAGCGCGTCGATCACCCACAAACCTCTTCCACGTCACCGCCTGTCATGTGCCCTGGTCTACTTCGCCTGCGTGACCCACCAGTCTACAACGGCACTGAAGATCACGATGTCGAGCACCGGCTGGCAGAGTACGAGCGTGCCAGCGCGATTAACAAATGGGATGACACTGCGAAGCTGACTCACGTCATCGTCTACCTGACAGATCTGCCCAACCTATGGTTCACCAACCACCAAGCGGACATCCCCACCTGGTCGGTTTGCAAAGAGGCCATGACCTCGTTTTTCGGTCATCCAGCTATGCACAAGCTTTGCGCTGAACATGGCCTGCGGGGACGATTTCAGCAAAACGGTGAGAGCTTCGCGAGCTACATTGAGGATGTGATTGGCCTCTGTAGGCGAGTGGATGTGAGGATGACGGAGGCTGATAGAATAAAGCATATGATGAAATGCATTGATGACGACGCTTTTCATATGCTTGTGGCCAAAGACCCACAAACTGTCACGGCCGTGATTCAGCTCTGTCAAAATTTTGATGAGCTGTGCAAGCAGTGAATTTCTACACGTCGCGCTAATACGCAAACTGCAGATATTTCGGCTTTGGAGTGCAAAAGAAGTGACCCCGACTACACCGTATTGATGCCTCGAATTCAACGGTACATCCGCGAAGAAGTTGCTCGACCGCTCTCTCTTGAGGCCACCATCAACGAGAGCCCCACAACACAGGACCACTAACTTCACCGTGCTATTCAGACGCAAGTTGCCGAGGCTCTCCCTTTGCCCACGTCCTTAATATCAGGTACTGCACCGCTGACTTATGCGAAAGCCGTCCACCGACCTCCTGCCCAACCGCCGCTCCCTTCATACAGTCCAGCCACCAACTACTACAGGTCGCCTGTTTCAGTTTATTCGGTAAATAAATCCTTCTCGTCACTTAGAGCCCCTGTTAACTCTTGGCGTACTCCGGACAACCAGCCCGTCTGCTAAAACTGCGGTATTCCAGGGCATGTCGCACGCTACTCTCGTCGCCGTAGATTCTATTTTAATGAGGCTCAACATTCCGGCAATGTTCCTTGGCAACCAGAATCACATGTTACACCTGATGCACCTGACCCCCGCTCACGTCGACCAGACTTCAGCTCACGTCGAACTCCTTCACCCCGTTTTCGGTCTCCTTCTCCCATGCTTCGCCGTTCCAACCACGCCCAGGAGGAAAACTGAAAGTCGCAGTTCCCGAGGCAAGAACTGCGCCACCGACGGAATTTCCAAGGCCTCAACATTCACCCCCTAACAAGATTGCCGTGTTTGTGGACGGTTTCGCCACAACTGCTCTTGTCGACATGTCGACACAGGTGCCGCTATTCGTGTAATTAGTGAAGTGTTATGCCGCAAACTGAACAAAGTGATGACTCCACTGGTTGATATTTCCTTACGCACAGTGAGTTCGCAGCACGTCCAGCCTTCTGCCACATGCACTGCTCGTGTTGTGATTCAGGGGCTGCTGTACATCGTTGAATTTGTCGTCCTTCCTCATGCGTCTCATGAAATCATCCTGGGATGGAAGTTATTTTCAGCTAATTATGTGTGTTGTCGACTGCGCTCGTGCACAACTCGTTTCGTTTCCGTTCAGTGCGACATTCATAGATCTCCCTTGCTCACCTAAAAAGGTGACGGTCGGCACTGACATCGTCATCTCTGCTTTTTCGGTCGCCGTGGTGTCTATTTTGTGCAACTCCGTCCCTGATTCAACTGTCCTCTTCATACCGTCGCAAGAAGGCACTCGTCGCCGGAACCTTGTCGTCCGGTTTGCTGTCATAATGCTTGCCGATGGTTCCAGTGCCGTGTACGTGTGCAATCTGTTCCCTTGTCCAGCTACCTTATTACATGGCAAATGTATTGGGCATCTTGACGCTCATGATGCCATCTTTCCTTTCGATACCTCTTCCGATACGACGCCGATATCCGTGGATGCTCTCACAGCTGCCACCGCACCCTCACTACCTGACGAAGACGTTCTGTCGCGCAGCGTGGTCACCGGGCTTACGCAAGACCAGCGCAACCAGCTAATTGAACTACTTAACCGTTTCTGTGCCTCCTTCAATGAAGGACAACCTCCCTTGGTATGCAAGTCTGTTGTCGCTCACCATATCGACACCGGCCATCATAATCCACTTCGTCAGCGCCCCTACCGCGTCTCGCAGGCTGAGCGTGAAGTCATCCCTAAACACGTCGATGAGATGCTGCAACGTGCTGTCATTCAACACTCACACAGTCCCTGGGCTTCGCCAGTGGTCCTCGAGCGAAAAAAGATGGCTTCGTTAGGTTTTGCATAGATCATCGGCGACTAAACAAGATAACGCGCAAGGATGTTTATCCCCTGCCACGCATTGATGACGCCCTGGATTGCCTTCAAGGTGCGGAGTTTTTCTCTTCACTGGATCTGCGCTGTGGATATTGGCAAGTGCCAATGGCCGAATCAGACCGTCCAAAAACGGCGTTTGTGACCCCTGACGGCTTATATGAATTTAGTGTAATGCCCTGAGGTCTTTGCAATGTGCCGGCGACTTTTGAAAGGATGATGGACAGTGTCCTCAGGGGACATAAAGGCACATCTGTCTTTGCTATTTAGATGACATATTTGTCTTCTCTGCAAATTTAGAAACTAATTTTTCCCGTCTGGAAAAAGTTCTCCAGTGCCTTACAGCAGCTGGGTTGCAACTGAACTTCAAAAAATCTCGTTTTGGCGCCCACAAACTCACAATTCTCGGCCACGTCGTCTAGAAAGAAGGAATATCGCTAGACCCTGCCAAACTGCGTGCCGTTGCCCAGTACTCCAAGCCTACCACCCTAAAGGAGCTCTGTAAATTCGTAGCCTTGTGCCCGTAGTTTCAGGTTTCATCCGCAATTTTGCTTCTGTAATCGCCCCCCCCCCTAACTCAGCTTCTTTTCAGTAGCGCGGACCTCTCGGGCTGGAACTCCCATTGCGAATTCCCATTGCATTGATGACGCTGCGCCGGCTACTCACGTCTCCACGAGTGCTCCACCATTTGAATCCCAACGCACCTACTGAAGTTCACACGGATGCTAGTGGCGTCGGCCTCGGTGCCATTCTCGCTCAACGCAAGTATAGCTGCGAATAGTACGTTGTCGCCTATGCCAGCCGTACCTTAACGAAGGCAGAGTCCAACTATTCCGCCACGAAAAAAGAGTGCTTGGCTATCAATTGGGCTACAGAAAAATTTCGCACACACCTATACAAACGCCAGTTCGATGTTGTCACAGATCACTATGCCTTGTGCTGTCTAGCATCCATGAAAGACCCTACTGGCCACCTTGCTCGTTGGGCTTTACGCCTTCAGAAATACGACATCCGTGTTGTTCATCGCTCAGGACGCAGATATTCAGACGCCCATGCCCTATCTCGTTCTCCGCTGCCGCCTGATCTCGCCTGCTTACCAACTGATATCTGCGACTAGTCATCGCTGAGCATCACCGACATGTCAGCCGAGCAGGGCAGAGATCCCTGGATCAATTCTCTGCTGGGATTCCTCTCTCACAGTTCGCTAGAATATACTTCACGGTCCCTCTCTCGTCAAGCAAGACACTTTGCTGTCCGTCAAGGCTTGTTGTATCGCCGCAATTACTAGACGGATGGCCGTAGGTAGCTCCTTGTCATCCCCCGTCATTTGCGCTCGGACATCTGCGCTGCTTTTCATGATAACCACCAATGTGGCCACACTGCAGTATTCAAGACCTACTCGCCTTCGTCTAAGATACCACTGGCACGGCATGTATCGGTACGTTCGCCAGTACGTTCATGTGCTACGTGTCAACGCCGCAAGACGCCTTCTCATAGCACTACTAGCCCTTTGCAACCCTTAACCTGTCTAGAGAGACCATTCGACCGCATCGGAATTGATATTTATGGTCCTCTACCCAACACTCCTGGATGCAACTGGTGGATTATCGTCACCGTTGATCATATGACGCGCTACGCTGAAACATCTGCGCTGCCTGCTACCACTGCGAAAGGCGTTGTGTCCTTTCTTCTTCAGGATCTTATTTTGCGGCACGGTGCACCTTGGGGAAGACTGAGTGACCGTGGACGCGTGTTTCTCTCAAACGCCGTTGACGAGCTGCTCAAGGAATATCGCACTGTTCATCGGAAAACGTCGGCATATCATCCTCAAACCGATGGCATGACAGAACGCTTTAATCGCACCCTTGGAGATATGCTTGCCATGTACGCGTCTGACGATCACACTACTTGGTACCGAGTGCTCCCTTTCTTAACGTACGCGTACAACTTAGCGCCACAAACAACCACCGGCTTCTCTCCTTTCTTCCTCCTGTACGGACGTGAGCCATTATGCTCCATGGACACCATTCTCCCGTACAGGCCTGACGTTTCAGAAGCGACACCCGTTTCCGAAGCAGCTGCTTATGCCGAAGAGTGTCGTCAACTCGCTCACTGGTTTACCGCGCAAGACCGATGGCGCCAGAAAACTCTTCACGATCAATCTGCATCTAATTCTCACTATAACACAGGAATTTTGTTTTGGCTCTGCGTCCCGTGTACACCTCGCGGTCTTTCCCCAAAGCTTATGTCAAAATACCATGGCCCCTACCGTTGCTGCGACAAACATCTCCCGTCAACTATGAAGTTGAGCCCATCGATCCACCTTCGGACCAACGCTGCCGTGGGCGTGAAACGGTTCACGTATCACGTCTCAAACCGTGCTATGACCCCCCTGTCGTGTCATTTCCTTAGATTGCCAGGTTGGCTATTTTCTGCGTGGAGAGTAATTGTACCGGAGCATGGTGGCGCCAACTCTGTGCCAGCGTGAAAGAAGACGTTGACGTCCGTGTGGCTCGTGCTTGCCGGGTTCCTGCCTGTACCAGCTTGTTGCGGCTAACGCTTCTCGATTAATAACATGTGTTTTTACGTGAACTCGATCGTTGCAATATATTTAGCGTCATTTCATGACATGTCAAACAATAAAAAATGGCAGCATGTCCACAGAGTGAATGATGGAGAGTGGGGCGAAGCATCCGTCCGTCCATTCGTTTTTGCTTCAGTCCGTCCATGCGTCCGCCTGTGTGACCGTCCCTGCGTCCATTCACCCGTCCATGCGTGTGTCTGTTAGTGCGTGCGCACGTCCATCTGTGCGTCCGTCCCTGCGTTCATCCATGCACCCGCCCCGGCGTCCTTCCATGCGTCAATTCTTTGGTGCCGCCATCCGTGAGTACGTCCATGCATCTGTCTGTGTGTCCGTTCGTCCATCCATTCAACACTCCAAGTACCACCATCTCGCATCTTTTCCTCATATATTCCTCATATAGAAGCACCGACATCCAGCGGACATTCCAAGGACTGTACGAGAGGAGGCACAAGCACACTCTCTTAAGGCTTGCACTTTGTGTCTACCTACCACCTTTGTCCACTTCGAGTTCATGGTATATACTAGTTCACTGTATTCATGGCACTGCGGCCCAACGCTCACTAAACCTTTCTAAAACCAAGGAGGTTGTGCCCAGCGAGTATAACGTAGACACCCTTTCTCATCAGATAGTGCTCCATCTACATGCCAAAGGCTGCTAAGGGGGACTGAGAGACAGGAGATTTCGGCTTTTAGTTAACGCGCACGCTGCAAATTTTTTATTGTTCAACAACGCACAGAAGAAATCTCTCACCGGTACCACCTTGGAGGTCCAAATGTAAGATTGGTTACACACTACGACTACTATTACGCCTACGAGGAACGAACGGGTGCCGCTACAAGGAGCTTCATCCCTAAAGATTGCAACACGGTCACCTTCCCTTTTCATGCTTCGGAAAACGTCGATTCCCAGAAACGTGGGATCTCCGGACTTTTTTTTCTTTTTTTAATAGCAGACGCTGCCTGCATCAGCTTTGCGAGGCGAGAGAGTGAGGAGGGGAGCGACAGTTTTGTGGGTGTGTTCTTGGGCCGGCATGATAGTCGAGCATGTGTGTCTCTGCTCGAGACGCGATCATGCACAGTGGGGCTGTGGATGGTGCCATCGCCGGTGCCGAAGCGCGATATCGTGTGACCAATGGTGCGACTACAAGATGCTCCGCATTTAAAGCAACTGCCCCAATGGTCAAACGCAAACGTGGCTTTTGTATGAAAACTAATTGTACCATGATCAGAAGCTCAAGATAAATTAATTATTGAAAGAAATGTACGAAACACGATCAAAGTAATATAGGAAGGGCTGAATATATATTCGCTACACAGACAAAAAGAAATCTGCTGAGAAAAGTTTAACTTAAGACGGCGTCTGCTGAAGTTGAGCTAAACGAGGGACACTGATAAAAATTGAAACTGATCCAACCTAATCATGTCCGAGTTGCAGGGTGCATACAAGTCCCTTCCAGCTACTGTTTCGTCATTGACTTCTGCTTAGTAATCTCAGTCTACGTCACAGTGCGGGCAACAGTACATGTAAAGCCGCCATTTCGGCATACACTGTCTCATGAAATGTGAGGCCCACGGCACGGCATTGTGCTCTCCCATAGTAGAGTACCAAGTACTCCAATTGTCAAAACCTTTTTCTAAACATACAGTGGTAGAGTGATAAGTGAATTCCGTAATCCTTGAATTTTTCGTCGATATGACCTCATCAAGTGCGAGACCCAAGGGACGCCTTTGAGCTCTCTCATATACAGTAACTGCAGTACCGAGTACTCTAAATCGTTACGTACTTTTTGTAAACACAGTTTTTCGCCTTGAATATGTACCATAATTGATAATCTGTTCACTCTCTCTGAGCTTATAGCAAGCAAATAGTGTCCTCAATTGCGACCATTGGTTCATTAGATATCACGGCCTAACGTGTATTTCTGAGACACATATTTCATGCTTCTCTTTACGCAAATAAAATGAGTGATGCGCTCGGAAGTTTCGTGATATGTAGAATTTAAGAAGGTGCGCTGGATCATCTGCAAGGTATAGGATAAATGAAAATATTTCTGATATAACTGCTGGAGAGATTTATAGAAACCTGTAATACTTTGATTTATTCTTTGGTACAGGCTTTTCATATATTTATACAAGCACTAAACATATGATGGTGATCCCGAAACGTAAAAAAGGTACAATATTGACCAGCACGTTAACCCATCAGATGAATAATGCACTATTGATTCTGCGCTAAGCTCACCACTGAATTGACGTCTAGAAGGATCATTGCCTCAGCTTGCGGGCTGCTGACTGGAGCCGAAAGTCCGCTTCAATGTGAACTTGCACCACCTTCATCCTTATATGACCGGGACATGCAGCTGATGAGGTTGGAAAGGACTGTGCTGTGTGGTTCGCAATCTACACGTTCGCTGATGCTGATGCTGATGATCTCTGATGGATGGCGCTCACTCACAGAGGGGTTGGGCCAAGAACCGGGCGGCAGGATACTTAAATGAAACGTAAAATGAAATTGAAGAAAATCTCAAAAAGTAGTTTAAAAGTAATACTACCAAAAAACAAAAATATTTGCTGAACAAGCGGCCAAACCATCTCTTGTTTTTGGTAGACATAGCTACGAATTATAAACTAACGATCTGAAAAGGTTAGAGTTCACTAGCACGGTAATCTTTTAGTTGCGTTGATGTAATCAAACACAGTGGAGCATTTATCCCTGTGGCAGTAACCAAATGAAGTTCCGCCAAGTGATAAAATTACTGATAGATTCACTTGTATTCCTAGCTTTTGTAATGGGGCTACTAAAAATCTTTTTTCTGATAAGAATAATGATGACAGAATAAAAAAATGTTCAATTGTTTCAATTTCGTTGCACCAAATGCATAGCGGTGACGCCTTGAGTCGAGCTTTGTTAAGGTAATAATTTAGTTGTGGAACTGCACAGCGCAATCTGTTATGAGTGACCTCTAAACTGGCGAGATACACACCACTGTTAATTCCATCAATAGCTCAAACGCTCGAAATCTTTGCATTTATCCAAATTACCTTTTCCCCATTGCAGGCAAGCATTTCGGAACCTTAGCGCTGTCACGTAAGCCGTATCTTGCAAAACTGGGATGGTGGGCCCACCCAGGGATACTGCAGCTAAAGATTCCGCCGTTTTGTTCAAATATAATCCGCGGTGGTTCGGTAACTATAGTAAAGGCAGATTTTTTTACGTTTTTTGGTTCTAAATGCCGAAACATATTCATCAGCTCTGCATTTACTGCCACAGAAAGTGCATTACAAACTGATAACGAATCTTTAATGATAACTGCTAATGATTCGCTTGAGGGCAATTTGCGTAGGGCAAGAACAGTGGCCAATAATTCTGCAATGAATACAGGGGTATAACATGGGAGTCGAGTCGAAAAGGACCAGTCCAAAAAAAAAGAGAAAATGCCAACCCCAGCCTTTTCTTTTGACACAGATGCATCAGTCGCAATTATATTGCTTATCTCTGGGTGAGTTTATAATCTGCTAACTGGTCATTTAAATACCTATGTGCGAATTGTTTCGCGTTATGAGTAAATATATCATCAAATTGTATGCTAAGCATTGACTTTTGGTTGTGTATTGGACCAATATGTTTAATTTTTACATTCAGTTGCTGTAGTAGCGCTTGTGCAAATACTATTTGCGGGGTGTGTAGTCGCGACCAATGTGTTTCGAAAAATTAAGCCGGTTCTTGAATAAAAGCGCAAAATGAGAGTCTTTAGTATGAACTGTATATCTTTAAAAAATGCTTGCACAGTGAGAATTTTAAACTTATTTAGCAGAGAAGGTAGGCGAGCTTCCATATAGAACATGTTATTCGCAACAAATTTTAGTAGACCCACACACAAACGCAACGCTTCTCTTTCCAGCAGTATTAGGGGTCTCATTTTATAAGCTGCGCTGCCAGAAAATAATACCTATCTGAATTCCATGATGGGCCACACATAAAGTTTTTTTTCATTATTAGCACATCTCTTTTTAAACCCGCTTTACGGTTTGCGAGCTTCCGTCGCCCCCTCATGGCCCGTCTTGCCTTGGAGTACGCATAATCAATGTGACTTTTCCAACTTTTTGTGTCATTATATATTGTCACGTTCCATTTCCCAAGTTTTTGTTATCGTCCCAAAACACCACACGATTCTCAGCGCAAACCGCGCCTGCAGTTTTCGAGAGGGTTCCGGACTGTTGTAGATCATTTCGATAAGATCACGCCCACTGTGCGAATGGTACAGATTGTTCTCGAACGTACGCCGCCGCCAGCAATAGCGCTAGAACATTCGACGGCGGGAGTATAAATACCGACGCGCTTCGCCACTTGTCAGTTGTTGATCGAAGGCCGACGCTCCGTTCGCCGCTATCAGTCTGAGACTGCTATCTGTGCGAGACTGCTGCTGTAATTGAACTTTCTGTTTACCGGGCACAGGTTCGCCCAAATAAACAGTTAAATCCCAACAAGAAGTCTCCTGTCTTCGGCCACGTCACGACCCCGTGACATTTGGTGGAGGTGCTGCTTCGTTCATGTATCGGACGTCCCCGTCAAGCCGTGAACCCAGCCCACGTCGCGGAGAAGACACCGACGCCAACCAGGAGCAGCGATCAAGACGCCGACAGCAAGGGCTACCACCGGAGTACGGGCTTCTACACGACAAGCCGCGGAAGACCAAGGCCATGACTGCGACTGCAGCGACAATGACAACCGCAGCGTCCCAGCCCACGATGGTCATGCATCAACCCAGGGAACCATCAATTTTCCATGGGTCATCGTTCGAAGACCCGGAGTCCTGGCTAGAGACATACGACCGTGTGGCCGCCCTCAACCACTGGGACCATGACGAAAAGCTGCGTCGTGTGTTCTTATATTGAGAAGACACCGCAAGGACCTGGCTCGAAAATCGGGAGTCCACGCTCCGAACGTGGGATGTTTTCTGCGGCGCATTCCTGCAAACGTTCGCGAGCGTCGCTCGAAAAGAGAGGGCCGCTGCTTTATTAGAGTCCCGGGTTCAGCTACCAAATGAAAATGTCGCTATTTTCACAGAAGAAATGACCCGACTATTCCGTCACGCTGACTCAGACATGCCTGAGGAGAAAAAAGTTCGTTTCCTCATGCGAGGGGTCAAACAGGAGCTCTTCGCGGGGCTGATAAGAAACCCACCGAAAACCGTCCAAGAATTTGTAGCCGAAGCGACCACTATTGAAAAGACCCTGGACATGCGCACCAGACAGAATAATCGTCGCCTGACTGCAGACTGCGCTGCTGCTCAAGCCAGTAACTCCGGAGACCTGCGTGAAACGATCCGAGCGATCGTGCGGGAAGAGCTGCGCAAGCTGTTGCCTTCGGCGCAGCCTCAAGTGGATTCGATCGCCGACATTGTGCGAGAAGAAGTTCGGCAATCGCTTCAAATTCCCCACGCACCGCTGCCCGAGCCGGAAGCCATGAGCTACGCCGCTGCACTGCGCCACAACGCTCCTCCCCGTCCACGCCAAAACGCCGCCCCATCGCACTTCCGTCGACAGACGCCACCGCCGCCACCACCCCCACCGACGTCATACCGTTCGCCAGCGGCCCAGCGCAGTGCACCGAGGAAGACTGACGTCTGGCGCAGCCCTGACCATCGCCCGCTCTGCTACCACTGCGGCGAGGCCGGACACACATACCGCCGTTGCCAGTACCGACAGATGGGATTGCGTGGCTTCGCCGTCAATGCACCGCGCCCACAGCCAGGAGAACGACCACGTGACATCGCCGACTACCTGACAGGAACACGGTGGACACCACGAAGCCCTTCGCGTTCGCCGTCGCCCAGCCGCCGCACGTCACCGCACCAGTGACAGTACTCAGGCCCAACGCGGGGCCGGTCTCCTAGCCCGTATCCGGGAAACTAAGGGCAGCAACCGGTAGAGGTGCGGTTGCTGTGCGACGAACTACCGAAGATCCTCCGACGACGACGACGCCGCGACGGAGCTTTCCGAACACAACGCCAACCAGGCAAAGCCCTGACGGCGAAAGCTCACTTACCGAAGGTGGCCTGACGACGCAACATGGAAGCAGCGGAACAAGCCGACGCAGCCGTGACCCGACGCCACGCCCTAACTGTAATGCGAGACGGCGAATTAGCGACCTCGACGTTCTTATCGACGGCCGCTCTCGTCGATACTGGAGCCGACTTTTCTGTCATCAGTTGGTCGTTCGCCGCGAAGTCAAAGAAAGTTAGGACAGCTTCGAAAGGCCCTGAAATCCGCACAGCCGGAGGTCATCTCGTAACGCCTGCAGGAATCTGCAAAGCGAGAATCACCATTAACGGCCGTATTTATCCTACAGACTTCGTAGTCCTACAGCGTTGCTCGAGAGATGTCATCCTTGGCATGGACTTCTTATGCCTCCATGGTGCTGTCATCAACCTAAAAACAAAGTCGATAACGTTATCCACAGAAGAAGCACTACCGCCGCGCACGCCGTCTGGACACCATGCCTTGAATGTGCTGGAAGAACAAGTCACCATTCCGCCTCGCTCAAGCGTCATTATTTCAGTCGGCGCTCCAGAATCACCTGACTTCGAAGGCGTCGTTGAAGGCAGTCAGCATCTGTTGGTCACCCGAAATATTTGCGTCGCAAGAGGAATTGCAGAGTTGCGGGGAGGCAAAGCAACGGTTATGCTCACAAATTTCAGCAATGAGTACAAACATGTGAATAAAGGAACAACGGTCGCATACATCGAAGAAATTGTCGAAGCCACCAGTGCTTTCGCCCTCACCGATTCTGCGGAACCTGCTCAGAGGAACCAAGCCCCTCCCATAGCTTTCGACGTCAATCCCAGACATCCGAACAATAAGCAAGAAAAGCTCAACGCCCTGCTCCTGCAATACGAAGATTGCTTTTCGTCGTCATCGAAAATTCGGCAGACCCCAATCACGAAACATCGCATCATAACCGAAGAAAATGCCAGACCACTCCGTCAGAGTCCGTACAGGGTTTCGACGCGAGAACGTGAGGCCATCAAGAGACAAGTTGATGAAATGCTGCGGGATGACATTATCCAGCCGTCCAAGAGCCCATGGGCATTTCCCGTGGTGTTAGTTAAGAAAAAGGATGGAACCCTATGTTTCTGCGTCGATTATCGCCGCCTGAACAAAATCACAAGAAAGGACGTGTAACCTCTCCCACGAATAGACGACGCACTTGATCGGCTCCATAACGCCAAGTACTTTTCGTCAATGGACCTCAAGACTGGCTATTGGCAAATCGAAGTCGACGAAAGAGACCGAGAGAAGACGGCGTTTATAACACCGGACGGCCTCTTCGAGTTTAAGGTGATGCCCTTCGGCCTTTGCTTAGCGCCTGCAACTTTTCAACGCGTTAGGGATACAGTACTGGCAGGATTGAAGTGGCAGACTTGCCATGTGTACTTGGACGACGTCGTCATGTTTTCCTCGAGTTTCGACGAGCATCTTCGGCGCCTTGAAGCTGTACTTCAAGCCATCAAGACTTCCGGACTCACACTGAAGCCAGAAAAGTGCAGATTTGCGTACGAAGAGCTCTTGTTTCTGGGGCACGTTATCAGCAAGTCTGGAGTTCGTCCTGATCCACGGAAAACAGCCGCCATCGCCGAATTCCCGCCGCCCACTGACAAGAAAGCCGTGCGCCGATTTCTGGGCCTGTGCGCCTATTATAGGTGGTTCGTGAAAAACTTCGCCTGCATCGCCGATCCTCTCACTAACCTTACCAAGGCCGACGTGGAGTTCAAGTGGGAAACGCCACAGGAACACGTTTTCCAGGAGCTTAAACATCGCCTTCAGACGCCTCCTTTACTTGCCCATTTCGACGAATTCGCCGAGACAGAAATACACACTGACGCAAGCAGCGTAGGTCTTGGCGCCGTTCTTGTGCAGAGGGCTGACGGACTTCAAAGGGTTATTAGTTACGCCAGCCGATCGCTATCCAAAGCAGAAGCAAATTATTCCACAACAGAAAAGGAGTGCCTCGCCATCATCTGGGCTACGTCGAAATTTCGCCCATACCTCTACGGCAGGCCCTACAAAGTTGTGAGCGACCACCACGCCTTGTGTTGGCTAGCCACTTTGAAGGACCCTTCAGGTCGCCTCGCACGATGGAGCCTGAGACTTCAAGAATATGACATTACTGTCATTTACAAGTCTGGCAAAAAACACTCCGACGCCGACTGTCTCTCTCGCGCGCCTGTAGACCAACCGCTACCCGACGACCCGGATGACGACTACTTCTTGGGAACGATAACTACCGACGACTTCGCTGAACGACAGCGGGCCGACCCGGAACTTATGGCCCTAATAGAATACCTCGAAGGCAGGACCGCCGAAGTCCCGAAGGTATTCAAGCGCGCACTTGCGTCGTTTTTTCTACGAAACGGTCTTCTACAAAAGAAAAACTTTTCACCGCTTCGGGCTAAGTATCTCCTTGTGGTGCCTTCAGCTCTGCGACCAGAACTCCTGCAGGCCCTGCACGACGATCCGACGGCAGGGCACCTCGGTGTTTCTCGCACGCTCGCGAGGATACAAGAAAGGTAGTACTGGCCACGTCTTACCACCGACGTCACTCGTTATGTGAGGACATGCCGGGACTGTCAGCGACGCAAGACACCACGGACAAGGCCAGCGGGACTTCTGCAGCCAATTGATCCACCTTGCCGACCTTTCCAGCAGATTGGTATGGACCTACTGGGGCCGTTCCCGACGTCGGCTTTCGGAAACAAGTGGATCGTGGCAGCTGCCGACTACCTCACCCGCTACGCTGAGACAAAAGCCCTGCCAAAAGGCAGTGCATCCGAGGTAGCTAAGTTCTTCGTCGAAAATATCGTCCTACGTCACGGCGCCCCGGAGGTCCTTATCACCGACAGAGGAACGCCATTCACTGCCGACTTAACTCAAGCGATCTTGGCATACAGCCAAACAAACCACCGCCGGACGACAGCGTACCACCCACAGACCAATGGCCTCACCGAGTGGCTTAACAAGACGATCGCCGACATGCTGTCAATGTACGTCGATGTCGAACACAAGACGTGGGATGCCATTCTTCCGTATGTGACCTTCGCATACAACACGGCGGTGCAGGAGACGACGCAGATATCTCCATACAAATTGGTCTACGGAAGGAGCCCGGCAACGACGCTCGATGCCATGTTACCCAACGTCACCGACGAAGAAAACCTCGATGTGAGCGAGTACCTTCATCGCGCTGAAGAAGCCCGACAACTTGCGCGGCTCCGTATCAAGAATCAACAGACGACCGACAGCCACCGTTACAACCTTCGACGACGCTTCGTGGAATACCAGCCCGGTGAACGTGTTTGGGTGTGGACGCCGATACGCCGACGTGGACTAAGTGAAAAGCTTCTGCGACGGTACTTCGGACCGTACAGGGCGGTTCGACGTCTCGGCCCACTTGATTACGAGGTTGTCCCCGACGGCATCACGAACTCTCAACGACGCCGATCGTGACCTGAAGTCGTCCATGTCGCACGCCTCAAGCCGTTTCATGCGTGTTAACAAACTGAAACAGTGTTTTTTTGTATTATTGTTGTATCGTAATTTATTCATTGTACTTTCTTGCATTATTATTGTACCTTCATCTTTAGTTAAAGCATCGAGACGATGCCTTTTTCAGAGGGGGGCAATGCCACGTTCCATTTCCCAAGTTTTTGTTATCGTCCCAAAACACCACACGATTCTCAGCGCAAACCGCGCCTGCAGTTTTCGAGAGGGTTCCGGACTGTTGTAGATCATTTCGATAAGATCACGCCCACTGTAAGAATGGTACAGATTGTTCTGGAACGTACGCCGCCGCCAGCAATAGCGCTAGAACATTCGACGGCGGGAGTATAAATGCCGACGCGCTTCGCCGCTTGTCAGTTGTTGATCGAAGGCCGACGCTCCGTTCGCCGCTATCAGTCTGAGACTGCTATCTGTGCGAGACTGCTGCTGTAATTAGACTTTCTGTTTACCGGGCACAGGTTCGCCCAAATAAACAGTTAAATCCCAACAAGAAGTCTCCTGTCTTCGGCCACGTCACGACCCCGTGACAATATGATGCCCACATATTTAAGAAATTCGCCTGCGGAATGAGCTCATTCCTGTACATTACCAAGATGTTGATAGGCTGCAGAAAAGAGAATGCAGGAAGCGCACTTTTCTTTACGTTCAGGGTCTTATGAATATTTTTAAGCCATCTTTTCATCATATTGAGATAATTTTGTTTAATTTGGTATAGGGATTGAAGGTCGGTATGCTTGCAAAGAAAGCAATATTGTCCGCGTACACATATAACTGAATATCCTTAGTTGATGGAATGGAGCTTAAGAAAATGTTAAATAAAACTGGCGACAAGACAGCCTCCTGTGGTACGCCACGTGTCTGCTTATATCTATTCGACGAGTACCTGTCTTTGACACAGTAATATTCTCTCCCTCTTAAAAACTCCGACACCCACGCAGTGATGTAGTTGGGAAAGCGGTGATATTCCATCTATTTTAATAAAATAGAATGCTCAACCCTATCGTACGCTTTAGCCGAGTCTCGAGTAACTAGAGCACAGTATTGGCGCCGACGCCAAGCCAGTTGTATTCGGCTCTCTAAATCAACATGCGCACACCATACGGAGCAACCGGATCTAATACCGATTTGACTGAGGTTTAATATTGCGTTATCATTAAGATATTTTATTACCCGGGCATTTAAAACTCTTTCAATTAGCTTAACCACTTTAGACGCGAGTAATATCGGCCTTACATTGTCCAAGGGGAATACTTTTTTCTGCTTTTTAAGAAGTTGAATCACTTTAGACAGCTTCCATTCCACAGGTATTCAAGCTTTTGTCAAAGAAAAATGCACCAGATCAAGTACTTCAACTGGAGAAATCTCGAATATTACTTTTATCGTTGCATATGTTACCCCGTCTGGTCCAGGTGCTGAAGGAGATAAGTGCCCTATTATCGCGTATGCTCGAAGCAATCTTCTTAAAACAGCATCTTCTTTTCGCCTAAGGCCTGTGGCGCATACCCACAGTGGGGAACTGGCCGAGAATTGAGTGGTTTTACAAAATACTATGAAGCTTCAGAATAAAATAAGTCACATAGAAAGAATACAGATTACCTTGAAAATTATGGTACTTGACCTAATGCATAAATATAGGCAAAAAAACAAGGAAACAAAAATGTTCTGAAGTTAGGGTATAACCCTTGTTTCTATACGTATAAATGTCGTAGTTACGTCAGGATAATATTACTGATAAATAGATACTTAGGTCAACCGATGAATTTCAATATTATAGCCCTTGACAACCAGCATAACTTCTCATTGGGGAACCCAGAAGTAGAGGCTCCAAAAGACAAAGTGAGCGGCAAAAATAAATTCATTCTAATACCACGTAAAGGTATTTCTAAAGCAATTTTTTCGCTCTGTATTAAACTTCCCGCAGGTGAAAAAATTATCTATTGTTGTCAGTTCGCCACAGAATGCGCGCAGTGGTGAAGGTGCCTTAGCAAACCTGTGTTTGTAGAAATTTAGAATCGGTACCCGGCAGCACAGCCTCATAACATGTACTTGTAGTTTACAAGTTTGGCAAAAAGCATACTGCCAGGGATATAATAAATGTTGATTGATTGATTGATTGATTGATATGTGAGCTTTGACGTCCCAAAACCACCATTTGATTATGAGAGATGCCGTAGTGGAGGGCTCCGGAAATTTCGGCCACCTGGCATTCTTTAACGTGCACCCCAACCTCAGCACATGGGTCAATAGCATTTTCGCCTTTATCGGAAATGCAGCCACCGCCATCGAGATTTTATCCGGCGACCTGCGCGTCAGCAGCCGAGTACCTTAGCCACTATACCACCGCGATGAGGCGATATAATAAATGAAGATACTCAGTATAGCTTGTCAGTGCTGTGCATCGAAAGAATTTCATAATCGCACGCCGGCGAAATCGAGCAGTAGTCCCACAGGTGGAAAAAGGAAAGTGAAGTAAAAACGGTCTACTTATGAACGACTTGGCTAAAGATTAGCCTAATTTATTTAAAAACAATGCTCTATGTCCAGAAACCTAAAATAATTGGACTTTCCTCAAAGTGCAAGTACTGGGGCATGGAGCGCTTTTATTAGTTAAGATTCAGCACCAACAGACAGTGCCGCACTGAGAGATAGATGATATGTTATCACGACAGCTGGTGTAAGTTCCATATCCAACTGACGTAAAGCGACCACAACTTCGAGAAATTCAGCCGAGGGTAAGGATTAGATACTCGAAGAGAATAAGACCAATCTGAATTCGGGCTGAATATACCAACACAGTAGTTTTCAACGCATAGTTATGCGTCTGCAAGAACAATAACAATTGTTATAATACTGCGCAGGTAATCGTGTATCAAAGCATCTAAAATATTCTGAGGAAGTAATTGGGCTTTAGTAGGAAAAATCTCATCAAATTGACTTTCCACATGGTGTGGCTTATGACGAGTCGGGATGATATCGCATATTTGTGTGATTAGAAGCTGCATAATTTTTCAGCAACTCTAATTTGTTGACTGTGAAACTGTGGTCATGAAGCATTGAAAGTTGATACCAGGTTAGAAATAAAGGCTGTTTCTGACTGTCGTAATAAAGAACCATTAATTCTCAAGAGTGTTTGTACAGTCAAAAGCAGATTCTGCTTTTATTAGAAGGAACTCTCGATTTTAGGTACAGCACATATTGTTAGGAACTGTTTTATGCAGGCTAGGACATAATCGCAAAGCTTCTCTATCCAAAAAACAAAAAGAGGTCTAAATTTTCAGGCTGGAGCCCCAGAGAAAAGTGTATAACTGGCTTTCAAAATAGGGCGAATGTATATGCGATATATCTTTATCAGCGGGCCTATTCTTATAATTGTGACGTAGTTGCTTAGCCTACGTAATCTGCCAAAGACCCATGCCCCATGCACCTTTTCCGGCGATATATCCAATGTGAGGTCACCTGTTAAGCAAAATATGATGAAGTACTTCTAGTTATTTATTAGATTCTACCTGTCGTATATCCTGATGATAATAAGACAGTGAGATGTGCATGGAGAATTGCAGCACGAGTGTAAGAAGCGTGCATTCACTCGAATTAAGCATAAATCACTTACTATTGAGCCAGCTATCTAAGGTATTAAGGTAAATTTGTAGCCGTTTTGATAAAGTCTGAATATTGTTACGGAAAAGAAGAGACGCCGTAACGACGAGGCTGGGGATTAGATATATTCTAAACCAGCGGTAATGGCGTGCCCGGTTCACCAGCGATAGAGCAGAGACCACTCTTCGTCTTCCTCGTCAGGCACACACGCGCGTCGCCCCCTAGAATATCAATATACATGCATGTAGCATAAAACCCGGCTGCGCAAGCGCCGTCTCGGCGCATTTAGATGTCAACGTCACTAGAAGAGTTGTAGGATTTAAAGCGCGCAACATGTACAATATCGGTAGCTTGTTGGGCACATGAAGGCAACGGGGTGGCAGGACCAATTTCATATGTTACAGGAGTAACCACACAAAGGACTTGGTATGGGCCTGTTTAGTGAGTAAGCAGTTTTTCTGACAAGCCAACTTGACGGGTCGGAGACCAGAGCAGTACCAAAGAACCGGGCGGAAAGTGTACGTCGCGGTGTCGTTGGTCATACAAGCGCCGTTGCTTCTCTTGAGAGGTCAGAAGGCGAGTACGGGTGATTTCGCGTGCGTGAGCGGCCCGATTGATAGCGTCCATGGCATATTCACTGGTCGGTACTCCAGGGGACGGTATGACGGTGTCTAGAGGCAATGTTCGTTCTCGGCCAAACAGCAGAAAAAATGGCGAGTAACCAGCAGTGTCATGACGCGAAGAATGGTAGGCAAATGTGGCGTACGGCAACGCGAGATCCCAGTCGGTGTGGTTGGTAAAAACATACTTAGCGAGCATGTCTTTAAGAGTTCGATTTAGACGCTCTGTGAGTCCATTGGTATGCGGGTGGTATGACGTAGTCAGCTGTGTCTCGTTTTACAGGACTGCAAGATGTCGGCTATGACCTTCGACAAAAAGGTGCGGCCACGGTCTGTAAGCAGATGCCGTGGGGCTCCGTGTTGCAAAATCACGTCCTTGAGGAGGAGGTCGGCGACATCTGTGGCGCAGCTTGTTGGGAGAGCTCGTGTAATGGCATAACGCGTGGAGTATTTGGTGGCCACGGCTATCCACTTGTTACCCAACGAAGACAAGGGGAAAGGGCCAAGTAGGTCCAAGCCAACGCGAAAGAACGGTTCTGACGGAATATCAAGTGGTTGAAGGCGTCTGGCTGGAAGTGTCGATGGCGTTTTGGGGTGCTGAAATTTCTCACAAGCCGCAACGTATCTTCTGACTGAGCGTTCAAGCCCTGGCCAGTAGAAGCGTCGGCGTATTCTGTCGTAAGTGCGTGACACACCAAGGTGACCAGCAGTCAGAAGGTCATGAAGTTCATGTAGAACTTCCGAGCGAAGGTGTTTCGGAATGACAAGCAGCAGAGCCGGTCCATCCGGCTCAAAACTTTGGTGGTATAACACACCATCGTTGAGAACGCATGAGCGATCGGACTGACTGGAAGATGGTGATTCGAGGCGCTCAATGACAGCATGCAAGGATGCATCATTGCGCTGCTCGTCACCGATGCATGTCATTTGCGAAAGAGAAAAGACGCAAGGCTCGGTGTCGGTGCCATGCATAGTGCTCGACTCAGCGACCGGGTAGCGCGACAGGCAGTCTGCGTCCTGATGTAGGCGTCCGGACTTGTACGTCACCGTAAAGGTATACTCTTGGAATCGTAGAGCCCAGCGCCCGAGCCCGCCAGTAGGATCCTTCAGTGACGTAAGCCATCATAGCGCATGATGGTCAGTTATCACAGAGAAATTAGTGCCTATAAATATGGGCGGAACTTTGAGACTGCCCAAACAAGAGCAAGACATTCACGCTCCGTGATAGAATATTTGCGCTCAGCAGCTGTGAGGAGGCGGCTTGCGTAGGCGACAACTCGGTCGTGTCCCCGTTGGCGCTGGGCTAACACGACACCGATTCCGTGACCACTAACATCGGTTCGAACTTCCGTCGGAGCGAATGGGTCAAAGTGAGCCATTATGGGTGGAGTCGTCTATAACGTGATTAGGTGAGAAAAAGCAGCAGCTTGGTTGGTACCCCATGTAAATGTGACGTCTTTGTTTAGAAGCTCTGTGAGAGGTCGAGCGATGGTTGCGAAATCTTTCACAAACCTTCTAAAATAGGAGCAAAGTCCTACAAAACTCCGGACATCTTTGGCTGACTGGGTACAGGAAAACTGTTGACTGCACGAATTTTCTAGGGGTCCGGCTGCACACCAGAGGCGTCTACAAGGTGGCCCAACACTGTAATTTGCCGGCGTCCGAAGTGGCACTTCGACGAGTTCATTTGGAGGCCTGCAGTGCGGAATATGTCGAGAATAGCCGACAAACGCTGAAGGTGGGTCTCAAATGTCGGGGAATATACAACGACATCGTCAAGATAACAAAGACATGTTGACTGTTTGAACTCTTGTAGCAGAGAGTCCATCATGCGCTCGAACGTGGCTGGGGCGTTGCATAGCCCAAATGGCTTAACCTTGAACTGATATAGGCCATCTGGAGCTACAAATGCAGTCTTCTCTTGGTTTTTTTTGTCGACAGCAATCTGCCAGTAGCCGGAACGTAGCTCTATTGTGGAAAACTACCGGGCGCCGTGGAGACAATCGAGAGTGCTATCGATGCGTGGTAAAGGGTAAACGTCCTTTGTTGTGATTCTATTCAGATGACAGTAATCCACCCAGAAGTGCCACGTGCAATCTTTCATTTTAACGAGCACAACGGGAGACGCCCAAGGGCTCGAAGAGGGTTCAATAATTCCTTTGGCTAACATCTTGGTGACTTCTTGTTGAATTATTTTACGCTCGGTGGCAGACACCCAGTATCGTCACCGATGAATGGGATGAGAATCACCTGTGCTAATGCGGGGCTTGACAAGTGAAGTCTGGCCGAGCGCATGTTGGTCGATGTCGAATATGTCGTGGTATGAAGCCAGAAGGTGGTACAGCGTGGTGGACTTCTCAGGTTTGATGTCCGGGGCGATCAAAGAGCGTAAGGTCGCATCGAAGCACGTGGCATCCTGCGAGTGATGTGGGCGCTCGGGACAAACGTCAGCCGTATAACAGGTGAGGTGGTCGTACATTAGGGGCCTTAGCGTGGCGGCCGAAATTCCTTGGGGTAGCACTTGTTTTATGAAACCGAAAATGATAACAGGTAAATATGTTCGGTTAGAGGCCATGCTTACGACAGATTGTGGGACAGTAATGTCACGCGCTAGGAGAACATCAGTAATCGGCGTCACGATATAATCACCGTCGAGCACGGGAGAGGGTGTTGCCAATTCGATGAATGTGAGAGCTTTAGGCAGTATCCGGAAAAAGTCAGTGGTGCACAAGCTGTTCGTGAGTTCAGGGTGAGAATCCAGGAGAAGAGGAAGTTCTAGGCAGAGAGTACCGGCGGCACAATCGATGAAGGCAGAATGCGTCGATAGGAAGTCCAATCCGAAGATTAGGTCGTGGGGGCAATTTTAAAGCACCGTAAATAAAACGGGAACATGGCGGCCGGCGATACTAACACGAGCGGTGCACGTTCCAGTGATGGCCACAGTTCCACCATCAGCGACACGGAGGGCTTTAGTTGCTGCAGGCGTGAGGACTTTTTTGAGCAGGCGACACAGATGAGCACTCATTATGGACACTTGAGCTCCGGTATCGACTAACGCCGTCAAAGAAATACCGTCCGCATACACCTCAATCAAGTTTGTATCAGTGGGGAGCGTCAATAGAGGATTTGGATCGTTCGCAAGCGATGCAGCACTACCTCCCGGAGCTGCATAATCTAGTTTTTCGTTCGGGAGGATCCATAGTTGACCGGCGACGGATAGCGGCGTGGGTGGGCGATGGGGAACGGCGGCGTTGAGGTGGCGGCGAACGAGCAGTGGAGCGGCTGTTGAGGATGTCGGAAGAAGGGTACACACGACTGGGCAAATACCGACGGGAGTCCTCGTGTGGTTGATTAGAGGAAAATTGGCTCCAGTTTGAGGGCGTCCAAGTGCTGCGGCAGTAGCGGGAGATATGGGCAACTCGGTGACAGTGGAAGCAGATCGGCTTGTCGCCTGCAGTTCTCCATTGCACCGGATTGCGCGATCGCGGTATAAATTGTAAGTCATGGCGTGGTGCATTTGTTGTCATTGGTCTGGAGACGGGTCGGGAGACAAAGCAGGCCACAGAAAACCAAGCTTTGCAATTTCCTGCCTCACGACGGCTTGAATAACGGAGACCGCCGGAGGCGTTTGTGCGGCGCCATGGTCGACCGGATGTGAAGGAAATGGTGCCGGACTTGACGCCTCAAGCTCCTGTCGAACTATTCGTGTCACTGTGTCCTGCATGGGTGGTGCGGCACCGAGATCGGTGCAAGTGGATGTAACAGCCGTGTTTGGTAGCCGCGTAAATTGAGGCAGAACACGGCGGCTTTTGGCCATTTCCAAGCGGCCGCATTCCTTGATAGTCATATCTACGGTCGTGACGTTAGTGTAGACGAGCAAATTGAAGTCGTCGTCCGTGATGCCCTTAAGTATGTGGCCCACCTTGTCACTCTCTGTCGTTTGCTCGTCGAATTTTCAGCACAACGTGAGCACAACCTGTATGTACGAGACATACGACTCTGTTGACGACTGCACCCGAGTCGCTCCTTGAAGGTATCCCAGCTAGTGAGCTCGGTCTCATGGGCGTCGAACCAGACCCGTGGGATGGCATCCCTTTAAAATATTACGTAGGTGAGCATCATGGTAGGGTCCCATCGGTGTGTGTGGTGAACACGCTCGTACATACGAAGTCAGTAGTCGACGTCGAGCCCAGGTTGTGCGGAGAATGTACCGGGATGACGGGGGGTGGGCATCGTCAGGTATGTAGTGGCTGGAGCTACAGATGGGGACGCTGGCAGGCTGTTGTCATTGGTAGCCATTGCCGGAGACTGAATGGTGCAGCCACTGCGAAGCTTCGTGGTGAAGACGGGGAACCTTCCACCTCCACCAAATATGTTACGGAAAAGAAGAGACGCCATAACGACGAGGCTGCGGATTAGATATATTCAAAACCAGCGGTAATGGCATGCCCGGTTCACCAGCGATCAAGCGGAGACAACTCTTCTTCTTCCTCGTGAGGCACACACGCGCGTCGCCCCCTAGAATATCAATATACATGCGTGTAGCAATACTATCTGCGATTGCAAAAAAACACGACATCGTCTGCATAAACATAAGTTGTTATCTACTGGTGACGTGTAATGGTGCTGATTAGTGCATTAAATAGCACTGGGAAAACCTCTGAGCCTTGCGGTACTCCTCTCGTTTGTGAGTGAGTAAATGATCAATACCCGTCTCTAAAGCAATAAACTTTTCTGCCTGCAAGAAAAGTGCGAGCCTACGTTATTAAATACGACAGAAATCAAGCTATTCTAATAGATGTATAAAAATACAGGGATCTATGGTGTGATAAGCTTTAACGTCGTGTAAAGTATATAAAGCTGCAGATTTGTTATGTTGCCGAGCAAATTGCATACGACTTTTCAAATCAACATGGATATTCCAAATTAAACAACCAGTTTCATTTCAGCCAACCAATTTTATTTCCTAAATGAAATAATATTTTCTTTGTATTTTATAGAGCAGTCGTTTTACATCAAGAAGTATTTCTCTGCAGCAATAAGTTAATAAATTTCTTGGTTCATGAGCCATTTTGGCAAATATTGATCGTAAAATGTTACACAAACATTACTGGAATGTTTATCTGTTATGTTAATTCTTCGTGCAATTTTAATTAATGTTTGAAATATAACATTCAATCTTCAATGTTTTGTTTGAATGTTGCACCAACATTGCACATTCAACGTTAATTGAACAGTGTACTTCTAATACATATTTATTGTGTTACATGCGTTTCATGTAAAACGTTTCATGTAACATTATACGTTTCATGTAAAACGTTTAGACAATGTTGTTTGAAAACATAAAACGTTTCTTCAACATTCACAACAAAAATACAACGTTACTTCAATGTTTTGTGCTAACTGGGTGGCGACTGAACAACGTTTTCTTTTCTTCAAATTTTTCTTGGTCATCTGTGCATGTATACTTCACAACGTATTACCTTTGAGGGAAAGACGTAAGTGGAGCGGTGGTGTACCCAAGCGTAAAACATTTTCGTGTAAGAAAGTTCGTTTGAAAACACAATCGAACCAACCATGAAGTACTCTGCTTCGCATGTCTGATGGTTACCGATTGCAGCGCTGGGCGGCAACCTGGCGGCCGTCTTTAGCGGCAGCTTGTCCAGTTGCCTGAACCGGTTGACGCCACTGGGAGACGTACCGTTCGGGGAAAACGTCTGCGTGGGGCCCCTACAGATGTACTATCAGGGTGGGGAGATGGCCAACGTGGCCTACGTGCTCGTCGGCGTCGTGGTGCTTGGTTAGACGCTGTTCGCAGTGCTCTCTAGGATTCTGCGTTTCGGCAAGGTCTCCATGACCATCACCTTCTTCGCAGCCTACTGTGGTGCATCGCTAGGGCAGGTGTGTCCCCACCGACCATGTTGCGTATTTACAAAACGCGAAGAATTCACTTATTGTTTAGGCACAGGAGAAAAAACGTGAGTATTCCGCACGCAACCATCAGGGCTACGAGCAGCGCTGACAAACACTACCAGGTGTCGACGCACAAATACACCCGATAAAGTAGACAGGAGGACAACAGCCGCTTTTGTTCAAATCGTTGAGCATTGGACGCCTTCTTTGATGGCTGCAGCTGCGGTCTCGGCAGGGCCTGTAGGAAGGAAGAAAAAAAGAGGGAGCATCATCACACGAGTGAAGCCCACCGTATCGGCCCAACACATGATGAAAATGTCAGAGCATGCGGTGGGACTTAGTGACTTCGGTGGCGTTTTATTTTTGAACTTCCTGCGTGAGGTGAGCCGGCTAGTCTGCACCGAACAAAATGATTTAGAATGAAATCTGCTGCGTGCCATACTCCGCAGCGCGCCGCTGTATCGGCAAGGATTGTTGCGTACTTGATCTTGCAGTGATATGTCGCATGTTGGGCCGACACTGGTGGCTTCAAAACAGGTCGGCTTCCCAAAGCTGGCTCAATTACGTCATCCTTTCTTCTCGTGTATGCTATTTAAGATTTTTTCTTTCAACTAATGAAAGGTCAATACAAGACTGACACGTTGCACCTTCTCTATTTGTCAGGTTACGATACCAGAAGCAGGAACTCACTTGCTGTAACTGCATTCGCGACACGTCCCAAATTCTTTTTCCTAGAAATAATTGTAGTGGATCAGAACAAATAGCCCGGTTAAAGGGTGACGCAAGATTAACTCTCGCAATTTGAATCTCCCCTTCGGTAGGAAGCAATTATCTTCATTGGCTAAAATATTTTTCGTATGTTTCTTTTTTCTCTTGCACCTTGGGCTAACTGGTCTGTTGGACCTAAAGAATGCTGAACTAACGCTTATTGCCCTTTAGTTTTGTTCATCAAAGCACTTGTGCGAACGAACCCATTGTTTCCCGTGTTATTTTTTTTATCTTGATGCACTTATATAATGCACCAAGCTGCCAAGATCGTGTACATAATCACAGTATCAATCAATAAGTAAATAAGCAAATAATTACACAAATATATAGCTAAATATATAAAAAATTGAACTAAAATATAGTGAACTGGCAAGCCAATGTTCCAATTAGGGAAAAAAATGATACGATCCCGGCTGCGGCAGCTGCATTTCCGATGGAGGCAGAAATGCTGTAGGCCCATGTGCTCAGATTTGGGTGCACGTTAAAGAACCCCAAGTGGTCGAAATTCCCGGAGGTCTCCACTACGGCGTCTCTCATATTCATATGGTTGTTTTGGGATGTTAAACCCCACATATCAATCATCAAGAAAAAAAATGACAGATAACTATCACCAAGTGGAACTGTAAACTGCAATAAAACGGAAACATACGTGACTTGTACCGAACCATTCTTTAACTCGTCCGGTGCTGGTAAACTTAAGCCCTGTGAAGAAATGCGCAGCCTAAGCACCAGCAATAAGACGTGCTTTCAGAGGGAATCAAACCACGACTTTGACTCACTTTGACCCTCTACGAGTAGTTGGCGCCATCTATTAGGGGGAGTCATAAACGCACTCTAGCGCGCCAAAAGATGAATAGTTGTGTCCGCTTTCCCATGTTTCCTGATTGAGTTTCACATAACTACTTCCCAAGCGGAGCTGGAGGGTCTTTTTTTTTGCATGACTATATACGTTTCCTTTGTGTTCGTAATTTTGAGTTCAGTATTTCCCGGGGTAATGGCCACTGTAGCTATACATATAATTGGTAGTAAAGTTCATGTTTTCAGCAGTCACTAATGTATTACACAGAAAGATGTTATGAGAGCACAGGTTCCTTTGTGCCGTAATTGTTCAATGCCGGTGTCCGTATTCCCTATCGCGCGCTGTGGAAAAAAAAAGAAACACGCGAAGTAAATAAAAACTCCGAGGCCCGACTGGGATTGAAAACCGGGTCCCCTGCCTGCCAGCCCACTATTTTACCACTGAACTACCGGGGCTCAGATTATCACAAGGCAACTTTCATGTTGAGAAAGGAATCGCATTATTATAAGTAATAAAGTGTTCCAGAACAGCAAAGGAACTATCAGCAAGCACACAATGCCATTTGCGTTATGACCAAGTATGGCATAGCTGATGCCTTCCAACCACAATTAATTGTTACTTATGGCATGATTGCTACCCTGCAAGTGGCGCGTAGCAGTTACACAATGCATGAGTAAAAAAAATGGCAGCATACCCACGGAGTGAATGATGAAGAGTGAGGCGAAATATCCGTCCATCCATTCGTTCTTGCTTCCGTGCGTCCATGCGTGCGTCTGCGTGGCCACCCATGCCTCCATCCGCCCATCCGCGCGTGCGTCTGTTCGTGCGTTCATTCCTGCCTTCGTCCATGCATCCACCCCTGCGTCCGTTCATGCGTCCATCCATGCATCTGTCTGTGCGTTCGCTCATCTATCTATTCAATACTCCAAGTACCACCATCTCGCATCTTTTCATCTTATATTACCCATATAGAAGCACCGCCATCCAGCGGACCTTCCAAGGACTAAACGAGAGGTGGCACACGCATACTTTCTTACGGCTTGCGCTTCGGGTCTACTTCCCACCCTTAACCACCTCGAGTTCATGATATTTACTAGTTCACTGTATTCATGGCACTGCGGCGGAACGCTCGCTAAATCTTTCTAAAACTAAGGAGGTTACACCCAGCGAGTATAATGTAGCAACCTTTTCCTGTCAGATAGGGCTCAATGTACATGCCAATGGCTGCTACGGGGGAATGAGAGACAGGAGAATCCGGCTTTTAGTTAACACGCACGCTGCGAATTTTTTATTGTCCAACAACGCACAGTAGAAATCTCCCACCGGCACCACCTTGGAAGTCAAAATGTAAGACTGGTTACACACTACTACTACGACTACGAGGGACGAACGGGTGTCGCTATAAGGAGCTTCGCCCCTAACAGTTTTCAGAAATGCCGCTATTACAGCTTTCGCGGTGACTGTGCTGCGCGTCCCGCGCAGGCCTGGTGCTTTTGTTTCTTGAACAAGAAGTCACGGTGAGGTGCTGTAACTGCCCACCGGTCATCATGGCGCTTTAAGCCTAGCCTGAGGCGTACGCACGAGGGATGGAGGGTGTGGGGATTCACTTTGGCCGTCAATTTATCAACAGTTAGTTCATTACTAATAATGTTACTATTATAACCTATACTGTTATAATAATATTGTAAGTGGTGCAAGAGAAGAAACGTCAAAAACTAGTTTATTATGGGCGAACCTGTGCCCTAAAAGTTATGTGCGAAAAGAAGGAAGAGCCCGCTTGAGCGTTCCAAAACAAAAACTGTTCAGCTGCCAACGCACCTTCTTCTTCGCAGCTCCAACCCACACTGACTCGTGCCTGTGAACAAGAGGCATGAGTCGTGCGGCCCCAAGCAAGAGTGCGCACAAGACTGTGGACGCTGATTCTTCATAATGTGGGATATTGTAAACAGTGTCTGTGGCATTAGTCCCCCCTTCGAAATACGCGTCGTCGCGATGCGCGATGGAGGGAGGCAAACAGAAAAAGGGAGCGCTTTCATTCCCTCTCATAATAGGGCTTCACATGAACGACGTGCACGACTTCTGCGCTGTTTTGCCGCTTTGAACAGATGTGTCCATCGGCGATGACTTCTTAGTTCAGGTCACTAATTCGTCGGAGAACCTTATAGGGGCCAAAGTATCGACAAAGAAGCTTTTCTGATAGGCCGCGGCGTCGGAGTGATGTCCAT
The DNA here is from genome assembly GCF_043290135.1 of Rhipicephalus microplus. NCBI lineage: Eukaryota > Metazoa > Arthropoda > Arachnida > Ixodida > Ixodidae > Rhipicephalus > Rhipicephalus microplus. The sequence continues at coordinate 4,477,284 of NW_027464588.1, forward strand.
ATCCACACTCGCTCACCTGGGTTGTACTGAACTTTTCTGCGGCGCAGGTTGTAGTGGCTTGCGTCCTTGTTTTGCTGTTGATGTATTTGATGTCGTGCCAACTGGCGTGCTTCTTCAGCCCTTTGCAGAAAGTCGTCATGTTCAGATGGCTTGTAATTGTCGTTGTCTACTGGCAACATGGCATCGAGTGTCGTAGTGACAGTGCGACCGTAGACCACCTGAAATGGTGTGACGCGGTTGGTCTCCTGCACTGCCGTATTGTAGACGAAAGTTGCGTATGGCAAGATTTCGCCCCACAATTTAGGCTCAATGTCAACATACATCGACAGCATGTCAGCGATGGTGGGGTTCAGGCGTTCCGTCAACCCGTTGGTTTGAGGATGGTATGCAGTGGTCTTCCTATGTCTGGTGTTAGTCATTGTCATTAAGGACTGCATCAAATCAGCCGTGAACGTTGCTCCTCGATCGGTTATCACGAGGAGTGGGGCTCCATGGCGAAGAACAATATTCTGAACGAAAAACTTCGCGACTTCCGTTGCCGTTCCTCGCTCAAGGCAGCCGGTTTCAGCGTATCGTGTCAAATAGTCATTCGCAACTCTGATCCACCTTTTTCCTGATGCCGACATTAGAAACGGTCCGAGGATGTTCATTCTAACCTGTTGAAATGAAGTCGCAGGTGGCTCTATATGCTTGAGAAGGCCGGCCGTCTTGAGGGGTGGTGTTTTTCGCTTTTGACATTGACGACATGTCTTGACGTAATGCTTCACGGACGCTAGCAACTTGGGCCAGTAGTATATCTGATGAATTTTGGCGAAAGTTCGACTCGCGCCCAAGTGACCCGCAGATGGTTCATCATGATAGGCTTCTAAGACTTCATTCCTCATGGCTGATGGTACAACGAGTTAGAACGTCTCCTTGTTGTGTTCAAAATTCCTCTTATAAAGTACATTATCTCGCAGGCAGAATGAGGATAACCCTCTCTTAAATACGCGAGGAACTTGTTCGTCGTGCCCTTCGAGATACTTTATTAATGGGAGCAGTTCCATGTCAGCCCGTCAATGTTCGGCGATTTCCGAGGTTTTTATCACAAAAAGAAGTTGGAAGTCCTCTTCTTCTGAAAAAGTCGAGTGGACTGGTGAACGTGATAAGCAGTCAGCATCATCATGCTTTCTGCCAGACCTATATACGACCGTAATGTCATACTCTTGGAGCCTGAGACTCCATCTCGCAAGCCGTCCCGATGGGTCTTTTGAGCTCGCCAGCCAACAAAGTGAGTGGTGGTCGCTGACGGCACGGAACGGCCTGCTGTAGAAGTATGGCCTGAACTTGCTGATCGCCCATATGACTGCCAAGCACTCTTTTTGGTTTGCAGAGTAGTTTCTTTCCGCTTTTCAGAGGGTGCGGCTAGCACATGCTATCACTTTACCTTCTCTATTTTTCCATTGCATCAGGACCGTACCTAGGCCAAGATTGCTGGCATCTGGATGAACTTCCGTCTCTGCGATTTCGTCGCAGTGGGCCAGGATAGGTGGGGCTTGCAAACGTTTCTTTAGTTCGTTGAATGCACTGTCTTGTTCGGTGCACCAAATAAATGGCACGTTCTCGTTTGTGAGTCTTGTTAGAGGTTCGGCAATTTTCGCGAAATTTTTCACAAACCGCCTATAATAAGCACATAAACTCAAAAATCGGCGTACCTCCTTCTTGTCTTTTGGCTTGGGAAACAGCCCCACGGCCATAGTCTTCGCCGGGTCCGGGCCAACACCTTGAGCGCTGATTACATGACCGTGGAAACGAAGCTTCTCAAATCCCAACTGGCATTTTTCCGGTTTAATCGTCAAGCCGGCTGACTGGATAGCCTAAAGTACCAAACGTAGTCGCTCTACATGCTGCTCAAACGTTGCTGAAAACACCACAACGTCGTCCAGGTAGACTAAGTACGAGTGCCATTTGAGGCCTGAAAGGAGGCTGTCCATCATGCGCTGGAATGTTGCAGGCGCACAACAGAGGCCAATTAGGAGTGCTTTAAACTCATATAGACCATTTGGGGTTACGAAAGCAGTCTTTTCACGGTCCCTTTCGTTCACTTCAATTTGCCAATAACAGCTTTTTGAATCCAATGATGAGAAATACCTTGCGTGCCGTAGCCGATCCAACGTATCATCAATATGAGGGAAAGGGTAGACGTCCCGCTTGGTCACGCTGTTCATCTTTCTGTAATCAACGCAAAATCTCAGCGTGTTGTCTTTTTTCCTCACGAGGACTACAGGCGACGCCCATGGACTATTGGATGGCTGTATGACATCATCCTCCAGCATCTCTTTCGCTTGGCTCTTTATGATCTCACGTTCCTTCGGTGATACTCTGTATGAATTTGGGTGTACCGGCATTGTAGCTTCATCTGTTATTATTCGGTGTTTAACAACCTGGGTCCGCCGTACATTTGACGAGGTAGAGAAACATTCGGTGAAGTCTCGTAGGAGGTCTAGAATGATTTACTTCTCGACTGGGGATAAATTTTGGCTGATTTCAACTCTTACCACGACATCGGGCGCAGGTTCCGAAGTAGGTGGCCCTAAAACCAGACCACATAAGTCCGTCACTGTTTTAAAACCGTGCAGGAAGACGATAGCAGTGTCCTTTGCAACGCACTGAATTTCATTTCCGAAATTTGTGAGCAATACATCGGCACATTCACCACGTATTTGAATAGTGCCTCGAGCTACACAAATGCCTTTCTTGAGCAGTATTTCGATGTTTGCATCCGCTATACCTTCAGAATCAACGAATGCGTCATTTCTTACCCCGAACATTACACTGCATCGTGGCGGCACGGTAACATCCCAATCTATAACACGTAATGCAGTGTATTCTGGCTTAATTGTGTCTATCGCCAGTTTGGTCGAAAAAGAGACACAAGAATTCTACAGGTCGATTATAGCTCCGTTTGCTAGCAGAAAATTCATTCCGAGTATTAAATCTCTAGAGCATTCCGGAAGTACGACAAAGTCAGCAACGTAAGTAGCGCCTTGAGTTCCGATTCGTGCAGTACATATTCCCACAGGTGTGATGAGATGACCCCCAGCCGTACGTATCTGCGGTCCACTCCAAGGCGTCAGGACTTTCTTTAAATCCTTTGCGGCAGCGTAACTGACGACCGAATAATCAGTACCTGTGTCAACTAAAACGGTAAATTCACACCCGTCTACGGTAACGCGTAAGTCTGAAGAAATTTTGTCTTTACCTAAGCTAGTTGTAGTGTTCCGCTCGTCGTTGCTGCACTGGGACCTTGACGGAGAATATTCAGTTGGTCAGACATCAGCGGCCTTGCCTCCACTGGTCGCTGGCTTCAGTTTTCCTGATGTGGACTGCTTGAACGACGGTGTGTTGAGGTTGAAGGTGGAGAAGGTGTACTAAATCGTCGAGGGCTTGGCGATCGATAGCGAGCAGGCGCTGGTGATCTAGGCTGATGCTGGAAACCGGCAGTTGGAAACAGATGGCCGGACTAGTAATCATTAATTTTCGCCATTTCGGGGGCATGGCGCGTTTGGAGAAAACCCACGGAGACCAACTCGTCGATATGGGCACATTCTGTACAGGTGTCCAGCTTCGCCGCAGTGAAAACAGAGAGGCGTCCTGTCGGGTGTGTGCCACACGTCGCTTTTTCGTGGCCTTGAATCAGCTGGATAGTTTGAGCCACGCGAAGCTGGTCGGTAGCCACTGGGAGCTGCAAACGAAGCAGTATGCGCGGCGGGCTGGCATCTGGCATCGGCGTAAGTCGGTACGGGGCGTTCCTGCAATTGCTGTTCAAGTCGAACGGGTTGCGCCTCGGGTTCGGCTTGAAGAATGGCGTGGCGAACTTCATCTCTAATCATGGTAGTCAGAGACGAAACTGGCGTTGCGACTTGCCGGGGCAGCATCTTCTGGAGCTTTTTCTTCACAATGGATCGCACCATTTTCCTCAATGCATCGCTGCTGCTTCCCAGGTTTGCTGAGAGGACATCCGCAGGAACACTACTCGTGTCATGATTGTAGTAACGGGAGCGCTGCTGCAATGCCCGCTCTATGGAGGTGGCTTCGTTGCGGAATTCAGCAACTGTAGGAGGTGGGTTGCGTACCAAACCGGCAAATAACTCCTGTTTGACACCTCGCATCATGTGACGCAGCTTTTTCTCTTCTTTCATGTTCGGGTCAGCGCGTTTGAAAAGGCGGGACATGTCCTCAATATACATGCCAACGCTTTCGTTCGTGCGCTGGTTTCTGTACTGTAGAGCATTTTCCGCTTTCTCCCGACGATCGGTGCCGGCATATGTAGTTACTATTTGTCGTCGGAATTCTTCCCATGTCGGTATGAACGCTTCGTGGTTTTCATACCATGTCCTCGCTGCATCCTCCAATGCGAAGTACACGTGACGCAGTTTCCTTGCTTCATCCCAGCCGTTGGTTTTCGCAAACCGCTCGAAGTGTTCTAACCAATCCTCCACACCCTCGAACGTGTCGCCGTGGAAGGGCTCAGGCAAGCATGATGGGGATAGAATAAGTTGCGATGATGTCAGCTGGTAAGCCATCGTTTCGTTGTTCGTGGACGCTGCTTGTGTTGCTGGAGCACTGGGGAGGGGTGCGAATTCAGGCGGCTCTCCTCAGAGGCGGCGGCTTGAACGCAGGTGTACCGGAGTCAGTTCACCAGGTTCCAATCGTTGAGGAACGGGGCTTCGCTTTCTTGCGCCAAGGGGGCTTTCAATCATACCCAACACCTCCACCAGAATTTAACGGGGCAAGAGAAGAAACGTCAAAAACTAGTTTATTATGGGCGAACTTGTGCCCTGAAAATTATGTGCGAAAAGATGGAAGAGTCCGCTGGAGCGTTCCAAAACAAAAACTGCTCAGCTGCCAACGCACCTTTTTTTTCTTCGCAGCTCCAACCCACACTGACTCGTCCCTGTGAACAAGAGGCATGAGTCGTGCGGCCCCAAGCAAGAGTGCCCACAAGACTGTGGACGATGATTCTTCATAATGTCGGATATTGTAAACAGTGTCTGTGGCAATATAATATTAATAATAATCTTTATTATTATTATCATTATTATTTTGTTGTTGTTCTTTGGGACGTTTGGCGTTCTGAAAACATATGAGTGCGAAAAGCGACGCGGATGCCTCCTAGATAGACGCTTCAACAGACATATTGCATGCAACACTTCACAAGCAGAATAAAAAGAAAGGCGAGACAAGGAAAGAAAAATACTCGCTAGTAGCATTCACCCTTTTCTAATTCGAAGTATCCGGATCGTATATTCTATAAGGTACGTAACCCAGAATTTCTTCGTCAAAGCACGTTCTTGTCTAGGCGTTCAAAATGTTTTCGAGGCTATTCTTATTATGTTCGGACTTCACCCTTCAAAGGCCCTTCAGGAAGACATGTAAAGTAAGAGCTCAGAATTAGGGTGTAGTTGTGCGAATTGAAAACAATGTATACGTAAAAATGCCAACAAGGAGGTACAGAGGTAGGTTATGACAAGCATGAGTAAGAGGCCATTTTTAGACAAACGCCACTCTCTGCAGTTTATTACTAAATCCAGTGCTCTTCAGTGAAGTAGCGATACTTAAAATGATTCGAGAGCCATGGTGACTGTGGAAGCTTATTGTGATAAAAAGGTCGACAGGAAATGCTGCAGTGAAGAACAGAGGGGAAATTCTTAAGTTCAGGTATAAATTATAAGTTGACGTTATTACACATAGCTAACTACACCGATAGGCCAACAAAGCGTTTTAGAGACTGTTTAGCCATTTTTTGTAATAGCACCTGTCCTATCTGAGTCCCGCCACAGTGGTCTGTTAGTTATGGTGTTCGAGTGTCAGCAGGAGGTCTCGGGATCCTATCCCCTCTGCATCGGCCCCACTTCCGATTGAGGTGGGAAATCTATAGGCCAATGTATTTAAATCTAGGTGGACGTTGAAAAAGTACTAAGGATTGGAATTTATAATATTAAAAAATTTGAACCATCTCCCCGAACGCAATCTTGAAGGGGTGCGAAGCATCTGCATACTGCACGTGTGGCGTGACGGGTTGAAAGGTGCGAACGCGGGTGCTGTGGTTAGCGCTGGAAGATTCGTTTGAAGCGATGGCTGGCGTCGGTCTGGTCGTTTCTTCAGAGTGGACATGGGCGCTGGACCGGAGCAGGCGCACGTTTCGTCTTGATGATTGCCTTCTTGTAATCAGTGAAGTGCACGCTTAGAGGTTCCTGCATACATTCCGCGTCGAAGTTGGCAAAGACCAGATCAATGCGCATTCCTTTTTATCGTGGTGGGTAATTTCCGTTCCATCGACACGCACTTCAGCGAGTGCAGCTCTAGCATGTAATCGACGAGCCACGCTCGTTCCTCCTTCGCTGACGAAAACGTTGAAGTCTCCCGTGACTATAAGAGGCGCACATCGACACGCCTCGCTTTAATCAGTTAGCGTCTCCTCCAGACAGCGCTGAACATGCTCCTTTGGCAGGTTGGGAGTGACGTAGAGCACGAGGATCGAGACATCGATGATGCGCACGGCAACGCACTCGGGCCAGTAGTGTGTTCGAGAAGATCCTGATTGTTCTTACACGTCGCCTCCTGTTCGCCCGGCGGAGCCCAGCGCCAAGGAGGATTAAAAAAATTGCTGGAGTGGAAGTGGTAGCGCAGAAGCGAAGCCGTTGCTCTGGCAAGATGGCGGCTGTGGCGGCCATCTTACTAGGGGCACGATAAAGCATCACTGTTCAGCGATTAAAAATGGGGCGTTACCCTTGCACGCCCGACGAGGTTAGTGTGGGAACTTTTTCGGGCCGCATATTGCGCCAAGTACGCCTTACAGTTACTAGTTTTTTCTTAGTGAGCCTCTAATTGGAGGCAATGTTCTTTAAAGATTCAGTCATCTATACTCGTTTCTGTGTGTTGTTTCGTAGGGAATGACTATCTTTTAATATAGAACTAACGCAGCATTTACATAACATATGAAAGCCACCTGATCTTTAAGTGGACATCATCAGAAAAGTGCATGTTTCCACCATCTTGGCAGTGGCAAAAGCTGGCTTCACTTCTGCTGGCAAGGCGCTGCGGGAGCTTCCACTCCAGCAATTTTTCTTTAATCCTCCTTGCCCAGCGCTTGCGGGCGGGTGCTTCAGTGGAGAGCGCGGGGCGCTTTCAAGACGTTGCCAAACGACGACGACGTGGAGGATTCGTCAGCGTTGACCTTCCGCTGTCGGTGCTTCCACTTGGCTTACTTGACTCACGTCTAGTCGGTATTGCCGACGCGTTCAAGACGCATGCGCTTCGCTTCCTTGGCTTGCGTCTCGTCGGTGATACCAGCGCACCTTCTCCTTTCTCGCACTCGCACCTCGTCGGTGTCGTTGATTTTCCACTTCCGACGCTTCAATTCGGCTTCCCTGGCCCGTGCCTCGTTGGTGTTGCAGGCGTGACGTCGCTATTGGTGAACGCGATCGGGCCTCTGCTAACCCTCGCCACGCCAAACAAGAGCCGGGTTACGCTAAATTACTTCGGCGCATCTTCCGGTGGGCGAAGCAGCTCGCTTCGCTTTTTGGTGTCCTCTCTATTGCAGATAAACCGGCCGAAAGAGTGTTCACTATACTCGGCGACAACTTTCTGTGGCAGCACAGCCAAGGCTACGAAGCCCACGCATGCCCCTTTTTACTACGCTTCTGCTTTAGCGCACTGTAGTGCCTTTGTTTCGGAGTACTTCGTCAAATAGTCCGTGGCTGCTACGATCCACTTGTTGCCAGCTGATGTCAGCGGAAAGGGCCCCGGTAAATTCATTCCTATTTGATCGAATGGCAACCTAGGTGGTTCGATTGGTTGAAGAAGCTCCTCGGGCTTCAATGGCGGGGAATTGCGGTGTTGACAATCCCGGCAGATTTTCTCGTATCGCTTAACGGATGTGTAACGCTTAGGCCAGTAGTACGCTTGTCGAACTCGAGCGAGAGTTCGAGAGGAACCTAATTGACCAGATGTGGGCTCATTGTGCCAGGCGAGAAGGATGTCGTCGCGCATGTCAGTTGGCACTACAAGAAGATAACTTCTCTCATTGCCGTTGGAGTTTTTCGTATACAGGGCCCAATCTCGCAGGCAGAATGACGACAGACGTCGGGAAATACAAAGAGGTATGGAAGAATTACGTCTTTCAAGTTGTCGATAACTGCGCGTATTTCGTCGTCCGCGCGCTGTCGTGTAATCAGATCGGTTGTAGTAAGGGTAGTGTAGTAACCACCGTCATCTTCGGTGTCATGGCCACAAACTTCGACTGGGGCATGGGACAACGAATCGGCATCTTCATGCTTGCGGGCCGATTTGAATGTGAACGTGAAATCGAATTTCTGCAGACGAAGACTCCATCATGGCAGTCGCCCGCAGGGGTCCGGTAGGTTGGCTAACGAGCACAACGAATGATGGTCGTTCACTACCTCGAAGTGGCGTTCATGATGCTAAGGCCTAAATTTCATCGTGGCCCATACAACAGCGAGGCACTCTTTTTCTGACGTGGAGTAGCTTATGTTGGCGCGGGAAAGAGTGTTATCACTTGCTCCGTGCCCTCTTGTAGTTGGACGAGGTCAACACTAAGACTCATGTTACTGGCGTCAATATGAATCACAGTATCAGCCTCTTGGTCAAAGTGAGCGAGGACTTGTGGCGTCTGCAAACGCCCCCGTAGATCAAGGAAAGCAGCGTCCTGTTCTTCTTCGAAGATAAATTACACGTCTTCACGAGTGAGTCAATTGCGTGGTTCAGCAATTCTAGAAAAATTGGCTATAAAGCTGCGATAGTACGCACAGAACCTTAGAAAGCGACTTACTGCCTTCTTATCACGTGAAACAGAAAACTAGGTCACGGTGGTGCTTCCGTCAGGGTCTGGTCGAACACCATCCACACTGACAATATGGCCGAGAAACGTCAATTTTTTATAACGAAGTGGCATTTTGCTGGCTTCAACGTCTGGTTAGCAGAACGGAGTGCTTCCAGCACTGCCTGTAGACGCTTCATGTGCTCCAAAAAGGTCACAGAAAACATGACACCATCATGCAGATAAACTAGGCACGTGCGCCATGTAGTACTGGTAAAGACAGTGTCCATAATTCTCTGGAATGTCGCAGGTTCAGAACAGGGGCCGAAGGGAAGCACTTGAATTCATACAGCCCATCCGGTGTAACGTAGGCGGTTTTTTCACGTTGTCGTTCATGAACACCGATTTGGCAGTAGCCACTTTTCAAGTATATTGATGAAGAATACTTAGCCTACCGCAGTTTGTCGAGATAATGATCGATGCGGGGCAGTGAATAGAAGTTTTTTTCAGTCACGCTGTAGTTTTTTGCAGTCTACGCAGATGCGCAGTGCTCCGTCTTTTTTCTTTTCGAGAACAACCCGAGATGACTATAGCAATCTTGGAAGGTTGGATAACGTCATCTTGCAGCATGTCTTCAACGTGAGACTTTATGGCGTCACGTTCCTTTGCCAAATTGCGGTATGGGTGTTGTTTTATGGGTGAGGCGTCAGTATACGCAATTATTTGGTGCTTCGGGATCAGTGTCTGACGAACCTTCGAGTTGGATGCTAAGCACTCTTTAACTTCATATAGCAGTTCACGTAGCTCAGGTCTGTTGCTGTTCTGAAAGGGTGAAATTGACATCAACTCTGGCAAGTAACGAAGTAACGTCGCTTGGTGTCGGTCGAAGCTCATCGTCGGATGATGTAGATGCGAAACATTGAGCAATGTCTGCGACAGGGTAGCCGAAAGTGATGACAGTGTGACAAAACAGGTGCCGGTACTCGTTACTGAAATCAGCCACAATATTGTTGTTTGGGCTTAACGTCCCAAATGCACCGTAGTAATATGCGAGAGACCATAAAGCATGGCCCCGGAAGTTTCTGCCACATGAAGTTCTCGAACGTTCATATAAATCTAAACACATGGGCCTCAAATATGGGCCTCAACCATATGGGCCTCCGTCGAATATACAACCGCTGGGGTTGGGATTTGATCCTATGATGATAATTAGTGGGGTTCATTGCCCCAAACCACCATATGATTATGAAAAGCGCCGTAGTAGAAGGCTCCGAATATTTAAACCACCTGAGGTTCTTTAGCATCCACCCAAAACTGAGCACACGGGCCTACAGAACTTTCGCCTCCATAGAAAATGCTGGCGCCGAAATCGGGATTCAATCCTACGACCTGCGAGTCAGCAGCCGAGTGCCCTAGCGACTAGTTCACCTTAGCGGGTGGCAGTGTCAGAATTTCTGAAGCTCTCTTTTACGACATGCCTAATAATTATGTCGTGGCTTTGACACGTGCGACTGCAACTAGTAATAATATGCCGGAGCAACCAACACTTACTCGAATTGTGAAGGTGCTGGTATTGCTGTACCTGACGCGCCTCATCGTGTACCACCTCGGAATTGAGGCGTCGACCCGGACAACGCGGCCATCCCCTGCCTGACGGGCTGCGGCAACTTCCTGGGCACGGGGTTTCTCACCATAGCCTACGCGTTGCTCTACTACATGGGCGACGAATCGGCCGTTCAAGAAGAAGAGCTGCGCTCCTACGTGCACGTGACCACTCATCTTACTGCGCATGCGTAGTCTTCTACGCCAAGTTACGGCAATTCCACCTTGTCCTAGCGATGCCACGTATTTTGCTCCAGCAAAATACGTGGCATCGCCGTTTCAGGCGAAGTTTCAGGGCTCAATGCACCTTGTGCGCTTTGATATCTGATGACAAGACCATTTTCTTGTGTTATTTTTCGTTGTTTATAAGGTTATTATGCTTTTATCTTTATTACGTCTATGATATTTGCCAAAATGAAAATTTTCCAATCCTTTGGTTCTCTTTACTATGTGCGTGTATGCATGCATACGTCGCAAAACTAAAGTATGCTTCGACAACGTACTGATATCATGATGTCACCTACGTGAAGACTTAAGTTTGAGTGTTGCGCAAGTTATATGGGTGGTCCGGGCGATATTTTTGAAAAACAAAACACCACCCTACGTCTTCTTTTTCTTATTTTTACTTGTGATGGTACATTTTTCAAGCACTGTATAGTAATGAACATGAATATTTATAAGACGCTTTGGGATACATAGCAGTGATCAATCCTTGGTAAGATATAAGCTACCACCTGAGGCGTAACTAGTGCTTGTCTGCATACGCATTACCGAACGCAACAAGGAACACATCAGTTCGGCGTTTGTCGCCAGCATGAAGTAATTTCGCTTGAAAAGCGGCGAAATTTGATGATGCTACGTCTGCCGAAGGCAATACCGACAATATCAATAATGGGCGATGCGTAAGGCAAAACAAACAAGTGTTACAGCGTCATAAAGCACAGCCCCAGCATTAGCTGAAGTTATTGACGAAAATATCAGGGACACTAAAAGGGCAGTTTCACAAGAAAAAGTATGCACAAGTTAACATTTACTTCATATTTGAATGAAGCAAATTTATTGGTTCTACGAGTTTCTAAAACATCTTTGATAGCTATTATTACGGGAATGGGTACGAACACTACGATACAGTTACCTATATAAATAAAGAGCAAGCGTAATAAATTTTCTGTAAAACTCATTTATTTCATAGTACTATACAATTACTTTTGGCGACACTACTAGTGATCTAACGTTGTGTATTTATCAATAGGCCAAAAACCGCATGACTGCTCCATTTCTTTTACTATGGAAAAACTCGCTGTACGCTATCGGTGAAGATGTGAACGTGATAGCGTTAAAAAGTTCATGCCGGAAAAATTTTGGTATGAGTTAAGGCTTTGTTAGTTCGCAGCTAAAAATTGTGATGAGTGCCTAAACCTAAAATCTTGAACACAATTAAACTGAATAAAAGCGCTGCCATCTAGGTAACTATTGCGTTCTCTACCAGTGTCACGTTGTCTTTCTGTATGTGATATCACTTTGCCGCAAAACGTTGTCCAATGTATTGTACACTGGAATTGGTCGCACTGTGTCTTCCATTGTATTAAACGTTGCTATTCAAGGGTTTTTTTTTGGGGGAAGGGAGGCAGAAAAGACGGTTCACTGGAGGTCATTAAACAAAAAAATTGCAACACAAATGCACATTTATTATCTTCTGCATCAAATATGGGAGTAAAAGTCAAAGGCCGTTAAGCTCGAAGTCAACAAATATAAGTCCAAGACGAAGGAACATGTAAAACATTGTAGTTCCTTCGTTATACGTTAAAAAAATGGCACATTGCCTTTACAGCATTTTTCAGGAAAAAATTTCGGCAGATTTTACGTACGCTGGGAATTGATGTTATGAGAAGCATGCGGAGGGAAGGAGATAGCGGTTAAATTTGTTCACTAGGTGAATTGTTACGAAATAACGATAACTATATGTTCAAATATATTACATACAGACATGTTGAACCATCGCACATGTTTTCCATAAACTGTTTACAGCTGTGTAACGTTGGCAAAAGCAACTTGGGTATTAACAACACCAGAAGACATTAGCTGATATGTAGTTCTTGTGCTTGCGAGGATGGCGGCATTGGCTAGTGCTTCATACACTAACTTCAGTGGAGGGCGCTTAAATATTGAAGAGACGCTAACCAAACGTAACGCCTGCTTTATATGAGAACATATAAACTGTCTATAGAGTTAGATATGCAGCACTGGACCAACAATTGACCTTTCAGCAACATTACGCCTTCGTACGCTCATTTCCGAAGCATTTCCGAGACCTGTCGTGGCTGTGCAGCCGAATATCTGAGTTTTATACAGGATTGTTGTGTTCTATTCATACTGACACCCTGATAGTTTCCGATTGCATTTGTTGGACCCACACTGACAATGTCAGTTCATCTTAACACTCTCAAAGTTAAATTGCCCACACTCTTGTATTTAACAATAAAATGCGCACAAACAGTTCTTCCTTCACAAAACTTGCGACAAAACCCTACTTTTAATTTTCTTGTATAGTTCGTTTAAAAATATATATGAGTAAAGATTTGTTTGGCACATAACTTTATTAGTAATAATTGTAAATAAACATTCACTATTGCATATTATTTATTTCACAAACTGTTTATCCTAAGTTAAGTCTGCGATAGCTGCTTATCACTACACCTATATTAGCGTCATTCAGGTATTATATTTAATGTATACAAAATATGACACAGCGGGCACTACATGGTTCAATTAACAATTTGTGCTTCTGCCGTACTTATTTAGATATAAGCTACCACCTGAGGCGTAACTAGTGCTTGTCTTTATACGTATTCCCATACGTTTGTCGCCAGCATCAAGTAACTTCCTTCGAAAAGCGACGAAATACGACGATGCTACGCCTGATGCATTGAAGGCGGTATGAGATAACTTCAAGTGAATAGAGTAAGAAATGTATGTTGGTGAGTAGAAACACTGAAGCTAGGCCTGAAAATAAAAAATAGTCAAGGTAGCTTGAGCGAATAGGTTGTCGTTTCTCAAAGGGGTATAGATGGAAGAGAGCTTCAAATAAATTTTTCAGTCCGTGTTCTTTTGTTATTAGAACGAGAATGATCTGCTTCGTTGCGCAAGAGATTCAGAGAAAAAACTGCAGGCTGTAACGGGCACATAAACGTTCCTTGCAAGAAACCTGAGATGACCGCTGTTCATGAAGGACAAAAATAAAAGCAGGCGACAAATGCGTTTGAAGGTTTCAAGCTTTCCTCTTGCGTGAACCTGAGATAAACACAAAGAAAATTCAGGAGGCACAAACGGTGCCGCAAGCAGTCCGGCAGCTCGTTTGGAGAAATTGAAGACCCATAGGGCGAAATGTGAAAGGGTTTATGAGACGAACAGAACGACACCGATGAAAATAAGAAGGTATATGCACGTAACAATCAGAAGCGTTGTAGTAACTGAATCTTGGTCACTCGCATTTAATCGTAAGGGCTGCTGCTTCAACAAGCAGCATGCGCAAAGCCACCATTTTATCAAATATGTGTTTGAACAAGCTTGAACAGGATGCATGATGAAAGCTTTTAGGACACGGCTAAATTGTGTCCCTTGTCACAAGAAATCTTTTCGTCTCATATTTCGAGATTTCGTAAAACGGCCCGCATGTCCCCTTTTACTTCCTTCTCTTTACGCAAGTATTGTTTCTTTTTTTGATGAGGTGCACTGCACAGTCGTATCGAAGTACAAACGTGGTGCGCTCGAAGATAGGGTCCTAAGGCGAAACACATAAATGTCCTAAGGTTCCCCTATACATACTTTCCATGGCATATAGGAGCAGAATTCATTCCTCATTCGATCTGTATTTGGTTTGTACAGGGAAGCTTATAATTTTGCAAGTAAAGTTCATACACTTTCTTAACAGATTTATTCGCAGTGCATAAAGTCTCATTGCATGAAGTTTTCGCTACAGTTGGTTTATATTAGACGGTGGCAGGACAGAGCAAGTGCCACTGCATTAATAACAAGTCTCGCCATTTCTTGAATCTCTCGAGGGTACAAGCATAATTCATTGCGCTTTCGTAGACTATAAGGAATGGAAATTGAGGCATAGCAGTATGCTTACAATATATGTTAATATTTTTTAAAGCGAGTTCTAGGTATGAATGGATAGCGTAGAAAAAGATGCTATTCGGAGACGACCTATTTTACACCAGCAGATGAGGCAATACTATCTAGAGAAGAGTTAACAAGACACCGACACAAAAACTCAGGAATATATTGCGCACACACACACACACACACACACACACACACACACACGCACACGCACACACACACGCGCACACACACACACACACACACACACACACACAATTTTCCCGTACCTTTCTCGCTGTACATGCATTCTACCAAGTGTATTTTTATATTCAAGGGGTTTTTGTAACCATTACAGCTTTTTTTCTCTGATATCCGCATGCATACCTCACTGCTATTTTAGTTTCGTCAGGATATCTCTTAATCAATAGGAACACACATGCCATGAATAAAGGTGCCAAATTCAACGAGAATTGTTAAGTAGACTTGTTGGTATATCCAAGAATTCGGATAAACAACAGTACAACGGGACATCGAAAGAAGAAACAAGAGCAAGGGCTGACTGACAACAACGATTCTTATTTCACGACAACGAAATATGGATTCATAGAAGAACGAGGAAAATACAATGACCAGCAGATGCGTGAAGACTGCATTCACCACTCAAGATAATCGTGCTCTTTCTTCAGTAGCACTACTGATATCATGCTAAATGATGATTCCTTGGATCCTTATTCAGAGAATATATATTCCACTGCAGCGAAAGAAAACTGGATTTTGTGTGCCTGCGCTTCATCTCGCGCTTGTGTTTGCTATGCCCGTTGTGAAGCTGTTCAGGAGGTATAATTTATATGTCCAATACACAACCGACTGCTACGGCTACGTGTCATCTGTAAAAAAAAATAAATGGCCCCTTATATACATATTACACCGCAAATGTCGTCGAAAGACGATAGGCTTGCGTTTGGAGAGAGAGAACGAAACGTTTATTCGATGTTCTGCGCCGAAAAATTGGTGAATGGTATTCCGCAGGGGCTGCGTTAGAGTGCTTTTAGTGTGCAGTGGAGGCGAACGAGCGCATAAAGTCATGTCACACGTGAGACATGAGCACTATCTGGCAGTTATCTTAGAAAACGAAGCTCACGACTGTGTCGCAGGCGAAAAGGTTTAGAAAGCAAGGCAACGGGTAGGTGCACCGCCGTGTCGTCTCAGCAAAGCCGATGTAAGCGTTGCATCGTCAGCGCAGCGTGCTAAGTGCTACAGTCGTTATAATTACTTATGTATGCCTTTTCTAGTAAATAGACACATATACAGAATAATGACGTGTTGTTATGGTGCCTCAGATATGCGCAATAATTGCTTTTAATGACGATAGTCTTTCTTGGGGACCTTTGACGCAAAAACTTTGGTCTGTCTGTCTGTCTGTCTGTCTGTACATTTGTCTGTTTGTCCACTCTTAACGGCATCGGGTACTTGAAACGGCCGACCCCATCCGCAGCGCCCACCAGTGTTGCTCAAGGCTGAGCGTTCATGCTTGTACAATTGTCAATTAAAAATCAATTTTTGCGCATGTCTGGGGCACCAAAATAACACGTATAATTCTGCATGTGCGTCTTTTACTGGAAAAGGCATACATAAGTAATTTTTAGGACCGTAGCACTTATCACGAATGTGCCGACCATGCAACGCTTGCACGGAACCAGGAGTGTTTCGGACGCTTTGCTAAGTTGAGACGGTGGTGCCACAACCCGTCGCCTTGCGTTCTACACTTAATCATCTCTGAGATGGGCGCGCACAGCCGTCTCAGAGCCACGCGCTTTCTTTTCTAAGAAAACTGCCAGATGGCGCTCATGTCTCACGTGTGACGTAACTTCATGCGTTCGTTCGCATGCGTTCGTTCGCGTGCGTTCGTTTGCATGCTCGAGGCGCTCTAACGCAGCGCCTCCAAAGTATCACTCACCAGTTTTCTTGCGCAGAACATCAAATAAAGTTCTTGTTTATTCTCTCCACACGCAAGACTATCGCCTTTCGACGACATTTGCAGAAACATGCAGATACGGAGCCATTTTTTTAAATTGACAATCGCACATGCACTAACACAAAACCTTGAGCAATATTTGTGGGCGCTGCAGGTGGGTCGGCGTTTGAGGTATTGTTTGGTACTGTTTAAATTATCGTTAAGAACGGAGAAGCAGACAAATGTGCAAACAGACAGGCTAAAATTCTTGCGTTGAAGGTCGCCAAGAAAGACTATCATCTTTAAAACAAAAGAATCTGTTATATTGTAGCTTCTAGAAAGATCTCTGTTTGATCCCACTCCACTATGAAGACACTTGCGTCACTGGCGTCGTCATCTATCATAACTTGAACGACTCAAAACTTGTCTTCTTTTGTTATTTTCGGTCTTGCCAAAATTGAAGCACTGTTTGTTACACCGGAGTACTTTTTATTGTTCCCACACTGGGTAGCTGCTGAGAGACACTTTTGCTATCAGTTTGCTCTGATTCATGATTTTTTTTTCTTTGCTGTAGGGGCGTCAACAAAATTTCTTAAAGTCCTACTTATTTAGTCATGAACAAAATGTATTTTTGAGGGGCTTAAGAAGAAGTTTCATAGTTTACGTACTTTATCTCGTAAACTTCCATGAGGTATCTATTGTAAATACAGAAATCTTTGAAAACACTGGTAATTGTAGAAAAACATAAAGCAGCGCTAAAGGTGTTGTAATATTACGAG
The DNA here is from genome assembly GCF_043290135.1 of Rhipicephalus microplus. Taxonomy (NCBI): domain Eukaryota; kingdom Metazoa; phylum Arthropoda; class Arachnida; order Ixodida; family Ixodidae; genus Rhipicephalus; species Rhipicephalus microplus. The sequence goes on from NW_027464588.1 coordinate 4,494,547, forward strand.
AATTTAAAAATTTTGAAATGAGAATATCGTTCCCTATGGGCATTTGGCATAGGCCTACCTGTAATGAAATTGCTAAACGCACGACTCAGAGATAAAAATTGCACATTGAACAGACTTCGTGTTATCACTCTGTTAAGTTGAGGAGCAAAAGCATTTTCCAATGGTAGCTCCTGCCACAAAAGTATGTGGTACAGGCCAAACTATATTTATACACCGAACGTTTTTTCTCAGTGATATGGAAAGGGAGTCTATTTACTCCCCCTATAATAATTCAGAAGTTGTACATGGAGTGAAATCCTTGCAATGCAGTCGTGTTGTATCTGTCTGCTGCATCATCATTAGAGCGAGTAATTACGAAAAATGGTATGTCTACCTCATCAACTTCTGCTCTGTAAGAAAAGCTGTTTGTGTCATACAGTAATCAATAGTACAAACGCAAGGCTTCTTGAACTCAAGTGCGTTTCCATCCGGAGAAAGTTAAAAACGTACTCTTCGTGACATGGTGCACTAAAAGTGAAACAGCCGCAAGTACATTCATTCACGAGTTATCACAACTGGTGAAAACGGGTGTGACGCAATTCCACGCAGAGAAGAAAAGTGCTGGTGGTGTTGATGGGAATAGTGGCGCCAGGTAGCTGGTTGTGTTGGAATCACTCAAATTTTTTCCTGATGATTGCCAAGTATTAAACAAGAAATTGCAACCCTCTCAGGGTCGAAGAATCACATGTCCTGAAGATAGAGACATTGAAACATGTTGGCAAATATCTTTCCTGTGCGGCCGTTTAAGGGTTATATGTAGTCACCATGCAATAAAACGCTGATAGTGTAACTGAAAACTTAGTTAAATGGCAGCAAAGTTTGTCGATAGTGTTAGGGGCAATGCCTAACATTTTGGGATGAGCATCCAGTTTTTTGCAGATTTAATTGCTTACTCCGCGACAAACGTGCAATATCTGTGTTACCTAGAAAAGTGAAATACGTGTCGGAGGTGTCAATCTTATTTAGGCAAATTCAAATAAAGAGATATTAGAAAAATGATGTCATATATTATGCCCTAAGTGCACCCATTCATGTTACATAGTGAATAGCTCATGCCACAGTTCCGAAAACACACACGCAAGAAACAGGAAACGAGAAGCGAGGGATGTACGCCCGTTGACATAAAGAAGAGGAAGGTCTATTGTAAAGAGGGAGACAGCGGCTCCACACGTAACTTAACATACGCAAGACACCTTCCATTTACATAGAAGGCAACACGCAAAGAGATTGGAAGGTCATTCTTGGCTGAAGAAACGTTTGTTCGCTGTACACGACTAGGAGCACACCGATTCGAGGGCACGCGCTGAATTGCGGTCGTCTTTCGTGCTATCCTATAAGCCCCGTGTGCTCGCGCACCCATGGAAACAACACGGACAATGAAAGTTCTTTCCAGCAGCCGCGGATGCCGTGCTCAGAATGGAAGTGTGTTTCTCTGTAGCGGTCAATGTGCCTGGCAACGGGGCCACGACCAAAGACTCCCTGTGTATGCTCATGTCATATGTCACCACGCCCTGAGCACAGGGTTCCTAAGCCAAAGCTGCATTGACACGTGTTTCTCTGTCAGCCATAAAGGCAGTGCGATGGAGCAAGGAGCGGTAGGCCTCCTCGAGGAACAAACGTGGTGCTTTTTGAAGAAACCAGGGAAAGAAAACTTTGCAGGGCATTGTTCAAGAAGGGAGTAGTCTCCGTAAAGTACGTAAGCTATGTTCCCGTTATGCTTCCATCTGAAACTTTTTATTTGGCAACACATTTGCCTTTCCAACATTGTGGTATCCTACTGCGTAAACTTAATTGATTAGGTGGGTTCCTAATTTGAGGATGCTGTTGCACATTAGCATCGGCTGAAGCACATGCCCACACTAATGGAAGGTATTGCCTTATGATGGTTTTAATGTTTCGCGAAGTTACGGTGGTGGTGGTGGTGGTGATGATGGAACTGACAGTGCTGACAACGAGTTAGTTGAGAAGTCCACGCCATTAGTAGTCGGGGCCAAAGACAACCTTCAAAAAATCGGGAGGACCTGCTTCCTGGCTGCCTCACGGGCTTGCTGGTTGTCGCACGATGGCATCTTAACATGAACGTATTGTGGCTCATACCCAAGTTGCTTCGCGTGGTGTCCTGTTTTAGAAGATACGTTGATCGTAAGTCACAATGTAATAAGGAAAGCGATGGTCATATTTGCTAGGTAGAACTGTCTTGCCTTGTTCCACGCAGGACAATTGGGAGCAATGATAAACCTTCAAGTAAAAAAAAAGTTGTGGGCTTTGTTTCTTTTTTGCAATAAGCTGCTCGCTACGAATGCAGTGGAGCGATGATGTTGAAAATCCAAAGAGCCGCAGTAGCTTACGCAGGGGTACTACAACGGAAAGAAAGCGATAGCTCCCCACGCGCGAGATATGTAGCCATCAGTGCTTTTATTTATTGTATAGGAGCTGTGTCCTATACTAACCCCACCGCTGTGGCTCTCAGTGGTTCTATATAGCGATGAAGCAATTGCACAGTCAACCATGGGAATCAGGAAAGCTCACAAGACAGCAACCAGCTAGGAAGATGAACAAAAAAAAATCAGGAGCATGGCCAAAAATGGAAATCATCCAGATTGTATATACTCACATATTTTCTTATGTCTATGCGTGGTCTTGTCTTGGTCATGAAAAGCCCACAAACCTTCTTGCGAACGAAGGAAAAGTGTACAGCCCAAAATATAGAGTGCCCATCAGAGCTACGGACCCAGCAGTATCCAAACCTCAGATAGACAAAGAAATTGAAGTTTCAGCGAACAAAAAAAAAGATTCTGTCATCGCAGTAACAACCCAGAGCCCCCAGAAGGACCAACCGGCACATGACAAAGTGACCATGCAAAGTTCCACTGGTGCGTTTTCAGTTCACATTGACCGCGAGGATCTCCGCTAGAGAGGCCAGCACTGCGATCGTTTCGACGTCAGAGATAGGATAGTAATTGTTGAATACGGCAGCTTTGCTTTCGCGACACCACCTGAATCCTCCCCCATGGCTGCAACGATTCTTAGTCACTATTTTACAATCCAAACTAGACATGGGAGTCCCACTGGGGTCACTTATTCCTAGTTTGCTTGCCATAATTATGAGGTCTTACCGCTTCATAAAGCACTAAGCTTCAAAACAAAGAGAAGCACGCACAGTGTCTACAGCGAAAACGTAGAAAATGCGGTGTTCTAGCAAACAAAGTCAACTCGGCATCCCACGAGTGAATTCATCTCGTGGGTGGCGCAATGATATGTCCTCCAGTCCTATATTGAGCACATTTAAAATGTTGAACATAGACTGCGCTCGTCTCGGAATGTTTTGTCTGCCAGTACCTATTAAAGTAAACAACTTATTCCATGCTCTTTTGTTAAACGATACAATGAAGTATGTATGTTTTCAGGAGAAATTTGGGCGTTTGTTAAAACCATTTTTTTATAAAATGTCTGACGTTGTGCTTTAAAGAGAACTCTGCATTCTCGGCCATACTGAGAAAATGCCACTTTCAAATATTGACACTCCTGCAACAGTTAGGGTGCCTCATTTTGCCAGACACTGGTCAATAATTTTTGCTATGAATGATGAGTCAAAACAAAAACTCTGACAGGGTGTCACTTTTTTCTTCATGGTCAGTATCGGACGACGTCAATAAATCCGATACACACCACTACGACTGGCCAGAGTGTAAACATAGCTCACGTGCTTTTTCTGACGTGTGGAAAGCAATTAAGTGACGTGATCCGGCGCAAATTCAACCTGTGCCAGCTCATGTGAGTGTACCAGTGTTAAGTTCAGCGATAATATCAGCTACTATTTGAGTGCGATAGCATCGTCTTTTGATGTCAAATTGCCGGCGCGTGAAGTATCTCACGTGCCTCGAATCGATCTGCTCGTTGCTTATTATTTGGGCGACTTCAACAATGACTACCTCGCTGTAGGCAGTTTACAAAACTGAACTGCACTCGCTTCGTCGTCCCCTTCTAAAGAAAGCTTTCGCTGCAGCCGTCCACTGAGAAAGGGAGGCTTTTGAAAAAAAAAGAACTTACATAGTATGCATACAAAGTGTGATCTTCCATTACAGATCATTCCAGTGTTGGCTGCCAATTTCTAAAATTGGTTTTCTAGAAAACTCAGTTAGGGTAGTATAGGTAGGCGCATGTTCTCACGGTACCCACGAGAACACATGTTTAAAGCGTTTTTTAGGTCTATGAATATAAAAAAATCGAGATGCATTAGTGCCCTTTTTGTAATGCTTTGTCATCGGCTGGCTAAAATTGGCTGAGTACAATTGACTGAGGGCATAAAACTCGACTCATTCCTTTAATTTCTTCATTTGCCAGCAAGGGTTCGATTCCGGCATACATAATAATTTTGAGTTTATTGCAAAGGTTAATTTTGCAGTTACCAATAAACAATTGCTCCCGGTCACGAGCTACATGATACAAAAAGGCAACGAAAAAGAATGTTCTAGATCTGGCCCTTTGGCTACTGGTGGCACCGGCTAGCACTCCTAATTACAAGTACATGTACACCCATTTCTTTTGATGTATACGCATTGGTCCACTTCAACTGAACGATATCACAATATTGCCTATTTTTTCTTTGACCTATTATTTGTTAACTTTGCTGGAGCACCTTGCGAGCTCTCCTCATGTTCCGCCTATCAAATGAGTGCGCCCCTTCATTCATTTTCTCTTTATATAAGAGAAGAAAATTTGTAAGGACATGACACAGTACTCCTTGGTATGTTCCTATGAATTAGCGCGTTCCTGCACATGACACTTAATTATTATTGGCTATGATGAAGAATAACAGTCAGAAAAGCACCTGCAAACATAATTTGTAAGCTATATGTTCGACACGACCCAAAAAAATGTGGGTTCAGATAGTTCTGCGGGCCTTGAAGTTGCGCTGCTGACTGTAGCAATGGCAGATGTGATGCCAATTTTCAGCAATGCATAAAGAGTGGGTATAAAATTCTAAACACACCGTGCCAAATTCGTTTGTGGTACCTTTTGAGAAAGTAGACTTGCATATAGGACAACTCATTCTTCTCTAACAACAGTATTAACCCTAGTCGCAGTGAAAGATGAACTACACTTTCTGAATAATATTTCAAGATTTATTTTCTAGATGTAAGTTTGTCAACGTAGCGATTGGTTTTGCCATTGGTTGTTTTGCCGTCTTCCCAGCAATGTTCGTACCACTAGCTACATCAGTGATAAACACGTGTGACTGTCTAAGTCGAAAATCCACGTCTAAATAACCTACAATAGCTCCGGGAAGCAGCGCAATTTCATGCAAAACTTAAAAAATATGCATCATCATTTTAGTCTCTGCAGCTCATACATCCCTCTCACCACACCGGCTGCTACAAGAACCAGCGTTCGCGATCAGAGAAGATGACAGGCTTTTTCGTATCCTGGCAGAAAACCCAAGCTTTGTGGAGATGTTTTGTTTTACGTCATCAAAAACTTTGCAATGCAGTCTGGCGAGCGTGGATCATTTTAAAAGCAGTGGCGACGACATAACCACTCGTGTAGGAAATGTTTTGACCCAATCAAAGTAGAAGTTTGAGAGGTTCCAGTGCGACAGTTTTCCCGGGAAGCGTACGCCTTGCCAATGAAGAATGAGCGCGAAGTATGTTTGCGATGGAAACAGCGAAGACGGCAGCTTCGCCGACTGTGCTGTTTTCTATATTTATTTATTTGTAGAATACTGCAGGCCAGAAAGGCCCAAGCAGGAGGGGCACAAACACAAACACAAGATCAGTACATGAGTGACACAGCTTTACTAAAATACATCTGTGTAAGAGGAGAGCGAGTAGAAGAGAAACATCAACACAAAGAAAGCACGCGATCAGTACATAAGTAACACAGCTTGACTAAAATACATCTGTGTAAGAGAAGAGCGAGTAAAAGAGAAACATCAAAACAAAACAAAAAAATCAAGCGATATTGGGAGGGGGGGGTCAATATTCACAAAACTAAACATTGGGTTCATCAAGATCGAAGGTTTGGTGGAAATCAGAAGGCAAGTTATTCCATTTTGTTACAGTTCTCGGAAAAAAGGAAAACCTATATAAATCTGTCCGCGCGAAATACGGAGTTAAAGATGGGACATGAGAATGACGAGTTTGCCTGGTCGAAACTGGGGTAACATAGTGTGATGGGTCTAGCCCAAGTTTATTTTTAGCGAGTCCAAGAATTTTAGACAGAGAAGCTGCCGCCGCGATTGTAGCGTCTGGAATTTGTTATCTCGTATTAGTTCAGTAACTGATGTACCACGACCATACTTCGAGTAAATAAAACGCACTGCTCGTCTTTGAATCTTTTCGAGGGAATATATGTTAGACTTAGTATGCAGATCCCATACAATACAAGCGTATTCAAGCTTTGGACGTATTAAAGTGTTATAAGCTAGTAGTTTCACTTGCGAAGGGGCGTCTCTGAGTTTGTGCCTTAAAAGACACAGTTTACGGAAAGCCGATGACAAAACATCGGCAATGTGTGCATTCCAGGACAAATTATTCGTTATCGTTATACCTAGGTATTTGTATTGACTGACTTCTTTTAAGGGTTGGCTTTTGGAGGAATAGGAAAACTGAAGGGAATTTTCCTTGTTAGAAATTCGAAGGCAAACAGATTTATCGAAATTGAGCACCATGCCCCATTTGTTACACCACGAAAGAATATTGTTAAGGGCAGTGTCGAGAGTGACCTGGTCATCTGGCGAGTGTACATCTGTGAAAATAATGCAGTCGTCTGCAAAAAGTCCCATTTTAACCGGATCAGTAATAGCATTAACAATATCATTGCAATAAATTATAAACAGCAGCGAACCTAGAACACTACCCTGCGGTACGCCAGAATCTACTGGGAGATGAGGTGATGTCTGTCCACAGACGTCGACATACTGTTTCCGGCCGTTCAGGTAAGCAGACACCCAGGATACTAGGTAGTTTGGAAGCCCTATAGTCTGCAATTTCTCGATGAGCTTGTTATGGGGAACACGGTTGAAGGCTTTACTGAAATCTAAATACAGTACATCGACCTGACCAGCTTTGTCTAAAATAGAAGTAATGTGATGAATAACTGAGACCAACTGGGTGACTGTGGAAAACCGTTTTCTAAATCCATGCTGAAAGGGAGATAGAATGTGGTTATCATCTAAGAAGCTGTTTATACGAGTGGCAATTATATGTTCTAGCATTTTGCAACATGCGGAAGTCATAGAAATTGGACGGTAGTTTAGTATGCACTCTGGGTCCCCCTTTTTCACAAAGGGCAGAACACGTGCTGATTTCCAATCGATGGGTAAAGTTGCTGAACTTATTGAGGCTCGGGAGATCACAACAATGTACTTGGCCAATATTTCGGCATATCGCCGGATAAATGCATTGGGTATGTTGTCTGGTCCAGGGGTTGATTTAACTTCTAATCGCAGCAGTAAATTTAGGACACCATCGAATGAAGGGAGGTTAGGATCTGAATCAGAAGCGTCAATGCTAATTGAGACAGGCAGGGTAGAAGTTGAAAAAACACTATGAAAATAGTCGTTGAAATTTTTCGCGATCGTTTGGGGATTGTCAATTATAGTGTTGTTAAACTTGCTTCGGTTTACCGAGTTTTTATGGTCCCTATTAAAATACCAGAATTTTTTAGGGTTTTCTTTGATGAATTTTCGTAACTTGACAGTAAAATAAAAATTCTTGGCACATTTAATAGCTTCGGAGAGGGAGTTACGAATTTCCCTGAGAATGTTAGTGGGAGCACCTTTTTTCCGATAGCACTTGGCTTTACGCTTCATTTGTATTATTGGCCTTGTGATCCATGGTGTGAACTTTGGGGTTTTTTTGTTTGGTTTGGTACAAACCGTTCAATGCAGTGGAAGCATAGTTTCTTAATCTTATCCCAGAGAACAGCAGCGTCGTCGCCATCAAAATTCACCAATTCAAATTCAAGATAATCTCTGATGCTCGTATCGTTAGCACGGGAACAATTTTTGACCTGTTTAGAGTTAGGTGGGCTATTGGAGCGATTACAATGCAAGGGAAAAGAAACTGTGACCATGTCGTGATCAGATAAGCCGGGTTCAACACAAACGCAGCAATCAAGAATAGTGCGATGCATGAACACAAGATCTAGTAACGTGAACGAAGCATTACCAACACGTGTTGGTTGCTGAACAATTTGGGCATATATAATGCAGCACTTCCTACGTGCGAATGATCAATCGCGGAATGCGTAAGTTTGACTCGAAGAAGCGAATGTGCCGTGCGCAAATCAGGAGGCAAGTGCTCGACACTTCACAATAATGTCATAAATTTCGAGGAATCTGCACGCTTCTGGTGCGTATCCTGAGTTGTCGGCAGATGCGTAGGATGTCTTACCCGTTTGTATAGACGCCTGAGTGTGGTGTACTTATTTATGTGTGGATATATATAAACGCTGTAAATACTTGGAGGGACCAATTTCAATGGCCCTAACCACGCCCAATGCACCCGTCAACCCTTCATTCTTGCGATACACCTTTGACGTGGTTGGTGAATAGTGTTCACGTCTTTCAGTAGTGAGAAGTGTCAAACCAGTTCATGTATGTTTAAGGCTGCAAGAGGGGGGATTACTAGAGTACGAGGCCATAGAAAAAGAACAACAAAAAAGGTGGGCAATCGTCGTTGCATTATCTCCGAAAGTTCGATCCTTAATATTATTCTTCGGCGTGCTCTTTCTTTATATCCACTAGAAATGAGGGACCAGAGCTCGGAAACGAGACCCGAGGCCGCGCTGGTCCAGGCATCTCCGCCACCACTGCTCGAGAGCCGTGAGTCCATGGGACTGTTCTTACTCATCACTGTGTATTGTGAGAAAAGTTGTTTGATTGAAACAACTTTCTTGTGCGGGGGGTTATTGTGATGAGTGAAGAAAACGACAACGACGGAAGTGCGGGGCAAGGCGCGTTTAATGTGCTCGTGAGTGTCAGCGAATCAGCTGATGACCTGTGGTGGCCCATAGAGGTGACGTGCCATGATTGGGCCACGGGCGACTATCACGTGGCAGTGGGCTTTGTGGCTGGCGACGAGCCGAAGCAGCGGCAGACGGGAGACAGCGGGCCGAAGCGTCGGACGCAGGCGAGCCAGGTTCCGGCCAGGGAACGCGGCCGTCCAACCACCAGCTGGGGCGGCATTGCCGGCACGAGTACTGCATCTAGGGGCGCGGCCTGGCCTGCTGTTTTCTTCTTTGCCGAGGGCATCGCGAATCTCAGCGAGGCGTCTCCACGGTCAGCCGTTCGACACAGCGATGAACGTGGCCTGGCTAATGGTCACGGTTGCGTTGAGCATCGCGTCTCAGCGCACGCTCTTCGCTGGACGGGCTGGCCATGCCCCGCATGGAGCATCGCGTCTCCGATGCGGGTTGACTGCTCCGTGGCCGCACCCATGCCATCAAGCGCCGGTGTCACCAGAGCGTCGCATATCGGCAAGGGACGAGCGAGACGTTCTGCCGGGCGAGACGCGGGAGTGCGCACAGGGGAGCACGGAACTGGGCGAGGTCCAGGGTGGCTGAGGATCCAGGTGCCAGGGAAGTTGCTGGCTGAATCTAGGATCGCCGAGCGGTGCCGAGTGATGCGCCAGACTCGGACGTGGGCCACGAGCTCATGAGCTGCAGTGTGCACCCGAGGGTACCTGGCGGTGCCCTGGCCAAGAAGAAGGAACGTGCGGAAAAGAGAGCTCGAGGGTAGAGGCCACGAAGGCAAACGAAGCAGTGCGCCGCTGGAGAGGACGAGTTCCTGGGAGCGTTCCTGAGCCGGACGTGGGACCCGTACGTCTCGGCCAGGTCAAGCTCCGGCATGTTCGTTCGGGGTCGAGTCCGCCGGCCTGTACAAGGTGCAAGGACGGGGCCTGCTGAACGGCTCCTGCCTGGGTGCGGTGGCCGGGAGCAGGTTCGTGGGCGAGGCCTACTGGGCGTGGTCCTCGTGAGCCGGGGCATGACCCTGGACCTCAGGAGTTGCGACCATGACTGCTGGGCTGGCCGCGACGTCCGACGAAACGGCGCTGCACACGGTAACGCATCCGTGTGCCGTCAGCCGTTCCAGCCGTGCCACCTTTGCCCTCGCCCGCGTCGATGACCGCATCATGTCGGGGCGACGGGGACCCAAACTGTGAGGCAGCGGTTTCCTCTTGCGAACCGAGAACTATACGCGCTGGACTCGGAGTAAGCGTAGCCGCGAGCTCTCCGCATAATAGAGGTCGGACTCTCGTACATGTTGCGTGATGCTTGGCGTGTAGGGTTGGACATATAGTTTTATTTTCACCTGCCACTTCGTTCTCTAGTGTACAATTTAACGCTTCTTTTATTCGCGTCCATTGTTGATGTTAATCCTTTTTCGTCCGCTATCAACAAACATAGTGACGAACGTCCTTAATTATCACAATTTCTGGCGAACGCGACAGGATTAAGCTCTCGCGTTACATCTGAGAGCCTCACATTGTTTGTGTGTGGCCGACGAGAATGGACGACAAGAGAAAGCTAGTTGAGCTAGGGAAGGAGATGGGGCTGAGTGGAGAGGCTTTGCTGGCATCGGTGAGCGCTGAGGAAAAAGAAATGAGGGACCAGAGCTCGGAAACGAGGCCCGAGGCCGCGCTGGTCCAGGCATCTCCGCCACCACTGCTCGAGAGCCGTGAGTCCATGGGACTGTTCTTCCTCATCACTGTGTATTGTGAGAAAAGTTGTTTGACTGAAACAACTTTCTTGTGCGGGGGGTTATTGTGATGAGTGAAGAAAACGACAACGACGGAAGTGCGGGGCAAGGCGCGTGTAATGTGCGCGTGAGTGTCAGCGAATCAGCTGATGACCTGTGGTGGCCCATAGAGGTGACGTGCCACGATTGGACCACGGGCGACCATCACGTGGCAGTGGGCTTTGTGGCTAGGGACGAGCCGAAGCAGCGGCAGACGGGAGACAGCAGGCCGAGTCGGACGCAGGCGAGCCGGGTTCCGGCCAGGGAACGCGGCCGTCCACGCTGCTGCCGTCCAACGACCAGCTCGGGCGGCATTGATGGCACGAGTACTGCATCTCGGGGCGCGGCCTGGCCTGCTGTTCTCTTCCTTGCCGAGGGCATCGCGGATCTCGGCGAGGCGTCTCCACGGTCAGCCGTTCAACACAGCGTTGAACGTGGCCTGGCTAATGGTCACGGTTGTGTCGAGCATCGCGTCTCAGCGCACGCTCTTCGCTGGACGGGCTGGCCATGCCCCGCATGGAGCATCGCGTCTCCGATGCGGGTTGACTGCTCTGTGGCCGCACCTATGCCATTGTAGCGGCGTGAGAAGAGAGACGTGAGACGACGTCGAAGGCGGCAGACGGGGCCGCGCTGATCTCGCCACTTTATTGCACGCCTGAAGCGGAGCCGCGGTGGCTACCAGCGTCCAAACCGCCAGGCCAGAAGCTCGTTCTCAACCTCGCGCAGCTCGAGCTATCATACGCTGCGCGAGAGGCGCGGCGCGGTGATTGAGAAATGATGATGATGTTGATGGCGCTACAGGGCTCCCCCCCTAGCGCTTTGCGCGATTTGAAAACATATGAAAAAGAAAGAGAAAGAGACTATATACATGAACGACAATCCGCAAGGTGTCCGTTTAGGAAGTCCAGTTTGTCAACGTGTAGTGACCGTCGGGAACCGGTGGGTCTCTGGTGGGCGACACTGGGAGTTGCGCAGAGGACGCAGGAGGCAGTGCCGGGTCGCTGTGGTAGCCGACAAGTGGGTCTCACGGTGACCTGGTCGGACAGGCCGAGAGTGGACCGTGTGTCGCGAGGTCATGACAGGATGGTGGGTTACAATGTTGGCGCTGGGTGCAGAGGACACTATACTGCCGCCTGTCGAGATTAGAGGTCCCGACAGGGCCCCATGATGGTGGTGGTGGTGGTGGTGGTGATGGTGGGCATGCGCCAGTATCTGCGGCTGGGTGAACGTCGGTATCTGCACCAGGGATTGGTGCTGGTCTGTCTGGAACGCACCCAGTGTGGGCTGGGCCAGCATGGTCTGCGTGGGCAGCATGGCCTGCAGCTGTTGCAGCGTCAGTGGCTGTCCCGGGACTATGGCAAACGAGGGGGGCGACATCATGCGTGGCGGGGCCAGAAAGATGTTGGGCCTTGGCCCCAGGTTCTGTGGAATGACAAGCGTCGGGGTGCCAGGCGGTCCTGGATGTCCCCCATGGGGCCTGGGCCCCGTCTGAGGTCCCAGGGTCAGGCCCGTGGCATGGGGTGGCCGCAGGGCCAGCTGAACCCCCTGTATCTGTCCCAGAGAGCTCTGGGTCTGCCACAGTGCGCCTTGTATCAGAATCAGGCTGTGACCCAGGCCCGGAATGTACGGGTTCAGCAGGAAAGTGCCGTGCGCAGGTCCAGCCGGAAACATGCCCGGCTGCGCTGCCGCGGGGTTCCCGATGAGCAGCGGACTCCCCGTGTTGAGCCCCATCGCGGCTCCGCGCTGTACCGTGGTCGCAGGCTGCGGCGCCGGTACAGGCGCGGGCCGCGGTGTGGCCTTGTGCTGGGCCACCCGGGGAGACTGGGACTGGGTGGTCGCCGCTGCCGAAGGCGTCGTCATGTTCGCGCTGCTGCTCGACAGCTTGGGCATGATCTCTGGCTGTTTCGGCTGGATGAGCCGGAGGGCACCAGAGGTGCGAGGACTGGGGCTGGCCGAAACCACCTGTGCGACGCCGGGTCTCGACGCAGGTGCCTGCTGCGGCGCCACGGGCAGAGGGGCGACGGTGGCAGTTGCTTTGGTGGTTGCCGGTGTCGACGCCGACGATGAGGGCAGGCTCTGGCTACGCGAAGACACGGCGCTGGGGCCCGTCGTAGACCACGAAACAGAGACAGGGACAGGGGCGGGGAGCGGGGACGCCGAGGGTGGTCGGCTGCTGGCCGGGGAGGTGTGAGTGGAATGTGGCGAGGCACCCGGCAGGCCATTGCTGGCACCAGTGGCAGGTGGCGGAGCGGCAGGGGGCACCGTCGAGGAGCTGACCAGCAGCTGCGGCGAGGAGGAGGCCGAGACGTCTGAGCTGGTGGTCGCGGAAACGGCGAGGGCCACGGTGTCGCGTGCCGTAGATTTCACGGAAGACGTGCAGGTGGCAGGCACGTGTGATGAAGCGCCGCACGGGGGCTCTGAGGGAATGTACCTCTCGGGAGGAAGGTCAGTTGCAGTGGGGGAGCCTTCTACCTCGCGGTCGTTATCAGGTGCAGGAGTGGATGTTTCTGCGACCGGATCAGGTGTAGAAGTAGTCGAAGCCGGGGTACAGAGGTAGCGGTCAATGGAGGGCTGCGGACCGGTTCGTACCTTGCTCTGCGACGCCTGGGAAACCTGCCTGGTGCGGGTAAACGGAAGCGGACGGTATGTGTTGCCGCTGCGGGCGAGCACCGCAGTGCAGAGGGCATCGTAAGGCTGCGGGCTGGTGCTCGAAGTGGCAGCGAGATGGCGCAACTCTACCGGGAGGGCGTCGAGAAGAATGGCGTGCATCTGCAGCTGGTCCGTGACGCCATTCAGCGCCAGAACGGCATCGAGCTGCATGAACCATACCTTGGGGTAAGTTGATTGGTACGGCGGCATTGGTGGGCAGAGTTGCGGGAACATGGCCGCGGGCCGCTCGGCGAAGGGCGTGTTCTCCGGGTCACCAATGTAGCGGCGAGAGAAGGAGAGACGTGAGACGACGTCAAAGGCGGCCGACGGGGCCGTGCCGATCTCGCCACTTTATTGCAGGCCTGAAGTGGAGCCGCGGTGGCTACCAGCGTCCAAACCGCCAGGCCAGAAGCTCGTTCTCAACCTCGCGCAGCTCGAGCTATCATACGCTGCGCGAGAGGCGCGGCGCGGTGATTGAGAAATGATGATGATGTTGATGGCGCTACACCATCAAGCGCCGCTGTCACCAGAGCGTCGCACATCGGCAAGGGACGAGCGAGACGTTCTTCCGGGCGAGACGCGGGAGTGCGCAAAGAGGAGCACGGAACCGGGCAAGGTCCAGGGTGGCCGAGGATCCAGGTGCCAGGGAAGTTGCTGGCTGAATCTAGGATCGCCGAGCCGTGCCGAGTGATGCGCCATACTCGGACGTGGGCCACGAGCTCATGAGCTGGAGTGTGCACCCGAGGGTACCTGGTGGTGCCCTGGCCAAGGAGAAGGAACGGCCGGAAAGGAGAGGTCGAGGGTAGAGGCCACGAAGGCAGACGAAGCAGTGCACCACTAGAGAGGACGAGTTCCTGGGAGCGTTCCTGAGCCGGACGTGGGACCCGTACGTGTCGGCCAGGTCGAGCTCTGGCGTGTTCGTTCGGGGTCGAGTCCGCCGGCCTGTACAAGGTGCAAGGACGGGGCCTGCTGAACGGCTCCTGCCTGGGTGCGGTGGCCGGGAGCAGGTTCGTGGGCGAGGCCTACCGGGCGTGGTCCTTGTGAGCCGGGGCCTGACCCTGGACCTCAGGAGTTGCGACCCTGACTGCTGGGCTGGCCGCGACGTCCGACTAAACGGCGCTGCACACGGTAACGCATCCGTGTGCCGTCAGCCGTTCCAGCCGTGCCACCTTTGCCCTCGCCCACGTCGACGACCGCATTATGTCGGGGCGACGGGGACCCAAACAGTGAGGCAGCGGTTTCCTCTTGCGAACCGACAACTATACGCGCTGGACTCGGAGTAAGCGTAGCCGCGAGCTCTCCGCATAATAGAGGTCTGACTCTCGTACATGTTGCGTGATGCTTGGCGTGTAGGGTTGGACATATAGTTTTATTTTCACCTGCCACTTCGTTCTCTAGTGTACAATATTGTCGCGGGTTACAAAATACAGGGGGTTTATTTAAAAACTCGGACAGTGGGACTTGCAGAGACGCTCTCAGAGAAGGCCGCTAAGATTATCGTCTTCTTCACTCTGCTGCGCTGCGCCTCTCGAGCAAATCCGCGTTCTTCTTTGTCGTCGCTATCTCGCCGCTAAATTCAGCTATGCACGCGGCATTACCCTCCCGCCAGAGTGAGCGTCGTCCCGACGCTCAACAGGTAGAGATGCGGCCATCTAGTGTTTACATCACTGAGAGTGGTAAAGTTTCATGCGGACCACGTGCACTGTCTCAGGCAGATGCTGGCGACGTTTCAAACAGGAGGAGGCGTCGGGCACGACTTCGTACGTCACGTCGCTAAGACGGCGCAGAACCTTGTAGGGCCCGAAGTATCGGCGTAGAAGTTTCTCTGAGAGGCCTCGTCGTCGTACAGGAAACCAAACCCAGACTCTATCTCCTGGTTGATAAATGACGAATCGATGGCGAAGGTTGTACCGTTGGGCGTCAAGTTGCTGCTGATTCATTATTCTGACGCGGGCAAGCTGCCTTGCTTCTTCGGCGCGCTCAGTGAAGTCTGCGGCGTCTGTCTCTGAATCATTGCAATCGTAAGGCAGCATGGGGTCAAGCATTGTCGTAACTTCTCTGCCGTGAATTAGTGCGAACGGCGTCATTTTTGTTGTTTCCTGGCGCGCCGTATTATACGCGAATGTGATGTACGGCAATATTCGGTCCCAATTCTTGTGTTCTACGTCGACGTACATGCAAAGCATGTCAGCGATTGTCTTGTTAAGTCTTTCTGTAAGCCCATTCGTTTGTGGATGGTAAGCTGTCGTCTTCCTATGCGCTGTGCCACTGAGCGTAAACACAGTGCGCAAAAGCTCGGCTGTAAACGCGGTACCTTTGTCTGTTATGACGACAGCTGGAGCACCATGTCTCAGAACAATGTTCTCAATGAAGAACTGTGCCGCTTCAGCTGCAGTGCCACTCGCGATTGCCTTGGTCTCCGCGTATCGGGTGAGGTAGTCCGTCGCCACTATAACCCATTTGTTGCCACTGTCCGATGTTGGGAATGGGCCCAGCAGATCCATTCCGATTTGAGAAAACGGGGTTTCTGGCACGGGCACAGGATGTAATAGTCCAGCGGGTTTGACAGGTGGTACCTTGCGCCGCTGACAGTCAATGCATGTTCGGACGTAATGTTTAACCTCTGCTGCGATTCTTGGCCAGTAATATTTTTCTTTGATGCGTGTCAGTGTTCTTGTGAAACCGAGGTGGCCCGCAGTGGCTTCGTCATGGCAGGCTTGTAAAATTTCGCTGCGGAGAGCTCCAGGAACTACCAGCAGATAGCTTCTACCTGTCGATGAAAAATTCTTTTTGTACAGAATTCCGTCCCGTAAACAGAATGACGATAAGTTCTTCGAAAACACTCTCGGTGCATTGGCGGCTCGTCCGTTCAAGAATTCTATAAGCGAGTTGAGCTCCCGATCATCTTGTTGTTGCCGAGAAATGATAGCTGCATCAACAACTCCTAAAAAGCCTGGGAAATCATCATCCTCTATAGCTGGTGATTCTATCGGTGACCTTGACAAACAGTCGGCGTCTAAGTGTTGCCTTCCGGACTTGTAAACTATCGTCATGTCGTACTCTTGGAGCCGTAAGCTCCATCGTGCTAAACGTCCAGATGGGTCTTTCATGTTGGTCAACCAACAAAGAGAGTGATGGTCGCTTACGATTTGGAAAGCGCGGCCATATAGGTACGGGCGGAACTTCGCAACTGCCCAAACGACGGCCAGACACTCCTTCTCCGTTGTTGAGTAGTTGGACTCGGCGCGTGTCAACGTTCTGCTAGCGTAGGCAACCACTCTCTCTACACCATCTTGGCATTGGACAAGAACAGCACCTAGGCCCACATTGCTGGCGTCTGTATGGATGGCTGTTGGTGCATTCTCGTCGAAGTGAGCGAGGACAGGTGGAGTTTGTAGACGCTGTCGCAGCTCGTTGAATGAAGCTTCTTGCTCTTCACCCCATACAAATGCGATGTCTTCCCTTGTAAGGCGGGTGAGTGGAGAGGCGATGTGTGCAAAGCCTGCTATAAATCGCCGGTAGTAGGCACAGAGACCCAGAAAACGACTGACCGCTTTCTTATCAAAAGGCCTAGCGAACTTTGCGACGGCTGCTGTTTTATCTGGGTCAGGCTTCACACCTTCGCGACTGATCACGTGTCCCAGGAACTGGAGTTCTTCGAAGCCGAAGTGGCATTTTTCCGCTTTGAGTGTGAGTCCAGCGGACCGTATGGCTTGAAGGACTGACAGTAGCCGCTTTAGATGCTCTTCAAACGTGGCCGAAAAAACGATCACGTCGTCGAGGTACACAAGGCATGTTTTTCATTTCAGGCCGGACAGAATGGTATCCATAAGTCTCTGAAACGTGGCTGGGGCTGAGCATAGACCGAAAGGGAGGACTTTGAATTCATAAAGCCCGTCTGGCGTCACGAAGGCGGTCTTTTCTCGGTCACGCTCATCTACTTCTATTTGCCAGTATCCACTTTTAAGGTCCATTGACGAGAAGTAGCGCGCATGCCGTAGCCTGTCCAAAGAGTCATCGATCCGTGGTAATGGATAAACGTCTTTTTTTGTAACATGGTTCAGCTTACGATAATCGATACAGAAACGCAAGCTGCCGTCTTTCTTTTTCACGAGTACCACTGGCGATGCCCAAGGACTCTTTGATGGTTGGATAACGTCATCTTCTAGCATCTTCTTGACTTGCTGCTGGATCACCTCACGTTCTTTCTGAGCGACGCGATATGGGTTCTGTCGGATCGGTCTTGCTGTGTCTTCCGTAATTATGCGATGCTTAGTCAGAGGCGTTCGACCCACTCGTGATGTCGATGAGAAGCAGTCCTTGAACTGGTCGAGCAGCTCCATAAGACGGCATCTTTCAGTCGGTGTTAGACTCGGACCGATATCAACTGGTGGTGTATGTGGAGGTGATTGAGCTGTGGCTTCCCCTTGCATTAGAAGACAGTCGTGAGAGTAGTCGAGCTCTTCGAGGTACGCCACAGCCGTGCCTTTACCGATGTGCCGGCGCTCATTTGTGAAGTTGGTCA